>NC_136999.1:26938135-27003135 GCF_032717465.1 Coenobita brevimanus | reverse complement strand
TGATTACATGACACTTGTCCACATTGAATTCCATTTGCCATGTACTACTCCATTCATGAAGTTTATTTAATTTTCTTGTAGCTCTTTACCAGAGTCTGTGTTAGTAATTCTCCTTTGTATTTTTGCATCATCTGCAGACATATTCAGATAGCCTGTTAACCCGTCAAAAAATGTACTAGATGGATGATTACCATCGTTAGAGTAGTTTCATCCCTGGGAAGGATGTGTGGCCACGGCCGAGTAGCTGCCCTTGCACAGTACTCCAAGGCAGGGAAGTCAATTACACTTACCAAGTAGTCAAAGTCACGGCTGAGATTGCTACTCATACATTATCTCCCATACACAGCTCATCGTCTTGAGAGCTATTACTGCTCCATTTTCCCTGCACCTCACCATGTCGAAGGTCCCTTCTTGACCCTGGCAAGGCGCCGTCTGCCCAAGGAAACTGCTTGATTGAACGATCGGTCTGCTTGGCCTGGCAAACCGTGGTAGAGCAACAACAACAAATTACCATTGTTTTATGACTGCAAATAGTGTTCTTTTCCCCTAATCAGAACTGGAAAAAAATACCCTCTAGCCAGACGACATTACAATACAGCATTCCATCGGATGCCCAGTTTGTGTGATAGCTCTTTAGTACACAACAAATGAAATCAAATAGTAAATTGCAAGAAATAAAAAATCCATTAATTTTCATATGGGCTGCAGAGAGGTTGAGTGTTTAGGGACTGTTGTGGAATTACTGTACTCTGTCCATTTTATCTCGACGTAAAACTGAAATATCTTCATTTTGATTCAAGAGCTGCAACAAGATATTGACACGAAAATATGGTGCTGTTCAAGAAAAGAAAGCCATATGCTTGTTTTATTTAGCCGTTGAGCTACAGGAAATTTTCTGCAGCAGGACCAAAGCCTCCGCCAAATCTATCTATCTATCTATCTATCTATTTATTGCCAAACGCCATAATCCCGTAAGGGGTGGCCATTTGACTCTGAGTTATTTATTTTACAGGGAGGGGCACTAACCCTCCACCAACCCACTTTTTGACACGTAGGGAGCACGTATGGTTTGGTTATATGGTTACCACCCAGCGTTGTAAATGGTTTCTTGGCTTACAAGAAACCATTTGGCTTGTCACTCAATGTAAAGCCACCTGTAAAGGAAAGAAATGCAATAAGAAGTGACAGGAAAGATGGGGGAAATAGGAAGAGAGGAGGGCAGACACAGAAAAAGAATGATAAAGGCTAAGGAAGAAGTACGCAGGACTACATCAAGTGAGTGGATGATGGTCGCCACCACCTACCACCAAATAATCTATCTATCTATCTATTGCCAGACGCCTCAATCCCGTTCGGGGTGGCCATAAACAAATTGCCTCCACGTCGCCCTGTCCCCCGCCATTTCACTGCCCTACTCCCAAATCACACCCCCCTCTCTCATATACCTCTCCACCCCATCCCTCCATCTCATCCTCGGCCTCCCCCTCCCTCTTCCCCCCTCCACCTCACTCATATACACTCTCTTCGTCAGTCTTTCACCCTCCATCCTCTTCACATGGCCAAGCCACCTCAGTGTATTCCTCCTAACGCTTCCTATCACATCCATATCCACACCACAACGCTCCTTTATATCCTCATTTGTCAGCCTGTCTCTCCATGTGACTCCACAGGCTTCTCTTAAATAACTCATTTCCACTGCTCTCACTCCTGACTTGTGTCCTTCCAGCAACGTCCAAGCTTCACTTCCATACGTTAGCGTTGGTATCACAATACTGTCATGTAGTAACTTTTTCACTTCCATGCTCACTTCCCTGCTTCTTATCACTGCTTTCAAGGAACCAGCAACCTTTCTTCCCTGCTGTACCCTTTCAAGCACTTCACCCTCCAAACCTCCATCCTTACTCATCACACTACCCAAGTACTTAAACGTACTCACATTTTCCAATTCCTCACCATCCAACCTCGCTGTACATTCACTGACTTCACCTCTCTCAAAGACCATCACTTTACTCTTCCCTACATTCACCTTTAGATTCCGTTTCTTACACACTCTCCCAAACTCATCCACCAAGCCTTGCAGCTCTCCTTCGTCTTCACACAACAACACAGTATCATCTGTAAACAAGAGTACAGGAAGTTTCCAAACACTCATAAACTTGCATAAAATATGTATACTGTTATCTGACAACTATCGAAGACTGCAGTTTGGACATTTTCTGCAACTGATGATATACTGATATAAGATGATATAGACTTTTCTATGTGAAGTTCATGGTATTTCTTTTTAACCCAGTGATGGTCGTGACAATTTTGTAGTCTACACCAGCAAACGCCAGGCGATTTTACTTAGCTCTGAGTGAATCATAGGTGACAGAATGTTGATACTGTACGGTTAACAATTATAATTTCATGGACGGGCAATTCAAGTTTGTTATTTCAGCTAACGCCAGACAGTTTTACTCAGCTAGACTGAGTCACAGGAGCCCGAGTATTAATTTCACTCTTCCTGTGCAGATGTAAATTTTAATGAAATTTATTTTATTCAGCCCTGCCGGGCTGAGGCAATGGACTTTGATGTTACACTGTCAGGAACATAATCAGTCAACCAGAATGTTACTTCATATGATTTCTGGGTGCCACCAAGAATTATAATCTAACCTGGTAAATGTTTGAGGTATTTCTTCATTTGCAAGTCACTCAATGTAGTCGGTGGCAGAAAAAAGACAGCCCCACGGCTCTACATCCTATTCATGACTCGTCGTGACTACCACCATATTCTCATTTTAATCTATTGTTACAGCTCAGCAGTGAAGACGGAAAGATGTTAATTTAAGGTCAAGCTAAAGTTAAAAGATTATAGTTATTTTCCCATTTGTTACATTATCCTCTGTGATATTTAAATACATGGTCATCTGAACGATGAATTCGACCTTGTAGTGCCGCTGAAACAAGTGAAATCATCATGGAAGAATGTCTCTGACGTTCATCACAAAAACAATATTCATACCGTCCAGTGTTCATACCGTCCAGTGTTCTCGTTTAACTGCATCATTGCATTATTCTTTTCCGCTAATAATTTGCGACGGTCAGGTGCACGTTTTGTCTGACAACAGGAAAAACAAATGCGGGGAAATCTTAAAAAAAAAAAAAAAAAAAAAAAAAGCTAAATAACTAGCCTTGAAACCAAGAAAATAAAATGAGGATAATCAAAATAATGTTGACCTCTACCATCATGCCACCTCTCTTTCCACTATGATTAATGGATTCGGTAGAGTAGGAACAGGGAATTGAAGAAACAAAAGCAGAAAAACACAAACTTTGCTAACTGCACTAAACTAACAAAAGCAGAAAACCGTAGGAAAAACTGGACAAACCGGATGTGTAGAACCAAAAGATAGCAAAACACCCATTGGACATCAAACTTTTCTTAACTCATAAGTTAAGGAATGTTTTAAGAAATGTATTTTTAAACACCATAATCCGCATATAATCTCACTTGTTCTTGGCTTCAAAAAATTAATAGTAATATGGAGTTCGTTTTTAAATCGACTCTACATTTTTTCAACGCATTTCTCCGGAATGGTCACTGCATTTTAAAGCGTGGCATGAATGTACGGGCTTTAGTATTAAGAAAAATTTTCTAGTCATCCAAGAGGTTTAATACCGAATGTGTTTATTCTTTTATCATTAGAAATTGACCGCTATTTACATACCAGTTTTCGTGAAAAGAAAATTGCCTCTGTCGTTCCATAGGATACTATATTCTTTTCATTTATGATAATTAATTTTTTACTTGTTTACCTGGAACACCATCTATTGAATAAATATATCAACGACCTCAGGTCAAAGGAAAATTCCATGAAATGCCGTAATCTCTCCACAAGGAAGCAAAATATCCTAATTCTTTTGTGGATCGTCATGCTCATCATGTAGTATCTTTACAAAATAAACTTGTTGTTCAAGTGTACAAGGCTTTAAGCAGACCCACACAGACTACCATTGTTTGCAAGAAGGATTTAATCGTTCGCAAGACGGATTTCTCCTTAACTCTGTGGCTTGAGTCCATAGTGCGGGAAACCTGGTCGGGGAAAAATAATGTTCTTACAAATATTTGCACTGCTGCAGCATTAAAATATACGATCATCATCACCATCATCATCATCATCATCATCATCATCAGCAGCAGCAGCAGCAGCAGCAGCAGCATCTTCATTATGTTCCCTGCCTAAGGATGAGTTGGAGCAGAATCGAGAAACAGTATCGAGAAAGAACAATTGTGAAAATTATGATCAGCATGTCCAATATAATAGGTCATAGAATCATCCACAAATCATTCAGCCCAAGACTTGGCTTTATGTCCAAGGCTTAGCCATCCGTATTGTTTTTTTCTTTATGTGCACTTCTTATACACCTGACAAGCAGATCAGTTTCTTTCTGAATGATCCAGAACAATAAAACATGTTGCGTGATTCACCCCTTCAGTCAGACTACATCATTTACATTATATTTTAGACATCACATTATTTGTTTGGATGAAGGGGTCTAGCTGATTTTAAGATTGGGTCTGTTAGTACCGTATCATCGTCATCGTGACACGCTCATAACTCGTACTAGAATGTTGCTCTTGATGAAACTAAACTCTGTGCCATAAACTAGATAATATTAAAAAGATGTTTTATGTATGCTCCAAGCTCAACAGTGTTGATACATGCAAACAGGACTACTGGGCCTTGAGAGCAGGCTGTAAGCCTATGCCCAGAGTCGGACACATAAAAAAAAAAAAAAAAAAAAAAGAACAAGGAGCTAATATCTTCACAGACCTGCGGCGAAACTATTGCAGCCAAATTTTAAAAGTTTCTCTGTTTGAAACTCATAGAATATGTGAAATCTGGTAGCGCTCGACTGGAATGTCACTCAGCCATATTGCAGAACTTCTGCCTATCAGAATTCTTTGATTCCCCGAACTGCATCTCTCTGGAACTCTCTTCCTCAGAGTTGTTTCCCTCCAAATTTCAACCCACAACTGTTCAAGTCTAACTGTTACAGATATTTTATGAATGGAGGACACCAGTAATCTGGTGTATGGATTATTTTTTTTTACTCATTTGTTTTTCCTTCCTCCGTTCTATTATTTATAAAAAAAAATAATAAAAATAAAAAGCCTCCTTAAGGCCAAAATTGAAAACTGGTAAATTATCAGCTGATGCATCTGCTGATGCAATAGCTGACATATCAAATCAACTCAAAATTTCAAGCTGTGAGACTTTATATTTCATAAGTCGTTAATATGCCTCATTATGGCCGAAACTGAAGATCGCCTAATAGTCAGCTGAAGCAACAGTTGACATATTAAATCAACTTAAGATTTTAAGCTGAGCTGAGCAACCTTGCATTTCAAAAGAAAATCATTCAGAGCTCTCGCAGGGCAGATATTTGAACTTTCCTTGAAGGAAGAAAAAAAGAAAAAGAAAAACGATCCCTCAGGTGTACCACCCATAAACCCGTCGGCTTCGCCGCAGGTAAAAATTAAAACAAATGTCCCGGAGCCTGAAAAAAACAAAAATCAAGAATATCTAAATAGAGGGCAAAATTGAAGATCAGTTTTATATCCAGTTGAACGGAAAACTGCCTTTCACACTAGTATTCTGTTCCAGCCATCAGACGATTTTATTAAGCTGAAAGTGAATCACAGAAACCTGAGTTACAAAACTGAAGGCTAAACACAACGAGGTATACAGTTCTAGAACTGAGGACAAGAAGGACTGATGTACCTTATAACTAGGGTGACCTAGGCTGGAGAGTCAGGCATTTTAGCCCCCCGTTTTCCGTCCGGCACAGCCACTAACGAGCGGTCGTTTGTCCTTGTTTCAGGGTTTTGCTATATAATACCTAATTTTCACCCTAGGTAAGAGTATTATGATATTGAGGTTCTTGTTTCTTGCTGGCTCATGCACATCGCAAATATACAGTACAACAGAAACGCTTAAATCAGTGGTTTAATTAGTTTTGAGGCAAAACTGGTGGATGAAAGACAGGTATATTGCATGTGGACATCCACCTGTGATGAGTAAGCTAAACGCTTTGGCTCTTACTCTGTATAGCTGGACTGAATTCACTTCCATTTCCATTTAATAAAATCAGTTCTGAAAGTAAACTATCATTTCAGACGTTGAATGTTTGTTATTAATTTTATCTAATAGAAAAGAAAAAAGTTAAATAGACGATCATTTCCATAATATTATCTAAAAACTACTCCAAACAGAGCGAAATGAAATCATATTAACCCTTCGTTAGTCAGGCGGGGTGTTTTGGCACCCCCAATTTTTTTTAAAGCTCATATTTCCTAGCCGGTAATTCGAATATTTCTCTCCGTTCTAGTACTCTCCTGATTCCGTGAGGGGAGGGAGCATGTGGATTGGTTTACTCCTGCCTCTGCTGTAGTGAGACACAGGGGCACTCCCCCCCCCCCCGGTGTCCAGTCACCCCATCAAACTAACCATTTAGATCATATTGTGACATAGATTGGTTATTTATCTTATTTTTGCATGTTGTTTATCATTATGTGGTAGGTGGGGGCGCTCACCATCCACTCACTCAATGTAGTGCTGCTGTCGGGTGTCCGCCCTTTCTTCTCCTTCATCCTTCTTTCCTTCCATCCTCTTCTGCCTTCCTTCAATTCATTCTTTCCTTGTCCTTCTGCCTACGGGTAACTTTGCACTCCCTCTTCTGTCTTTCTTTCCTTCATTCTTTCCTCTTCCTTCTGCCTGTGGGTGACTCTACACTGAGTGACAAGCCAAATGGTTTCCAGGAAACCATTTACCACGCTGGGTGGTAACCATATAACCAAATTTTGGCACCTGGTGGTTTAGTGAGTAATTATTGCGCTCCAATCGGATTTAGCCGGTGAAGGTTTATATCCAAGGAAAGGTTGGGGTTGATTGCTCATGTAATGCTACTCAGGGATGATTGAGGCTGGTCACTCTCATCTTAAATGTCGGGACCAACTGCCCAGCCCTGGGCTTCTACGCTCCTCATGGGGCAACGTAGGATTGGATGATGGATGGATGGATGGATGTTTATCATTATACTGATTTTAAAATTCACAAAATGTATTTTCCTATGCGTGATTACCTGACAAATGAGATATGAGTCCATTTTTTTATTTTTTTACTGATGTTATGATTTATTGTATTTTATTATTATAAATTAATAAACACCACCTACAAGGCATTGAATCCTTTCACTAGTGATTGCAGAGATTTACTGAGGCGGCAGTATGAATATGTTTTACATGTTAGTAACACTACATGTATTTTTGCATTGGGGTGTTATAACACCCCACCGGACAAACCACGAAGGGTTAATCCCTCACTTGCATAGGAGTGAGAGATTGACTAGGAGAGTATATGAAGGTGTGGTGGTTGGGAGAAGAGGGAGACTGAGACGGAGGGCCAAAGGGAATCGTTGCTGAGTAGGAAGAGAAACAACTATGGATCCTTCTGTGAAGGCGACAGCTAACAGGATATGGCGTCAAGCAAGATACTTGTATAGGAAGTACAGTAAGTTCTGTATTATATCTGTAACAAAGTCCTGCGCAAAACGTCTTCCTTTTTCAGTTATGAAAGTTGCCACTCTACATTTACGTAGTTTAAATTTCAATGATAAAAGATAGTTATTCATTTACATTCTCCCATGGTCGGGAAAACTCCAGTATTCTATTTCCTCCTGGGGAGGGTATGAAACAATAGTTCTCCAGTATGCCTGTGTGTCATGAACGGCGATGAAAAGGGGTATTTTCTGTCCTAGCATTCTTCTTGATATTTCTGTGTTACTTCCGGTCTTTATTTTCCCTCTTCTCCTATCAGGTCGACATTTGGTTTAATGATATGAAAAATTTAAGGACCTCCCATCGGCGTCGACTTCGCCGTTCTGGGTCAACCCTTTCAGTCAACTGACCAATCAAACCAATGCCAAAGCCGCTTCATTGTCAAAACCACTTCAATGCCAAGACCACTTCTACGCCAAGACCATCTCTATGCTAAAAGCTTTTCTACGTCTCCTATCCCGTTTCCTTCCCGTTGTTACTCGAATATCTTTGCTTAGAATTAGTGCCACATAGTCTTTGATGCCTGATGCAGTGCCATATGGTCTTTGATACCTGGCGCTAGGAATTCATTACTCATTTGAGTATACTATTCCCGGTAACATCAGAAGATTGTATCCATCTGACATCCAGCGTTTTGACCTAACAAGCACTAAATAGGAGTATAATCCTCTCGTGTTTGGGGCACTTCTAGTATTCTATTCCTGCTAACCTCATACGATTTTATACAGTGACAAGTCATATGAACGCAAAAAGTTTATGTTCTCATGAACCCTCTGCTAGTCAAGACAACGCAAGTATTCTGTTCCACGTAACGCCAGTTTTACTCTGCTACTAGTGAGTCATAAAAGCTTGAGTGTTCATACTTTACGTTATTTCCACAGTTAGTTTCAGACGTGTCATACTCCAAACAAATGCTAATCACCTTCATTCAGATAACTTATTCTATACTTTCTTGAACCTATCATTAGATGATTCTATGTTTTAACTCTTGAGAGACTTCTGAACAGGAATAGCTAGATGTAACATTCATTGGTCTACTCATTAACATGGGTCGCTCGTAAACTGAATAAATTCGTCTGCCAGCTGCAAGAATGCCGTTTAAAAGTACGTCGCTGGATTGAAGGGGTCAAGTTAAAGATACTGAATCTTATACATCATTTAGTGATACCCCTGAAACTACAAGGAAAGCACTGCAGGCTATCATATTTATATACTACTTATGCTTTTTGCATCTATCTTCGTGTTTCCATCTAACGATTTGGTTCATTGTAACCGCTTCAACCCAATGACGGCTTTTTCCTTTTGTCTATTTTTTTCCGTCTGACGATTTTATTGAATTCTGAGGAGGCGACAGGTAGACTTTTCTAATGCAGACCATTTCTAACCTCGTCACCTAAAAAGGTTGCCCCAGAGTCTCGATTACATAGTTTGTCGTAGTTCACTGGTGCCGCCAATCTCAGTAGCGTATTTTATCGTTGTTCACCGCTGTCACCAATCTCGATAGCGTGGTCGTAAGTACTTGTAGGGAGATAGGGAAGTCGATTGTGGGTCGTCAAGGACAGCCAGAATAAAGTCGTGAGACGTAGTGTCAACGAGATGCGTTACAGCACTCTTGGGTTACAAAGTTTATTGCAGTTATATTAATAGTGAGTTATAGCGTAATGGAGCCTAATGACCCTAGCGTCGGGCCTTCTCCCTAGCCCCTGTCTCCCTTTTCTGATCTGAAGGGAATCTCCGACGTTTCATAGAGCTCGGAGAGGATGTGTGTGTGTGTGTTGCAGTGCCTGGCAGATTTCCATTCACTTGGACTAACCGACTAGGGATGATTACTCCACTTGAATACGTCACGAAATTCTTGGTCGTCTGGACTATGAGGATGTTTGAAATACATCATATAGTTAAGGATTTCTGATGATGTGGAACAACAAGATTGTGGATAGACATTATGTGAATTGACATTCCTAGTGAGAAACTGTGTATGTTTCCAGCAGACACTACATCCTGTAAACTGTGTTTATGAGATATATACTAATGCCTATATAATGTCTACATATCGCTCGGTCACGGAAAACTGGCGTACAATCGACAATAAATATTGTCATAACATATTAATGCATACTATATACACACTACAATCAATCTGTATGTGAAATACATAATACTGTAAAAGTAACATAATTTTATGAATATTGTATAATTGGAGTTACATCTTGTCAATGCTAATGTAGTTACATCATTTTAATGCAACTGTTACGCAAGTGTGACTAACATAACATTGTGTTAATGCAACTGTTACATAACTGTGTTGGCCATATAATTGTAATTACATCTTGTTAATGCAACTGTTATATAATGTGGTTGTAACAAATTGTAGTTACATAAATGTGGCAATTGTAACATAATTGCAGTGATGCTATCATTTGTATTTACATATTTGTAGCAATGTTAAAATAATTGAAGTAATGTAAGGAAATGCAAGAGTTTGTAGTTACATAATTGTAACAATTGTAACATAACTGCAGGAATCACAAGTGTGGTCATTGTAGCTGTGTAACTGATACATATGTATATAACTAATACAATAATAGCAATGCAATCATATCATAAATCATCCGTATTTGATGTAGTTGTTCATTTGAGACACCATAGGCATATTAGCTTAGTTACGTGAGACACCACAGGTGTGTTAGTTATGTGGACACCACAGGTGTATTATCTTAATTATGTTGCACAGTTTATTTGAGACTCCATGGGCGTATTTCCATAATTATGTTGCACAGTGTTCATATTTAAATTAAAATTGTAATATATGTAACCCCATATTTTGTTATTTTATATTAAATTAGATAAATAATATTTACAATATGTACAGTATTCGCTTAGTTTCGTTTGTGCCACACATCACTTGATACTATAGGCCTCCAAAGGTTGTGAAGTCATCTCCATAGCGTGCGAACCACAGCTGCCACCAATCTCAGTTAGTAGTTTGTTGTAGTTCACTGGTGCCGCCAATCTCGATAGAGTATTTTATCATTGTTCACCGCTGTCACCAATCTCTATAGCGCGGTCATAAGTACTTGTAGGGAGATGCGAAGTCGATTGTGGATCATCAAGCACAGCCAGAATAAAGTCGTGAGACGTAGTGTCAACGAGATGCGTTACAACACTCTTGGGTTACAAAGTTTATTGCAGTTATATCAATAGTGAGTTACAGCGTAATGGAGCCTAATGACTCTAGCGTCGGGCCTTTTCCCTAGCCCCTCTCTCCCTTTTCTGATCTGAAGGGAATCTCTCCGACATTATATACAGCTCGGAGAGGATGTGTGTGTGTGTTGTAGTGTCTGGCAGATTTCCACTGACGTGGACTAATTGACTAGGGCTAAGTACTCCACGTGTTTGAATACATCATGAAATTCTTGGTCGTCTGGACTATGAGGATGTTTTTAATACATCATATGGTTAAGGATTCTTGATGGTCTGGGACAACAAGATTGTGGACAGACATTATGTGAATTGGCATTCCTAGTGAGAAGCAGTGTATGTTTCCTTCAGACACTACATCCTGTACATTGTGTTTATGAGCTATATACTAAAGCCCATATAATGTCTACAAGAGTTCTATAAATCACACGAGTGTAGCATGAATAAAATATAAAAAGCAACATTTTAATGCAAGGATTAACTTCTCTAGTAACATTTTAGTGAATGGATTAACTTCTCTAGTCCGATTTTTTTCATTGTTGGTGCTCGCACATGATTTTATTCAACTTGGGAATAAGTCTATTTTATAAGAGGTTAAGGAAGGACATATCTAAGCCCTCCAGTTACAAATGGCTGTCACAAGAAACCCTCTGAAAGTAGCAGATATAAAAATAAATAAAGCAATAAATAAAATAAGGGCTACATCATTGGATACGAGTGGGCCATGAGCGACCTCTTGTACTGGAAGAGTTAATCTCAATATCAATCCTGCAGTGATGCAATAATCTAGTACGACTGCTGCGCAGATTTTTGATTGGCCATTTTCCTCGCTAATACCCTCTCCTAAATTCGACTCTCGAATTCCCTCCCACAGTTCAGTAGTTTCCTTATCATTTTCGTGTAAAATAAAGCTCTTTAGGATATACTTATTGTGTTATCTTTTGTATTAATAGAAGGTAGTCTGGTTAATGTTTGTTTTTGATAGCCTCGTAAATGTGCAAGGTATAAGCAGTTAGATATATTGATTGTTATTGGTTTACGAGTATTTTTTTTTTTTTTTTTTTTGTAATTTCGTGAAAATGCAAGGTGGAATTAAAGATTACTAACTTTGTGTTGATGTTTCACTGAAATGGAAGGCAATTTGGTTAAGATTTTTATAATTAACATGGAAGGTATTTTGGTCTATATTCACTCATTTTCCTAGTACGTTTGTAAATAGAGAAAGTAGGTTGTCGTTGTTGTTGTTGTTTTCCCTGAGTAATTTTCTTCATCCAATTACTATGGAAGTTATATGCTGACTTACGTCCACTAATTTTTGCTTGTACTTTCTTAGTTTCGTAAATGTGGAAGATGAACTGGTATATACTTACTGATTTTTCTCATACTCTCAGTTACAGAGATTTTTTTTTTTTTTCGTATATTCCTAATCTGTTGAGATCGGCGACGTATTTCGAAGTTTATTCTTGCCATTTCGAAGTTTAAAGAGACAGTTTGTGATGTCGAGGCTTCAAGTAGTTTCCATTAACCCCTTCACAAGCTGATGTATCTCCCTAACTGGAATCGAATCGTGGGAAGACAGCAAGAACGAAGTATCCAATACGCCACCCTATTGAAGGAGTTAAATTTGGAGAGTAATTTAAAGCTCTCTGGAAATGGATAGTGCGTAGGTTTTCATACGGAAAGTGATTTAAGTATTTCCAGGTTTTAGAATATGAAATGACATCGAACAAAACAATAATATGATGTTAACTTTGTCTAATTATACGCTGATTAACCAATGAATTGAATAAAAATTTAATTATCATACGTTAATTAACAAATGCATGGCAAAATTCACTTTTCTAATGATCATAGGGTAATTAACAAACGCATCGCAATAATTCACTTTTTCAGATAAGTGATTTCATATATATGTAAGGTAAATTAATACATACTCCTTCTTTCATCCATTCAACACTTACGCAAGACGCTTTGAAAACAAGGAAATGTGAAACGTTTCCGACCCATTATAATGTCTTTGAGACGCATAATCCTAGCCATGACCTAAGGATAAGAAAACCTGGAAATTGCCATGTCACTGAGGGAAAAAAAAAAAAAAAACTACAGGAAAGCAAAGCAGAAATCAGCAGTGCGAGTATCTCCAAGACTTGCTTTATATTATTGCTCCAAGGTTCCCATAACTCATTCAGCACGGTGACGTCTTTTTCATTATAGTCTTACTACTTGCTTTCGGGTTTATTCAGTTTAGGAGGGACTTTATAAGTTTGAGGAATTTCATAAAGACATCATTAGCCCTATCAGTATATGAAGTAGCCCCTAAGATTAATAAATCGTTTGGTTGTATGAAAAATATAAATAGCACGTCATCCTATTAACCGGGTTCATCGGAACCCTCCAGCTTCCAAGTGGCTTTCCACAGCCAGGAGCCGTTCTCAGATATCTGTCAGTGAGGTAATGTTATTGGTGTTTCTCAGCTGAGTTAAATTTCGACGCTGAAATAATAGGTGTTCATTGTTGTCTGAAGTATGGGGATTGATGGCATGATGGGTTGGTTGGTTGTTCTATTTGGTGTCTGCACTGATTTAAGGATGAGTGCAGGGGATGATGAGATGAGCAAAAACATGCCAAAAATACTCATTTTGACCTTGGAAGGATAATTTTTTGTGAATAATGTCTGGAATGCTGTCAGGTATGAGGTTTCTTTGTCTGTCTATGGTAGTACTTGCCACGGATCTGTCTGTGGATGCATTCTGTGATGTTAGAGATATTGTGAGCCACTGGTGAGTGTGTGCATAGCTGGGAGTAGTAAAAGACAAAGCTTTTTCTATCTGGCGAAGATTGGGTTGTGATGCAATGAACCAGCTGTGTGAAACTTAATTTGTTTTTGCGCACAGTACGAGAGATAGGATAAGAGCACCACTGAGAAAAAAGCAAATTAAAGGCAAAGACGTGACAGTGGAGGAAAAAAAAAAAGAGTAACGCGAAGGAGCCTTCAAAGAGGGCAACACCCACACTGCAGTTGGTCTAAGATTTTTTTTTTTTTAACTTTGCCCTGTTGCCTTCCTCTTCGACTAGTTGTCCTCAAAATCAGGTTATTTCATCTTTACCTGACACACAGCCATTTCGCCAACTTAGGTCCCAACTGGATCAACACTCTCCGAGTTGACCTGCTCCTGTGCCTTGGCCTTTGACCTACTGTTCGTAGAAAGGGAATCTGATCAACCTTGCTTGACCATCAGTATCTCACGTAAGTGTGATCCTAGTCGAAACAAAGCCGAGTTATGGAGTCACACCTTTGACCTTGTTTTCTGACCTTGACCTTTGATTGCTCCTTAACATTGAACCTCTTCATCATTGCCTTACCCTCAACTATTACGCAAAATATTTCATGTAACATTGACCTTTTGAGTTATTATTCTAAAAAAAAAGTTCAGCCTCTTTGCTAACCCATATTTCTTCCACCAAGCGTGGCTTAAATCAGATTCAAACTGTATGAGTTATTATGTTTAAACACACACACACACACACACACACACACACACACACACACACACACACACACACACACACACACACTGTGCAAAATGATAACCTGCCGCACTTTCATTTACGGGGGTGTAAAAATGGAGGTTAACGGGCCTTGTAGATAAAACAGAGGATAATTGGTGAGTACAGAGCTCACTGAGTTGACGCCAAAAGAAGGCAGGCGTAAATGATATATGCCAGACAGGAGGTGGAGAAATGAGATTGAGAACCCGATATGCGAAGATTGGTGGTCATGAGATTTATGAAATTGGGGAAGGTTTTCTTTCTTTCTTTTTCTTCCTTAGTCCCCAACCGGTCAAACCGGTCGGGGACGATAGTTTTTTTTTTTTTTTTTTCGATTTCGGCAATCATCAGCAATTGAGTGTCCGTTCTGTAACTTCCAAATGCATGGAAAGATATTGATATAACTGCAGACAATTGTTCCCCATACCATGACTGTGTCGCGCGCAACAACCAACCATCTACATTCAAGGTCAAGATCATACCTGGGGTTCAGACAAGGTCGGGTGCTGTCATACTAAACATCCATATCTACATTCGTGTCCGCTCTGTGTACTGTCTGGGGAGATCACTGAATGGCTGTACATACTTATTGCCATCAAAGCCACACTGTATACACAGTACATATGTCCAGGTCAGGGACTTTCTATTGCATGGCAATACTTGGCAGGGACTTATTTAGCACTGAACTTGTAGGAGACGACGATATATATATATATATATATATATATATATATATATATATATATATATATATATATATATATATATATAGATAGATAGATAGATAGATAGATAGATAGATAGATACTTAGATAGAAAGATAGATAGATAGATAGATCTATATCTATATCTATCTTTCTCTCTCTATATATATATATATATATATATATATATATATATATATATATATATATGTGGTACAATGGTAGAGTGTGCGTTTCGTACACAGGTGAGCCAGGGTTCGCGCCCCGCCAGGATAATAAACTTTCGGAGTGTTCACCCGGCCACGTACTACATTGGCAGACACCAGGGGTGCTGTGGTTGAACCATTGTCGCTTACTATAAAGTATGCTTGCACCCAGTTGGCTTGCGCGGGCCGATTACACTTGGTTCACAGACCACACACACATCCAAAGCCACTCCAACACGACAATTACACTAACAAGCACTTCTCACCCTACATATAATCTCAACTAGACAGCCTAAGCCACTTGGTAGAGATACATTGGCTGTATCGTCCCGACTTCGGTCGGGATAGGCCAGTCCTGCAGTGGATACGCAAACGGCTGATTATGATATATATATATATATATATATATATATATATATATTCAAAGTTGACGGTTATATATATATATATATATATATATATATATATATATATATATATATATATATATATATATTCAAAGTTGACGGTTATATATATATATATATATATATATATATATATATATATATATATATAATCTCGAAAATCAAGTCCCAGTATTTCTCCAGTGCGAAACTACCTAGTATCAAAGGGCGCATGTAAATGCAAATACTAGAGCCTACAGGACACTCACCGTTGGCTTGGTGGTAAAGAAAAGTAGAAAATCGTACAATATCGATGTTCCAGATAGTTCCAAATTAGGTTATTCTAATGTTTGCAAGATACTGCTTGGCAGGAAGATATTACTGTACATCTTTATAACTGTTCTTTGCTTTACGATGCAAGAAGTTGCGTCTTTCTAGATACCCTTTTCCATGGATATTCTCGTCCTTGTATTCGAAGTTGACTGTTATTTGAACGCAGATTCACATTTACATTGGAATATATAGAAAGATCTGGTAGTCTCCATAGCCACTTTGAATTAATATGAACATAATTAGTCCATCTGCAGCTTACTGTAAGGCCGTGTAATGTGCTGCATTACTGTATTATCCAATGATAGCATTATAATGTATCTTCTACTTGAATAATTTGCCTTTCCCGAAGTCATTACTATTGTACAGTACATCTTTCATTACTTGGCAGGATTTTCGTTATTATAGTAGATCAGTGGCAGCCTAAGACCACTAAGTCTGTACATCCTTTTCATATATATATATATATATATATATATATATATATATATATATATATATATATATATATATATATATATATATATATTTATATATATATAATTTGTATTTACATTCATATGTTAGTGTTTGCCCGCAAAGTAATAGCTAATAACCTCTCCATCACAAAATGTTTGCAAGTACCATTATCTTTGTTTCTATACCGTTGCTGACCTCACAATGACCAACTCTGACCGAATAGTCGAAAAATTGATTTTCTTACAATTTGGCGCCGCCACGCTGCGTGCGATCGTCAAATTATCTTTTTTTTTTTTTTTTTTTCTTACCCTCCCTGGACTTACCTCGATCTAATGCAAAAAGAGTTAGGTTGGTATCTATTGCCGTTCTCGTGAAAGCAAGGAACAAATGTACAGATAGACATATACAGTTTGAATTTATTATATTGATCGATAGATAGATAGATACACGGATAGATAACCAAAATTCTAGTGCTAATCTTATTTCACAAATCTGCATTCACAGAGGTAGTAATAGTAGGACAATTTGCGGCCGATATTATTTCGCATCCATACACATACTCAAGAAAGTGGGTCATTCATATACAACTATATGGAAGTATACTAGGCATAACATACATAAATTAGACATTTTGTGATTCGCGAGATTATGGTATTTGTTAAAAATATTTTGGCATTAATATCACTACTTCCCTCATTATGGGGGACAGGTATGGGCTGTACAAATTATATTGCAGGATTTTAAGTGGTATATCTGAAGAAACTTCATCATTCTTGCTACATAGTTTTATGTCCCATGCAAAACTACGATAATTAGTTCTGTAATATAGTTTTATGTAACATGCTACGGTAAAAAGTAACAATCTATTAATTTTACGGGAGCCAGCAGAAAAAAAGAGAGCTTAAGACTCACACTGAGAGAGAGAGAGAGAGAGAGAGAGAGAGAGAGAGAGGGGAGGGGGAGCGGGAGGGAGAGAGGGAGTGAGATCAGATGGGCCCGTCACCTGGCTGACGCGCACAGGGCTGTTTGGCATACCATACATAAAAAGGGCCTAAAAAGGATCCCCCCAACAGTCCTTGTCAGCTGTCAGATGGCATGAACAGGTAATGCAGTGTTTCCACATTAAGTTAATATCCCTCATTCTAGGGGAATTAAACTTACTTCGAGATACATTTTACGGTAAACATAAATCTAGAGAAAATGGGGATTTTGGGAGCGCATTTGTTCATATTCTAGGATAATTAGAACTTCTTAGTAGTGAAAAATACGTGTTGGAATAATTGTTCTTATTTATACTTTTCTAAAGAACATTCACATCAATAGAATCCAGCTAAGTTTCCTACAGATAATTAAAATGGTACATTATATCTCCTGTTCTCTGTTGAATGCGGTAGGCTACTCAAAGATATCTGCGTTCGAAGTACAAGCGATAAGCACATAAATAACGGATAAATGACACTGGACGCCACTCCTGTCAACAACAACCCACGTGTTCCATAAATTAGTGGGAATTTTTCACTTTATTGTATTCACTGCGAATGCTGATATTCGGTAGTCCAAGACACTCAGTAGGTATTATATAAATAACCTGCCTGCCAGTCGAACACTGTACAAAATGTGTAGATCTGTGTGGAAAGCACAACGTCATGAGTAACCAGTTTATCTTCAGATAAAATGACTGAAGCATACACTAAGTAAGTGAAAGTAAGAATTCTGCAAGTTCTTCTTCTTTACAGATGTGGTAATGTACACGGTTACTGGGAATTAGACTACAGTGAATGATGTGGACAAGGCATAACTAGCACAAGCTATTCTATGCAAACACTATCATTGTTCAAGGAAATACGCAGGATATTAGTTTGTTTCCGTGGACTGTCCGTTATTTTAGGCGGAACAGCCATCACTGTCAACCCAGTAATTGCTACGGTTGATATTTATCGACTTGCTGCTGGTTAACGTCAGAGGATTTTATTCAGGATAAAAATGCTGCTAGCCTCCAGTGTCAGTCACACCTTAGAATGGTAATACGTAGCACGGTATCCTTGCCTCACTCAAATGTATCTGTGAAAAGATAAGTTAGCAAATAAAACTTAATAGACTTGTAAATGACCACGACTGAAGAATGAAACACTGTGTAGCTTAATGCCCTTAGTGTGTTACCTGAACAATAAAAATATCATGCTAGGATCTTTTGATTCTGGTAAGCTGGTCATAGCAGCAAAGCGCAGCGTAAAAAGCGCTGCAGCTTGTAATGAAGCTGGTAAAGGATGAAGTGGTACTGTGTGATCTGGTTTGTCCCCGGCTCCTAGAACAGCACCACAACCTCACCCCTCATCACCAAAATGGGATTTGTGACTGAATTAGAGAACCCTGCGTTACGGTTGCTGTGGACTGCGAATTATGGCGATAGTACATGTTGAGATGATTGCAGATATTGCACAATTTAGTTACCCTGGGGAGTTAGTAGTCTCAACATATTATGGCACTCATCCCATAATGCACATTTTTCGACTGGGCATATTCTAGCAGCAAAAAATTCTGTTCACCAGTTGGCCTTGCAGTGCAGATTAAAGTTTTCCACCTATAAATATACCGCTGTAGGTTTTACCATTCGTAACGTCCCTGACTTGAATTTGGCTTTGGATGATCTGCCGGTTTCTTTTCAAAAGTCTGTCAAATTCGTGGGCTTTGTAAAAAACTAATTTAAACTTTAAATAGCATGTTAATCATATAATTTCTCGTTCTGATAAATTATTGTCTTAAAGTACCTAGCAGGTACGACTACGGGAGCCGACAGGAAATCTTTATTAATGCTGTATAGCTCATTAGATCTAAGCATGGTTATGGATCACAGGTGTATGGGTAGGCATCTTGTGCCACACTAAGGAGGTTGGATGTGTTGCAGAATAAATGTTTGTGAATGTTTCTAGGAGCCCTGTGGTCTACACGCGTATCTCGTATGGAAATGGAGGCGAATGTACCTCCCCTCCTTATTCCCCGGACCCATCTGCATTTATCGTACGGCTTCAGAGCCGTAATAAAAAGTCATTTCGGGAATGTGGTCAGTATCACCACCTGTGTCAACACCACCTTCTTATATGGGAGGTTCATTGGTCACTTGCCCAACGCTGTTGCTTCCTGACTCAGGAGCTTGGTGTGGACCTCAGTAGCTGTGACAAGTTGTTTAACCCGCCCCATCCTGACCACTTTTCCACCACTGACTCCCCCCAATCCCGACCATTTTAGGATTTTTTTTTTTTTTTTTTTTTTGGCTCAAACCTTCGCTTTTGGTGAGAAACATCGAAAATTCATAGAGAAATCGCTCACCTGAGGTTTAAAATACTCATTACAGGTAGGAGTACCTCCTTACCTTATTGGGTTTTCTATCAGGCTGGCACCAAAGAAAACGAGTTCTATGGGAGGATAACTATTTCACACCACTCATAAACGGTATTTATTTATTTACTTGGTACGAATTTATATGTAGTACAAGAGTATATTGGTTTTCAAGCAGTAATATAGGCATTATAAGCATTGTTTCACTCACTAATACCTGACCTTTTTTTGCCACATTACCTGATCATCATTTCAAACTGTTACTTCCTCTAATGCTATGTAAAGTTTGTCCTCCACATTGTCATTGATTGGGGAATCACTCTGGCCCTGAATTTCGCACCGTGGCATGACATGGCTATACTGGCTAGGTCACTGATAACAGGTGAATTGCTGAGACAACGGCATGCAGGGGGGGGGGGGAGGAGGTCATGCTGAGTAAGGTATTGTCCCTGCCTGGCATCTTGTTGAGGAAGGTGTCACGTGTTACCGTACCAAAAATTACTTGCGAAAATTGAAAATTGTGCAAATTAGGGACCTTGCAATTTTTTCGCGTTTATGTATGTCGACGGGATTGGCGTGACAAAACGTGTGGACGTTAAAGAACGTCAACGGGACGCCGCGGGTTAAAGGCATAGGGCCTTGGGAGCTTCCCACCTCTGTTATTCCACTTCATTTCTCACGAAGTAGAAGCTTAGGTTAGGTCATATCTATCCGTACGTACGTCCGTTAGTTAGTACGCTCATTCTCCGTTCCACGTCGTACCTCAGAAACCATTTGTTGGAATTTTCTCATATTTTGTATGATTGTAGGGCCATATAAGAGGTTGATACCCATCTTTTCGAAATGTTAAAAAAATCGAAGAAGCCGGCTTACGACCAATTTTCTTTTTCTGAAACTTCATATCCTTCATATCTCCTTTCCTTTAACTGATAAGTTATAATAAACTTTTATAGGAAGTCATATATAGATAGTTCAAATATGATGTCAGATTTGACCTTTGACCATTCCTTCAAGGCCATCTCTTATATCTGTAAGAGATATACCCTATGTCTGTATGAAACACATACAGGAAGTTATATCCAGGGTGTCTATATGTGATGTCAGAGTTGAACTGTGATCTTTTTTCAAGGCCAGCTTGAAGGTCGAATGAGAATTTTCTCATATATTTTTATTCTTTGAGAGATTGATCTATGTCTGTATGAGACACATACAGTATATGAAGTCATATATAAGGAATATAAACATGATGAGAAATTTGATCAATTTGATATACGGGCTGATATAGAAAAAGACGTGTATCTTACTTTCTGAGATAGAGGCTTTATTTATATGAACCACATAGAGGAAATTATGACCTGTGAATATTATAAGAAGGATACAGTTCAACTCAGACCTTATTTAAGGTTCTCTTGAAAGTTAATTGCCATATTTTATATCTTGGTGTCTATGAAACATTCTAAACGTATAGATCTTGTTTTCCTCAACGTTGAGTATAGTCTGTCTGGGAATCTTGTTAGGTTTAGCTATCTGTCTCTTTAGGTTTTAGTGTAGGGTAACGATTTGTTTGTAACGTTTATTGGTACTAGGTTCTTAGATTATGGTAACTTTGCTCTGATTAATTATTTCCTTTTATTGTAAAATAATTATAAGAAATAAAAATAAGATTATAAAAAGTACAAAAAACTGGCTTAAAAACCTGGGCCTTTGGACCAGTGCTCGTGAGCCAATTAAAAAAAAAAAAAAAAAAAAAAAAAAAAAAAAAAAAAAAAGCTGACCTGACCGGTTCAGACCAGGGGCCGTGTTAAGTTTAAGTTGAGTATACATTTGGTTGTTTGTACATTGCTCTTTACTTACATAGAGAACAAACACTTAAAAAGTGAATATTAAGGAGCGAATATCAAATAAAAATAACTGATAACTGTAAGATGTAACAGAGGTTTTATGAATCATAAATTAGTTATGATCGTTTGTGACTACGATCCTAGAAGTTCAGATCACTTGCCTTTGATGTCTCTGTTGTGCTAGTGCCGGGTATAGTATGTCATATGATGTCGGGAGCATTGTTATAGTGTGCACATATAATCTGAGTGCTGTAGTTTGAACCTGAATGTGGATGTGGACAAAGTGATTGTTCTTGGGAAAGAAGATGATTCGCAGTGAGATGTTCTGCTGAAAGGAGAGATATTTTAACTGGTGAGAGATTTTAAGTACCTGAGCGGCATGGCAGAAAAAGAATGGCAAATGTGCAGAGAAGCGGAAAAAAAAAAAAAAAAACTGTGCGGTAGGAACAAAACTGAACTATACTTGGTTCCACGGAGTCTGACGCACTGATTTTGCCAGCCGAGGACAGGTGGATCTGGTAACACTGCTCGACGTACTCGGGCTGTAATTGGTGGATTTCCGTTGTGTTTGAACGTGCACAAATTGACTTTGTATTTCAACCAAGGCCTCATTGATTTGTAAGATACCGGATTATACAGATACAAATTAAAGTAATGATATCTTTAATGATAAATATGTGCCTTTTAAATTACTAGAGATAAACCTGAACGACAATGATAACAAAAAGTAAGTAAAGTCGCGACTGGACGCATGCGAACAAGTCAGCGACTGATTTAAATTCATTTCATTGTGTTTGATTTCGTTTATACTGCACGCGGTTTTATTATAGCAGCATATTTCAACTATTATTTTCTCATGGAGTTTGCTTTTATCTTACTTTCCTTTCTTCCATCATTGACAAAAATTCAGTTCATTCTATAATTATGTAATCCATTACTTCCCCGGCTCTTTGTCGAGGGGGCAGAGATACATGCTTGAGGATGCACTGTGACCAGGGATAGGGTGTCTGTCTGTATGTCTGTCTCTTATGATACAAAAATGTTATGGAAAATCAAACACCAAACTTATTCATGTAAGAAATAATTCTACTGAATCTGATTATGAATACAAACAAATGCAGATTTTTAAAGCTACTGTTGCCTATGAAGGTAATGAAAATATGTGTGTACACTATGTGTATTAACCCGCCCCGTCCCGACGACGTATGGGTACGTCACCACGATTTGCATTTGCCAGTCCCGGCGACGTACCAGTACGTCGTGCAATTGCAATGTGCATAATTTCGACAATTTTCAAATTTCGCGCTTGATTTGCGGTACGTACCCTCGCCTGACCTTCCCCTACCTGCCACCAGGCGGGGACACTCGGCGACCCCGCGCGACCCGCGCTAGCCCGCCACTCGTCCACTCACCTGGTAGCCACGGTCCTGCTCAGACATGGCTAAGAGAGGTCTCTCAGAGAGCGAAATTCAAGTCGCCCTGGACACCTTTACCGGCGACAGTGATTCCCCACTGGATGACGAGGAGATGGACAAAGATTATGTGCAGCCAGACGAGGAAGAAACCACCAGCAGTGACCGAGGAAGTTCCGTCACCTAGGAAACGGCAGTACGTGACTTACCGTGCTGCTAGAGAGGGGCAGGAGGCAAAGAAGGCACGTGGTATGTCATATCCCTATCCCCAGCGTGCCTTGGAAGCCGAATTCGAGGTCGAGGACGAGGACGAGGACGAGGACGGAGACGTGGGACGTGCTGCCACGTGGTATGGGCGGGAGGTGATTACGCATCGTGGCCCAGAGCGCACACCACGTCGTCTAAGCAGGTATGGGCCAAGCATTCTGTTTGGGGCGGTAGGAAGTGTAGTGGAGGGAGTGAGGAGTGAAATGGACATTCCTGGGATTAGGGAAAGTGAGAGTGAGGTGGGTGAGTCATTGCTCTCCCTACGCAGTGTGAGGTGGCAGAGTGGATCACGTGGGCCAGTGCGGGTGCGTTCCTTATCACGTGGGGTTGTGAGGGAGGGGGAAGGTGGGGAGGAACCACTCCAAAGCACGTCTTATGCTCCCCAATATCCCCTAACACGTGGTCGAGCAAGGTTGCGTGAGAGAGCACGTGGTGTGGTAATGGAGGGGGAAGGTGGGGAGGAACCACTCCCCAGCACGTCTTCTGCTCCCCAATATCAAACTATTTCATCCCCACAGCCCCCTAATGTTCCTCAAGGCCGTAAGGGTAAGGGAAAGGGAAAGGGTAAAGGCAGAGGGAAGAGGAGTGACAGTGGGGAAGCCCTCCGTACTCCTTCTCCCCAACCTCCCCAACCAGGATCTCCTCCCCACCCAGACGAAGGCGGTGATGGGGACGAGGGATTTGTGTCGTGGGATTGGGAGGATGGGAGTGATTTTTCTCCCCTCATTCACCCCTTCACTGAGCATGGGCGATCTGGCTGCATTGCACCAGGTATTCACTGCAATTCAAGCAGGTTGGATTTTTTCCACCTTTTTTCAGTGAGGCCTTCGTTGATCAGATCGTGCTTCAAACAAACCTGTTTGCAAGCGGCCAGTGGCTAGAAAGTGAAAGATTGGGAACAAGGAGTAGGCATTCAATGATTTATGATTACCCTGTCTCCATTCCAGAAATGTTCTTATTTTTTGCCCTTGTCCTTTTGATGGGTATAATAAGAAAAAATAGAATTCCTGCTTACTGGACTAGGGACCCTGTTATGTTTACCCCCATATTTGGTCAAGTGATGAGCCGTAATCGGTTTCAACAAATTCTGAGTCGCCTCCATTTTTATGATGCTAATGACCCTGCAAATACAAACAACACGGACAAAATGAGGCGAATTAGGCTGGTCTTTGATCACCTCAGGCAAACCTTTCGATCCTCATTCTATCCCTATAGAGATCTCGTCATAGACGAGAGTCTCGTGTTGTGGAGAGGCAATATTTCATTCAGACAGTATATACCCAGCAAAAGGCACCGTTTTGGGTTCAAGATCTTTGTTATGTGTGACTGTAGGACTGGATACGTGCAAGACATAGTCTTGTACACCGGTGCACAGACAGACATAATAGAAGATCGAAGTATAGGACTTTCTGGAGCAGTGGTAAAGACGATGATACAAGACTACCTTCATCGTGGTCACGTTCTCTACCTCGACAACTGGTACACTAGCCCTCTTCTCGCTCGTTATCTTCACAGACATGAAACGGGAGTATGTGGAACCGTAAAGGTGAACCGGCGTCACATGGTCAAGGTAGGGCGGAAACTTGCAAGGAGTGAGGTTGTCTTCTTCAAAGCAAACAACATCCTTGCAACAATGTGGAACCACAACAGAGAAGTAAGCCTCTTGTCCACGGTTCACCGCCCCTTGATGCACCGTACTGATTCTGTTGATTACCATAGCGAGAGCAGGCGTCGTGTTTGGAAACCTGAATGTGTCATGGACTATAATATAAACATGCGCCTCGTGGACCAGTCAGACTCCATGATATCGACGGTAGAGTGTGCCAGGACCACGATGAAGTGGTATAAGAAACTGTTCTTTCACTTGCTAGATATCACTGCTCTGAATTGCCACCACCTTCACGCCATGACCACAGGAGTTCAGGAAACCTTTGAAGGGTTTGTGAGGGAGCTCACACGAGAAATCTTTGCAAAATATGCGGTTGAAAGGCCCCAACAGCGCCCCCGCACTGCCCCTATTACCCACACTCCCCAGAGAATATCCGCCCGCCATTTCCCCACTCCTATCCCGCCCCAGCCCAACAGACCTAGGCCCCAGCGCAGGTGTCACGTGTGCAGTAATTCCCAGGTGCGACTCACGACACAGAGGAAGGACACCCGCTATGAGTGCGTGCATTGTGACGTGGGTCTGTGTATTCACCCATGTTTTAGTGAATACCACACGTTGCTGCAATTTTAGCATGGTGTGATTGCGAAAGGACGCAGAAATTATGATGTAAATGCGACAGACAGACGCTCTGTGAAAAAATCAGTCATGTGGATCGCCAAATATTAGTATAAAGTGCCTACGGGTAGAACATAAGTGCAAACATTGGGTGTAAGTATATAAATCTGCCCTAAGTTGAAACTTACATAGAGAGGGTTGTTTGATGCGATATTCTGTCGCTCAGTGCAATAAATACGACCCCTTATTATATATTTTCTATTATGTGACATTCTTACTGGTATAATATAAGTTCAAATTATTGTATATGATGATGTATTTCCTAAGTCAAATATTCATAGCGTGTCTATAAAGATAAGATTTCCTGACGCCTACTCGAATGAATAAGGCACGTATTAGTCAAAATAAAAGTCAGCAAGTGATAAAGTGAATAATTAGTATATAAGTGTGTGCGTGAATTAGTATATAAGTGTGTGAGTATTATGTATGACGTAACATTCCTTGCGAGGGTATTTTCAGGCGATATTCTCACGCTCACTTGAATAAATAATGGCAGTAAGTATGTACAGTGCATTGGAGGGGTGTAAACGTGTGTAATGTAAGTGGGAAAATATAATTGAAGTGAATAAATAAAGTAGATGATGAAACACGAGTGTTTGAGATCGTGGTTGCTACGTGAATAGGCGCTAGCATATCGCTAAATGCCCTCGTAATGAATGAAAATAATTGAAAACCTTCACAGTGGTGGGGGAAAGGTTCTATGTAAATGGGAAAATAATTAGAAAGTGATAAAACAAATTGGTATGTTGAAATACGAGACATAGCGAGTGCGCTTACTAAGCTGATGTGCGCTAAACTTATGCTGCATGTCATCAAAATGAATGAAAACATCTGAAATCACTTACAAACAGTTGTAATTAGTAAATTGTCATTGAAACAGAAGTATACAAGTAGAAAAAATGATCGGTAGACTCATAACAGAAAATTAGCAGATAGCATGTTACGACTCGGACCTAACTCGCTATGCTCGCGCGATGGTACAATGCTTATTTTTCCTATATATGTGTCTGAAATCCATTATATTGTTACTGTTATTGTTTATTAGTACAAATTCAATAAATGTAGAGGTGTTGTGTGTTGTTTGTCCCATTACTCCTTACCATAGAAAACGTTTACGCATATCCAGCCCATTACAGAATACGATACCTGCGGGGGGAAACCGCACCTGTATAGACCACTTATAGACTGCAGAGACAACTTTCTTCAAGATTTTCCATAGTTTCTCGACCTAAGCGGAAGTTTCATAAGAAAAAAATTTTTTCCAAAAAGGCTCGGGACTGGGGGATGTCATAGGTGCGGAAAGGCTCGGGACGTGACGGGTTAAGAATAGAATTGCATGTATTGGCCCCAGTGAGGTGTGTGTGTGTGTGTGTGTGTGTGTGTGTGTGTGCTTACACAAATCATAATTATTAGAAGCTAAGCTAAGCATATCTAGGGCTAGGTTGTATATTAGTAGATGAGGTAATGAAGGGCATAGTGCAGACTGTAGACTGTGACACTGTGTAGTAGTGGTGGGAAAAACATCCGTGCCTTCACAGGACCTCGGAACCACCTCGCTATGAACGTCTGAATTCCCGCCACAGTCGCTGACTTGTTCGCATGCGTCCAGTCACGACTTTACTTACTTTTTGTTATCATTGTCGTCCAGGTTTATCTCTAGTAATTTAAAAGGCACATATTTATCATTAAAGATATCGTTGTTTTAATTTGTATCTGTATAATCCGGTATCTTACAAATCAATGAGGCCTTAGTTGAAATACAAAGTCAATTTGTGCACGTTCAAACACAACGGAAATCCACCAATCACAGCCCGAGTACGTCGAGCAGTGTTACCAGATGCACCTGTCCTCGGCTGGCAAAATCAGTGCGTCAGACTCCATGGAACCGAGTATAGTGATATGAAGACCTTAATTCGAAAGTGATCTGATTGTGGAAACTACAAAAGGATTGCTTTTTTTACGTGTTCACATAAACATATTGGAAAGAGATATTTGTGTGGTATGAAGGAAAGTCAAGTGTTAAAGCACTGGAGATGGCGTTATCGAGAAATGTGTGTGAGGTGCGGAGAGATGATAGAATAAAATACAGCGAAATATGTTGAGTAAGAAGATCTGCGTAGAGTGATGCGGAGGGAATTGGTATAAATAACGTGGTGAAAAGGTATATGTGAGTAATTTTAGAGGTGGGAGGAGGCGTGACAGGACAAGGAGAAAACAGATGGATACGGTAAATGAGAGTAAGAAAGTTAAGCATGAAGGTTCTTGGGGGAGGGCACCGATGTGGAATTGAGTTGTATGAATTTTGTATAAGGAACGGAGTGATAAGGGACTGGCATACCCTTTGTATCTTGTTAGTCACTGGATTGACCCTGCCTGGTAGGCATTATGAAGCATATATGTGTCGAGACGATTATGCCATTGTGGTATAGTCAAGATTCCAGGAGCTTGAATAATGAATAGATGAGTGTGTGGTCCATTTAACCGGGCATGATGTTCGTTAGTTCATCCATCATTTTTTTCCTTATTTTCTGGACCATGCCTAATCCAATTTTAGGGCGAGAAAAAGAGCCGGAATGAAGATGAAGGTGATGCATGTATAATGATAATGATAAAATATGCTTTCATTCATCTTTGAGACTGAAATGATGTTTGTATATCTCATCATGTTTGCGTGTCATTTTCCATCTTTGATACCGATGAGATCGCTAAATGTAGGTTTCTGCACGTTTTACGTACCACACTTTCATGCTGTCTGTTAGTTCTCCTTCTCAGAATTGCATCCTTCGGGAACCTGTAGGTTAAGGTAACAGAGACTCGCAAACTGAATGATCTCTTGAGTAGAAAAATATTTTCCGAAGCTGTAGAGGTCAAAATTTGCTTTAAAAGTTTACTGTTATCAAAGAAAATTAAAGTTGATTATAAAGTTCATAAAACGATGAGTGACGTTTGAAATAAATTATCCACCCACGGTGTACATCCACATCCACATTTTGCACTACATCCACGCACGGTATACACCTACGTCCACATGTTGCACTATAATATCCACCCACGGTGCACACTTACGTCCGCATGTTGCACAGCAATATTTGCCTGCATTTTCTTCAATGACATCATCGCAGCCAATCAGCAGTCGCATATCAAACACACTCTACTTGCCGCATACATTTCAGCTGCACAGGTCAATCAAATAGACTATAGTTATGAAAGCAGTACAATGACACTAACGCAGAGCCGTATTATTGTCGTATTTGGGGACTATTATACATGGTCGCGGAGGGTGTAGACGTGCTTCTCATTGTGCTCTTCTCTAGCTTTGCAGGGCTGCCTCACCGGCATTAGTTTTGTAAATAGAGAAGACAAAGTTAGGTTAGCTAATTCTAATCTTCCTCCCAGCCCTATTAGAGATATAGTAGGTGTCTATATCTGCTTACTGAGGTTGCCTTTGCTTACTCGCCTCTGGAGTGTACCCCCCACTGATCGCTCTGGGGTGTGAGTTATACACGGGCGCTTCCTCCCGAGAGTGGTTTGAGATGGTATTCTCAGACCAGGTGTGTCTTCCCGGGGTACTTTGTCCCTTGCTCGTTTCTCTCCTTCTTCCCACTTCCCTCGAAAGGGGGAAGAGTTTGCTATGGCGGATGCCCCTACTGCCTCCCCCCCCTTCCTTCAGGGGGGGAGGTAGCAGGGGCGTCATTTGGGGGGGGGGCAGCGAGAGGCGCTCGCCCCCCCCCCCAAGCTTTCTAAGGAGCCCTCCAAATCAACTACAGTTAATGAAAAAAAATTTAAGGTTAACACCGTGAAATTAAAAATAATTTGTGTTTAGCCTCAACACGTTTTGAGTGAAATATATTTTGTGTGTGTGTGTGTGTGTGTGTGTGTGTGTGTGTGTGTGTGTGTGTGTGTGTGTAATCACAATAATTTACTAGGCATATTAAAGGATGTCAATGTAACTATGTTCCTAGCCCGCTGTTCAGTTAACGTCAGTATTGAGCTGCCTTTTTCATTGTATTCTGGCTATCATTAAAAGCTTTTATTCATCTTAGGAAGTACGTACCTGTAGGCATGAGTCTTAAGAGTTCATTTAGATCAGTGGTTCCCAAAGTGGGCATTGCTTTACTTGTTGAAGAACTTGAAGCTCTGCAGGCATCATCATCCTATAAAGTTGAAACATATCTATCTATCTATCTATCTATACATCTATCTATCTATCTATCTATCTATCTATCTATATATATATATATATATATATATATATATATATATATGTCCATCCCATTGGATCCCAGAGTTGCTGGGCGAGGCCTTGCACTGGAAGGGCACTAATCATACCGCTCTCCGCCAATCGGCTCATAGTCGCGATATATATTACGTGTCATGTGGGGTTGGTGGAGGATTAGTGCCCCTCCCTGTAAAACAATTAACTCTAAGCCCTTGGCCACCCTGTCTGGGATACATGGCGTCTGGCAATGAATGAATGAATATATATATATATATATATATATATATATATATATATATATATATATATATATATATATATATACTGTATATGGTACAGTGGTAAAGTGTGCGTTTCGTACACGGGTGAGCCAGGGTTCGCGCCCCACCAGGGTAGTAGACTTTGGGAGTGTTCACCCGGCCACGTACTGCATTGGCGGACACAATGGGTGCTGTGGTTGAACTAGTGTCGCTTACTATAAAGTATGCTTCACCCAGTCGGCTTGCATGGGCCGATTACACTTGGTTCACAGACTACAAACACATCCAAAGCCACTCCAACAATACAATTACACTTACAAGAACTTCTCACCCTACATACAAACTCTACCAGACAGCCTAAGCCACTTAGTAGAGATACATTGGTTGTATCGTCCCGACTTCGGTCGGGATAGGCCGGTCCTGCAGTGGATATTCAAAACGGCTGATGATATATATATATATATATATATATATATATATATATATATATATATATATATATATATATATATATGTTTCCACTTTATAGGATGATGATGCCTGTAGAGCTTCAAGTTCTTCAACCTGTAAAGCAACTGACAATACTGACTTAGCCACTACATCATCCCCCGGTCAAGACTCAGATTTGATTCCTGTCGATGAACCAGAAGTCACATTAGCACACACTTTTGCACTGAACTAAGATAAAAAAGATAGAAGAGACAGTCTGTCTACATCACAAACTCCAGCGACTCAAGAAGTTGATATATCTAAGTCCCCCTGTGATAAACCCAGTCAACCCAAACTGCCAAACTACCCAAGCAATCAGAATAATAGGAAATTTAGAAGTCCCTGTTTTGATATCTTTTCTTGGTTACAATACTCGGTCTCGCAAGATGCGTGTTACTGCTTTCCATGTAGGCACTTTACTGGGTATCCGTTCGTAAGGAGGAAGGACAGGTAGGAGACTGTTTATTGATGTTAAAGCAAGGAAATGGAAAGATATCAGTACCCTTCTCAAAGAACATCAGGCAAATGAAAGACACATTAATAGTACAGTATGATAGTTTGGTCTAATTTCAAGGATATTCAGTCAGGGTCCACTCATCTTCTCTATCTTCAACTAGGCAACAAGAAATTGAGGACAACAGGAAACATGTGAAGTTACTTTTAAAAGTTACTGCATTACTGGGAAGGCAAAGCCTGCCTTTTCGTGGACATGATAAGGGTTTTGATACATTCATTTCAGGAAATTTTGTAGAAATTCTTCACCTGATTGTTGAATCAAATCCCTCTCTAAAACAAAGTAAGATAGACGATTTGGCCATTGTACAACTCCTCAGTACCGGAATGAGATGATATCAGTTGCTGGAAGATATATCAAGGACGCAATTTGTGCTGAAGCACAAGAAGCCAAGTATTTTTCAGTTTTGGTTGATGAAAAGAAAGACCTGTCAAAAAAGGAACAGATGGCTATTCTTGTGTGGTACTTTAGTGAGGATATTGTGAAGAAACGTGTCATTGGAACCTACCACATGGAAAAGATTGATGCTGCTAGTTTAGCTGGTTTAATATATAAGGTAATTGAACAATCTGGTTTAATTTGGTCTAACTGTGTGGCTCAATGTTATGATGGTGCTGGTGTAATGAGTGGATGCTTTAGCGGGGTTCATGCAAGAATACGGGATACAATTCCCTAAGCAGTATATATACATTGCCATGCACGCAGGCTGAAATTAGTACTGGGCGACTGCATAAAGAATACCAGTAGCCTCTCTTCATTTTTTTTTTTTTTTTTTTTTCAGTTATTAACACACTTTACACATTTGTTACTAACAGTAACACAGGGAAACAACTTTTCATAGAGGCACAGAAAGCAGATCTTCAGGTTTTGACACTAGAAAGACCTGCTATAAGTAGATGGTCTTACTATTATGGGTCAGTATCAAAGGTTAAGCTTCGCTATGGAAATTTGCTATCAGTGCTTAATACAGTTTCAGAGGGTTCTGATTGAGAAGCTGCAGCAGAAGCAAATGGAGTGTACAAAAAGTTAGCGTCTTTCAGGCGTAATGGATCTACATATTATTGAACAAGTCCTTAAAGTCACCAATAGTTTGTCAGATCAGCTTCAAGCAATGGAAGCCTTACTATCTGAAGCTTGCTCTCTCGTACAGTCAACTATTAAAGACTTGCAGGTCTTGAGAAAGTAAGAGGCTTTCTCTGATGCTTTTGACAAATCTAAAGATTTTGCTTCAGCATATGAGGCTGATACATACTTGGACAGTTCAGATCAGCTGGGCAGACCTAGGAGAATTCAGAAGGTATTATCAGGACTAAAGAGCTGCTTAACTGATTCAGCTATAGGGAGAAACGAGGTGACATACTTGTATTGCTCCAAAGACTGAAATCAAAAGAACCTATTTTGATATAGTAGATAGATATCTCTCAGAGCTTGATATTGGCTTTACACAAAACATGCTTCTAATAGAAGCAATGAATGTACTTGATTGCAATTCCAGGGACTTTCTAGAATATGAGAAGCTTCCTATTATAGTACAGTCTTACAAAGATATATACATAGATAAAATTCTAGTTTCGCAAATATTTGTCGCAAAAAGACATTTTCTAAGTAAGAGTGAGAAGCCAAAGAATCTTTTTAAATTATATGAACTCAAACCATTAGATTGTGCGTTTTCAGAAACAGTGAAAATTGTCACAGTTCTTATCACCCTCCCAGCAACTACTGAAGGCAATGGACGACTTTTTTCAGTACTTTGCTTAGTCAAGACATATCTAAGAAGCTCAATGAGAAATGATCGCTTAAGCGACTTGCTACTTATGGCCTCAGAAAAGGAACTTGTTAAAAATCTTAACTTTAACACCCTGGTTGATAATTTTGCAAAGCAGAGATCACGGAGATATCCACTGTTGCAGTAGTTTATTCATTTTTCAGTGCAATAAATATACGTAGTTTAGTTTTCAATTCCCTCTAATGAATTCTGAAATTAATATACTCTTCTTACCTGAGCCTCTTCCTTTATAAACCATCATTTTATTTCTCCCACCTTTTAGTGTAGAGCTTACTTTTTCGCATTACATTACATGGTTCATGGTATTTTTGTGGCTAGGAAGGTAAAAGCTTTCCCTTTTTTATTCGATTACAAATTTACACTTTTCATTCCCAGTTTTATATTCATTATCTTTTCATTAAGCTATAAGAATGAAGTCAGTTTAAGCTTTCACCAATACAAATATTTTAATTGCTATTTTGTCTATTATCCAAGGTCATTAGCATAATTAGAATGCAATGATATGTACTTTACCATGCACTTTATACTGCATATTCAACTTCACACAGAAATACTGCTAATACTAGAATATCCATTAGCCTGTGTTTCAGGAAGTAATTGGTGTAATAAATAATTCTCTCTCTCTCTCTCTCTCTCTCTCTCTCTCTCTCTCTCTCTCTATTTGTTTACTGCTTTCATTCCCTAAATAGAGCTTTGCATTTGGCATGAAAATGCTCGCTCACCACGCCACCCACGTGGGGGGAGGTGGGAGTAGGGGGGCCTCCTAAATAGCCTATGACCCCCCCCCCCAGGGAAAATTGAAATGACGCCCCTGGAAGGTAGTCCTGACCGACCTCCGACTGTTTCACGGATGGACTGCCCCCAGACTGAACGGCCCCAGACACGCGCCTCTCTTGACATCAGTGTAAACAGCGTCTCGTTTGTTCAAATTCATGCGGTTGGTTCTACTCCCCTGTCCAGCATCAATTTCTTCATCATCAATAAGGTGATTGATGCGTGTGCCGATGAAGTAGAACAGGTTAAGAAACTTGCTAGTGGGGACCTTCTAGTAAGGACCGTAAACTCGTGGCAGGTGAAGGATTTGCTTAAACTGAGCAAGTCCCATTATTATGATGTAGAGACCAAGGTCCCGCACTCCATGAATTCCTGCAGGGGTGTTGTCACCTGCAGGGATCTCAAGCTTATAGATGGAGACGAAATCGTACAGGAACTAGCTCAGCAAAATGTAATAGATGCAAGATTTATTAATAGATTTTCGGAAGGCAGGAGGACGAAGACCGCAAAAGCTATCTTAACTTTTGGAAAAGTATCTCTTCCATCTAATGTGAAAGTTGGATACGAAATTGTTAACGTCAGAATGTACATCTCAAATCCCCTTCGTTGTGCAAAATGTCAGATCTATGGACACAACGAAAAGACTTGTCGGGCTGCCAACTTGGTGTGTGGTAAGTAAGCGGCTGTAGGTCACTCTGCTGACCACTGTACAATTACATCCAAGACTGAGTGTTGCTTTCATTGCAAGGATGCTCACTCCACTTCCTCGAGGGTTTGTCACAAGTGGAAGGAGGAAAAAAAGGTCTGCACAATGAAGGCGACTGAGGGCATTTCCTATTACGATGCTAGAAGAAGGTGAAGGAGTTGCATGCAACTCAAAAGCCTAATGTCTCCTATGAACTGGCGGTTGTGTTCCGTCGCATGATGTGCACGGTGGAGACACAGACTGACCTTGCTTTCCCTCCTCATGCCACACACCCTACCTATCAGCCTCACCCTCCTGTATGCTCCAACTCTCTTACGGACATCCCTGTCACTACTTCATACTCTCAGGCTGCCACTGCTCCTTCACAGGTGGTGCGGCCAAAACCAAAGCCCGACAAGTCTGACAAGATTAATTTGACCACTCTCAGCAAACCGGCACGTCCTCATGTTCTTCCTGTTCCTGGTCCAGCTAGGGATTGAAGGGTTAACTCTTCCTTGGGAGACTCAGGGAGCCTAGTTATTGATGACAAAATGGAGGTTTCCCTTAGCAAGCACCGGGACAGGTCCCCTGGTAGTCTCTTGCCTTTTGGTGGGCGGCATAAAAAAAAATAACAACACTGGCCACCCCTGTAAATCTTAAACTTCCGCATTCACGGTGTTACAGTGCAGTTGTAGGACTCTTGAGAATATACTACATATATAGCAATCTTGTTTTCTATACACAGGCCAGACGTTATCTGTTTACAGAAGATGCGCTTGGTGGATCAACTTGATCCTCCACAGTTCAAACACTACCACTCTTATAGAAGATATGAAGGTCACAGAGTTGCCATATACACACACAAATCACACCAACAAAAGGAAGTAGTTCTAAATTCTACTCTGGAAGCTGTCGCGTGCAGAGTAAAATTTAATAACACATATCTGTCTATTTGCTCTCTCTACTCTCCTCCACATGGATGCTTTCAATTCACTATTTGAACATCTTTCAGAGAATAAATGTTGGGCGACATTAACGCCCATCATTATCAGTGGGAAAGCTTGAGGATCGATGGTCGTGGGAAGCAAGTAGCCGACCTAATACTACAGTCCAGCCTCTGTCTTCTGGATGCTGGTAGAGCGACTCGTGTAGATGATTATACCAGTAACTTTTCGGCAATTGACTTGTCTCTGGCCTCCCCAGGTATGCATCAAGATTTCTAGTGGGACCCTTATGACGATTCCTTGGGAAGTGATCATTTACCTAACTGTCTTTCATATATATGCGACATTGTTTCGAACCCTCAACCTCCAAACTATAACTGTAAGAAAGCAGACTGGGGATCCTTTTCAAGGATCACCAATTTAGATATACAAGTACCTGAGGAGACCATAGACTTTAAGGTCTATGGAAATAGCAGCTGAGGCTGCTATTTCCAAGACTTGCGAAGCATAGAGCACATTGGTGGACGCCAGATTGCCGACAATATTAGATACAGGATTTTTGATAGTCAGCCTACTGAGGAAAATTTCATTGCATACAAACAGGCACGGGCTGAGACAAGGAGAATAATAAGACGGGCCAAACGTGACTCCTGGCGGAAATTTGTGTCCACGGTGAATCATTCTACACCATTAAGTAAAGTCTGGTCCAGTATAAGAATATAAAACAATAAAGGCCCGTATATCCCTGTGACCACCCTCCAGGTTAATAATAATGTCTATGACCATCCCGTCAACGTTGCTAACATCCTCGCCAGGAGTTTTACTCACGTAAGTAGCTCAGCCAATTATGACCAGCGTTTTCAACATCATAAACGCACGGCTGAGATATAGATATTAGACTTTGCCACAGAAAACGTAGACTCCCCATACAATCAAGTATTTACCATAGATGAACTGCTCCATGCCCTTAAATCCTGTATAGACACCAGCCCTGGACCAGACATCATCGTGTACGCTATGGTCAAGCATCTTAATCAGGACAGCGTGATTATACGAAGGGCTTTTGGGGCGTCTCGAACGTTCCCAAACTCATGGCACTTTGGACATGTCATACCAATACCCAAAGAGGCTGGTCGTCTTATGAATCCCACTTCATTTCGTCATGTTGTGTTGACTTCTTGTCTATGTAAGGTCATGGAACGAATGGTTAACAATAGACTTCTTTTTGTTTTAGAGTCTAAGAGTGTGTGAAATGATCTGCACTGTGGCTTCCATAAATACAGAAGTTCACTAGATCATTTAGAGATTTTGGAGCACTGTATTGTCGAGGCATTTGTCAATAAAAATGACTATGCTATAAATTCTATGCATATCTCGTTTGTAATAATCTCAAATTCAAAATCAGCCCTTCAGGCAATTGCTTCTTGTACTACGGATTCTAATGAGATCCAGGGCTGCATTGTTAATTAAATGCATTCATGCGACAAGTCCTTCACGCTGGTCTGGGTGCCTGGTCATTGTCGTATCTACGGCAATGAGCAGGCTGACTTACTTGCAAAGTCGGCTGTGGAGGTCGAGGAGACTTGGGACGTTCCTTGTGATCTACGGTCGAGTCTCTTTCTCGGAAAGAAATCAATAAATCTTCTGTGGCAAGGTCAGTGGACCAGACTTAATATTCCAACATGCAAGCCATTCCTGGGCGACTGGGATACCGCCAACCGTCCCAGTCGCCTGGAAGAAAAAGTGTTGGCACACTGCAGGTTAATGCCACCGTATTAACCCATATGAAACCATATATGGACAGACTATTCCCACCACGCTGTGATATCTGTGATGCGGTGTTATCTATTAGTCATATCATCCTGCGCTGTCGGCGATTTATTCGTGAACGTGCTTCACTAATAAATTACTGCTGCGCAGCAGACGTCCCCTTCACCCTTTCCACGATCCTGGCTGATGGGGATATTGTTATGACTAAGATATTGATGGCTTTCTTGAGAGAGACCGGACTGACTAGAGTGATGTGACTTTTTTACTATATGGTTATGGTTTTTATCGATTGTATATATGTATATATTGTGTTATTAATTAGGGATGACAGTTGACGTTTTGGAAATAGCTCCTACGTCTGACTGCTCTATTCCTGATATTGATGTCCCCTATATTAAACCACGTTCCTCGCTTGACAGTCACCAATTGATGAGTGCAAGTGTCCAGTATTGAATGGTATTGAGCATTTTCAGTATATGGTGTTCTGTTGATTGAAGTACTACACTTTTTGTACATATGTAAATGAATTCCATCATCATGAATGAGTTATCTTAATTAGGGTCGACTGCTGACGTATATGGAATAGTTCCTGACTCTTCAGGTTCCTTTTCATATACTGATGTCCCATATATTATTTTCTCCCTCGACTGACAGTCACCAGGTGATGAGTGCAGGTATGTAATGTAGATAGGCATTACATTTCTGCAGTCAATGGTGTTCTCTTGGTCGAGGTATTTTTATCATTCCTACTAGAGGAATCTGCCATTCAGGTAAATTAATCGATCAAAATTGGACTACTAGCTAATGGTATATATGTTTGTAATATCTCAGACCATTTTCCCATATTTTCGGCGTTTTCACTGAATATAAAGCCCTCAGACAAGAAACTAATTAAAAGATATAGGGATTTCACGGATGACAATATAGAGGTTTTTAAACAAGAACTAATAAAAGCAGTTTGGTCTTGCATTTATAAAACCAGTAATTTCGTAACTTGCTTGGATTTCTTTTACCAGAAATTTTTAACCATTTTCGAATAATATTTCTCAGAAAAGACAATTCACATAAAGCAAAAATATAAGGATAAACCATACATAACTCATGAAAAAGCTATGATTAAAGAACGCAACCGCTTACAACGTAAATATCTTAAAAAAAAAAAAAAATACATATGGTAACATATATCATAAAGTAAGAAATAAAGGAACCCAATCAATTAAAACTGCTAAAGTAAATTATTATAAAAGTAAACTAGCAAACTCGGCAGGGGACTCTAGAAAGACTTGGAACATAATAAATTCAATATTAATGAGGAAAGAGCACACTGAAGTTAATCACGCAAAGAATATTACTGCTAATTGAATCAATGACTATTTTACCAATGTAGGTAAAGAATTAGCAAAAAATATTACCCTGACTCAAACTAAGTTCCAGTCATATCTTTCTGAACTTCAGATAAATAAGTTCACTTTCAAGAAAGTCACTACTGGCGAAATCAACAATGTTGTAATGAATATGCTTGGTTCAGCTGCTCGGCATGACAATATTCCTGTGAAGGTGCTGAAGAGGTCTATCACAATTTTGTGTCCTATTTTAACCCATATATGTAATTTGCCTTTTGCTACTGGAATCTTTCCTGATCATTTGAAGTTAGCAAGAGTAATACCAATATACAAGTCGGGCCCTTGTGATACACCTGAAAATTATAGGCCTGTTTCGGTCCTGCCTTCTTTAATTAAAATTATTGAGAGGCCAGTTTGTAATAGAATAACTGATTTTCTAGAGGAAAGAGGTATGCTCTCCGATGATCAGTATGGATTCCGTAGACAGAGATCCACACAAGATGCTCTTTTGTCTTTCAAGGATCGTATTTTGTCTGCCTTTGATAAAAACGAGTTCACTGTAAGTCTATTTTTGGATTTAACCAAGGCTTTCGATACAGTGGACCATACAATATTACTTGAGAAATTGACACACTATGGTATTACAGGGACAGCACTTGACCGGTTCCAGAGTTATCTAGTTAATCGTAAACAATTTGTTTATTTTAATAATCAAGCATCTTCCACTACCGAAATAAACGTAGGTGTGCCACAAGGCTCGATCCTAGGGCCTGTATTATTATTAATTTACCTCAAAGATATCACATACGCAACAAAAAGGTTAAAACATGTACCATTTGCTGACGACAGTACTTTCTACTTAAGTCACAGTAACATAAAGTCTTACAAATACCTTAACTGAAGAAATATCTAAGGTGGTACAGTGGATTTCGACCAATAAGCTAATATTTAATATATTTAAGACTTACTTTATTGTATTTCATAGACATAAGAAAATAAATCACAATGTTCAAGCAGTTATCAATGATAATAGCATTAAAGAAGTAACAGAAACCAAATTTTTGTGTGCTGAATAAAACAATAGATTACTGTGGACTAAGCGTATCATCCAAACTAGAAATAAAGTGTTCAGGTACTGTGGCATTATATATCAAACAAGGAATGAATTAAACAATCATTGATTTTGATATATTACTCATAAGTGTATGCACATTCAGCATATTGTCAAGCAATGTGGGGAGCGGTAAGTAAAGCAGCTCTGAAACCTTTAGAAACAGTTCAGAAGCAAATCATGAAGATAATCGAGCGGGTAGGCCGCTATGAGCATAAAAATGGTATATTTTATAATAACATACTTAAGATGAAAGAAATCAATGAGCTGGTATGTGCAGTATATGTGTACAAATGCATTAACAGACTTGTTTACAATAACTCATTCCTTGTACCCACTCCACCAATCAGATACCATTATAGAAATAATGAACGTTTAGTTGTACTATTTTTGTCATCTTAACAGTCTCAGAGTAATATTAGATATTATGGTGCATAAATATACAATTCCCTGCCAGACGACATAGTAAAAAAAACTAGTGTACATAACTTTAAAAGCAGTCTAGAAAAGCACCTCGTAAAATCATATGTAGCTCATAGTTCCGCACAACATCGTCTCAACAATAATTAGTTATCAAATGCCAGTAAAAATAATTAATACAGCTGTCAGTCAAAATAACAAAGCCTGAAACTATATGAATGCTTCTTTTTTTTTTCTTTATATATTACCTATTGCCTCTCAGTGTTCCAGAATAATCCAGTGATGGAAAGCATTTATACAGATAAAATATTCACTGGCTTTTATAAGATGAAATTTTTCATCAAAGACGTACGTCATATCTTGTATAGTAGGAATTTTCTGTAACTGTATTTCTATGGACCAAATAAAAATTCTCTTTATCATTATCATTATCATTAGCTATTTGTCTTTTTAGTATTTAGTATAGGTTAGCGATTTGCATATATATATATATATATATATATATATATATATATATATATATATATATATATATATAGATAGATAGATAGATAGATAGATATAGATATAGATAGATAGATAGATAGATAGATAGATAATTGCATAAAATCACCAGGGGCTTCGGCCCCAATGGTTGATAGGCAAAAAAAAAATGTATTTGGCCACTGATCTAAAAAAAAAAAAAAAAAGCTATCTATCTATCTATTGCCAGACGCCTCAATCTCGTTTGAGGTGGCCACAAACAAATCGCCTCCAAGTCGCCCTGTCCCCCGCCATTTCACTGCCCTGCTCCCAACTCACACCCCCCTCTCTCATATACCTCTCCACCCCATCCCTCCATCTCATCCTCAGCCTCCCCCTCCCTCTTCCCCCCTCCACCTCACTCACATACACTCTCTTCGTCAGTCTTTCACCCTCCATCCTCTCCACATGGCCAAACCACCTCAGTGTGTTCCTCATAACGCTTCCTATCACATCCACATCAACACCACAACGCTCCTTTATATCCTCATTCGTCAGCCTGTCTCTCCATGTGACTCCACAGGCTCCTCTTAAATAACTCATTTCCACTGCCCTCACTCTTGACTTGTGTCCTTCCAACAATGTCCAAGCTTCACTTCCGTACGTTAGAGTTGGTATCACAATACTGTCATGTAGTAACTTTTTCACTTCCATGCTCACTTCCCTGTTTCTTATCACTGCTTTCAGAGAACCAGCAACCTTTCTTCCCTGCTGTACCCTTTCAAGCACTTCACCCTCCAAACCTCCATCCTTACTCATCACACTACCCAAGTACTTAAACGTACTCACATTTTCCAATTCCTCACCATCCAACCTCGCTGTACATTCACTAACTTCACCTCTCTCAAAGACCATCACTTTACTCTTCCCTACATTCACCTTTAGATTCCGTTTCTTACACACTCTCCCAATATCATCCACCAAGCCTTGCAGCTCCCCTTCGTCTTCACTCAACAACACAGTATCATCTGCAAACAACAGTACAGGGAGTTTCCAAACACTGTCCTCTCTCACCAGGGCCACTCCAACATCCACTACCCTACCTTGTACCTCTTTTATTACCCCATCCATGTACAGATTGAACAACCATGGAGACATGACACATCCCTGTTTCAACCCAACTTTCAAAGAGAAAAATTCACTTAGTTCAACAATCCACACGCACTGCAGCCTTCGCACCATCGTACCTACTCTTCACAGCATTCAACAACTTCCCATCTACTCCATATATTCTTAACACTTTCCACAATCCTTGTCTATCCACCCTGTCATATGCTTTCTCCAAATCCATGAAAGCCGCATACAACTTCTTTCCCTTCTCTAGAAACTTTTCCACTAAAGTTCTAAGAATGAATATCTGATCTACACAACCTCTTCCCTTCCTAAAGCCTCCCTGTTCTTCTCCAACTAATTTCTTTGTTCTTTCTCTAACTCTGTCTATAAGTATCCTACCATACACTTTTCCTATTATACTAAGAAGACAAATGCCCCTATGATTACCTCACACTTCTTTTTCCCCTTTTCCTTTGTACAAGGGGATAATTATACCCGACTTCCAAACCTCCGGGACTCTACCTTCCTCCCAGGCCAATCTGCACATCTTCCACATCCATTCTACTACTATCTCTCCCCCATGCTTCAGCATTTCACCACACACTCCGTCAATTCCTGGTGCTTTCCCCGATTTAACTTTCTTCATTGCTTCCACAACTTCTATTCTACTGATTTCTTCCTGTCTTCTCACCTCCCTCCTTCTCCCAGCCATTCCCCAGCAAATAATACTCGCATTACTTCCATCCTCTACGTTCAACAATTCCTTAAAGTGTTCTCTCCATCTGCTCACTTTTTCTCCCTTCTCCACTAGTAATCTACCATTTTTATCTTTCATCCCCCTGCTAACTTCACTTCCACCCTGTCTTACTCTTTTCACCTCTCTCCAGAACATTTTCTTACAGTCCCTCCACTTTACACTCAAATTCCTTCCAAAATCCTCATCCACTCTCTTCTTACTCTCCCTTACTAATCTTTTCACCTCTCTCTTTCTTTCCACATATAACTCTCTCTTCTTCCTCTCAACTTCTTCCATGTCCCTATTTCTCATCCATTCATTGCATGCTTTCTTCTTTTGTGCCACAGCCTGTTTCACCTCTTCAGTCCACCACGCTGTTCCTTGCACCCCCCTCCGTCTTCTCTTTCTTCCATACACCACATCACATGCTGCACATATTTCTTCTGTAAATATCTTACACACACCTTCCACGTCTCCCATCTGCTCCAATTCATATTTGCCCAATCGTTCCTCCACGTCTCTCTTATACTCTGCCTTTTTCTCATCCTCTTGTAACCTTTCCACTCTCCTTGCAACTACTCCTTCCTCTCGTCTTTCCCTTCTTCTATTCCTCCATCTTACTTGCATTCTAATTCTAGCCACCACCAAGTAGTGGTCAGAAAGTCCACTCCCCAAACCTCTATACAGTCTTGCATCCTTTACACATCTTCGCATCCTTTCATCCACACACATATAATCAATGATTGCCTTCCTTTCATTTAGTTCACCACCCACCCTTCTCATCACTCGCCATGTATACCTGTGGATCATTTTATGCCTGAAGAGGGTATTGGCTATCACCAACCCCCTCCCAGCACAAATGTCCACTAACGCACTCCCATTCTCATCTATCTCAGCAGGCACACCCCACTCACCAACTATTCCATCCACCTTCACATTCCCAACATTACCATTCATATCACCGATCAAAAACAGTCTCTCATTCCTTCCAAACTTTTCCATGTACACTTCTACATTTGTCCAGAACTCTTCTCTCACTCTTCTAGCACGATCTTGCGTTGGTGCATACACACACACAATCGCCCACATTTGTATTCCAACTTTCAACTTTACCCACACAATCCTTGACCCAACTGATCCATACTGTCTTATGCTCCTCTTCCATCTTTTACTCACAACTATACACACTCCTTCCTTTGCCCTCTCATTCTCATCTATTTCTGCACATATACCCCATCCATACTCCCATTCTCTCACACTTTCTCCTCTCCATTTTGTTTCAGTTATTCCACATACATCCACTTTCGCACCCTCAAGCACCTGGACAATCTCTCTCTCTTTCACCTCATCATTCGCTCCCTTTACATTCCAAGTTACGATTACCTTGTCCTTTGTCCGGTCCTTGGTCGTCATCGTTTGGTCAGTCCTTGTCCGAGGCTTATTGTTTGTTTTTTTAGTTAGTTGTTTTCCGGGGAGGGGCACTAACCCTCCGCCAACCCTTTTAGTCGCCTTTTACGACAAGCAGGGATACTGGGAGAGTATTCTTGAAAAACCAAGTTATTGTGAACGAATTAAACTTGGGAAACATAAAGTCCAGTAATTTTTGACACGTTGCTGTAGATTATAAGAGATTTGGCACAGTGCAAATGAAAATTTACTTTTATTATGCATTTCAGAGTCAGACTATAAATTATTTGGATGACTCGGAATGTAAGCAATAAATGAGGGAGCAATAGAGGGATTCTGGTTTTCAAACATTCATCCACAGCCTTACAGACATGCAATGAAACAGTGTCATTAATTTAGTGAACATATTTTACATAAATTGGTAGCCTACTTAGTATTTTGCCAACTATTCTCTACGTTAATTTTAACCAATAATCACTTAACGAGCTTTGGTAGCCTACTTAGTAATTTGCCAACTGTTCTCGTTGTTTATTATAACCAATAATCACTTAAGTAGCTGAGTCTTTAAATATTATGCACCAAATGGCAGATTTATGTACTTAAATTTATGGTACTAAACTTGTACTGTATTTCAAAAACCATTCTACCAACTACATCCCAGTGTTATGTTTAAGGCAATTTTTCGACCAAAATTATATGAAGTACTTCATATATTTCAATTATGCATGTGATTATACCATTCATCTAAGCTAAGAGTAGACCGAAGATCTTATGCTTTGGGTTCGCCAAGTCTAGTTTACTGTGTTCATTGAGTGTAATGCAGTTAAAATTTTATGATTTCTTCAAGATAAACTACATTGACGATATAGGAAATAACATTTAACTAAGCTAACAGTAGACTAAAAATAAGACACTGGGTAGATTAGTTAAGCAGATCTCATGAAGATGATGATGATATATGAACACTTACATATATTCTGTTTAACTGCACGATAATTACTAAAGCAGCTATTTCTTGATAGGGTTCTAACCTTCTAATAAAAAATCAGTTGGCTACGTACTCGTATTGCGCGATGTTTGACCACGCCGTCTGTATGATGTAAAAGAAATATTTATCTCTGGTCAACATATAATTTTAAAGATTTAGGTTTATGCCTTTGACTACACGAGAGTCAATGCGGACGTTGTTGCAAGATTTTAGTTTTTCCCCAGGGATTATAGTAGGTTGCAGATGAGATGGGGCTGGTTATCACATGCAATCTATATGGCAATACGAAATTTTCCAAGACTTCTAAAATATCATACCTGAAGTCTTAGATTTATTGATTTCAACTATAGGAAGGTTTGGGAGGAATATACATATTACTAAGACCCAATATTTCTGTAAAATGCAGCCCTCAACAACCAAATTAAGGTACTGTAGAGCTAGAAACTTACATGTCTTCTGCTACACGTCTCCGGAATTAACCACCCAGCGACTTGTTTTCCTGTGTTTCCCTTTCAGGCAATCTGTTTCCTTCATGGACTAATTATCCCCATAGACCTGATCTCCATGGATCTATTTTCACCAGATGGTGAAACACCCCCCCAAGGGCCTACTTTTACCCTTCGACCTGTTTCCCCCAACTGACCTGTTTTTACCTAATGGGCCCCTTGTTCCACTTGCGCCCATTCATGGGCCTGTTTACCCGCATGAACCTGTTCCCATCATAAACCTATTTTTCCCAGAGGGGAGGCATCTGTTTCCAAAAGAGACTATTTTCTCCTTTATATTATATCTACATGAACCTTTTTTGTTCAGTTGACCTATTTTCCTATCTGGGCACATTTCCCTCATGGACTTATTCTCCTTGGACCCATATCCACCATCAACCTATTCTCTCTTGGTCTTATTTTCCAACATGGATCTATTCCAAGTATGGATCCATTTTCCTTCATGTGGAACGTATCCATTACCCTGTGGGCTTACTGAATTGTCCTCCACAGGGGGACTTACCTACTCCCATGATGGACCTATGAGATGAATTACCGAGTCCTTCCATGGGCCTATTATCCCCTCACCCAACCACCCACTTGTCAATCAGCCCATCCACCCAGTGCAGAATAGTGAGAGAGAGAGAGAGAGAGAGAGAAAGAGAGAGCAGCTTTCATACTACAGATAGGGAAACAGCAAGGTAGAGCCGTCATGACCTTTCCAGATACCCATCGGCCACCTGCTGCCATTGGCGTGAAGTGGCAGCAGGCCTTCTCAGCGAGGCTTGGCGATATAGCGATTTTACTGCCAGAGATTCACGTCGATCTAACACCAAATTCTGTTGGTTACTAGTATGAAGTACGGCAGAATCAAGAAATCTGGTCATATAGTGGATACTTTACCCATTTTTTAGCCAGTAATAGAGATTGCTGTACCTAGTAAAACTTCATTGTCTGGGGTCGTAGTCATAGCTTCCATCAGCTTAAGTTACGTATAAAACTGGTTGTCATACAACAGCCAGAATCTTCGCAACCTAACCGTACTGAATATGAGAGTGGTAAATGCAACCAAACAAAATTGTTCCCGATAATACTTGACTACCACAGAGACTTGCTTATTGTAGGAATCAGTTAATGATTGACTACAGCTGAGACTTATTTATCGTAAGAATCACTGCAGGGTTTTTATGGAAGTGATCTTTATTTAACTCCAGCTTTCGCAAAGAATTGTTGAGAGTTCTTCGCGACCCCCTGCCAACTTCCCACTCCCTGGAACCGATATTAATTCTTCATTGAAGTCTGCGGTTCGTGTCTGTGAAGAATGAGAGTGGGATGTTGTTTTTAGTAGTAAATCAAAGGAGATTTTTCATGAGCTGCCTGTAACAAGGTTCTCCCCTCCATGCCTCGGCAGCTAGAGGTGGGTGCTGCCTGGCTTTGCATTGGGTGTTCACGGCTTACTAATGGGTTCCTAATGTATAGTGTGGCTCAGTGGAATTGTGATGACTACCTCGTTCCTCCTACTGTTCGTCACTTACTGGTCGTGTGTCGGAGACTGGGAGACCTGTGTCAGAGGTTTCCCCATAGGTATAGGAACACTGATGGTACCAAGTCTCTGTCTGTAGTGCATGGGGGAGCCACTAGCTATCCGGCAAACATATTTAAATTCATGGGAAATGGAGGCCTCCTCCACCTTTTACAGTTAGGCTACCCGATTTCTCCCCCTCCCCCCCGATATTAACTCATTTTTGGGCTATTTGTTCTCGCAAGCAGATATTAATTTTTTCCTAGTATCCAGGCTTTTATGATTTTCTGTGTGAAGTTATTCAATAATTCAGTGTGTGTGTGTGTGTGTGTGTGTGTGTGTGTGTGTGTGTGTGTGTGTGTGTGTGTGTGTGTGTGTGTGTGTGTGTGTGTGTGTGTATTAGTATTCGAACGAATAATACCACAATAATGTAAAATTCTACTCGTTCTGCAGTATTTCTCTAATATTAATTTTATATGAAGAGTACATGAATTACATAAGAGTTACAAATATGGAGGTGTTATATACTGTATATATTGGGGATTCATTCTCTCGGGATTTATCTTGGATAGATCATATTACATCTCTTGTAAAATCTGCTTCCAAGGTATTGGGTGTGCTAAGCCAACTCCGTGCCTTCTTTATCCCTGCATAGCTGTGGACTTTATACACAGCTCTTATTCACCCCTGTGTAGAGTACAACTCTCATGTGTGGCAAGACTCCCCACATATAGCTCTTCTCAACAAGGTGGAGTCAAAGTCTTTTCGTCTCATTAACTCTCCTCCACTTACCGGGTTCCTTCAACCTCTGTCTCTTCACCGCACTGTTGCATCTTTTGCTCTCTTCTGTTGCAACTTCAGTTGTCACTGCTCCTCTGAATTGTCACTGCTGCATCACTCTGACGGGTGTGTAGCACTCATCTAGCAACAAACTCTCATCCCTTTTCTGTCCAACTCTCTAATACAAGACCTAACCGTTACTCCCAGTCCTTCATGTATGCAACTGGTCAACTCTGGAACTGTCTCTCTCTCTCTGTATTTCCTACTTCCCATGATCTCCAGTCTTTCAAACGCAGTGTGTCCAGGCATCTCGAAATGAAGGGATCTTGAAGTTAGCTCTCTCTCTCTCTCTCTCTCTCTCTCTCTCTCTCTCTCTCTCTCTCTCTCTTTCGTGAAGGGAGCGGCTTGCGGGCTCCTGGCCTTTGGCTCCTTCTCCCTTGCATGAAAAAAAAAAATGTAATCCCAATATTTAAGACAGCAGTACTACTACCTCCACTTCCGATTTCCCCAGTACCCTTTGCCACGCTATGGGAAGTGGGTGTGCGGACTATGGGAGTCTCGCGGGTCATTGTAAGAATGTCCACTTTCGGCCCAACCTCTGTGGATCTCAGTGCAAGAGTCCCTGCTGTGTCGGTGAGTTCATTAAGTCGTGTTTGTCCTAACGAGACGAAGATCCTGAACTCCTTTCAGCTTAGTTGATGGCCAGCTGTGGTTAAACTGAAGGGTCGATTTCACTAAGAACCAAGTTTATTTCTGCTTCATAAGTATTGGATAATCGAATATCATGCAAACACAACTTAGTGTGCAACTTATGTGAATAGCACTGCTCTGCCAGATGGAAACAAACCGATAATAGTGTGTGGGGATGGGAGTACAGACCTGGACATACCAACTCAACGGAGTAATGGCAGAAACATGGCTAAGGACCACTGGTATCTAAAAAGTTTAGAAAATCCCCACCCCAAAAATGTTATCTTCAGGGGTTATACAGATAGGTATTTTTTTGTTGTTGTTGAATTAAAATTCCTGTACGAGCTCAACACAGAACCAAAGTATCAAAGTTTCTTGTAGGAAATGGTTTATTGTTTAAGCTTACATCTTTATAAAGCCAGTGACACACCCAGCGACATTTCCCGAGGGACTTCCCAGGACGAAATACTTCTGGCAAACTATCCATCAGGCGTCTCATACAGAAGTCCAAGCAAGCAAATAGTGTCAGAAATGGAATTAAATATCGATGCGGCCGTCCACTTCTTACTAGAACACCCGCCAATAATATGACATTAGACAGTATTTGGGAGTGTCTCCACGGTAATCATTAAGTGTTTGTCAGAGGAGGTGGCTATCTCAAGGGTTTCTGTTTAGAGGACATTGTGCCGCAATGGTTCTATTAAGCAAATGTTACAAGCTCAAAGTGACGGAAACAAGGCTGAAGGTCTTATCTCTTTTCCGAACGCACTCAAAGGATTGAATTCTATACACGCTTGCCGGATACGAGGCTCACTTTCACTTAACTGGACACGTGAATAAACACGTGAGCCTTTGGGCTCATGAGCAGCTTCATCCACAGGTGGCACCACCACTTAGTATCGAGGGAGAAAGTCACTGTCTAGTGTGCTATGGCATAATGAATTTACTGCAAGATGATGATGATGGTCGACCAGACTATCAACACTGACCGATACATTGTTGTGATACACTCGTAAGAGAGATTCATTCCAACTTGAGAAGGAAACGAGGAGTGGACATGAACACTGCCATTAATTTATCAGAGGGTAGAGCGACATATCACTGTTCCAGCAGAACCTCGCAGTGCCTACACCTATACATTCCAGGTACCAGACATATCTGGCTTCATACAGAAAATCCTGGGCTATCATATTTCTCTAGTGTTGTCCCTCTTGACTATTTCCAATGGTGCTTTTTGAAGAGATAAAAGAATTTTTACTCTCCACCTGACAAAGTCAGAGGAGGTTGTTGTTATCACTGGGATCAATAGATGTCTGTCCGTTGAGTTGGGTGGCAGGACAGCTGGGCGGCTGGTCCGGCTTAGGGATTTCATTTCCGGGCCAGAACTCATAAAGTATTCACTATAGAGTCAAGAATTTTCACACAGTTATGTCTCTTATTGTGAACTGGTGCCTTTTGACAGGCAGAATGCTGTGTTAAGTATTTGTTTTATAATAATGAAAAAATAAGAAAATAATTTTTCGTTTCCAGGCTTGGACTCAAACTAATACAGGCACAGGCTCAAACTCTCAAGGAATATGTGTTAATATTCCTCCTGGTGCCTTTTGGTATTTAGACTGGCATGAGATTATGTAATGTTATGGAACTGCAAAAATACATAAAACTAATTATTATAATGTACTTTTCTGTATAAACTTTCCAACTAATACACCCAGGAGGCAGAAATTGTACATGATAAATGATTATATGAATATCTAATTATGTATGAAGTTTCATGAGTGTACCTATTATGAATTTATCTATTATTTTGGGGAGGCGGTGGTTCAATCGGTAGAGAGGTGGCCTGCAGTTCTACAGGACCTAGGTTCAACTTCCCGCTGGGACAGGAAATAGTTTGATTACTTGAATTTCATCAAATGAGACTTTACTGTTCTACCAGAAGATCCGGCGACATGTAAAAATACCCCCACTAATACCAATACGCCAGTCCTGCATGAGACAGCCCTAGCATGTATTCGATTTTATAGACGGTGTGTGTTAGCGCCAAGATGGTGACATGTAGATGTGTATGGTATGTAGGACTACTGGATCTTGGGAGCAGGCTGTGAAGCCTATGGCCAGAGACGGATGCATAAAAAAAAAAAAAAAAAAAAAAAGGGAATTAATAAAAATGGTTGCCTAACTTCAAAAAGCATGCATCATAATTTCATTATATTGCTCATAACTTCATTATTACTATGAATAAACTACTGAAATGTTTAAAATTTAATGTCTGTGTTATACAGATGGGGGGTGGGGGTGAGGGCCATTATGCGCTTGGTTAGGTGTGCAGGGATGTGGGGCGTATGTGCCTGGTCAGATGGAGGGTTGCAACAGCGTAGCATTGTCTGTTTATATCACATCGTTTCACATAATTCATCACATTGTTTCACATAAGTCACCCTAGAATAAATCCCGTCAGTGTGATGCCTTGATATGGCACTTTTATTGTCACCTCAAGACGATATTATTTGTCCTATGGGACATCCCGTTTAGTTAAGACACCTCTCATATTTGGCTATATCATCTGGTGGCACGGATCTGTTATTCTAACTCTTTTTCACCACTGATAGAAACTGAATTGCCGCAGAATTTCACAGTTTCTAATGTCAACGAAAAACAAATAGATAAATGAATAAATCAACAAGTATATAATTAAATAAATACAAACAAAGGTTGTCCACTTACTGAAAGGTATAGAATGAAGAAAAAATCAGTGTACACCCTGAGAAACCTCTCTTCACACTGCTTAGCGACCATATTCAAAACCTCTCTAAGCTTCTATTGTGTATAAGATTGCTTGCTTATACAATTGCAAAACGTTTGACAACGAAACACGAGTTAAAATGCTGAAGTAAAAAATATTATTGATAATATTAAACACAGACTGTAGTATACCCTGTAAACTGGTGAAAAGTCTTTTTAAATATTTCTCCAGACTGTCAGTGGAAGGAGGCCACATCTAAATGTGCCACGGAGGGTGTTGGCGGTACTTGTAGATGGAGACACGAGTGAGTACGAGGATGTCATGACACCCTGGTTTGTCAAGACCTGCATTTGAGTATCTGGTTTTGTCTGTCCTTGGATTACTTGTCCAGAAGATATTTTAAAGACATTAATGATGATTTATAAGAGACAGACGTAATTCTAGTGTTAATGTGAATGTGCTTTCTTAGGTGCTAGGTAAGCTGCTTAAGTGTTAACAAGACGGGCACCTGTGTCACCCATGTCCTCCACTATATGCAGAAATGTAACCACTACGTAAATGAAAACTCCTTCTGCGGCAAGGCTGGGTGTACATGTGGCCGCCAGTGCAAGACGGGGAACATCTGCACTCGAGCTAATGGGTATTAAATCCAGGACTTTTGGTGCAAACCTGGTTACTTCAAGCTGCAGTGTGGCTGTAAAGATAAGGGGAAGAATTACCACTGTTGCATTCCAGGTGAAATGGTTGTACCTTTTCTTTTTACTGGGACTGTTGTATCCTACACCTGTTCATTAATCCAATTACTGCCACACTTGCATCCCAGGCCTATTCGTTAATCCTTTCACTATCACTATTGCATCCTAGGGCTGTTCATTAAATCTCTCACTGGCACTGTTGCATGTGTTCATTAATCTTATCACTATCACTGTTGCGCATTATACTTGCTCATTAATACTGGTACTTTTGCATCCTGTGCCTTTTCGTTAATCCTTTCACTGCTACTGTTGCATGTCATACCTGTTCATTAATCCAGTCACTGCTACTGTTGCATCTGGTCATTAGACACATCACTATTCGAGGTATTTCCCTTAAGTGGAGAAAAATTGGCTGTCGGCATCAAGAATAGGCTAGGGAAAACTCCTGGTGCTGAATTGTTAACGAAGACAAACTTGTTAAGTAGTTCTTTCAATGCTAGTGTTGCATACGATACCTGTTTTTGCCCATCATTATGGGAGATCTCCCCATTAAGTAGACTGAACATAAAATTTGAATTATCTTTGTAAATAGTAATAATAGTATTAAAGAAGAGGATAATAATAATAATAATAATAATAATAATAATAATAATGTAATGGTAAATGTTTTCTTCGATTAAACTTCCATTAAATTCAGTGTTTGTATTCTTTAAACATCTTGTAAATTTCATCATCATCATCATCATCAGTAAGAAAATGGGATTTTTAATGTGTTATATACAGTATGCTGCATAATAAAATCTTTATATTTTCTTTAACTCTGATTAATCTCGTTTTTCATCATCATCATCACCATCATCATCATCATCATCACACACAAAAGTATGGGGTACGTATAATAACATAAAAACATTCGACAAAAGTGTTTCAGTTATTTGTGTCCTATTTATATTTGATATTTCTTTCTCCAGATGATGAGAAAGTGCCCGACTTCCAGAAGGAGTGTCAGCCATCATCACAATAAGCAAGAAAAGGTTGACTAGTTGACCATAATTATATAACTGGGACTTTATTATGATGATCTAAAATGCTTTGCATCATTATCTATTGTCTGTATCACTGTATCTGTCCCATCTATTTCTCTGCCTCGACATATTCCCACATCTATCTCTATCCGCCTCTCCTTATTTATCTATTTGTCTCTACCGATCCCTCCGTCGATATCCATCCACCTCTTTACTTATCTGTTGTATACGTGTGTGTCTGTCTGTCCATCTAAATGTCCGTCCATGTATTTCTGCTCCCTTACTTGTGTATCTGTCTACTCTCCTTGTTTGTCAGTGTATCAGTCTGTATCAAGATGTGTCTATTTATATCACTCCAAGCAACAGATGAGTATGGTGGTCAGCATGTTTAAATAGCCTTCTTCCAATGACTTGTAAAATAAATATCTAAAAACAGACATATGTGTGTGTGTCGGTGGGGGAGGGGGAGATAAGAATAGAAACGACAATAGCTATCACTTTCCCTTATATACTTCACCAGATTTTCAGACACGTTACGTGGCCATCATCAGGAAGTGTTGGGAGTATCCCACCAAGAATACATTCTTTAAAATACATAAGTTTTGAAATCAATGATTGATATAAATTTAATGGATAATTTGGAGGCAAAAGTTAAAATAAGACCATAGCCAAGTCCGCAAAACCCCAGATATTAGTTATTATTATATACGAATATATATATATATATATATATATATATATATATATATATATATATTGGGAATTACTGATATATATATATATATATATATATATATATATATATATATATATATTGGGAATTACTGATATATATATATATATATATATATATATATATATATATATATATATATATATATATATATATATATATATATATATATATATATATATATATTGGGAATTACTGATAAATATTGAGATATTTAAATAAAACATCATACCTACTTACTTACTTATATTTATTATTATTATTTTCTCTTATTTGTGATTTGCGCAAGTGCGCAATCTAATATTTAGCTTGTGCAATGTCTCAAAGCGCTAACACAAATCATTTGCATATATTTGTGGGAATTACTGTAAAATATATATTGGTGTAATTGAATAAATTACTAAATTAGCAACCTGCCCAGCACACACGGTGACTGAGGTACAATAGGTCACTGTCCGGGAAAAACAGCCTTTATTTATCAAGGCATTGGCAAAGATCACGTGATTACTGTATCATCAACTCTCTCTCTCTCTCTCTCTCTCTCTCTCTCTCTCTCTCTCTCCGACAGAGGAGGGAGGGAATGGAGAATAAGAGAGAGAGGAGGGAAGGAATGGAGAATAAGAGAGAGAAGAGAGACGAAGTTTATGCCTTATCTCCTCACTCAAAGGGACGCTCCTTTGCCATTCCTGTATTTATTCTCTCTCTCTCTCTCTCTCTCTCTCTCTCTCTCTCTCTCAGAATAAATCTCTTTATCTCTCTCTCTCTCTCTCTCTCTCTCTCTCTCTCTCTCTCTCTCTCTCTCTCTCTCTCTCAGAATAATGCTCGTTATCTCTCTCTCTCTCTCTCTCTCTCTCTCTCTCTCTCTCTCTCAGAATAATGCTCTTTATCTCTCTCTCTCTCTCCCTTGTCTTGTCAAGACAATTTATTTAATAATTCAGTATAGATATACAATAGCATATGTAATTCATTACAAAAAATAAAAAATTATGAAAACAGAGTATTTAAATCAAATAACCACAGCCTAATAAATTATTAGGCTGTGGATATTTGATTTCAATAATATGTTTTAAAGGTTTTTGTAGGGAATTGCATATGCTAATCTTAATAAATAATGTATATTTATTATCATTTACTAATAATAATAATTTAAAAAAATATTAAAAATACATTATCTCTATTGAAGCATATTAAGAAATGCTACTACCCCCTTCCCTCCCGCCTCCCCCAACCAACCAGTGTTACCATATCTAGCATAATTTTATTGTTTTAGCATAATTCTGATCAGACTTTCGAGTCTGGAATATATTTTAGCATATTACAAGTTTTAGCATAATTATTGCATAATTTAGAATGGAATGGAAAAAATTTGGAATATTTTTATAAAAGCTATAAATCAGAGTGAGAGAGAGAGAGTGAGAGAGAGCTGGCTGGGTAGCTGATTGGCGAATGAATGTGCTGCCATACTGATACCTTAAGAACGATATTATGAGAGTACTCTGTAGCTCAGCCAACCGTCTATGAGAAACCATGAGGCAGTTGACTGCCATTCTTTGATTTTTTTTTAATAAAAAGAAACAAGTTACACCAGTAGTGGAGTACCACTCCATGCAGTAACCTAGCTATTTCATGATGTTGAGCAAGAGGAAGAAAGTTTGTAAAGAGGATCCAGGATCTAGTACTTCAAAAGCTTCATTTGGCAGTGATTCCTGAAGAGCAGTAACCATGATTCTGATGTACCCGAGAAGAAAAAAGAAGCTAGTAAAAAAAGTTACAGCCAAACTTTTCGCCCAGAATAGCTGGCTGAAAGTGGCTCATCAGATATGGGAAAAACAAAGCTTTTTGTACGTGCTGCAACAGCAATGTTTCTATTCAGCTATAGTTATGTGTCATCAAGTCTCAGAGAGAGAGAGAGAGAGAGAAATGTATTCTCTTATGTAGGGTTCAATTAAATATTTTCATAGTAAACGCAATACATAATTAATATGTAACATGAACAAATATCGAATTTTATCATTGAGCTTCAAGTTAGCATAATTCGTTTTTTACTTGGATTAATTTTGCTCAATCTAGCATCATTTTTTTCATTGCCCAAGCATAATTTCGTTGTTTGGATATGGCAAAACTGCCACCAACCCACCCTCGCGACCCGCCCCAGCCTCCCCCATCCATTGTCCAGCCATGCAGGAAGCTCCCAAGACCACGTGTCTCTTGGATTGCACAGCGCGCAACCCACAGAGCAGGTGCGCAAGGCAGGTGCGCAAGGGCAAATTTATTTGTGCAGGCGCAACTAAGTTTGCGCTTGCGCACTTGCCTTTTCATGTGCACAAGCGCAAAATTGTGCATGGTCTCGTCCGGTGCGCAATGCGCAAACGATATCACCGGAGCGCAAGGGTGTGCAATTGCGCTTTGCGCAAGTGGTTGCACACCTGCCCAGCACTGTATATAGATAGATAGATATACCAGCAGTGAGAAAACATAGATAGACAGATAGATATACTAGCAGGGAGAACACTTTAATCTTATTATTCTAGTTCAGTCTTTCTACTTCAGAAAGACCATGTACCTTATGCTTCGGATAAGGTATTATAAGAGGTCCAGGAACTTTCTTATTCAGCTTTGAGAGACTAATGCACATTATTAGTATGCACTTGTTTACTATTACCAGTGACCTCAAATGACCTCGGAGGTCAACCTAACATAGCCTATGTCCAAATTGGAGGTCATGTGAGTCTCTATGCCAAAAACTGGGCTGCTGGGCCCAATCACTCGAGCACGCATCACAAGTGGCCATCAACCTCACATAGCCTATGTCCAAAATTGGGGTCATGTGAGTCTCCATGCCAAAAATTGGGCTGCAGGGGTACCTGGTGTTGTCGGGCCAAAAAGGCAAACACTCTGCCTGTGACCTCAAATGACCCAGATTTGAAATTTGACCTGCCCAAACCCATCCTTGGGTCACCCTGATTCAGGACATATATATGGGTCTGGGGTCTCTTGCCCTTGGTCTGGGCGTGACTGAAGGACAAACAATCAAACAAACCTCGCGGCTTATATATATATATATACATATATATATATATATATATATATATATATATATATATATATATATATATATATATGTATATATATATATGAAGACAATTCAGATACAGAACAATGAGAATCATGATATACAACCACGATATTGTAGGGGAGAGTCATAATGAATATGCAAAAAACACTAGACTATGTATACATACATATATCTATCTATCTATCTATTGCCAGACGCCTCAATCCCGTTTGGGGTGGCCACAAACAAATCGCCTCCAAGTCGCCCTGTCCCCCGCCATTTCACTGCCCTGCTCCCAACTCACACCCCCCTCTCTCATATACCTTTCCACCCCATCCCTCCATCTCATCCTAGGCCTCCCCCTCCCTCTTCCCCCCTCCACCTCACTCACATACACTCTCTTCGTCAGTCTTTCACCCACCATCCTCTCCACATGGCCAAACCACCTCAGTGTGTTCCTCATAACGCTTCCTATCACATCCACATCCACACCACAACGCTCCTTTATATCCTCATTCGTCAGCCTGTCTCTCCACGTGACTCCACAGGCTCCTCTTAAATAACTCATTTCCACTGCTCTCACTCTTGACTTGTGTCCTTCCAACAATGTCCAAGCTTCACTTCCGTACGTTAGAGTTGGTATCACAATACTGTCATGTAGTAACTTTTTCACTTCCTTGCTCACTTCCCTGTTTCTTATCACTGCTTTCAAGGAACCAGCAACCTTTCTTCCCTGCTGTACCCTTTCAAGCACTTCACCCTCCAAACCTCCATCCTTACTCATCACACTACCCAAATACTTAAACGTACTCACATTTTCCAATTCCTCACCATCCAACCTCACTGTACATTCACTAACTTCACCTCTCTCAAAGACCATTACTGTACTCTTCCCTACATTCACCTTTAGGTTCCGTTTCTTACACACTCTCTCAAACTCATCCACCAAACCTTGCAGCTCCCCTTCGTCTTCACTCAACAACACAGTATCATCTGCAAACAACAGTACAGGGAGTTTCCAAACACTATCCTCTCTCACCAGGGCCACTCCAACATCCATACATACATGTACGAGGTATATATATATATATATATATATATATATATATATATATATATGTGTGTGTGTGTGTGTAGCACCAGTCGAACAGGGCAGTACTCTCGAGGTTGATGGCAAGCTGGTGATAGGGAGAGCTGGAGCTCCCGTTTCACCAGCCCTCAGGACTTGATCCTGACCATCTCCCTCTTCTGAACATTTTCAGTGCATTCATTTACACAGAGAGTAGGCCAGCATGCTCTCATAATACCTCTACCTTCAACTGTCTACACCACACTACATGCGCATAACATATCACACCTTCTATTCATATCTTTAGTAATGGCCGCTGCAATCTTAATATCAAATGAGGTGGTACCTCGGATTGCCACCACCGGCAGGGTAGGGCTGGAGGCACAGGGTCCTCCCGGTCGCCATAAAGCGACTGTACCGGCAGCGACTGTTGCTATTTCCGGGAATGCTCGTCGGCGAGGAGGTGACGATGCGGCCTTATTCTTTACCAACATCCGCGGCCTTACCACAAATTTAAACTCGGTTCATTTTTTCCTTCAGTCCATATCCCCTTTGGCCCTTTTCCTCACAGAACCACAAATCTCGCCCTCTACCATTATATCTCCATTTTGTTTTCTCGGTTACCATCTCCTTACAAACTTTCGTAACAAGGGCGGCACCTGTTGTTATATCAAATCCCAATATGCAGTTGACACTATTTTAAACTTCACTTCATCCAGTTTTGATTACTCATTATATAAATTAAATTGTCAAAACATTACCAAATATATCTGTGTAGTTTATCGTTCCCCCAATGCTTCTTCGGAACCCAGTGTATTTGATTCCATATCCACTCAGTTGAGTAACCTTGACCTTGCCCTTGACAATGAAATTACCATTTTGGGTGATTTTAACATACACAATGTTGAACGGTTATTGCATTCTGCCCGGACTGACGACGCTAGTCTAGAATGCGAGCTGTTTGCGGAATCGTTTAATCTCACCCAGTTGGTAAAGCAACCAACCAGAATACCTGATAATCCTGACCATAATGACCATCTCTTGGATTTATTCTTGACAAATAATCCAGATCAATACAGGATAGAGGTACTGTCACCACTTGGATCCTCTGACCACAATCTCATCAAAGCCTCATTAGTTAACCCTCCTACACCTCCCCATTCTGAACCTGTCAGGGTGACCCGATGGCACTTTAACAGGGCAGACTAGGATGGATTTAGAAATTATCTTGCTGATATTCCATGGCAGTCTTTCTTCTCTAGTGATCCCAATTCTACCCAGTCCCACATCTGCGACTTAATACTAGCTGGTATGGACTTATTCATACCAAGTCAACAATTCACTAAAAGATCAAACTCTCCAAAATGGTTTGATGGCAATTGTGCCAGAGCAACAGCCCAAAAGTCATTAGCATATAACTCTTACTTAAAATCAAAAACATCTGAATCACTCTCACAATTTAAAATTGCTAGAAATCATGCAAAAGCTGTAATAAATCTATCTAAATCCAACTTTCTTCAAAAGCAAGCATCAAAACTACTTAACAACCCTAATGACAATAGAATATTCTGGTCAACTCTTAATTCTTTCAATAATAACTTTAACAAGTCATCTTCCATTCCACCACTAAAATCTTCAAATGGCAATATTACAAATGACCCACGTGGGAAAGCAGATATCTTTGCTAGTACCTTTGCCAGAAACTCTACCATAGATGATACCAGCCAGAATGTCTAAGTACTGGAACTTGATTCTCCCGAAATTGCCCCACTTAAAATACAGACAAGATATGTAAAATCCATCCTAGACAATTTACCTACCAACAAAGCTCCAGGCCCAGATGGAATTCCGCCAATTGTTTTGAAAAAGTGTTCCCCTGAACTTGCCTCTGTCCTAGCTAAATTATTCAGACTATGCATACGTATTTCTTTATTCCCAAATTCATGGAAAGAAGCCAATATCCACCCAGTTCCGAAAAAAGGAAGTTCGTCTGATCCCTCCAATTACAGACCAATAGCTGTCACATCTTCTCTTGGTAAGGTATTTGAAACTTTAATTAATAAGCATATTGTTAAACATCTTGAATCCAACAACTTAATTAGTGATAGACAATACGGTTTTCGCCACGAAAGATCCACCATTGACATACTCAATCTCTTAACTCATACCATCCATCAATCTATTGATCTCTTTGGAGAAACGCATGCAGTAGCTCTTGATATCTCTAAAGCTTTCGACAGAGTATGGCACCGTTCCCTGCTGTCCAAACTCCCTTGCTATGGATTAACGTCTTTTGTTCCTTTGATTTCTTCTTATCTTAGTGACAAGAAAATAAGAGTAAAAGTAGATGATGTATATTCGAATTTCCACTCAATTAACGCCGGCGTGCTGCAGGGCTCAGTTCTGGCGCCAACCCTATTTCTGGTTCATATTAATGATCTCTTTTCTGTCACTCATAATTCCATTCACTCATATGCAGATGACTCAACACTACATAGTTCATTCACACTCAGACATCCATTTACAAAGTCTAATATCTCTACCTCTCGACTCAGTACAGCCATCTCCATAAATCAAGATCTATCTACAATCAGTGAATGGGGACAAAACAACCTTGTCTCTTTTAATGCTAGTAAAACTAAATATATACAGTTTACTAATAGACAGATATTGCCAGATTCGTACATTACCTTCAATGCTACTAATATTCCCATCTCCAAAAGTATTGAAATTCTTGGTGTCTCACTTAACAGTGCCCTCAGCTGGACCTCTCATGTCAGATCACTTGCTAAAACCGCCTCAAAGAAACTTGGATTATTGTACAGAGTCCGTAACTTCTTCGCCGATGAGCAGTTAGCTATAATTTATAAGAGTCATGTGCACTCTCAGCTTGAATATTGCTCACCCTTGTGGAATGGTTGTGGAGAGATTGCATTAAGACAACTAGACAAAATTCAGAATAAAGCTGTTAGAATCATTAACAACCCTGCCATTACATATAAACTACCTCCCCTGCAAGTAAGAAGGAATGTTGCCTCCCTTGCATTATTTTTCAGATATTTTTTTGGCAAATGCTCAGACGAAGTTGCGTCCATGGTGCCACCTCTCTATGCCTTCCCTCGTGCTACACGGGCATCTGGTAGCGCTCATGACTGGAATGTCACTCAACCATATTGCAGAACTTCTGCCTATCAGAATTCTTTCATTCCCCGAACTGCATCTCTCTGGAACTCGCTTCCCCAGAGTTGTTTTCCTCCAAATTTCAACCCACAACTGTTCAAGTCTAATTGTTACAGATATTTTATGAACAGAGGACACCAGTAATCTGGTGTATGGATTATTATTTTTCTTACCCATTTGTTTTTCCTTCCTCAGTTCTGTTATTTATAAAAAAAAATTATATATATATATATATATATATATATATATATATATATATATATATATATATATATATATATATATATATATATATATATATATATATATATATATATATATATATACTGTATATGTCACAAATTCGTGCTAGTGTATTTATATAAATTCGTGACATTGTACTTTGGTGAGAAAACCACGAACTCTAGTGGAATTCCCACTGGGCATCACTCAGTTCAACCGTCCTCGTATTCATTTTGTTCGGGACGGCTTTCAGAACATTTGTCACTGTTTCACAAGTGACCATTCTTATCCACGACATTAGTTTTTTCGTTGAGTGATTTATTGCATTTCTATATCGTTCGCCCTCTTTCCGTTAACTGTTAAAGTTAGGCCATGCCTACTTCCTGCGAACACGGCCAGCTCGTTCCTCCTTTCTGAACTTGAAGTTAGTCACCTTTGAGTCGCCTCGAGGATAGGACCGTTTGTGCCCAGCGTAGAGCAACGCCTCCTTTGTACAGTGAGTTCCTAAATCTCCACCTAGACGGTGAAGTGGCAAAGCGGGCTTGGAGCGAATAGCAGCACTGGTGTTCATCACAGGCACTCAGACTTTAATTAGCTTTTGAATGAGCGAGTGAGTGTATTCTCTTGTTATTTGAATTCATGAGTCCCCTAGTGACTATGTTATTCCCCTTTTGAATTCATTTTGAGATTCATATAATGTAAATATATATTATTGTAATAAATAAATTTACAGTTCTTTTCTTTGAGCTTAATGTAATTAGACTCGTGTTTTCTTTCTCCACATTAAACTTATTTTAGTTGCTGCTCCTAGTTTGCACAAATTCGTTACAATATTCATAACTGGTACTTAGGCCAGTTCTTATGTATCAAACTTAAATCCGTTGTGCCAGCCAGGAGTTAAGTACCGGCAAGAACCTGTTTACTATTATTAGCATTAGTTATTGATTGTCAAGGGTGGAGTTACTTTCTCGAGAGGCTATCAGTACTACAAACAGCACTCATGAGTAACTAGTCTCTGCTGTGTACTGTTGAGGAAGTTTATAAATTCTCGTCTTTAGAGAATCAGCGAAGTAATTTGGCATACAGTAAAACCAACTGCTAGATTTTCACAAGTTAATTCTTCATCTCTATTTTCAGGTAATTTTAATTCATAAATCCACATCCCCCCGTGACATCTGGCGACCTCGCCAGGATATTAACTCCTAGCTGTAAAGTTATTAACGAGATAATACTCACTCACACCTAGGTATTTGTTATCATTAAAGTCTATATGCACTATGTTACTGGTGGTTATTGATTCAATTCTATTAATTTTATGTAATAATTCTCAGTTAGTTGCATTTTTTTTCTTTCTTATTTTCTTTACCAATTCAACTAGATAAAACTGTCACCACCAACGTGTGCCTATATTCTTTACTTTTGATTATTAGTATTTCTCTGCAAAATAGCAGTCAGTACTCATTCTTATCCACTCAGCCTTAGTTCAGTTAGCATCATGGCTATTAATATATATGTACAGGAAGCCAAAGACATGGGGGTTACCGATCCCCAACAAATAAAAGAATATGTGCTCTCATGGTTTAGTTACCAGCAGCAGCGTCAGACTGATGCCCATGAAGAGCGTAAAATTCAACGTGAACACGAGCGAGAACAATGCAAATACGAGCTAGAACAATAAGAGAGAGAACGAGAACACGAACGTGCCGAGTGCAAGGCACGTGAGAAACATGAACTTGAGATGCTGAAGTTCAAGCAAGACTCCTTGGCTTCAGACACATATATATATATATATATATATATATATATATATATTGTCACGGGGGGATGTGGATTTATGTATTAAAATTACTTGAAAATAGAGACAAAGAATTAATTTGTGAAAATCTAGCAGTAAGTTTAACTTTATGCCAGCTTACTTCGCCGATTCTCTAAAGGCGAGAATTTATAAATTTCTCAACAGTACATAGCAGAGACTAATTACTCACGAGTGCTGTTTGTAGTACTGTTAGCCTCACAAGAAAGTGACTCCACCCCTGATAATCAATAACTAATATATATTGTGGTAGTTGGGGGCGCTCACCATTCTCTCACTAAATGTAGTGCTCCTCTCGTGTGTCTGCCCTTTCCTCTCCTCCATCCTTCTTTCCCTCCATCTTTTCTGTCTTTCTTTCCTTCAGTCTTTCCTCGTCTTTCTGCCTACGAGTTACTTTACAGTCCCTCTTCTGTCTTTCTTTCCTTCATTCTTTCCTCTTCCTTCTGCCCGTGGGTGACTCTATTGTAAGTGACAAGCCAAATGGTTTCCTGTACACCAGGAAACCATTTACTACGCTGGGTGGTAACCATATAACCAAATTTTGGTGTCTGGTGGTTTAGTGGGTAATTATTGTGCTCCAATTGGATTGACCCGGTGAAGGTTTATATCCAAGGGATGGTTGGGGTTTATTGCTCACGTAATGCCACTCAGGGATGAGTGAGGTTGGTTGCTCTCATCTTAAATGTCAAGACCAACTACCTAGCCCCGGGCTCCTACGCTCCTCATGGGGCAACGTAAGATTGAATGATGGAAGGATATATATATATATATATATATATATATATATATATATATATATATATATATTAGGGTGTTTAACTCCCGGGGGTAAAAAAATTAAATGTGTTGAAAGTTGTCAGCACGGGTGTCCCCTTGTTTCTTATGACCCATAAATAAAATATGCAAATATTTGGTTTGATTCGTCAATATTTACTGGTCGCACAGTTAGACAAGGTACCACATTTCAAGTGAAACTTCGAAAAAATCAAATGGAGAAGAAGACAAAAAATTTGCAACGAACGTTTATTGAACTGGAAATTATCAAACAAACTTATGAAAAAAATGCAAAACAAAGAAATGGAGAACAATTCTGCAAGTAGAGAAGGGCAATCAAATCGTTGGTGGATGGGGCTCAAGGAGCAGGAGGGAACTTAGCGGTCACTCCAGCCTTTGTTCTCTTGACGGTCTTGCGGTCATAATGAACAACTTTGAGGAGGAACTGCTTCTGTTGCTCGTCTTTGGTTCGGGCTTGGAGTCTTTGTATCAATGCCACTCCTCTCTCTGCTGCATCACTGGCGACCTGCAGGCTTCGGACGGTGGCTCGAGTTTGTGGATCTTGCAAAACATGTTCCACGTTCTTGGTAGTGACCATCCTCCCAGCAAAGACGCCAATGGTCTCCAGTGTTCGCTTTTTCACCAATTCAGAAAGACAGTCAGGGGGAGTGAAGTTCTTTTGAAGTCTCTTGAGTGCTTTCGAGGTTGCTGGACGGCTTAGGTTCTTGACCATGGCCGCCTGGTCATCGCGAGACACTCGTTCGTCAAAGAATGCTAGGGCCACTCCTTGCTCTGAGAGGTACCAGAGGTGCCTTCGGAGGGCCTTCTCTGCCATTGACCCAAGTTCTCTATCCACAAACACCTGGAGAATCGCCAAGAACTCCAGGTCATTCTTCGGTGCAAAGTTTGGGACAGCTGCCTCATGCCAGAATCTGACGTAAATGAGACTGATGAAACAGGCCAGTCGTCGTACTCTGCATTTTTTCCGACCTCGTCAGCTTCAGTTGTTGCGAAAACAGGGCAATCTTGAGGATGTAAATAGCCTTTGCCATCCATCTTGCCTGATGGTAGGCTCCAGGGGCCCTAAATCGAGGCAGATCCCCGCTCCATCCTCCCAGGTAGACAAGAGAGAGTTGAAGGAGTTCGAGATAGTCCTCCCTTGGGTGGGCTCCGTCATGGATGACTCTCCTGAGGAAATTTATCATCTTCAGCCTCTGTGATTCGCTCGACTCATCCAGGGGTTGTTCTTCGCTGAGGGTACCGACGGATGTCTTGTCCAAGAAGTCCCATTTATCTCGGAATCGCTTGAAGAGGGGAATCTCGGGACCTGGAGGAGGGCCGAAGAGGAGTTCATAGGTGTTCTTCAGTACCACCTCGTGAATGTGATGTCGGCATGCCAGCCAAAGAAGAGGTCTTCCAAGGGATTGTTCAATTATGGAGCAGGCTCCGCTAATCATGCCACTGTTGGACGCAGTCATATCAAATGAGAGACCGATGATCTTGTCAGCAATCTGATACGTTTCCAGCAGCGAAAGGACAGTAGCTGCTATTTCTCTCCCACTACCATCAATGGCGATAGGTACTCCAAGAAGCTCCTCGAAGTTGGTCC
>NC_136999.1:26793135-26933135 GCF_032717465.1 Coenobita brevimanus | reverse complement strand
GGACTTCTTATCATACCAAGTCTTCATCTTCTCCTGAGCAGCTCCTACATTCTCTCTCGCCAGCTGTAAAGCAGTGGACAGCCGTTCTTTGAAATTCATCACATACTCCAGCAGGTTGACGTCATCTTCCTCTGACAGCCAGCATTCCTTGAGTAGCTTAAGGGGTCCTCTTACTTCATGGCCAAACAGTAGTTCAAAAGGTGAGAAGCCCAGTGATTCATTTGGAGATTCTCTTGCAGCAAACACAACGAATGGAAGACCTTTATCCCAGTCTTTCTGATGTTCCAAACAGTATTTCTTGAGCATCGATTTGAGTGTTTGATGATATCTCTCCAACGCTCCTTGGGTCTGGGGATGGTAAGCTGAAGACGTGATCTGGGTGATGCCCAACTCTTTCAGAGACTGCTTGAAAACGTTTGACATGAAATTACTTCCTCGGTCTGACTGTACCTCCTTGGGCAGACCAAACTTTGTGAAGAACCCTAGCATTTCCTTAACCACGTTCTTTGCTGAGATGTTTCTAAGTGGAATGGCTTCAGGATAACGAGTAGCCATATCAATCATGGTCAACACATAAGAAAATCCTGAAGAAGTCTTAGGAAGAGGGCTCACAATATCCACCAACACACGGGTGAAAGGCGCCTCAAAAGGAGGAATGGGAACTAGAGGTGCAACCTTTTCGGTCTGATTACACTTCCCCACAACTTGACAGGTGTGACAAGACTTACAATACCAGGAAACATCCCTGAAGATACCTGGCCAGTAGAAGTGTTTCAAAAATGCGTGCCACAGTCTTCCTCACTCCAAGGTGTCCTGCCAAACTGGAATCATGAGCCACTCGAATGATATCCTGCCTACAAACACGAGGGATGACAACTTGATGTACAACCTCCCATTCACAGTCGGCTGATGCTGTTGGGGGTCTCCACTTCCTCATAAGTACTCCTGACTTTACATAATAACAAGTAGAAGCACCGGCTGACTCTTCTTCACTGTAAGCAGAGTTAGCTAGACCTTTCAACTTAGGGTCAGCAACCTGCAACTCAACCAACTCTTGACGAGACAAATTATCAACACTACGGGGTACTGCCTCATCTGGTGAGTGGTCCAAATTAGCAAGAAAAGTGTCAGCTAGGATAACATCATCATCATCATTATCCTCTAAATCACCAGTAACTTTAGACTTAGCCCTAGTGACAGCACATGCAGGGAACACATCAGGGACATCACAATCCTGGGACACAGCCACTGGCTCACTAGACAACTGAGGAGCTGGACACACTTGACTTCCACCAATATCATTTCCAAGTAAGAAAGTTACACCTGACATTGGGAGTGTCTCAACCAACCCAACCATAACAGAACCATTAACAAAACCAGACTCTAAATTCACTCTGCACAGAGGAACAGAGAAGTAATTATTCCCTACACCTTGTAAGATTACAGTTTCATCAGAGGAATTAAAATTAGAGCCTAGAACACTGGTCAGCATAAGGGATTGGCAAGCACCTGTATCACGATATATTTTAACTGATTTCCTGTCATTACTGTCCAGAGGACTGACAAAACCATCAGACAGGAAATTAGCACATGAACTCTTGAGAGTGTCACCCACGTTACTGCTCAAAAGAGGAGCTCCATCATGAGAATTTAAGTTACCCCTCAAAGCAGGTTCGGTTAACTCAGTTAAAGAATTCTGGGAACTCTCAAGAGTGGACACTAGACCAATTGACTGAATATTTAAAGACTCCTTTTTGTTCACATCACGCTGTCTCCTGAAACATCTCTCCGTAGTATGACCAAGCTTACTACAATAAGTACATTTACTTTTCTGAAATCTAGAGGTGAAGCTGGTATTTACTTCCTGAGAAACATCATCCTTATTCTCTTTCCTGTTACCTGTACTCTGAGTAGAGGCAACGTACTTACTCTCAGCTTTCCCTTTTTCTCTAGAATATCTCTTGTGAGTGAGAACATACTCATCAGCTAAAACTGCAGCATCAGACAAATTATCTATCCTTTTCTCATCAAGATATAGGCTTACATCTTTACTAATACACCTTTTGAAATCCTCCAGCAAAATCATCTGCTTAAATTTACCAAAATCAGAATCCACATTCTTAGAAGTTAACCACTGCTCCAACAAATCTTCTTTGATTTTTGCATACTCAACATGGGATTGCTTATCTTGCTTGTAAGTTGTCCTAAATTTTACTCTATAAGCTTCAGGAACAAGCTCATAGGCCTTAAGAATCAAGCTCTTTACATCATAATTATCAGACTGATCCTGAGGCAAAGATGCATAAGTTACTTGAGCTTTACCGGTGAGAACAGTTTGAAGGAGTACTGGCCAATACTCCTTAGGCCAATTAAAACCTGTAGCTACCCTCTCAAACAACTGAAAATACTTTGTTAAATCAGATTCATTAAAAGGAGGGACAAGTTTAACATTTTTAGCCACATCAAAATCATCAGAGCTAGATGATCCAGTTCCACCTTGTTTCATGCGATACTCATGGTCTGCCTGAATCCTGGCAAGTTCAACTTGTGCCTCGGCCTCCTTAGCACGGGCCTCCTGCAGGGCTAGCTGTAACTTAGCTAATTCAATCTGCGTTTGCTCATTTGGAGGAGTTACATTGAACAAGCTTTCATTAATCATGTCAACAATCTGATCTTTAGAATGATGAGAGCGAACAACAATTCCCAATTGTTGAGCAACAAGCTTAAGTTCATTCTTTGTTCTGTTTTCTATATCAAACACTGTTTGCACATTTGACAAAAAATCTTTGGCTTCATCAAGTGTAGAAATAGTAGCCATCATGAATATATCACAGTCACAAAATATCAAACAATATCCTTATGATAATATCCTGAATATCCTGATATGAGGTCGCCAAATTTATGTTACGGAACAGAGAAAGATAACGTACACTTTAAGTGAGAATGCTAAAAATCACTACTGTCCCGTAAAGTTCCAGGTTCAAAACAAAAGAGTTAGGTAAAATTACAAGTTAAAGTTTAATGCTCAAACTAACAACAAAACATTCAGGACTCATGAGGATAATGTAATGGAAAAACAGGTTAAATATATGGTTAACTGCAATAGCCTCTATTAACACGAAATTAGCAAGAATAAATTTATCTAAGTCAGCCCTGATAAAATGAGATACCAGATAATACTCAGTGAATGCCAGATAAATTATTACAGATACAAACTATTATCAAAAATGACTGACATAAAACCCAACATTAATTACAAAAACTTCACTAGGCCTGCAAATTAAACTTATGCTATACAGTACAAGAAAAAATGCAATAACAGTAATACTCAAATTACACACAGCTGCTAGATGGTTGGAGACTTCTTGAGCACTCACAATAATAATATCTGTACAGGGAAGGACAGAGATGTGAACAAAATGAGGAGCAGATCTAAGTGGCAATGATGCAGAGACTGAGCTCATTATATAGGGGCCAGGAGAGCTTGATACAACTTGTAATGAGGACGCGCAAATGAAGCCATGGGGACAAAGAGATGACAATCCCGCAAAGTATAACAGAGATGTCGACTTACTCTACTATAACGGTAGAAGGGGGCGACTGAGGCAGAACACGCTCGTGATCAAACATGCAGCATACTGTGCGTTAAAATTACACAAAGGATGATGAAATCATAGGCTATGTAACAATATATATATATATATATATATATATATATATATATATATATATATATATATATATATATTATTCTGGACAGATATCATATAGACATTGAGGTACAACAACAATCTGCCTTTTCCCTTTCGATACCGTTCCATCTACAGTACATATCGTCAGATCATATTTACCCAATCAGGAGCTTAGGGGCTTGGTCACTCATTCCTGACATTATTAAGGTAAGCATGGCCATCCTTAGGCATTATGTGAGCAATATATCCCATCTCGCCCTCGGGTAAAAACCATTGCAGGTTCCATCCGGTTAGAGTATCGTTACCCAATATGCCACCAGGCGTTATCTTGTTATATGATTTCCACCCAGCGTAGAAAAATGTTTTATGGGTTACAGTAAACAGTATTTCTTGTCTCTGAAAGTGCAGTCAATTGAAGACAGCACTTCATCGAGTCCGTGGATGGTGGGCGCCTCCTCTCCCCCTCCCCACCTACCACAAGCGGCGTTGTTTAACCTCTGAAATATAGTTTTGGGCTCAGAGGGCTAATATAGATTGATTCTGTACTAGTCACTATAGGATGCTCTTCTTTAAAAAAGTTTTGATAATGGCAAGACTTAAGTAAAAAAATAGTTTAGTAATCGTACTGAAGGAATTAATTCTTGAATTAGGTAGCGCCGTAAATAAATTACTGTTGCCATCACTATACGGTTGTAGTATCGGTAGGATACTCTGTCTTGTAATTAATATTGGTTTTTATGATGTCTGTTGTAAATATTGCGTTCCCATGGTTAATATTATTGGTTATGTAATTTCTAATTTCGTACTCATATTTTCATAATAGCCGTTTGAGTACTCGTTCAGGATTTCAGTTTCTGTTCATGTTTTTATCAGTGCCTATATTAATTTGTTGGGGCATCATAAAAACATATTCAGTCATCTATATCTAGCTAAGTGTAGGTAATTTGCTTTTGTGGACTACATAGAATTGTTAGCATAATAACATCCTGGTAAGGTGTTCTGGCTTGTCCCTGTTCACCCATCAAAACACCTAGCGACCGACATATAACATTAAAGGTTGCGAGACGAACTTTAGGGAAATAATAATTAATAAAAGACTATCTGTCATAATTACTCTTGTTCAGTCGTGAGGCCAGTGGCTATATAGGCTATGATAGTTTTTAGCCCATCTAGTCCTTTATATAAAATATTCGAAAGGAAATTTTATATGAACAAAAATAAAAATGGGAAATGGAGAAGCAGACGAGTGAGTAAACGAGGAAATAGACGCGAGGGGAAACGATTAAGTAAGAGGTGCCAAAGAAGAGAAAGAAAAGGAACAAGTTAAAAGAAAGAAAGGGAGAGGAGGATAATGCAAACGTAAGGGAATGCTTATATTTATGCTCACCGACTGGACAAAAGTCGTTCAGAGGCAGTCAGGATCAGTTATGTATCAATGTACCACAAGAGCGCGACCAGCCATAGTCGTTATACAGTACCTCCAGGTCTTGGCCTGTATCGAAGGAAAAATAGAGATTAATGAAAACCATACATACTCAATCACTCTAGCCGACCACTTTTAAATGCGTAGTATTTGTATTTTAGTAGAGATAATGCACACTTGGGATTTGACTCTGGGTATAGGTGAAATTCTCTCTCTCTCTCTCTCTCTCTCTCTCTCTCTCTCTCTCTCTCTCTCTCTCTCTCTCTCTCTCTCTCTCTCTCTCTCTCTCCATGTGTTTCTTTTATAAATGTTAGTTATTAATTTCCCCTCTTTTTGCTGACGAAATATCATTGACTTTATTTATAATTATGGTTTAGGCAAAGCAGGTGTGTTTTATGACGGTGTAGAAGCTTACAATGTTAGTATTATACTAATCACCGAAGTCAGTGGTAATACGTTATCATTATTCAGAGGATAGGTTTATGTAGGTTAAAAACTCATTAACTATTCAATAAAAGAAATATAAATAAATGAGAGTATTCAACCCGATAGCCTAACGACGCAGAAGAGAGCCGTAATAGTGAAAGGGTTCATGAAAAACTAACAGCCTTTCAGGTTGTGGAGTTTTAAGTGCGGTGAGGATCTGTCCGTTCTCCCCTTTGGGGCTAAGATGCGAATGAATGTGTTTGAATGGATGAGTAAATGGAGAGTGTGTCGTCCTGTCTCGGCTACCTCCCTTTCCTTGGGGGAAGCAGCCTAGGCATATAGATAGATAGATAACAACCCCATAGGTCCAGGATGTAGGGATATTAAGTACACGGAAACGTGGCATTATCTTGACTCTGGTTTCAAAGTTTTACAAGTTGAGTAACTGTCAGGAAAGAGCTTGAGTGGAGTATTAAAAAAAATATGGAACTGAAATGGTAGATCTATCTATCTATCTATTGCCAGACGCCTCAATCCCGTTTGGGGTGGCCACAAACAAATCGCCTCCAAGTCGCCCTGTCCCCCGCCATTTCACTGCCCTGCTCCCAACTCACACACCCCTCTCTCATATACCTCTCCACCCCATCCCTCCATCTCATCCTCGGCCTCCCCCTCCCTCTTCCCCCCTCCACCTCATTCACATACACTCTCTTCGTCAGTCTTAAACTCTCCATCCTCTCCACATGGAGATAATTGTGATAATCCAGTAACATGATCTTAAATCTGTGTAGAAAAGATCCTTGGTGGAGTATGTGTGCACGTTATATCCTCAGCATCCGACGATTATATTCAGCTTCAGGAAATATCTTGTAAAGGATTTATGAAGGTTGTATCTAACAAATCCAATCTGAAGTCTCCTATAAGCTGACTAAAATCTTTTGGTGTTAAGAAGAAAAGACAGAATTCGTCTAGGGACTGATGGGTTTTTAGTACAGTACGGTCGGATAACCTAAAATTATTATTCTGATGTGTATGTCAGTGTGTGAATTTATGAGACATGGAAGTAGGGCTAGGTTTTTCTTGAGGTTCATATGTACAGATTTTGTTTATGAGAAACAGCAGATGGCGACGTGGCTTCAGGTGCCAGCCTGAATGATGGACTTGTGTAGTGAAAAAAATAAGCCTGGAGGTTTTATGATCATACTAAGCCGACGGAAGTTATTGGAGTCGGTTCCCGTTGCATGCTTTTCATTGCGATTGTCTTGTCTCTGACTCACGCTTGCTGCAAGTAATACGGAACTGTACTCTCTGTCTCTGAATGCGTGTATAAACTTTGCCCTGGTAACGTATTTTTTTTTAACATATTCCCCGTAACTCCAGATGATTTAGGAATCCATTCTAATTAGATGATATATAATTGTACTCCATTAATCCTCCTCAGTACGAGAGGTCGCGTCAGAGCCAAATATAATAGTTGCAGGGAACAAAAATAAATCATTAAAGGATATGACCAAATTGAAGGAATTAAGGTTGTAATAAAAGCCTTCACTTCAACAGATATCTCCAGATCTGTTTAAAGCCGCACGTGCATAGTATTAAATACACTACGGAAGCCTGCATCACAGTGTATACATAAAAGGCTATGGTACACCAAATAGCGATGAAACTAAAAGGAAAGAGTGTATCCATGCACGTGTGGATGAGGGAAATAAATAAGTGCCGCTGGCTCAGTATAATAACTAATGTGCTTGGCCTAATGTATGACGGGTATAAATTTATGTGTAATGAGCAAGATTCCAAGTGTTGGATGATATATATATATATATATATATATATATATATATATATATATATATATATATATATATATATACACAGAGAGAAGATATTTAATTGTTTATTTATTTAAAAAATCAAGATAGATACTTATTTGTTTAATTATTAATTTATTAAGAGAGAGAGAGAGAGAGAGAGAGTGAAATTAAGGGCTTAGGCTTTGGGGAAATGGAATGATTGGATACAGCCTTCACCAACTCCTCTGTTATATGAGACTCCCCCCCCCCCAGAAAAAAAAAAAAAAAAAACTAAGTAAAACTGAGTGCAGCAAACTGCAGAAAAAATATGACATAATTGAAATAAGAAACAAAAAGTTTACACTCATGTTCTTTGTGCTGAATGTCTTTTGCAGTTTTAGTACAGGTGTTGCCTCAGGGATGTGTATTAATGAGGGGCGGTAATGTGAAAGGTCTGAAAAGCTGGAAGAGAGAAGCTGACTAAGCAATCAATAGCAGAACATGGCGGTACAAGCACATACACGGCGGCGAAGCTAAAAATAGTTTATCACACACACACACACACACACACACACACACACACACACACTCAGAAAGAGAAGGGGGGAGGAAGGGGTATCAAAACATGAATGCCGACCTGGGGGGGAGAGAGAGAGAGAGAGAGAGAGAATTAAATGTCGACCTTCAAGACATATCAGAGAGACATGTTAAAATACTAGTCAGTTGGAACACGAAGTACTGTAGAACCCTGAAAATGTTACTACCGAGTCCTTTTCCCACTCTGGGCTTAAAAAAAAAAAAAAAAAAAAAAAAAAAAAAAATCAGGTCTCATCTGAAATAGATTTTGAGGGTTCCGTGGACCACGAGAGAGGTCTCACTGTGCTAAATAATATGGTCTGGAGTTATGTGAAATAGAATGCTTAAGTTGTCCCACCATAAGAGAGATAGTTATACCAATATTAATACTTCGGTTCCTATGACTCACTCCGGCTAAATAAAATGGTTTGGCAGTTAATGGTAATTAATACTAGGGTTATCCCTAAATAGTAAGCGTGATTTTAGATTTGGAGGCTCCCATCTAGATATACAGTAGTTTGCATTGCACACTTTGATCCATGTATTACGATGATATGCTTTGTATTTTAATTTTGCTGTCACCTAACGAACTTAACTGGGTTAGGCGAGACTTATCGAACTAGGGGCGTTAGCTTTATCATTCATTAGCCCTTAATGCCTGAGGGTTGAATGAAAACGTCTGGAGGTAGTTGGATTAAAATATCTAACTTCCAAAATACCATTCTCTGTGATATTTTACTCTAGTTATTTCCAATTTTATTCGGTTTGGAAAGACGCTTCGAACTGGAGGACACAAATATATCCTTAACTGCTCACTTCACGGGAAACTTTCTCCTTAAAGTTGAATAAAATCGTCAGGTGAGAGCGGGAATAAACCAGTAGAATACAGCACCGGATTCAAGAGGTTAAAAATCCCTGAGCTGAGTGGGTCACCCCAACAGCATTAGGATCCTCAAGCTGGAAAAAATGGTCTGAGAGTAGTAAACATAAAACAGAACAGGTGCAGTGCTGAAACGATGAATAAGGTTTTTCTGTAGCTTTTTAGTTCAGATTGTTTCTATCGGCTTCATGGTATCGTCTGGTACTAAAAATATAACAGACACGTCATCTTACTAGTAAAGTCAAGTTGTGTATTTTTTCTTTTTTTTTGTAATGCGAGGAAGAAGGAACCAAAGACCACAAGCCCACAATAACTTTTCCTTCCAAGAGAAAACTAAATACAAGAGAGAGCCAAATTCAAGATCCGATCATTTCGAGATGCCTGGACACACTGCGTTTGAAAGACTGGAGATCATAGGAAGCAGGAAGTACAGACAGAGGGAGACAGATCCAGAGTTGATCTGTTGCATAAATGAAGGACTGGGAGTAACGGGTAACTTTTGCATTAGAGAGCTGGACAGAAAAGGGATGAAAGTTTGATGCTAGACGGGCGCTACGCGCCCGTCGTAGAGATGAAGGAATGCAAGCAGACAGTTCAGAGGAGCAGTGACCATTGAAGTACCGATAGAAAAGAGATAAAGATGCAACAGTGTGGCGAAGAGACAGAGGTTGAAGGGAGTCAATAAGAGGAGGAGAGTTAATGAGACGAAAAGCCTTTGACTCCACCCTGTAAGAGCTGTACGTGGGGAGCCTTCCCACACATGAGAGTTGTACTCCACACAGGGGCGGATAAAACCCGCGTATAGAGTCAACAATTGCACAGGGGTAAGAAGGAAGGGAGTCGGCTTAGCACACCTAATCTCTTCGAAGCATATTTTACAAGAGCTGTAATATGATCTTTCTAAGAGAAGTCCCGAGTAAATGAAACCCCAAACATGTTCAAAGATGATGCAGGATTAAGCTGAATATTATTAAACATTAATGAGTACACCTGTAGAAGATTTTGTCGGTTGATTGGTGTAAGAACTGAGTTTTTGATGCATTAAAAACAAGATTATTTTTACCCCAGTCAGAGATACGAGCCAAGTCAGACATTAGGTGTGCCATAGCCTCATCCCTTGTTTGTTGAAGTAACTGCTGAGATGGGCATTGCGGGAACCGAATGGAAAGGTGAAGGGTGGAATCATCAGTGTATGAGTAGATAGGGTTAGATGTACAGCTTAGAAGGTCATTGATGAATAAAAGGAAGAGAGTTGGTGATAGGACGGATCCCTGAGGAACACCACTGTTGCAAAGCTGGGAATAGCGCCGCTACTATTTTAATAGCGATGGTGGTAACGCCATTACTTTCTTTAGCCAGTAGTGGAACTGAGAGCGCCTCTACTTTTTGGCCGTACTCACGCGTTACCGCGCTCTTCGCCACTCAGGCGACGAATACAGGTCCGGAGTCGGTGAGTACATACTGTACAGATATGCTGACGGTTTGGTTGTATTTGTTGATGGCGAAAAATAATACTTTCATCAATTCTCTCAATTAATGATGTTTGTTCTACATTACATCAGTAGTTAATCAATTATCATTTATTAATTATTAGACAGGAATTTGCTAGTTAATTATCGATCATTTAAATCAAGTAATGATTAATAAGGATGTCAGCTAGATTTGGGCAGCACACACACACACACACACACACACACACACACACACACACACACACACACACACACACACACACACACACACACACACACACACACACACACACCTCTAAATATCCCAGTCTCTAACTCCCGCTCTCTCCTTCACTCTCTCTTTCAGACTAATTCTTACTATGTTACTGTTTCGTAACAGTATGTTGCTTTCAGTTTAAAGTAATGGAAAAAACATTGCTATTGTATAAATAGACTTTAAAAGAAAGCCCCAATGTATTTTTACTATCGTTTTAGTCCATATCATCAATAGGTATCATTGAAAATATAATAAATCTATATAATATGTATCAATGGTAGGCCACATATTATTGCCTTTTATTTACGTATGTTACTTTCAGTAGGTATACTAGGTAACAGTGTAAAACAACATTTGTTACAGTACTCAGTAATTAGCTTTTTCTTGTACCTTCGGCTCTAAGCTTCATTAAAGTAACACCGACATGCATATGATGTTTTTCTTATTCTTTTTATCTTCATTATAAGTATATACTGACATAACTGGTACACAACATAACCACTCAGACTGACTAATATTATCGAAAACCGTATATAGCGTATTACTATATCACATATTTTTGTTAATTTTTCCTTTGTGTGCCTTTTTCTTATCCAAAGTAGCAGGAGCGGGAGCGCCGCTACATTTCATATCAAGTAGCGAAACCAGTAACGCCACTACTTTTTCGAGTAGTAACGGGAATGGGAGCGCCGCTACTTTTTACTAGTAGCGTTCCCAGCATTGCACTGTTGACAGAACTAGCAGAAGAACGATGGCCGTCTACAACAGCGACTATAGAACGACCAGAAAGGAAGCTATAGATGTAGGCACAGATAGAATGATAGAAACCATAAGAGGACAGTTTGGAAATGAAAGATTTATGCCAAACTCGATCGAAAGCCTTTGAGATGCCAAGTGCAATAGTAAAGCTTTCGCCAAAGTCCCGAAAGGAGGATGACCAGGAGTCTGAAAGGTAGGTGAAAAGATCGCCAGTGGAGCGTCCCTGATGGAACCCATACTGACGATCAGAAAGAAGGTTGTGATAGGAAAGATGCTTAAAATTTTTTCTGCTAAGAACTGACTCGAAAACTTTTGAGATACAGGATGTTAAAACAATTGGACGATAGTTAGAGGGTTGGGAATGGTCACCCTTCTTTGGGACTGGCTGAATGAGAGCAAACTTCCAGCAAGAAGGAAAGGTACATGTTGATAGACAAAGCGAAAGAGTTTACCTAGGCAGGGTGTTAGCATAGAAGCACAATTCTTGAAGACAACGGGAGGGACTCCATCAGGCCCATTTTCCTTGTTAGTACTGAGGCCTGTGATGGCAGAAAAAACATCACCTGAAGAAATTTTAATGTCAGCCATGAGGAAGTCAGAGGGGGAAAGTGATGGAGGAACAGCACCGGAATATTCTAAGGTGGAATTGGAGGAGAAAGTCTGAGCGAAGTGATCTGCTTTATCAGTAGAAGAAATAGCTACAGAGCCATCAAAGCAGAAAAGAGGAGGGAAGGATGATGAGGTAAGGTTGTTAGAAAAGAGTTTGGGAAGGTGCCAGAAGGAGCGGGAAGAATTCGAGAGCATTTAGCACGGATGAAATTATTTTTAGCAGAAATGTCTGTGCGTTTGATTATTTCTTTCACGAGAACGGTAATGTTTATCGACCTACTTCTTTTTGCATTACTGTAGGTCGGGGTAACTCTAGGGAATGTCAGAAAAATACCAAACAAAAATTTTGGTGATCGCACGGGACGGTACGGCACGAAACTTTCGGAAAAGCGACACAAAAAAATATGGGAAATCATATGTTCGTTTCATTCACGAGAGCGGTTATATATATCAGCCTAATTGTTTTTGCATGAGGGCGAGGTACGTCCAGGGAGTACCACAAAAATACCAAACAAGAATTTTGGTGATCACACTCGAGAGGACGGCGCAAAATTATCGGAAATCGTGACAGGCCAAAATATGAATCACTTTTGATCAGAATTGGTCCTTGTGGGCTCAGTAACGGTATGGACACAAAGATATTGGTATTTGCAAACATTTTGTGATGGGAGGGCTATTAGTTAGTCCACACATCTTTGCGGGTAAGCACAATTTGTAGATAAGATAGATTTATTATCTTGTACTGTACCTTACTTACTGTTTGATATTAGCTAAGGGAATATTAGCTGTGAATTTGTAACAAACATGGACATCCAGGGTAAAGACAGAAGTAAATTGATGGTTTACGAGTTACACCAACCTAAATATACACTGAGATGACTTTACGTCCTTCAGCCAAAGGAAGTTTATTATATTTTGTTGCTAAGACGACTTCAATAAGCTTTGAAGAGATCATTTGTAGTCAGGGGATTAGATTGTTGAGTGCTGTGAAGAGTATGTACAAAGGAGCTAGGGCTACGGTGCAAGTGGGTGGTGGACTGAGTTCTTTTATCTCAATGTGGGACTGAAACAGGGTTGTGTGATGTCTCCATGGCTGTTTAATATATACATGGATGGGGTTGTGAAGGAGGTGCAAGGTAGGGCAGTGGTTGTGGGGGTGGCTTTAATGAATGAGGTTGAGATGTGGAAGATTCCGGTGTTGCTGTTTGCTGATGGTACAGTATTGTTCCGTGAAGATGAATGGGAGTTGGAAGGTTTGGTGAATGAATTTGCGAGTGTGTGTAGGAAGAGGAATCTGAAAGTTAATGAAAATAAGAGTAAAGTTATGGTGTTTGAGAGGAATGAAGTCACAGAATGCACAGTGAGGTTGGATGGTGAATGTGGAGAATGTGAGTGCATTCAAGTACTTGGGCAGTGTGATGAGTAAGGATGGAACTTTTGGGGATGAAGTGCTTGAAAGGGTACAGCAGGGAAGGAAGGTTGTTGGTTCACTGAAAGCAGTGATGAGAAATAGGGAGGTGAATATGGAAGTTAAGAAGTCACTGCATGATAGTATTGTGATCCCTACCCTGACATATGGAAGCGAGGCACGGACTTTGCTAGAGGGGAACAAGTCAATAGTGCGAGCAGTGGAAATGAGTTACTTGAGAGGAGCATGTGGAGTGACATGGAGGGACAGGCTGACGAATGAAGAAGTGAAAGAACGTTGTGGGGTGGATGTGGATGTGGTTGAGAAGATTAGGAGAAATAAACTGAGGTGGTTTGGACATGTGGAGAGAATGGAGAATGGAAGACTGACTAAGAGGGTGTATGTAGGTGAGGTGGAGGGAGGAAGAAAGAGGGGGAGACCGAGGATGAGGTGGAGTGATGGAGTTGAGAGGTATATGAGGGAGGGGGGAGTGAGCTGGGGGGAGGGTAGGCAAATGGTGGGTGACAGAGCACCTTAGAGGCGTTTTGTCTGCGGCCACCCTTTGCTGGATTAGGGCGTCGGGCTATAGATAGATAGATAGATAGGATTAGAATGTCTCTATTAATCTCTTATGTGTTTCCTTAAGCTGTGTGATATCATCTGAAGGCAGCAAGTATAAACTACAAATTACGTCATCGGGGCTGAAGGGGTTAAACACTGTACAAATGTTAACATTAAGCTAGTAACCTGAATGACCCCTTAACTCCTTGAAAGCGATGAGGCATTTTTTCTTTATTTCTCCAGACTTTTTATTTACATTTGGAGACTGTCAAACATGTAAGGTTGATATGGTCTTCATTTACCCCTTCCGTATAAGACGTCTCCCCACAGTTGAACAAGATCGTCTGGCAGAAGCAAGAATAAATAAATATAACAGGTTACAGGATTACAGAGGTTAAGTTGAACCTTCAATAGTTGGGCGGGTTTTTTTTTTTTTTTTTATGAGAGGAAGAAGGAACCAAAGGCCATGAGCCCGCAGTAACAGTTCCCTCCAAGAGAAAAACAAAATACAATAGAGAGCCAAATTCAAGATCCGATCATTTTGAGATGCCTGGACACACTGCGTTTGAAAGACTGGAGATCATAGGCAGCAGGAAATACAGATAGAGGGAGACAGTTCCAGAGCTGACCTGTTGCATAAATGAAAGACTGGGAGTAACGGTTAACTCTTGCATTAGAGAGTTGGACAGAAAAGGGATGAGAGTTTGCTGCTAGGCAGGTTGCTACGCGCCCGTCGTAGAGGTGGAGGAATGCAAGCAGACAGTTCAGAGGAGCAGTGACCATTAAAGTAGCGATAGAAAAGAGATAAAGATGCAACAGTGCGGCAAAGAGACAGAGGTTGAAGGGAGTCAGTAAGAGGAGGAGAGTTAATGAGACGAAAAGCCTTTGACTCCACCCTATTGAGAAGAGCTGTACGAGGGGAGCCTCCCCACACATGAGAGTTGTACTCCACACAGGGGCGGATAAAACCTCTGTATAGAGTCAACAATTGTGCAGGGGTAAAGAAAGAGCGGAGTCGGCTTAGCACACCCAATCTCTTGGAAGCAGATTTTACAAGAGATGTAATATGATCTTTCCAAGATAAGTCCCGAGTAAATGAAACCCCAAGCATGTTCAAGGATGATGCAGGATTAAGCTGAATATTATTAAACATTAATGGGTATACCTGTGAAAGATTTTGTCGGGTTGATAGGTGTAAGAACTGAGTCTTAGATGCATTAAAAACAACCATATTATTTTTACCCCAGTCAGAGATACGAGCCAAGTCAGACATTAGGTGTGCCATAGCCTCATCCCTTGTTTCTTGAAGTAACTGTTGAGATGGGCGTTGCGGGAACCGAATGGAAAGGTGAAGGGTGGAGTCATCAGCGTATGAGTGGATAGGGTTAGATGTACAGCTTAGAAGATCATTGATGAATAAAAGGAAGAGAGTTGGTGATAGGACAGAGCCCTGAGGAACACCACTGTTGATAGATCTAGGAGAAGAACGATGGCCGTCTACAACAGCGGCTATAGAACGACCAGAAAGGAAGCTAGCGATGAAGGCACAGATAAAAGGATAGAAACCGTAGGAGGGCAGTTTCGAAATTAAAGATTTATGCCAGACTCGATCGAAAGCCTTTGAGATGTCAAGTGCAATGGCAAAGCTTTCGCCAAAGTCCCGAAAGGAGGATGACCAGGAGTCTGAAAGGTAGGTGAGAAGATCGCCAGTGGAGCGTCCCTGACGGAACCCATACTGACGATCGGAAAGAAGGTTGTGATAGGAAAGATGTCTAAAAAATTTTCTATTAAGAATTGACTCGAAAACTTTTGAAATACAGGACGTTAAAGCAATTGGACGATAGTTGGAGGGTTGGGAGTGGTCACCCTTCTTTAGGACTGGCTGAATGAGAGCAAACTTCCAGCAAGAAGGAAAGGTACAAGTTGACAGACAAAGGCGAAAGAGTTTGCCTAGGCAGGGTGTAAGCACAGAAGCACAGTTCTTGAGAACAACAGGAGGGACCCCATCAGGCCCATATGCCTTGTTAGTACTGAGGCCAGTGATGGCAGAAAATACATCAACTGAAGAAATTTTAATGTCAGCCATGAGGAAGTCAGAGGGGAGAAGTGATGGAGGAACAGCACCAGAATCGTCTAAGGTGGAATTGGAGGAGAAAGTCTGTGCGAAGAGATCTGCTTTATCAGTAGAAGAAATAGCTACAGAACCATCAGAGTAGAAAAGAGGAGGGAAGGATGATGAGGTAAAGTTGTTAGAAAGATTTTTGGCAAGGTGCCAGAAGGAGCGGGAAGAATTCGAGTTGGAGAGTTGAGAGCATTTAGTATTGATGAAATTATTTTTAGTAGAGCGAAGAATAGACTTAGCACGATTCCGGGCAGAAACGTAAAGATGATGTGATTCAGGGGTGGGTTGGCTCCGGTACCTTTTGTAGGCCTTCTCCTTGTTGCGGACAGCATTAGAACAAACGTGATTAAACCAAGGCTTTCTTGCGTTAGTCAAAGGATATGAGAAAGGAATGTATGCTTCCATGCCCGAGAGAATAACCTCCGTAATGCGCAAGGCACACTCAGATGGCTCATGGCCATGGAAGCAATAATCATTCCAGGGAAAATCAAAGAAGTACTGCCTGAGGGCCTCCCAGTTCGTGGCTCCAAAATGCCACAGACGACGTTTCCCTGGAGGGTCCACAGGCCGTACTGGAGTGATAGGACAGGTTAAGGTAATAAGGTTGTGATCGGAGGAGCCCAACGGAGAGAAAAGATTAACAGAGTAAGCAGAAGGATTAGTTGTGAGGAAGAGGTCAAGTATGTTGGAGCTCTCTCCAAGGCGGTCAGGGATACGGGTAGGGTGTTGTACAAGCTGCTCTAGGTCATTAAGGATAGAAAACATGAAGGCTTGTTCACCAGGTGGATCCGTGAAAGGAGAGGAGAGCCAAAGGTGGTGGTGAACATTGAAATCTCCAAGAATGGAGATTTCAGAGAAAGGAGAAATGGACAGAATGTGTTCCATCGTAGAAGTAAGATAGTCGAAGAATTTTTGATAGTCAGTAGAATTAGGGGATAAGTAAACAGCACAGATATATTTAGTCAGAGAATGGCAGGCAAGCCGAAGCCAGAGTGTGGAGAATTCAGAAGAATCAAGTTCAGGAACACGAGAGCAAGATAAGTCGTTGCGTATGTATACACAACAGCCACCTTTGGCTTTGAAATGAGTATAGAGAAAGTAGGAGGATACAGAAAAGGGTTTGCTGTCGGTTGCCTCAGACAGCTGAGTCTCCGTCAGAAAAAGAAGGTGAGGTTTAGAGGAGGAGAGGTGGTGCTCAACAGAGTGAAAGTTAGATGAAAGGCCGCGAATGTTGCAGAAATGAAGAAGAAGAGAGTCAGACAGTGGTTCCAGGCACCTCGAGTCGTCACCGGGAGAGGGGCAGATGGCGGGGGCATTTATGGTCCCCCCCCCCTGGGGACTCCGAGGCTTGATTAATAGACGCCATTTTTGTTGATTTTTGAATAGGAAGTGTAGTGTGTACTGTGCATGTAGTTTGGTGATGATAGTTAGAGAAATTTGTACTGGAGAGCATGCTGGCCTACTCTCTGTGTAACTGAGACACTGAAAAAGTTCAGCAAAGAGGGATGGTCTGGAACTTGTCCTGAGGGCTGATGAAACGGGAGCTCCAGCACTCCCTGTCATCAGCTTTCCATCCACCTCGGGAGTACTGCCCTGCTCGACTGGTGCTACAGTCTGACTGCGAAGAGTGACTGCGAAGAGTGACTGCGAAGAGTGACTTAATAGGGTGCGGCTATACTTAGTCCATCTTAACTTAGCGAAGATTTTCGTCATTTTTGCTCCTTCATTCGAGCAAAAAAAAAAAAGACAGTATCATGGCTCTAGCATCCTTTCCGTAGCACTTTGTGATTAACACTATATTCTTGTGGCAATGTCTCGTTATAGCCCTGCATTTAAGATGGAGAGTCGGCAAACTTAGGCCAAGTAAAAACTAGCAGAGTATATTAAAATCAGAGAGTGGTCATGAACTCTTGGCTTGCTATAGTTCATGTCATCTTCTGTGGATGATGAAGGAAGGTGGAGATCGTAGAACCTTCCTTCTTATCTTAAACCCATAGTAGTTATTTGCCTTAATGTATCGATGAACGTAGCCGAGGGCTTAGATTAGATGGGTTGAGACTGTAGGTGTATCGTGATGAATGACCGTACCTGATCACCAGTGGAGTGTGTGGGCCGCCGCGAGTAAAATGGTGTGTCGTCAAGTAGAGTAAAAGGGAGCTCTCTGTATCCCACCTTCCCGCTCTGATGTAGTGTATTATTTTATCTTAGGGTTACGTGGTTTTATTGTACAACGTTGTATGGCGACTTGACAGTGTAACGTAACGTAATGTAATGTAGTGTGATGGCGAGCCACCTAGCTATCCTACTCCAACCCTTTCTCTCCTCCTCTGCTCCTCGCTCCAATTTCCCAGCCTATATACACCGACCAATGCATAGGTGTGTCTTTGCAACCTTTCCACAGGTAGTTTTCCATGGCGTCAGATAACTGGCTAAGTTGGTTATACTGCATGCTCCTGCCATACCCGTATTGTCTGGCATAAAGAGTTTGTGATACATAGTTTTTCTTGAGCTAGATTATGCGTTTGACTTTTCTTGTACATCAGACATAACTTATCGTGTAAGTGTTACTCATGTCCATACCTACATTTTAATGTCTACAACTATTACATATTATCATAACATATTAATGCCTACAAATGATCCATTGACCAGTCGATAGGTATAAATCTAACTAAATAAAAGTTAGGTATGATTATTGCAAAAGGAAACGTTACGGCAAACCGACTGTGTTTGGAAATGCGATACGATCATGACTATATTTCATTCATATATCGGCTCGCCCTTTACTCCTGTCCATGGCTGAAAGGAAGCAGTAGTTTATCAGTATGATAATGGCAGTTTGAAGCTTTGTCAGACTTCATGACGAACATGTCATCATGACTTCGCTACTCGTGCAGTTTAGAAAAGCTTCACCTATCGTTCGGTGTAAAATCCTAGCTAAAGCTTCATTTCTTCCTCAGACAGGGGTAAAGGATGAGCAGAAACAGTGCCTCAAACCTTATGAAATAAATAGGTACTGGGAGATCTGGGCAGGTAGATCATAAGGAAAGATAAGGGAGGGGGACTGACGTAAAGAGATCGAAAGCAGAAAGTGCATGCGAGAACGTTAGGCAAGAGATTGTCAAGAAGCATGACTTATGAGGAACACGCCCATGCATTCATCCACACAACGATAGTATAATCAAATATACAGTCGAGGTCCCTATTTCATTTTTAGTCGTAACCTGGCAAAGAATTCTGGAGCTAATAAACGCTTGACACTCCGACCACTTCAGAGGGAGAGGCTGCTCACAAAACAGAATCAAACAGGCCAGACTAATAGTGTGTGTGACTGCGAATTCTCAAAGCCAGTCATTCATAACACCGACTATATTTAAAACCCATTATTACATTAGTTTCTGCCATCATCATAACTGCGTTGTATGTGCGCTGGTGACATTCAGAATTGCCACAAAATGTAATTAAAGAGAAACAATACGTTATGACCTTCACCTGTGTGTGCTTTTCCCTGAACTCTAGACATCCTGAGGGTTGATTGATTGATGGATTGATTGTATTAATTAAAGTAAGGCGGCGCCAACATCCTGAGGGGAGTCGAGACAAATAATAGGAGTGGTTGTGACCCCAGGCCCATCTGAAACGTGACCCTAGTGACCTGTAAACATAAACTGCCCTTTTCTCGCAGTCCACCTTCCTCCTTTGGGGGGATAGGGAGGTAGTTGAAGGACAGTTGCATAACTGGACAGTATCGACGCCAGTGCAAGAAAGCATCCCTTTCCATTACCTATCCGAGAGTAATTACAATAGAGCAAAACTGCTCTTACCTGTTGTAGATGCGATAGTCCTTTGCATTCTTCACGGTCTGGGAACCTCGTAACACTTCTTCTCGAGCGACTTATGTAGCGTATAACACTTTAACCTTTTAGCACGATGACCCGTTTTTTGTTTCATTCATGCTTTTTTTAGATTATTTAATTCAATTAAGGAAAGACCTCTCGTAGTAAAGAGGTGCAGTAAACAGTGTTGTTATCAAGAAACCCATGAATGTATACATTTCACCATTATATCTAGATATATTACACACACACACACACACACACACACACACACACACACACACACACACACACACAAACTGTGTAATTGTAATTTACCTGTAATTTTTTTCTCTGTTATTAAACAGATAGAGATAATATGAAATTCAATTCTTCCAAGTATTTAGAAGCTTCATTTTCAAAGCTCGAAAATCTATACCAATCTATATACCTCGGCTGCTTCTCCTCAAAAAAGGGGGGTAGCCGTGACAGGACGAAACACTCCCTAATTACACACAAATACACACACACACACACACACACACACACACACACACACACACATTTACTAGTATCTTAGCCTAAAAGGAAGAAAGGACAGATCCTCACCGCACCACACCTCGAGATGGTCAACTGCGCAGTGCAATCAGTGACATCCGCAGCAGGGCCCAACAGCAGAGCTGGTTTTCCACTGGTACATCATAATAGACCCATCTCCTTACCGGAACATTACCCGATCAGCTGATCAGACCAAATGCTGAAGAATATCCCCTCGGGGCCACGTCACCATTTATTTATTTATTGTTTCTCTCCAATCATCCCTATCACGCGCAGCCACTCTTCTTTGCTCAACAGACATCCCTCTATCATTTAACGCTCTCTTTACACTGTCCATCCATCCTATTCGTGGTCGTCCTCTCACCTTTACATCTCTTACATTCGATCGAGTTATCTTTTTCACGATTCGTTCTTCATCCATACTCTCGATATGCCCAAACCATCGCAACACTCTCTGTTGAACTCGTTCAGCCATCTCTTGCATAATTCCAGTTCCCCTTCGCACTTCATCATTTCTCACTCAATCCGTATACATCACTCCTAACGTACTCCTCAGACACCTCATCGCCATTACATTCAAACTCTTCCTCTCTTCTTCATCTATATTCCATGTTTCAGCATACAATGCAGTCGGTACCACTAAACCCTAATACGGCCTTCACTTTACATCCATTATAAGAGAACGACATCTAAACACTCTTTTCATTCCTCCCAGCACCTCTCCTACTTCACTCATTCTAAACTTCACTTTAGCATCTATTGTTCTATCCACAGCAGCATGTGACCCTAAATACTTAAAACACTCTACCTCCTCAAGCAACTCACCATTCAAAACTACATTCATCGTCCTACCAACTACCAACCTCGTACACTTCATCACTTTACTCATTTTTTCATTTATTCTCAATTTCTTCCTTTCACACAGCCTTCCAAAGTCCTCTGCCAACTGTCTCAGTCTCTCCTACGAATCAGCCACCAGTGCAGTATCATCCGCAAACAGCAGCTGATTCAGATTCCATTCTCTACCATCAGCATTCACCAGACTCAAACCTCCATCTAACACTCTCGCATTCATGTACCTTCCAACACCATCCATATAAATATCAAACAACCAAAGTGGCATCACACATCCCTGCCGCAGTCCCACTCTCACGGGAAACAATCATTCACAGTATTTCCATCCCTTACACAACCTCTACTAATAACTACTTGTTATTCCTTTTAACAACCTACCGTCTAGTCCATACAATCTGAAAATAGTCCACAAAGCCTCCCTATCATTTCTATCATACGTTTTCTCTAAATCCATGAACGCCCAAAACACATCCATACCTTTTATTAAATACTTTTTGCACACCTGTCTTACATCAAACACCCGATCCACGCATCCCCTTCCTCTCCTAAAGCCACACTGCTCATCACCAATCACTTTCTTTATACCCTCTTACTTTCTTAATCAACACTGTACCATACACCTTGCCTACAACACTCAAAAGAATTATAGCCCTAAAACTAGTACATTCATACTTATCACCCTTACCTTTATACAACGGAACCATACACGCACTTGCCCAGTCAGTCGGCACCATACTACTCACAAAACACACATTCAGCAGTCTTACTAACCACTCAACAATGGTCGCTTCCACTACCCTTCAGACATTCCACAGCACACCGATCCATACCTGCAGCTTTCCCTGCTTTCATCTCCATTACTGCCTCCTGTACTTCCTCCATCGTGATCAAAGAATCAGCTATCCCAACTGATTTTTTCCTTGCACCATTCCGTCTGCCACAGTCTGAGCCTCCCTTTCCTCCTCTACATTTAACAGTCTTTCAAAATATTCTGCCTGTCTCTTCCTTAATGTGTCCATCTTAGTTAACATCCTTTCATCCTCTGCTTTTACTCACTCTTCCTTCCCGGACTCTCCCCCGCGCACCCTCTTCACCTGTTTCCAAAACATTTTCTTATTCTGTTGAAAGTTCTGTCAACAGCCTCCCCCACCTCTCATCTGCTGCCACTTTAGAATCATGCACTTGTGCAACATTTTCTTGTATTAAGGTGTGATCCGCATATATTTTTGTCTCCTCTCAATACTGTGTACTATATACCTTATAATATATATATATATATATATATATATATATATATATATATATCTTTTTCATCAGAAATAGCCACAAGTTTATTATATATGATTTTGAACTTATTAGTAAACTTATTTCAGTTTTAGAAATGACAACTTTCTGTTGAGTATAAAAAGTTATGCGAAGCCGATGTAGAGCATTAAAGTTAGTAAACGTGAAGTGTACGATAATTAATCTTTTTTTATGGTGTCCAAATTAATCGGGAATTTCGTAAAAAAAGTGCCAAAGTTTTTTTTTTTTTTAATCTATGCTGTCACCCGTCTATATTAAGATCTATAAATGAAAATATTAGTTAAGACTGATAGTATATAATGAAGAACTCTAAGGATATGATGACATTCTCTTACAAATAGCCTAGAGATTCAGTTTTGTTTGTTGTTGTTAACAGGGAATATTAATTCTTGAGTTGCTGCATGTAACCAGCTTAAATACACTTACCATATATGTATTCATGTTTTCAGTGATTTAAAGGAAGTACTGTGAAGGCGAAAAGACCGGACGCAATGCGGGCGCTTCTCTTCATAACTCTCCTGTTGGCGGTCTCACAGGCGAAGGAAGGTGAGTTTAGACGAGAGAGAGAGAGAGATTAGGTTTGTTTTTGTCAAAGTACACTGGTTGTGAGCAGGCAAATTGATAGTAAACAAGCCAGGGTGTAATTCATCCATCTATCCATCCATATATCCAGTCCTATGTTGCCCCATGAGGAGCGTAAGAGTCTGGGGCTAGGCAAGTTGCTCCTGACAGTTTGGATGAGAGTGAGCAGCCTCACTCATCTGAGTGATATTACGTGAGCAATAAACCCCAAACACTGCCTTAATATAAACATGCACCAGCTCAATCCGATTGGAGCGCTGTGATTACCCACTAAACCACCAGGCGCCATAATTTGGTTATATGGTTACCACCCAGCGTAGTAAATGGTTTCTTGGTGTACAGGAAACCAATTGGCCTGTCACTCAGTGAAGAGTCACCCATTGGCCGAAGGAAAAGGAAAGAATGAGGGAAAGACGGAAGACGGCGTGTAAAGTCGCCCATAGCCAGAAGCAAGGGGAAAGAATGGTGGAAAGAGAGAAAAGAGGGAGGAGAGGAAACGGCAGACACCCAAAGCAGCACTACATCGAGCGAGTGGATTATATAAATACATTGGCGAGTTTGTGTTTCATAATAGCAATGTATCTACTGTGTCAACATGGTATCTTTATTATTATTATTATTATTATTGCTGTTGTTGTTGTTGTAAAAGAAGCACTGAAAGTGTAGATTATTATGCTAGATTGGTAAAGATATAAGGGGCGCGGCATACTAAACCAATAATTATGTACACAGTGGAAAAATATGTGACTGGTTGCAACATAGAACCATAAGTAGTTGTGTAGTCCAAGGAGATTATAAAGATGTAAGATTCTTTCACTGACTGACAAGAAAGGAATTAAGATAAGAAATTAAGCAATTTCTTATCTTAAATATAAATTATTATATTTTGTAGTTTTCTCAATTAGCTGATTCACTGTATGTAGATGATCAGTAGTCGAATACCCATTTCGGAATCCTGCCTTTTCACGAGGTTGGTTTTCCTCCAGATTTGTTGTTATTCTGTTAGTAAGAACTTTAGTGAATAGTTTGTAAATGACTGATAATAAACTAGTAGGTCGATAGATACGAAGATCTTTTGAGTCACCCTTTTTGTAACTATTGTCTGTCAGCATCGTGCCTTGAGAGTAAAATAAAAAGAGTAAGGTGATGGTTATTGAGAAAGAAGGTGACTCCCAGTGTAATGTTACAGTGGATCGAGAGAGATTGGAATTCGTGCGAGAGTTGAAATACCTGGGTACAGTGATAGAAAAGAGGAAAATGTGCAAAAGGAGTTGAAAGCAGAGTGATGGAACAAAGAAATGTAGCTGGTGCAATGAAGGCATTGATAAGAAACAGGCTTGAGTGTTGCAGCTGCACGCGGCTTACATGAAGGAGTTTTAGTGCCATCTCTAATATATGAATGTGAGCCTATGGTGAGGCATGAAAATGAAAAGTCAAGAGTGAGAGCAGTGGAGATGAGACTCATGAGGAATGTATGTGGAATACAGAGGGTGGATAGGATACGAAATAATGTGATTCGTGAAAGATGTGGAGTGAGGAAGTCGGTGGACACCAGAATCGAAGAGAGTGTACTGAGAAGGTATGGTCATGTGGAGAGAATGGATAACAATAGAGTAGTGAAAAAGGTATATCAGAGCGAATTTCGAGAAGCGAGCAGGCGAGGTAGGCCAAGGAGAAGGTGTAGAGATATGGTGGGTGTGTTTGAGGAAGAGTGGTTTGGAGGTTGGTGAGGCTAGGAAACTGACAAGAGATCAAGCTGGCTGGATGAATGTTGTGAGAAGTGCATGATCAGGGATTTTAGCACCCCTTTTTAACGTGGCAGCTTCTGGATTGACTCAGTCGGATACGTTTATGTGAAGCTACAGAACGTGGTGAATGTTTTTTGGCGTATCAGATAATGCCAGGATTCCGGGGGTTTGAATGATGAGTGAATGGAAGCGCGGCCAATTGTTTTGGGCAAATTTGGGCTGTCTGGACGTTGCTACTCACCACCCTGCCCTTGGGTGGGAAAGGAGGTCCGGATGATGATAATGATGTTGAATAACTATTGCATTACACCACATTTTGGGAATTTTCTTCTTTTCTATACACTGAGTAAAGAAGTGAGCAAGCCTATTTTGTACTTATACTCCTGAATCCAACAGTAAATCTGTTACTCTTCCATCTTCTCCCGGAGCTTTCCGTCTTTTCATATTTTTAAGAGAATTATTTACTTCATCTGGTCTTACCTCAGGTATTCCAATCGTGTTAACTGAAAAGTTAGCTATTGGTACTACGGTTTTTGATCAATACAGTTCTTTGTAAAACTCTTCAACTCTCTTCAATATCTTATGTCTGCATTTAATGACTTCACCGTTTTTGTCTTTCAGTAATGTAATTTGTTGCGTTCCTAGTGCCATTTTACTTCGGACCTGTTCCAGATTTTATCCATTTTTGATGGTTTCTTTGATCTGATCTATGTTTCTCTTTCATTTTCTTCTCTTTGTCTTTAGTGATAAGCTTATTTAATTCTGCTCGCTCTATTTCATCTTTATTTTTACTTTCATTTCCTTTTTTTTTTTTTTTTTTCATAAGCTCGAGTCTCTTTTCTGCATACCTCTTGGCTTTGGTTGTCTTAGGTTTTCCTGCTACCTCCGTTGATTCTCTTATCACTTTTGTTAGTCTGTCATTCAGCTGATCAGTGTCACATTCTGGATTACTTAGGGCCTGAAATCTGTTCCTTATTTTCAATTGAAAGGCTGCTTTGCTTTCGTTTACTTTTATTGGGCATACCTTTTCATTTTTAATATTCTTTCTTTCACTTATGAAATTGAATCTGGCTGTGCAACCCACCATTCTATGGTCACTCTCTCTCTCTCTCTCTCTCTCTCTCTCTCTCTCTCTCTCTCTCTCTCTCTCTCTATATATATATATATATATATATATATATATATATATATATATATATATATATATATATATATATATATTTCTAATGTTATGTAAAAGGCATTCCGGGTTATTTTGTCCTGGATATTTACACAAAAGTTCCAATAGGTTTACTTGTATTACAGATTGAAAAGTTACTGTATAACATTGTCCTGCCGTAACTCACATTAAAAACTTGCAATAAATTTAATAGCTATAGAGATATACAGTAGTTTCTTGAGATATTACAACTAATTAAGTAACAATTTTGGATATTACTACTTATACAAATACAATTTAGGAAATTTCTTAATAATATTTAAAACACTTATATCACACTTAATTGACCCAACTACCTGACTTTACATACAAAATCAATTAAAAACCAATCTTTTGGCACTTAACAGATTCATATACAGTATGGTGCATTAGGATTATGAGATGGCAGTCGCTATGTCGATTCAAAGCTGACACAAAGGATTAACTTGTAACAACTATGTACAAGACAGCTGCATCGATGGTGCTGCTGGGAAAGGAGTCGGGTTTGTTATATATATATATATATATATATATATATATATATATATATATATATATATAGGCTGCTTCACCCAAGGAAAGGGAGGTAGCCGAGACAGGACGCCACACTCCCCGTTTACTCATCCATTCAAACACATTCATTCGCATCTTAGCCCCAAAGAGGAGAACGGACAGATCCTCACCGCACCACACCGCACAAGGGTCAACTGCACAATGCAATCAGTGACATCCACAGCAGGTCCCGACAGCAGAACTGGTTTACCCCTGCCACATCATAACAGACCCATCCCCTTACCCACACCTGACCTGACTAGCTGATCAGACCAAATGCAGGAGAATATCCCCTCAGGGCTGCGTCATCACTTATTCATTCACAATTTCTCTCCATTTTTTTCTGTCACGCACAGCCACTCTTCCTTGCTCAACAGACATCCCTCTCACATCCAGCGTTCTCTTCACACTCTCCATCCATCCTATTCGTGGTCTTCCACTCAGCCTTACACCTCTCACATCAGATCTAGTTATCTTTTTCACCAATCACTCATTATCCATTCTCTCCATATGCCCAAACCATCGCAACACCCTCTGCTCAACTCTACCAGCCATTTCCCGAACAACTCCAGTTCTCCTTCGCACTTCATCATTTCGCACTCGATCCATACACGTCACTCTACACATACTCCTCAGACACCTCATCTCCATTACATTCAAACTTTTCCCCTCTGCTACACCCATATTCCATGTTTCAGCCCCATATAACGCAGTCGGTACCACAACACCCTCATACAGCCTTCTCTTTACTTCCATTCTAAGCGAACGACATCTAAACACTTTTTTCATTCCTCCCAGCACCTTTCCTACTTCATTTATTCTAAACTTCATTTTCTGCATCTATTCTTCCATCCACAGCAACATGTGACCCTAGATATTTAAAACACTCTACCTCCTCAAGCAACTCTCCATTCAAAACTATATTCATCCCCCTACCATCTACCAACCTCGTACACTTCATCACTTTACTCTTATTCTCATTTACTTTCAATTTCCTCCTTTCACACACCCTTCCAAACTCCTCTACCAACTGTTTCAATCTCTCCTCTGAATCAGCCACCAGAGCAGTATCATCTGCAAACAGCAGCTGCTTCAGATTCCACTCTTCACCATCAACATTCACCAGACTCAGACTTCCACCTAAAACTCTTGCATTCACCTCCCTTACAACACCATCCATGTAAATATTAAACAACCAAGGCGACATCACACATCCCTGTCGCAGCCACACTCTCACGGGAAACCAATCACTCACAGCATTTCCCACTCTTACACATGGTCTACTATTTACATAAAAACTTTTCTCCCCTTTTAGTAACCTACCATCAAGTCAATACAATCTTAAAACAGTCCACAAAGCCTCCCTATCAATCTTATCATACGCTTTCTCTAAATTCATATATGCCCAAAACACATCCTTGCCTTTCGCTAAATACTTTTCACACACTTGTCTCACAGCAAACACCTGATCCACGCATCCCCTCCCTGTCCTAAAGCCACACTGCTCCTCACCAATCACTCCCTCTGTACCTTTTCTAACTCTCATAATTAACACTCTACCATACACCTTACCTACAACACTCAACAGACTTATACCCCTAAAGCTAGTACATTCATACTTATCACCCTTGCCTTTATACAACGGGACCACACAAGCACTTGCCCAGTCAACTGGCACCATACTTTTCACAAAGCACACATTCAACAATCTTACTAATCAGTCAAAAATAGTCACTCCATCACCCTTCATATATATATATATATATATATATATATATATATATATATATATATATATATATATATATATAATGTTTTTTGAAAACACAGAGCGCACTTGTACACTCTGTCTCTGATTACCTGCAACTGATGACACCAATGTGTCCGTGTCCTGGGGGAGAAGCCGGAGATGTTGTCAATGTTGCCGGTGGGGCACATACGAGAGTCAACGTTGTTTTGTTTTTTTTTATCTTATGCAAACACTTTGCATTAATGCAGGGAATAATTTCCACAATAATTTCAAAACATTCTGTGATAAATTATGTCAATACATTGTTACTGTTACTCTTGTTACACCCAGACTCGCAGAGCTAGGGCAGTTGGTGTGTTTTGAGTGCGGTGTGCTTGCGTGCGTGCATTTTTATCTGTGTTAACAAAATACAGTAACAAAGTTTTTCCCGATTTTAATCAAATGATCTGGAAGGGTTTGCGGATAGCCCGTGAAGAAACCTATAATGTATGAGAACAATATGTGAAAGGTCGGGGTCACTGAGCTAGGTCAAAGGCTGACTTAGCAAATTCAACTTGATCAGTTCATATCCACTTTAGACCAATCCTGGGAGATGAGTTGAAAGTAAGTCCAGAATGAAGTGACTGAGTTTTGAAAACATTCAATTAACAGTCAAGGCCACAGGACATGGTAAAAGTCTGACCCTGGTGTGTGATTTGTAAAACATTGTGAAAGGCTGTGATTCGATTTTAAGTACACTTGGTGGAAGTGCTGAGAGTCAGCCAAAGAGTAAACCCATAGTTCCGAAAACAATAGGGAGCAGGGCAAGGTTAACGTTAACAGATTATGAATGATTTCAATCAAGCTTTGTGGAGTGTTTGAAAATCTGTCAATACACCTAGGCTGCGTCCCCCAAGGAAAGGGAGGTAGCCAAGACAAGACGGCAAACTCCCAATTTACTCATCCACTTAAACTCATTCGCATCTTAGCCCCAAGGGAAGAAGGGACAGATCCTCCCCGCACCAGACCACACGAGGGTCAACGGCGCAGTGCAGTCAGTGACATCCGCAGCTGGGCCCAACAGCAGAGCTGGTTTACCCCTGCCACATCATAATGGACCCATCCCCTTACCCGCACCTGACCTGATCAGCTGATTAGACCAAATGCGGAAGAATATCCCATCAGGGCTGCATCATCATTTATTCATCCACAATTTCTCTCTACTCATTTCTATCACGCACAGGTTGAAGATAAGGCAAGAAAAAACGGATTTGATTTTGAAAACAATTAATCAAAGATCAAGGCCACAGACCAGGATCAAAGCCAAGGTCACAAGGCTAGGTCAACTCAGGCTGTTCTGATCTGAACTGAATCAAACTTGCTGGAAGGGCTAAGAGTTTGCCAACAACGAAGCGACTCAGTTTTGAGAAGAATCAGTCAAAGGTGCAGATCGCAGGGCAAAGTCAAATTTCGGCCTGTGTGTGTCTGAGTGTGAACAAAGGTTTTCATTTAACCCGGATCAACCTTGGTGAGTGACTTCAGGATTATCCAAGAGGTTAACCTTTTTTTTTTTTTTTTTTTTTTATAAACAACAGGTCATAGGTCAAGGTCACATGGCAAGGTTAACTTAAGTAATTTTTACCCAATGTACACTAAATTTTGCGGAATTATTCTGGTTGAAATAAGGACAAAGAGATTCGATTTTGAGAAAAATAAGTGAAAGGGGTAGGTCACAAGGAAAGGTCAAGTATTAGGGTCACTAAGCAAAGTTTGATCTGATTTGAAGCAAGGTTGCTGGAACCAGTAAGGGTTAGGCAAGAGTAAATGAATTCGATTATGAAGGCAATTTTCTCGAAGGTCATGGTCACAGAACAAAGTCAAATATTTGTCCCTTAGGCCAGTTGATGGTGTTGAATTCTGAATGCTTCTTCTTGTTTAATATTAATTTTCCTGTAATACATACTACAATCTCTTATGGTGAATCATGGGTATTAACAGTATACTAATACAATGCTTACATCTAGAGTTATGTCAACTAATGACACGGGTTACAAACATGAAAGTTGTTTGCTGCCCGGTCAAGGATGCCCGACTACCTTATTCTTGCTTCAGGTTTCAAGATCGTGTTCTGATTAAGTTTAATTGAAAGGTAGAAATACTGCCATACGTAGTACTGTAACTCGGTTGGTAAGAGTATATTCTCTCTTAGCTTTCAAGCCTCATAAGTATGATGGCATTTTGTTATGGTCCCGCCAGGTGATTATATTCGTTATACGGAGACTCATCAGATTAAAGGGAATCTATATCACATTATATTCGTATCTTCATTTAATGTTAATTTCTTCACCCCAAAAGAAACATACTAAGACACAAATAATATGTATGTCAGTTTCTTTGTTAATGTTATCAGAATTCTGGACATAAAGAAGGCCGTCGAAATACTATGCGGTCCCTGACAGGTAGCTCAACTTAAGTACAGATCTAGTCAGGTAGTAGTAGCGATATAAAAGAGGTATTCAGTCTTTCACGTCCTTAGCTTTGACATTACTCTCCTCCGTCCTAAGTATTTTGATAATCAGCTAGGTATTGAGCATGAGAGGATCGTGTGTGATTATGTCCATTTCTGTGGTATTTCCGGACACATGCAAACACCTGCTTCATTACCAAGATCATTAACACTGTAGATAGGCGACGTAAATATGGCAGCTAGAGATTCTGGTTACCGTATTTACTTGATTAAAAAATAAATGCTTCTGTGTGTGTGTGTGTGGTGTGTGTGTGTGTGTGTGTGTGTGTGTAATTCACCGGGTCGGTCAGGATCACCTGATGGTCGTGATCGTCAGCTTTTACCCTCCTGGAAGGGAGCTGAGAGCTCATATAGTCCGATCTAAGGGCAAGGCTGTGACCTTCACACACGCACACACCCGTCCCCTTGCTCAAGGGGGACAGTAACCACCCACTTCGTCAGTGAAACTTTTCGCAACCTGAGCGAGGCGCGAACTCCCGCCTACCAGATGGCAAGCGAGAACGTTACCACTGCACCAGCGAGCGGTGTGTGTGTGTGTGTGTGTGTGTGTGTGTGTGTGTGTGATCACAGTCGTATGCAAGGCAAGTTGTTTCAGTGATATTTTTTTTCAATAGAAATTCAATATATCAAGTGCAGAAGAATTCCCTTTTACAACATTAAACCTTTAACTACGAGAATTTTGTCAGTTCATCATATTCTTGGTATCGACAAACAATTGCATTCAGTATAGAGAAAAGTTTTCTCAACCGAGGGGTTTCATAGAACCTTCGCTCCATCAGCTACTGAGGAGACTTTCCAAATAGTTTGTAAATAAGAATATAGTACACAGTCGTCCTTGGATTGAAGGGAAAAATAATTTAGTATCAGGGCGAAAGGATTTGACAAATTCAAGTGGTTTAGTGTGCTCGGAAATGCTAACACTTAGTTCGAAATGAAGGTGTCAGGTAAATATGAACATTAATCAGGTGGAGCAGATGTGGGGTGTGAAGGGATAATATATAGCGGGCGTGGGCCACTGGATTTCACTCAAAAGACATACACGTTCCCTCGCTTGATTACACAGGTGATAATCATCATCATCATCATCATCATCATCATGCGGACCTCCCTTCCCACCCTAGGGCAGGGTGAGGAGTAGCAATGTCCAGACTGCCCAAATTTTCCCAATCCAATGGGCCACGCTTCCGTTCACTCATCATTCAAGCCCCCGGAACCCTGGCTCTATCGGTTACTCCAAAAACATTCACCACGTTCTGTAGTTTCACATAAACGTATCCGACTGAGTCAGTCCGGACGCTGCCGCGTTAAAAAGGGGTGCCAAATCCCTAATCATGCACTTCTCCTCACAACATTCATCTAGCCAGCTCGATCTCTTGTCACTTCCCTAGCCTCACTGACTTCCAAACCTCTCTTCCTCACACACTCATCCACCATATCTCTCCACCTTCTCCTTGGCCTACCTCGCCTGCTCCCTCCTTCAAATTCGCTCAGGTATACCTTTTTCACTACTCTATTATTATCCATTCTCTCCACATGACAATACCAACTCAGTACACTCGCTTCGATTCTGGTGTCCAACGACTTCCTCACTCCACATCTTTCACGAATCACATTATTTCGTATCCTATCCATCCTCTGTACTCCACATACATTCCTCAGCAGTCCCATCTCCACTGCTCTTACTCTTGATTTTTCATTTTCATGCCACGCCATAGTCTCACATCCATATGTTGAAGCTGGCACTAACACTCCTTCATGTAAGCCTCATGCAGGTACAACACTCAAGCCTCTGTTTCTTATTAAGGCCCTCACTGCACCAGCTACTTTCTTCCTTGTGTCACTCTACTTTCAACATCTTTTGCACATTTTCCTCTCTTTTCTATCACTGTACCCAGGTATTTGAACTCTCTCACTAGTTCCAGTCTCTCCCCATTCACTGTAAAACCGCACTGGGTGTCACCTTCTCTCTCAATAACCATCAGTTTACTTTTTACTACATTTACTCTCAAGGCACGACACTCACAGACATCAGTAAAACTCTGCACTAGCCTACGAAGTTCTTGTACAGTACTTGCAAGCAGTACTGCATCATCGGCATACAAAATTTTTGAGATATTCCATCCATTACCATTCATTACCAACGCCATCCCCCTCTCCTTTACTCGTATTTTTATTTCTCTCATCACCCCATCCATATATGTATTGAACAACCATTGGGACATCATACAACCTTGTCGCACGCCCACACCGATCTTGAACCATTCACTTAGATGCCCATTAACCCCTAAACATGCTTCACTACTATCATAAAAAGTCTTGATGGCACCTAGCAGCTTACCATCTACACTGTACGTGCGTAAAACTTTCCACAATCCTTCTCTGTCCATTTTGTTGTATGCTTTTTCCAGATCCATGAATGCCATAAACACCTCATAGTCCTTCTCACAAGCCTTCTCTGCTATCTGTCTCACTGCAAATAATTGACCCACACAACCTCTGCCACTCCTAAAGCCACCCTGTTCATCACTCACTAGGACTTCTGATATCTCTTTTACTTTCTCTATAATAATTCTTCCATATGCCTTCCCTACCACACTCAATAAACTTATGCCACGAAATTCTTGCACTCACTTCGCTCACCTTTATTATTGTACAGGGGTACAATCACAGCCTTTTTCCACACTGCAGGCACAGTTTCACTCATCCATGCCTTCTTACATACCTCCAACAAGCATTTCATTCAACTCTCTCCACTACACTTAGGCATCTCTGCATACACGTCAACCTCAGCTGCTTTCCCATTTTTCAGCCGCATCACAGCACTCTTTACCTATGCGAGTGTCACGTCTCCTGGCACTGCATTCAACTCTGCACACACCCCAAACCAATCATGTTTACAGCCACTCTTTTCTTTCTATTCCCATTCATCAGGCTTTCAAAATATTCTTTCCATCTGGTCCTTGCTGCATTCCCACGTGTTATATCTACCACCTACACCTTTCTTACCATCACATTTCTTTCCGCATTCACTTCTACATTTCCGCACATCTTTCCAGAATAACTTCCTATTTTCAGAGTAGTTCGCATTCATTTTTCTTCCTAGATCATCATTTACCTCCTGCTTTTTCCTCTTCACTAGTCTCTTTATGTGCTTCTTGCTCTCAATATATTCAGTTCTTATTTAAATTGAACGCCTGTCCTGTAACCACTTTAGACACTTCATCCTCTTTTCCTCCACTACTCTCTTAAACTCCTCATCCCACCATGCCATACCATTCTTCTTTGTTGTTACTGTTGCCACACATTTAGCATTCCTAACTAAGCAATCCCTATATGCATTCCACAGGCTGCCCAGATCCATTTCATTCCAGTTCACTGATTCTAACTCCTCCTATACTTTGGTTTTGTAATCATCTGCCATTTCTTTGATCCTCAGCCTCTCAACTTTCAGTCTTTCTCCTTGACTTCTCCTCTCTCCTGATCCACCTCACTCCTCTCAGCTTGAACTTGCACACCAAAATCATATGATCTGACAGACCTCCACATCGTCCTCTCACGGCCCTTGTATCAGCAACCATTCCCTTCATCGACCTTTCTGCGAGCACGTAATCAATCATGCTTCTTTCAACACGATCCCCGTTCCCTCTATACCACGTATATTTATGTGCATCTTTGTGTTTGAAATACAAGTTACAAATGCTTAACCTCCTCTTCTGACACATATCCTTTAGTTGCTTCCCATTATCATTTTCTCCTGGTACTCCATTATAACCCATTATGTCATCCTCAGGAACTGTGCCTACTCTTCCTTTCATATCCCATTACGATCACTTTATAGCTCCTGGGTAGTTCTCCCATTACTAAACTGACATACACCTCGAGCTGACACATTTGTAGTCTTTCATTTCACTCTGCCACACCTCATTCCTCAACAAAGCAACTCCTTCCTTGCATCTTCCTCGCCCATTCATTTCCGATCTTACACATTTCACACCCTCCCACTCCTCCACTTCACACCCCATCATCTTCGTTTCACACAATGCCATCTCGGCATACTCGTATCTCGCACTCTTGAACACATTCACCATTTCCACCCTCTTGCTCTCCTCATTCACACCTCTCACATTTCACATGGCCATGGGAATATGCCCATTTGGTTGGGGCCCTGGGCAGGTATTGGGCACTGCAAGTTCTCTGAAACGACTGTCATGATTAAGTGATTTTGGATAGAGGAATCTGGGGGACGCTTAACCCTGCCAGAAACCCCAGTTATATGGTTACCACCCAGCGTAGTAAATGGTTTCCTGGGTACAGGAAACCATTTGGCTTGTCACTCAGTGTAGAGATCATAAGGCATCTCTACACTGAGTGAGTGGATGATGGACGCCACCCATCATCCACTCACTCAGTAGAGCGCATACCTCCGCCAACACCCTATCTCGCAATGTTAAGGAATGTGAATAAAATTCCTGGATCCGCACCTTTTTCTGGATCCGCACCGAAAGGCGCATTCTTATACCAAGTTTCGTGGAAATCAGTCCAGTAGTTTTTGTGTATTCTTGCTCACAAACCAACCAACCAACAAATAAAGAAACGGACAGAGACGAAAACGTAAAGTCCTTGGCGGAGGTAATAATAATAATAATAATAATAGATATAATAATAATAAAAATATTATAATTATTATTAGGTTTATTATCGGTCACTCCACCAGGCTCTCTCTCTCTCTCTCTCTCTCTCTCTCTCTGCCCGGTAGCACAGTGGTAGCGCGCTGAGCTTGTGATCGGGAGGTCGCAAGTTCGAGCCTCGCCCGGGCTACCGTTGCCGGGAGGGGTAGCGCCCTCCTGTAACCCAGCGGGGCTATATGGCCTTAGTTGCCTAGCTCGGGGAATTCATTTCTCCATTTTCTTCTCTCTCTCTCTCTCTCTCTCTCTCTCTTCTACTTACATGACTACATTCTTACAATTTACCTATCTATTCTTCTGTCACCTGAGCCTTTTTTGCCTCATTCTTGGTGAGTGTAGCCGTAGGTACAAATAGAGGGACAGGGAGGTTGATTGTACTGTAGATCGGAGAAGCACTGCCACAATAAAGGCGTGAGACGTCACATGACTTGAACTTGTCGCTGCTTAGTAAAATGGTGTGTCGTCGGCTAGAGTGAATAGATAGGTCTCTCTTTCTTTTTCTCACCTTCCCCCTTTGTGCATCAGCGAGGTGAGTTAGAGCACTCTTGGATTACGGAATTTACTGTAGACAGTTATATCGAATTGTGATTTACAGTGTTACACAGCGTGACGGCAAAACCTCCTAGCTGACCCTGTCTCCTGCCTTCCGCCGTGATCGTGTTCTCGGGCCTTCTCTAACCCCTTCTGACCTGAAGGGAATTTCTTCGACATTATATACAACTTGGAGACGATGTGTGTGTGTGATGTAGTGTCTGGTAGATTTCCATTCACGTGGACTAACAGACTAGAGCTGGTTACCCCACGTATTTGAATACGTCATGAAATTCTTGGTCATCTGGACTACGAAGAGATTGTTTGAGGTACATCATATGTTAAGCATTCTTGATGGACTGGGACGACAAGACTGTGGATATACTCGTACATTATGTGGTTTGACACTCCTAGTGAGAAGCTGTGTATGTATCCAGCAGACACTACATCCTGCACATTGTCATGAGATATATACTAGCGCCTATATAATGGCTACATCATCAGGAGCGTAGAGGTCCGTGTCTAGGCTGCTCATCCTCGACATTTAAGGGGAGGGTGACTTACCTTGTCGCCCGAGAGTGGTGTTATGTTGCAAAAAGACCCCAACCACTCAATGGATTAAAACTCTTACAGACCCCATCCAGCTGGAGTGTCTTAACTCACTAGTTCACCAGGCGTCCATTTACTTATATGGTTACCACCGAGTGTAATAAATGGTCTTCTGGGTTAGAGAAAGCCATTTGGCTTGTGACAATGCACCGTCACCTGAAGGGTACCAGTTCACCTTAACACGGACCAGATCATTGTCCTGTTGTACACTCGCCAGCACTTCCGCGTGTTACAGGGGCTCGCACATTTTCTGAGATGTGGCACCACTGTGATGATTTAGCTGGAAACAATCAACGTGTGTGAGATGGAGTAGCCTCGATACAGTGGTGCATGAAGTGAACTTTGTTGCTTAAAGCTTCGAACCTCAAGGTATCATTACAGCCCGAGTTTTGTTTAACCTAAATGCTCTACATATATATTATTCAATACTTGCCATTATATAACGCATTTTAACTGTCCTCAGTTCAGTTTTGTGATTACTTTTCGTTCGTCTCTTATCACCTTATCTGGATCCCCGTATCAGAGGTCAGAGAAAGGAGGGAGCTGTAAGCCTCGCACATATCATGCTCAGACGAGACCACACGTGCTTCAATATTCGCAGTAGAGTCAGAGACAAGGGACAGCAAGCAAGAGTGAAACAAAGAAAGGAGGGACAGTTTTTTTTTTTCATTCATTGCCAGACGCCATGTATCCCACTCGGGGTGGCCAAGGGCTTAGAGTTAATTGTTTTACAGGGAGGGGCACTAATCCTCCACCAACCCCACTTGACAGGTAGGGATGCCAACAGCATCTGGTGTTCCCAGGCGGTCACCCATCCAAGTTAAAGAATTAAATACTGTAGACAGAACCACCCATCGGGGAATTTAATCCATTTTTACTTATTGCAAGTTGTGAGAATATTCATTGTTATGGTCAACAAAATATCTATCTATATCTACCTATCTATTAACATTATTTATTTGTATAAGTTATACTCAGAAAGCGATACCCATGAACTGAATAAACAAATGAACACTGAGACAGACGTATGGATGGAAACTATGCTGATCATGTTTGTAATTCTGGCTTTATGACAACCATGGTTGCCGTATAACAACCTTTTATATTTGGGTAAATAAAATTATCAACATCACTTCCATATAGGATACATTTTAACTTATAAATGAAAGGTAGTGCCCTGCAGAAACCTTTTCTCGGATCAATTACCTTGGACCATTTGTAAGGAAAGGAAACACATTCATAGCGCAAACAAAAGTTTGCAAATATTGTAGTCTTCTAGGAGGCAGAAGAAAATCCATTTCCAAACTCATAAATGGACCTAGTATACAACAGCCACAGTTAATACAATGTTTTATTATGAATGATGTGCCACTCAGTAATGTGTCCACCCTCCGTCTTTTTCAATCACCTCCCTTAAATGGTCAGGCATGCTGGTCACGAGGCTGCGAAGGAGCTCTGGCTTGCCTCGGAAAAACTCCCACTGCTCCCTCGTGTGTTGCATCAGCTGCTCCGGGGTTCGCTCTCAGTCGGGTTCCCAACAGTTAACCATGTTGGCCCAAAGATGTTCAATGGGATTGCAATCGCATCCCTTGCTAGGCAACTCCAGAAGCTGCAAATTCTCCTGCTGGTTGAACCATTCCCTCACTACCCTGGCTGTATGAATCGGGCAGCGATCGTGCAGGAAAACTATTGGGCCTGGTGGAAATGGAAAATTCCTATGTTCGAGGGACGGAAGGAAGATATTTTGCAGAATATCGATATACTTTTCTGCCGTAAACCTTCCCTCAATTCTTGTTACGTCGCCAACTCCGTGGATTGACATGTAACCCCACATATTGCAGCTGATGTGTCCGCTGCGTGCCTCTTCGCTAATGTTTTGATGGTCATACCTGAAAAATGCAATCCTAGGATATTAATTCAAGGATATCATCATCATCATCATCATCATCATTATTAATGGATACTGACAACGGGAATGCCAGAGAAGTAAATAACCAAAAAAATATTGCTAAGTGACATAATATCGTTGCGTAATAAGTATAAATCATAAACTGTATTCAATATTTAACTATAGAGAAACATTCCAAACATACTGATCATTATCGTGTCTCCAGCGCCAGGTCGGACACCTCCCAACCCCACCCACACACTCTCTTCACACTCTTCACACTCTCTCAAACGAGTGGCCAAGCAAAAAAGACGTTTCAGCCATATTATTCATATAAGTAACAAGTATAATTTCCCAAATAGCAATTGATGCGGGTTTGTCCAAGGTTATGGGAACAAAATGTTTTTTCATCGGAAAAAACAACTCTTGACCTATAATGAAGGTCTTTGTCTACGTATCCTTCAGCAAACGCTAGTCGAGCAGCGCGATGCTGATCAGTGAGGGTTTCCTTCTGGGCAGGAATTCTATGATGAATACCTGCCTCATGGAGACGTCTCTGCACGGTATCCACAGACACCCGTAGCTGCAGCTGCTGCCGAATGACCACTGCAGTTGTCAGGGGGGTTTCTTCTGCTGCCTGTCTAATCATGCCGTCCTGTTCAGCAGTTGTTACTCGGGAACGGGGCCTCCTCTCTGTGATCATAAAAACGTTATGCTACTTATGCTGCTTCTACCTCACAAATATCACCTCCCGCCCCACCCCCCAAAAAAAACCTAAGAACCTAAGAACTGGTGTTCCTAATAGTGGTGGTTTGTTTAATTCTTATTTTTATTTTTATGTTTATATATATATATATATATATATATATATATATATATATATATATATATATATATATATATGTGTGGGGGGGGATATCTTTAACACTGTGGCCCGTTTCCCGTAGGGCGATGACCCGCCCACGTTGAGCAACGAGGTTCTCCTGTCTGTTCATGACGATATTCTAGCTGTATCGGCAAGGTGAAGAAAACTCGTTTCTTCAAGCAAGTGTGGTCTCATCTGAGCATGCTATGTGCGAGGCTTACAGCTCCCTCCTTTCTCTGACCTCAGATACGGGGATCCAGATAAGGTGATTAGATACGAACGAAACGTAATCACAAAACTGAGGACAGTTAAAATGCGTTATATAATGGCAAGTATTGAATAATATATATGTAGAGCATTTAGGTTAAACACAATTCGGGCTGTAATGATACCTTGAGGTTCGAAGCTTTAAGCAACAAAGTTCACTTCATGCGCCACTGTATCGAGGCTACTCCATCTCACACACGTTGATTGTTTCCAGCTAAATCATCACAGTGGTGCCACATCTCAGAAAATGTGCGAGCCCCTGTAACACGCGGAAGTGCTGGCGAGTGTACCTTATTTCAAGTAGCTCAGTGGATTAGAAAGACATGTCGTCTTCCTGACAACACCTCTCTATATAATTTATGTGTTTTACTGCTAAGTTCTGATGGATCCGGTAGCAAGCTATGTCTGTAACTGATACCATCCAGCATAAGACCCCTACTATTGCAGTTTGTCCTCAATTTCTTTACTTACTCTCCAAATCACACGCAATCATATTATGAAGTAGTTTTCTTGAATTCCGATTCCATATGGCTCAGGTTCGAAATGGCCTCCTGTACGGAAAGTATAGAGGCGCACACACGAAAACATTCACGAGACCTAGCTTTAAGCATAGTGACAAAAAGACCTTCGCCATATAAGTGCAAAACTACTCTCAAAGCCCCGCGACTTTCATAGGAGTCACGAAATCGGGTCGCAAAAATACTGGTTTTGTTCTCTCTTCTTTCTTCCTTCATCACTTCTAAACGAAAAGGCTTACACGAGTGAGTTAGGCACAAAAACGTTTCTTAACCGAGGAGGTATTTTTTCATACTCAGAGCAGCATTCGAGCTGCAGTATGCGAAGTAAAGCCTCGAAACATCCTCTAGTACTCAGACTTCCTCTCAGAATATATTTTCGTTTTGCCCCAGTTCTCGTAAGCACTTTACGTACAATGGGTAGTCTTATTGGCCTTGGTATTAGAAATCGCATCAGCGATTCCTGACTGTATTATGTATAACTAATGTGTGTATTGGGAAGCTAAAAGATTATAAAGCTTGAAAACCAAAATTTAGGTCTAAAATGATTGATGATCAATAGGAATGGAGAAGTGCAAACACATGATAAAAAACGCAAAATCAAAACAATGTTTAAGATAGGAAAATATTCAGACTCTAAATGTTTAGATTAAAGTGTGGAATGTAACAGTGGGTATAGAACTCTGAAACTCCTCTCACCTCAAAAGTTTTTTTAGTTTCTTTACTTATATTATCTATTGTTTGTTGCTTTTCCCATCCCTACTTCTTAACCCGTCACGTCCGGAGCTATTTCGCACCTCCGACACCCCCCAATCCCGAGGTATTTTCGAAAAAAATTATTTTGGCTAAAACCTCCGCTTTTGATGAGAAACATCGAGAATTCATAGAGAAATCGCTCACCTGAGGTTTAAAATACTCGATTCAGGTAGCAGTACCTCCTTACCTGACTGGGTTTTCTAACAGGCTGGCACCAAAGAAAACGAGTTCTGTGGGAGGGTAACTATTTCACACCACTCATAAACGGTATTTATTTATTTACCTGGTACGAATTTATATGTAGTACGAGAGTATATTGGTTTTCAAACAGTAATATAGGCATTATAAGCATTGTTTCACTCACTAACTCATCACCATACCTGACTTTTTTTTTGCCACATTACCTGATCATCATTTCTGACTGTTTCTTGCTCTAATGCTATGTAAACTTTGTCCTCCACATTGTCATCGATTGGGGAATCACTCTGGCCCTGAATGTCTTTATTGGCCAGGTCACTGGTAACAGGTGAATTGCCGAGACAATGGCGTGCAGGGGGGGGGAGGTTATGCGGTGTAAGGCATTGTCCCTGCTTGGCATCTTGTAGAGGAATAGAGGAAGGTGTCCCGTGTATACGTACGAAAAATCACACGCGAAAATTGAAAATTGTGCAAATTATGAACCTTGCAATTGCGCAATGTACCAGTAAGTTGTCGGGACTGGGAAATGCAAAATGTTGCAACGTATCCATACGTCGACGGGACGCCTCGGGTTAACAATCATTTTAAAATATATTTTTTGCTAGTTTCAAACGGGACAAGAAGGAGCATTCACAGTGCCACACATATGCCCTAAAATCGATATGCACGTGGAATCTTTGACCTTCGGGAGATTCTTCTCAAAATTGAATTACATATTCCATCTTCGCCTGACCTTTCTCCTTTCGAACAAGTCTTGTTTCATTAAGATCATAACTGTTAGAGTCGACCTTGTCTGTGATGTCACCTTGACCTTTTGTTTATTCTGCTAAAAAAAATATATATTTGCTAACCCTCAACTTTTCCACCGAGTTTGATCAAATTGGATTAAAAAAAAAAAAAAAAGTAGTTCTTGGTTCGAACCTTTGACAGTACCATATAGCCTTGACCAACTCTGTTTATACGCTAATAGACAGACACAAACACACACGTCAGGGAACACTATACACCTCACACTTCCGCCAGCGATTGTAAGAATATTTAGTCTTTGTTTTATTTATACTAAGATAGCAGCTACTTTTGTGGACTAACCAGCATACTGGAGCATTCTTTTTTTCTCTCTCTCTCTTTAGCTTCTAAACTATATTGATCACATCGCCAACCGAGTTTTCATTTATTTTTTGCGATTTTTTTAACTCTATTGCTCATGGATTTGACTGAAGGTGTGTTTAACCCCTCTAGGTTGGAGTCTCCACTAAGCTGAATAAAAACTCTTGGATGTAGGGAAAAAAATAAGAAAAAGAGAAACTGGACTCAAGTTTGTGGGTTATGCTGATTACGATGTTCAGTGTCGGATATAGGATCTGTTAAGTCTTTATAGATCGAAGCAGCTATAGTATTTTGTTGCAGCTAACGTTAGACGATCTCCCTCTCTCTCTTCCTAGTATTATACTGTATTCCGGTTAACTCTTGACTGTATTTAGCTGAGCCACTGCATCTGTGAGTAGGGCGATGAAATATTTGTCCTTACTTGTCAACTGACGATAACAGTGCATTAAAATCTAAAATAATAAAACGACATGAGTTATAACTTCATTTTACAGCCATCTACCATGGAACTTTCTCCGTGTGTCAGATTCGGGTGATAAGGAATTTTTAGATATGGTGCCCTTCTTTCCCTCAGCGATTCTATGTACACCCGCGAACCAAAGTTTCGGTACCCCCCTCGATGGAAGGAAGTGGAAGTCAGGGTTAGAGAGAGGGCAGGTGAACGGACAACCGTGAGTGTTACTCTGGAACTGAGCTACGAGGCGAATAGTGAGAAGCCTAATGACACTGGATTCGAAATATTTCCATGCTGTTCACCTGCAAAACATTATGCGTTCGTAACATACATACTGTAACATATAACATAGACTACTGTGTTATCATGGTGTCCTGTGATACTGACCCATCTGTTTCGGATCCTCATCACACAAATAAAGCACCGAGCCAGTTGTATATAAGTTGCAACTTGTCATTATAACTGCAGTCATAATTTTTGTGAATGTTATCCCTGGATTATCTATAGCTATAATGAAGAATGATTGTGAATTTAATGTTGATTTTCACGGTAGTTGTGCGGATGGTTATAAATGTGGCAATCATTTTATGTGGACGACTAAACCACATTGTGATGGACAGCGGAGAGCATTCCCCAATAATATACTATAACCAGATGAAATTAGATGCAAACAACACAAAATATTATGAGACAACGAAGACACAGCTGTGGTATCCTGCTCCGCCTTGTTATCAAGGCCTTAACTGGGGCTTCACCTCATACGTGCATTATTTTCCTTCAGTCTCTGCCTCTTTTATTACTCTTATTTCCCGGTATCCTCTTACTGCAAGTCGTCATATTCCTTGGAGGGTCTCTTGTCGTCCGGTCCTATAACCCCTACTGTATTACATTATTCCTCGCATCATCACTCCCAAACAAACAACGTTAGCACAAGACTGCTGAATCTGTTAATACCATTATTGCCACTGCCACTACAATTCCCCCTTTCCCCATTGTGTCTATTGCAATTCCCCTCACAGTACTACTACTGCTACTCCTATTACTACTCCACCATAAATCTGTATAATACTACATACGATTGTCCTTATGTGTGTATCTGTTAATCATATTGTCCCTGTCCCTCCGTCGACATCTCGTCACTTACCCCGCACCGCTACCCCAGTTGCACCCCACCCCCCTCTCTCCCACCCGCCATGAGCTCTATTCCTCCCCCACTCCGAACCATTTTACCCCTCACCTCCTTCTTGGGCCACCAGGCCTTTTGTTCACCTTTTACCGGTGAATATACGTGGCATGCATTAATAAAAATAATTATAAAATGGACAGCAACAACATACATCTGCAGTATTCCAAACATTACATAATTATAAAAGTCGCAGACCCAAACGTGCCTATATTACGGAGCTCTGATATATTAACCACAGAACCGACCACAGACCGTTCCTCTCATTGCCACTGGACCTTACCTGTAGCACTTCACCATAGTAATACAACCCACTGAAGTCCTTTGTGGGATCACTACACATGTTTGGGAAAAATAACAGCGCACAACATGCCTACAACCCATTAAAATACACCTGTGACGTTTCACTGACATCCATTAAATTGCCTAGAAGTTAGCGGACAAACAAACACACGGCTGGACATAGACTGAGGCCGAATGTCTCGCATCGGTATATGACAACCTGACAAAACTATTACGATCCTGCTTTGTAGGTGTCATCATAGTTATAATAATAATAATAATAATAATCGTAGTAGTAGTAGTAGTAGTAATCACATTAATATCCATGATACAGAGGACAAACACCATAATCTCCCTGATAAAACAAGTGAAAACAGCTGTGACATATAAAACCAAACAGTGCCATAATATGCTGTAATGGTAGGGTTATAGTAATACTAAATTAATGTTTGACCGCAACCCAACCTTCTGTCATGGCAAACAGATTCTGCACTGCGTCGACACATGCTATTCCAGTGTGTGTCCTTCTCAGTATCGTGCCTAATAACATGTGATTAATTATTATTATTATTATTATTATTATTATTACTGTGATGACACCTGCAATGCAGGATCACAAGAGTTTTGCCAGGTCGTTACATACCGATGCGAGATATTCTGCTTCTGTCCGTCTGTGTCCAGTCGTTTGTTTGTTTGTCCAGTAACTTCTCCTAGGCTATTTGATGGATGTCAGTGAAACATCATATGCTTATTTTAGTGGTTTGTAGGCATGTTGTGCACTGTTATTTTTCCCAAACACGTGTAGCGATCTCACAGAGGACTACAGTGGGTTGTATTACCATGATGAAGTGCTATAGGGAAGGTGCAGTGGTAATGATAAGAATGGGCTGTGATCGGATTTGTGGTTAATATATCAGTGCTCCGTAATATAAGCACGTTTGGGTCTGCAGTTATTAAGTGTAATGTTAGGAACACTACAGTACACATCTACGATGTTATTATTATATTATCGCCTACCTTTAGAAGGCGGAGCGATCATGTTTTTAACTGCATCTGTGTGTGTGTGTGTGTGTGTGTGTGTGTGTGTGTGTGTGTGTGTGTGTGTGTGTGTGTGTGTTCCTACTATATCTCATGAACGGCTTGAGCTATCAACATGAAGCCTTCAGCGTATCAAGATATGGCCAAAATCTTGGAGGAGTTCGAAAATGGCAACTCGGGGTCAGAGTCAAGGTCACCAAACTAACCGCTAAAAGTCAACTAGTTTTTATTGCCTGCCTTTAGCACCATTAAATTTCATGAATGACTTGAGCTATCAACATTAAACCTTCATGGTATCAAAATATGGCCTAAAGTTTGGACTTGGCAAACAGAATATTTTAGAGGGCGATTACCGTTTAGCTCTCAAATGCCTTATTTTTTATTATTAATGCATGCCACGTATATTCACCGGTAAAGGGTGAACAACAGGCCTTCTGGCCCAAGGATGAGGTAAAGGGTAATGTGGTGTCGGAGTGGGGGAGGAGTAGAATCCATGGCGGGTGGGAACTGGAGTAGCGGTGCCGGGTCAGTGACAAGTTGTCGACGGTGGGACAGGGACAATAAATATGATTAACAGATACACAGACATAAGGACAATCATATTTATTATTATACAGATTTATGGTGGAGTAGTAATAGGAGCAGCAGTAGTAGTACTGTGAGGGGAATTGCAGTAGACACAATGGGGAAAGGGGGAATTGTAGTGGCAGTGGCAATAATGGTATTAACAGATTCAGCAGTCTTGTGCTAACGTTGTTTGTTTGGGAGTGATGATGCGAGGAATAATGTAATACAGTACGGGTTATAGGACCGGACGACAAGAGACCCTCCAAGGAATATGACGACTTGCAGTAAGAGGATACCGGGAAATAAGAGTAATAAAAGAGGTAGAGACTGAAGGAAAATAATGCACGTATGAGGTGAAGCCCCAGTTAAGGCCTTGATAACAAGGCGAAGCAGGATACCACAGCTGTGTCTTCGTTGTCTCATAATATTTTGTGTTGTTTGCATCTAATTTCATCTGGTTATAGTATATTATTGGGGAATGCTCTCCGCTGTCCATCATAATGTGGTTTAGTCGTCCACATAAAATAATTGCCACATTTATAACCATTTGCACAACTACTGTGAAAATCAACATTAAATTCACAATCATTCTTTATTATAGCTATAGACAATCCAGGGATAACATTCACAAAAATTATGACTGCAGTTATAATGACAAGTTGCAGCTTATATACAACTGGCTCGGTGCTTTATTTGTGTGATGAGGATCCGAAACAGATGGGTCAGTATCACAGGACACCATGATAACACAGTAGTCTATGTTATATGTTACAGTATGTATGTTACGAACGCATAATGTTTTGCAGGTGAATAGCATGGAAATGTTTCGAATCCAGTGTCATTAGGTTTCTCACTATTCGCCTCGTAGCTCAGTTCCAGAGTAACACTCACGGTTGTCCGTTCACCTGCCCTCTCTCTAACCCTGACTTCCACTTCCTTCCATCGAGGGGGGTACCGAAACTTTGGTTCGCGGGTGTACTTGGTGTCCTTCTGCCTGTGGGTAACTTTACACTCCCTCTTCTGTCTTTCTTTCCTACATTCTTTCCTCTTCCTTTTGCCCGTTGGTGACTCTACACTGAGTGACAAGCCAAATGGTTTCCTGTACACCAGGAAACCATTTACTATGCTGGGTGGTAACCATATAACCAAATTTTGGCGCCTGGTGGTTTAGTGGGTAATTATTGCGCTCCAGTCGGATTGAGTCGGTGAAGGTTTATATCCAAGGGATGGTTGGGGTTGATTGCTCATGTAATGCCGCTCAGGGATGAGTGAGGTTGGTCACTCTCATCTTAAATGTCGGGACCAACTGCCTAGCCCCGGGCTTCTACGCTTCTTATGGGGCAATGTAGGATTGGATGATGGATATATATATATATATATATATATATATATATATATATATATATATATATATATATAATTTGTCATCACTTTCAGTCTATAAACTGTTCCAAACAAGAGAGAAGTCACTGTTGTGAATAAAGTAAATGGAGTACGCTCGCCAGGAAGAACGTTAATTCTCATAAAAATAAAAATAAATAAACACAAGCCTCGCAGTCTTGCCAGGCTGCTGAACACTTGTCCAAATGAGAGCAGTTTCTGAACCGCGGTTCACTTTGGAACAAGTGATTTGAGGTACTTGCTGGAATGACAGCCGTTTCTGAACACTAGCCTCACCATCACAGCTACCATCACCATCGTCATCGCAGCTACCCATACCACCATCATTACAGCTATCACCACCATCACCATCACCATAGCTACCATCACCACTACCACCACTATCATTACAGCTACCACCACCATCATCACAAGTTTCACCACCACAATCACCACCACCACAGTTATCATGACCACCATCACCACCACCACCACCACCACCACCACCATCTTAGCTGCAACAATTTTCTGTTGAATAAAATCGCCTCTTCGTAGTATCAGTGATGTAACAGACACTGGACTGTAGATGTGTGACCTCTCTCTCTCTCTCTCTCTCTCTCTCTCTCTCTCTCTCTCTCTCTCTCTCTCTCTCTCTTCAAAGATACATGAAACTTCATGGAAATGTCTTGCCGTATTTTTCCGCGTGCACGATATGTACACCAATGAAACAATTATCTGACGCCAAAACACCCCTTCAAATTTCAGTAGAAATGAAACTGAAACTCAGCGACCCAATTCCAACCATCCTGCCGAGTTACACCATTTTTTTTTTTTTCAGGTTTGGCTACCACACACACACACACACACACAGATGCCCCGGATTATATATATATATATATATATATATATATATATATATATATATATATATATACTCTGCGATAGTTGCGGGCGCTCACAATCCACTCGCTCGATGTATATGCTACTCTCGGGTGAATGCCCTTTCCACTTTTCTCTGTTTCTTTCCTTCGTTCCTTTTCTGTCTTTGTTTCCATCCTTCTTTCATCTTTCTTCTGTCCATGGGTGACTTTACACTAAGTGACAAGCCAAATGGTTTCCTGTACACCGTGAAACCATTTACTACGTTAGGTGGTAACCATATAACCAAACTATAACTGCTGGTGGTTTAGTTGGTAATTAAAGCCTTCCAGCCGGATTGAGCATGTGTAGGTTTACGTCCAGGAGGTGGTTTGAGGTTTATTGCTCACGAAATGCCACTTCGGGGTGTGTGCGACTTCTCACTCTCATCTTAAATGTCAGGACCAACTTGCCTAGTCCCAGGCTCCTAAGCTCCTCATGGGACAACTCTGGATTAATTATATATATATATATATATATATATATATATATATATATATATATATATATATATATATGTGTGTGTGTGTGTGTGTGTGTGTGTGTGTGTGTGTGTAAGGATGATAGGATTTATTTAGGCAATGTATGCAAGGAAGAAGGAACCAACGGCCAGGAACCTGCTAATTGATCCCGTGAAGAAGAAAAATAAAAGCAAGATAAGAGTGACCCCATTTCAGTATACATTCATTTTGAGATGCCTGGACACACTGTGTTCGAACGACTGGAAATCGTAGGTAATAAGGAAAACATACATAGTGAGACAGTTTCAGAATTGACCTGTAGCATACATGAGTATCGGTTAGCTCTTGCATTAGACAGTTGGAGTTTGACAGACAGAAAAGAGATGAGAGTCTGTTGATAGACGGGTGATATGCACCCGTATAGTGGTGGAGAGATGCAAGCAGACACTTCAGAAGAGCAGTGACCATTGAAGTAGCGATAGAAAAAGAGATGAAAATGCAACAGTGTTGCGAGGAGACAGAGACTGAAGGGAGCCAGTAAGAGGGGGAGAGTTAATGACACAAAAAGCCTTTGTCTCCACCCTCTTCATACCGAATCAGTATCTTTCTCAACAATCATTTCACTCTCATCCTCATTATCCGTCCTCGTCCCGGAGGGGCTCGGGGACGGGTATTGTTTTCACTCGGTATGTTTGTTTGTCTGTCTCTCTGTCTGTCTGTTAACAACTTTACGGGAAAACTACTGGTGCAATTTGACTTAAATTACGGGGATGTTGGGCTATGACTTTTTGATCACCTTATTAAATTTTGGGCAGAATTGGGCCAAAACCCAGGCTCTAGGGCCAAAAGATGTAAAAAAAAAAAAAAATCTACATAACTCCTTTCATATCCGTTATATCGACGTGAAACCAAAACTTAAAGGTGCATCATTCCAATCTGCATCCTTTAGCAAGCCTCTTTACATCGGAAGGACTACCCCCAGTTAGCGGTAGGGGGATCAATGTCAGGTGGGTCGGGCCTAAAAATTCAATTAGGAATAAAATCGTCAATTTTTAATCGATTTACGCCAAATTTGATATGTGACATCATTGACTAGATATCCTGTTGTGATTAAACATCAGCTTTATAATGACTGCCGGGAACGGGTTTCATGTTCCCGGTACTGCTTCTTGTGTTTAACAGACATCGCCGCCCAGACACTAACATTTTCATAGTTTTACTATCAGATAGATTACAACAAATATGTGACACAAGGACGTAAAAAATTGATCAATACAGTTTCCATCGTTCTACTTACTTTTACACGGGCACTTTGCGTGGTGGGTGAGGTGCGCAGCTAAAACAGTACTGTCCTCGGATCCAGTCTCAGATCTGTGTTTACTTTTATGCAAAGAAATTATGGAGAATAAGTTTCCTAACAGGACTGTATTTTTATTCATTGTTTTTATCACGTACCTGGAGTTGCACACGTTTTTTTTTTAGCTTGGTAGTAGGCGAAATTATTTCTTCCCTACAAGCGTTTCTGTAGCGAATTACATTAGCCTATTGGAACAGTGTTCTCAGTTTATTTTGTTTTAACCTACTATCTCCAGGCGAGTTTGTTCAGCTGAAATGAGACTTCTTATATTAAAGGGGCTCTGAAGAACAGATCTGACACACTGCAAAAACACAGACATGGCAGACTGATCTCTCATGTCTCCCTGAGTCTGCAGCTCCGTATTTGTGGTACATAATTCTTTGGTAAATCATGCCGATCGTCCGTATAGACAGGCACATAGATGAATAAATAAACATACTGTAGATGTATCCTGTATATATGTATATATGTTTATATATGTATGTATATGTGTGTATATATGTATTTATATGTATATATGTACAGTATATATACATATATGTATATGGATACAACATATATACGATAATGTATGTAGGTATATACATGCATACATACACAAATAAATAGAAATATATAATTTTCCATATCACTTTGTCCGTTACTTCCCTCCTAATCTTACCTACCTCTTTTACCCCACCCTATTTCCATTTCCCCCACACTCAGTCAGTCTCGCCTCTTGTATAGTTTCTCATTCTCTCGTCACTCCATCCATTGCTTCATATCAAATTTTCTACTGTCACCGTTCGCACCATCTGTAAGTCACCTCCTCTCCCCACATATTTAAATAGGGTTTACTGTCTCCTTCAGAGTGACCAAACTTAGCCTATTGCACATTGTCAGTCATTCCCTTGCACTGCTGATTTTGACACTGTTCCTCAACACGCACTACTACTAAGACACTCCTTTTTTATCCCTTATTACCCCCTCAGTCTATAGACAGATTATGCTTAACATTAGTGGCGTAATATTACCTCAGTGATCTAAAGTTACAGATACAGTTTCCTGTAATACCCTAAACCAGTAAATTACTTTTCGTCGTCATATTCCACTCCCCCGTTATCAGCCTATGGTGGAGACGAATTGCCTTCGGTTGTTCGTGCTGTGTTTTTCCAGAGTTTGTTCTTCCCACTCCACTTTTCCCTTTCTTTACCAGTGGCCTTCGTCTTTGTGGTGCCATGTCTTATCCTTTCTTTTTTAGTTTCGTATGGTGCTTCTTGCCAGACGCGGTTTACGATTATTTCATTAATTATCATAATATACGTAAATTTCGGAGTTAGGAGAATATTAACCCGTCCTTATATACTGTATACACATTACGCCTGATGATACTGCTATGAGGGTGTCATCAAACTTAATAGTGTGTATTTTGGATTACCTGTTTAATACCAATCAACAAACTAAGAAGAAAAGCATGGCATTGATACACGATAACCAAACATTTCATGTATAGTGGAACTGTCATATGCTAAGATTAACGCAACTTGTTCTCAGTAATTACTCTTAATTAATATAGATCGTGAAATGTGCGCAGTGACGTTAGATTTTTTTTTCCATTGATCAGCCTTAGTTCAAATATCACCCAGTCTTTGTCGAGTCCCAAACCAGGGAAATAAGAATGGCCTGGCATTTAGGAGACGACCGGATATCTTCCTTGTCCTGCTGCTCCTCCTCCTCCTACTTTCTACCCCAAGAGCTATGACTACTATTGTTTTGATAGTTCATAAAAGTTCAACATGTTCAGGACGTATTGCTGAAGACATATCACAGAATTATATTAAAATCGTTATGAGAACAAAATAACTACATTGATATGTATCATACAGAAGTAACTAAACGATATAATAATATGAACTAATATTAACTCATGGTATTAGTTTTGATAAACTTTAAGCTCGTTTAAGTTCTCCTCTTGTGAATGTAATCGGAATGCAGTCATCCTTAGAACAAAAAAAAGAGAAAAAGAAAGAAACAGTAAGTCTTAGACATCTTGTATGGTAACTCAAAATAATATCACGTTTCACATGAGCCGGGTGGCCTCAACAAAAAATACATTTTAAGTTTAATGGATACTGAGGGGTACTGATAAACTTTGCTTTAGTTATGTATAAGGCATTTTATTCATACTTATATATCTGACAGTCGTCGGATTGACCCTGGCAGATAGGTGAGTGTGAAGCTATCTGCGAAATAAGTTTCCTGATCTATCAGGTGGGGCCATGATTCCTGGGGCTTGAATGGTGAGTGAGCGGGAGTGTGACTTATTCAGCTGGACAAAATTTGTTCAGTATCTCATTCTGCCAGTTTACATTTGGCTCACAGAACACTTCCTCACCCCACCTTGGAGGGGAAAAGAAATTTTGATCATGATGATGATGATGATGATGATGATGATATCTTTCACTCCTACAGCTATATTATTTCCATCTTTGTTTATCCAAGACTTTCGATTCTTTGCAGTTTGTTTGGCGTAGCTCAAACAGAAATTAAGACAATGCTACGTCTATACATTCTTCCCATAGCAATTTTTCGTGATTATGTTTATATAAAAGTGTTAGTCTGTTAGCACAACATCAGCATTCAAGATGAACAGAGAGTGATTTTGGGTCAAGCCAGAGTAAAAAGAGTGTACCAGACACTTTACAGTTTAATAAGTGGAATGATTAGAGTAAAAGACAAACACACACACACAAACTGTGATAATAATTGTTTTGAATTTTGCCTCTCGGAAAATTTTATTCTTCATCCATCCATCCATCATCCAATCCTACGTTGCCCCATGAGGAGCGTAGGAGCCCGGAGCTAGGCAGTTGGTCTCGACATTTAAGATGAGAGTGACCAGCCTCACTCATCCCTGAGTGGCATTACATGAGCAATCAACCCCAACTATCCCTTGGATACAAACCTTCACCGGCTTAATCCGACTGGAGCGCAATAAATACCCACTAAACCACCAGGTGCCAAAATTTGGTTATATGGTTACCACCCAGCGTAGTACATGGTTTCCTGGTGTACAGGAAACCATTTCGCTTGTCACTCAGTGTAGAGTCACCCACAGGCAGAAGGAAAAGGAAAGGATGAAGGAAAGAAAGACAGAAGAGGGAGTGTAAAGTCACCCGTAGGCAGAAGGACAAGGAAAGAAGAAATGAAAGACAGAAGAGGATGGAAGGAAAGAAGGATGGAAGAGAGGAAAGAGTAGACACCCGAGAGCAGCACTACATCGAGTGAGTGACGGCAAATTTTATTCTACTTGTTTAAAATAAGGTTAGTTATCTCTAACCACTTCGCCATGAGAGCTTCTTTACTAGCAGATGAGTAATATATGAATGGGCAAGGGGTTTTGCTTGTAACCCCTTCAGTGAAGGTTTTTCTTTAGCTAAATAAAAACGTACTGGGAATCAAAACTAAAGACGTCAGCCTACTGAAGAGGTTACTGATTCATTTATCCCAGAGGCCTCTTATTAAAGCAGAAAATATCAGCTTGGTGTTAGCCAAAAAATAGTTATAAAAAGTACTGATTGGACTAATACGACACACACACACACACACACACACACACACACACACACACACACTGACCACATCAGCGAGAAGGTACGGAACATGTATACACTGCTTGCAAATATGAGAATAGCATTCACATACATAAATGAAGACATGCTAAGAAGGATAATAACATCATTCATTAGACCAACCCTGGAATATGCATCAGTAGACTGGAGTCCTCATCTAAAAAAACACATAGACAAGATAGAAAAAGTTCAAAGGGACGCTATAAGATGGATACCAAGCTTAAAGGACCTAAGCTACGAAGAAAGACTAAATAAACTGAATCTACCAACACTACAGGAGAGAAGGAAAAGAGGTGACATTATAATGCTATATAAATGCATATCAGGGAAGGAGAAAATAGACATAAATGATTACTTAACATATAGAGAAGCATCAGCAAGAGGACACTGCAAAAAACTGCATAAGAAGAGAGGTGATAAAGACGTAAGGAAATTCAGTTTCCCAAACAAAGCAATTGATCAATGGAATGCATTACCGAATGAAATAGTGTGTGCCAAAACAATTCACAAATTTAAGGATATGTACGATAAATATGATTTAAGACACGGGACAGTACGAGCTTGACTCATTCGTGTAAAGATACAATTAGGTAAGAACAATTAGGTAGGTAAGAACACAAACAGCATTACACAACATTTATTTTTTCTGCGTTATTTACCCTCTTTCAGAAATTCGTTAACCCAGAACACTATTTATTGTGATTATTATTACGCATCATCATTACCAAAAACAAGAGAGAAAATTTTTGCAAAAAGTGCCATAAAGTCTTTGTGAGGACTTTAAACGATCATGGCGACCAACGAGACATGCCTGGTCATACCACAGAAGGGGGACGTTTTTGAAAACTGTGAACCCCAAACACAATATCTCCCGGAGGAGCTTAACTTTTCCTGAGGCATCATTAGTGTAGTCACTGTTGTGGTCACGGTCGTGGTAGAGGCCAGTCACGGGGTCAGTCGATCCTGGTCCTGTGCTGCGCCCTGTTTCGAGCCAGGGGGCTACAGGCCTCGAACCAGCATCAGCTGGGTGGCAAGCCGAAGCCTCCCAACCCTCCTACCGCAAACTGGCCGATGGCAACTTGTTTGGAATTGCTATTTATATGCAGCAGACCACCAGTGTTATGACAGTACTAGGAATGTGTTTAGTCGTCTCATAATTACCATCCATCCATCCATCATCCAATTCTACATTGCCCCATGAGAAGCGTAGGAGCCCGGGGCTAGGCAGTTGGTCCCCACATTTAAGATGAGAATGACCAGCCTCACTCATCCCTGAGCGGCATTACATGAGCAATCAACCCCAACCATCCCTTGGATATAAACCTTCACCGGCTCAATCCGACTGGAGTGCAATAATTACCCACTAAACCACCAGGCGCCAAAATTTGGTTATATGGTTACCACCCAGCATAGTAAATGGTTTCCTGATGTACAGGAAATCATCTGGCTTGTCACTCAGTGTAGATTCACCCACAGACAGAAGGAAGGGGAAAGAATGAAGGAAAGAAAGACAAAAGAGGGAGTGTAAAGTCACACGTAGGCAGAAGGACAAGGAAAGAATGAAGGAAAGAAAGAAAGAAAGAAGAGAATGCCCCTGTGTAGAGTGCAACTCTCATGTGTGGAGAGGCTCCCCACATACAGCTCTTTTCAATAGGGTGGAGGCAAAGGCTTTTCGTTTCATTAACTTTCCTCCTCTTACTGACTTCCTTCAACCGTTGTCTCTTCGCCGCACTGTTGCCTCTTTATCTCTTTTCTATCGCTACTTCCATGGTCACTGCTCCTCTGAACTGCCTGCTTGCATCCCTCCACCTTTACGACGAGCGTGTAGCACCCGACAAGCAACAAACTCTCAACCCTTTTCTGTCCAACTCTCTAATGGAAGAGTTTACTGTTACTCGCAGTCCTTCATTTATGTAACAGGTCAACTCTGGAACTGTCTCCCTCCGTCTATATTTCCTACTTCCTATGATCTCCAGTCTTTCAAACGCAGTGTCCAGGCATCTCGAAATGAATGGATCTTGAATTTGGCTCACTTTTGTATTTTTATTTCTTCTTGGACGGAATTGTTTGCGGGCTCCTAGCCTTTGGTTCTTTCTTATTCACATAAAAAAATATTTTTTTGTTCGTGAAGCACACTCCCATACAGTAGGAAACAATGATATTTCTGCAATAGAAAACATCAGACAATAACCTTGTTTTTATACGGTGTGCATGTCCATAAGTACGATCATTATGGAAACATCTGTCTTCCCTTAATAATTGTATTTCTCCTCATAAAACTGAGAACCCGGCACTGTTTGAAAAGATTGAATTATTAACATTACGTTATCTGAAAACTGACTTTATCTTAGGCAACATTATAACTGAGCAGGATACGATTGTCTATCTATGTATTGCCAGACGCCTCAATCCCGTTTGGGGTGGCCACAAACAAATTGCCTCCACGTCGCCCTGTCCCCCGCCATTTCACTGCCCTGCTCCCAATTCACACCCCCATCTCTCATATACCTCTCCACCCCATCCCTCCATCTCATCCTCGGCCTCCCCCTCCCTCTTCCCCCCTCCACCTCACTCACATACACTCTCTTCGTCAGTCTTTCACCCTCCATCCTCTCCACATGGCCAAACCACCTCAGTGTGTTCCTCATAACGCTTCCTATCACATCCACATCCACACCACAACGCTCCTTTATATCCTCATTCGTCAGCCTGTCTCTCCATGTGACTCCACAGGCTCCTCTTAAATAACTCATTTCCACAGCTCTCACTCTTGACTTGTGTCCTTCCAGCAACGTCAAAGCTTCACTTCCATACGTTAGAGTTGGTATCACAATACTGTCATGCAGCAACTTTTTCGCTTCCATGCTCAATTCCCTGCTTCTTATCACTGCTTTCAAAGAACCAGCAACCTTTCTTCCCTGCTGCACCCTTTCAAGCACCTCACCCTCCAAACCTCCATCCTTACTCATCACACTACCCAAGTTCTTAAACGTACTCACATTTTCCACTTCCTCACCATCCAACCTCGCTGTACATTCACTGACTTCACCTCTCTCAAAGACCATCACTTTACTCTTCCCTACATTCACCTTTAGTTTTCGTTTCTTACACACTCTCCCAAACTCAGCAGCTCTCCTTCGTCTTCACTCAACAACACAGTATCATCTGCAAACAACAGTACAGGGAGTTTCCAAACACTACCCTCTCTCACCAGGGCCACTCCAACATCCACTACCCTACCTTGTACCTCTTTTATTACCCCATCCATGTACAGATTGAACAACCATGGAGACATGACACATCCCTGTTTCAACCCAACCTCCAAAGAGAAAAATTCACTTAGTTCACCATCCACACGCACTGCAGCCTTAGCACCATCATACATACACTTCACAGCATTCAACAACTTTCCATCTACTCCATATATTCTTAATACTTTCCACAATCCTTGTCTATCCACCCTGTCATATGCTTTCTCCAAATCCATGAATTCATGTACAGGCGGGAAAACAGGTTAGTCAAATTTTCACCATTAATTTTCGCTTTCCTCGACAGGCTCATAATCAAAAGGTAAAGGATTGATATATTTCTCCGCCCCAAAATTTTCTGAGATGATGCACCATATAGGAAGTGACACACATGTCCCACATGTGAAACTTAGGCAGTGGAATAGCAAAACAGATTTTGCCTCACTCTGTACACAGCTGCATCCAGTCATGATAGTCAGTGAAATAAGTCCAAACTGACACTCTCTCTCTCTCTCTCTCTCTCTCTCTCTCTCTCTCTCGCTCTCTCTCTCTCCAGTGCGATTCTTGCTAACGCATCACGGTTTCACTCAGTGTAGGAGGGAGGTTTCGGAAAAGAGGGGTTGCATTTAAAAATCAGCAACAACTTCACTTTTTACGACTATGTGGCAAAAGCTGAATCCTAGCTGGTGGTGATGGCTTAGTAGTGTCACGGGGCAATAGCTACATGCAGGTAGACTACGAGAATATTTGAACAATTTGTCTACTTGTGATAATAGCAGTTAATTAAACACTAAAATTTGTTAGTGAAATAAAACTAGTAAACTACTGTGTAGTGACTACTATTATTACTAACTGTAGTAGTAGTAGTAGTTGTTGTTGTTGTTGTTGTTGTACAGTAGTAGTAGTAGTAGTAGTAGTAGTAGTAGTGGTAGTAGAAGTAGTAGTAGTAGTAGTAGTTGTTGCTGTTGTACAGTAGTTGCAGTAGTAGTAGTAGTAATAGTAGTAGTAATTGTTGTTGTTGTTGTTGCAGCAGCAGTAGTAGTTGTTGTTGTAGCTGTTGTTGTAATAGGATAATAGTAGTAGTAGTAGTAGTAGTGTCAGGACTCTAAAATATCTTAATACATAATAGCTAACAACATACATTTATAGTCTTGAGGTTAGGTCAATGTCAAACCTAGGGGCCAAAGGAAAAAAATTATAATGTATCAGTCTTGTAATAGATAATATAATAGTCGTAGCCAAGGTGTAGTAAATATTGAGTAGTTATGTGAGGAGATAACCGCAGTTCACTTGTAGATGGTGACAGGAGAGGATAAGGATGAGCACTGGGGTTTGACAGTAGTTTTCACTCTCCTCAAAAGCGAGAGCTCAAAATTTTATATTAAGTTTGTCTCACAAGAGCGTCTTGGGGTGAGAGCGGTTTTATGCTTGTTAACATCTCTCCCAGCTTCTCTCGCTAGACCCCCTCTTCTCTCTCTGCTCCAGTCTCCTAATTCCTTTTGACCTCTCCTCCTCTTTCTTTCCGTATATTAGAACTTCCATCACGTGGGCTATACTACCGTCGAAAGTTCTAGAAGCCTGTGTGTGTGTGGGGGGGGGGGATCACGAGGCGCTGTTTGTGGGCTACTGTGCTCTGTGAGACATTCGTGAGAGGTGCGAACGTCAACTCCTTTGGCCCCTAGGTTTGACATTGACCTAACCTCTAGACATGTATCCTGCTAGCTATTACGTAATAAGATATTGTTGAGTCCTGACAGTAGTAAATGTAGTAGTAGATGTTCTTTTTGTAATATTCTGGTAGTAGTAGTAGTAGTAGTAATATAGTTGTAGTGGTAGTTGTTGTTGTTGTAGCCTCAGGTTCATCTTAAAAGTGAATCCTGTGAACCACATGTGGAAGCTGTCCTCCTCTATCCTCCTTCTGGGGATTAGGGAGGGAACTGAGGGACGTTTGTATCACCGGGCAGCAGAGACCCAAGTTATATCTGTGCCACCACGTGAAGGCCACCCCTCCACAGACCCATAATAATACGCAGAGATAACTAGAATCTTAAGCACGCTTTTATATTGAAAGAAAAGAAGTCTTGGTAGGATATCATAAATGGAGCAGAGGCTTCGGAGCATCTCTTTCTAACAGATTTATTCCGCCCATGACACCATAACACTTGCTTGTATGCTGTTTTTATTTTTTTTTATAAGGACATGGTTTGCATGTGTAACATACAAGAGGATACTGAGATGCTGTGTGCAGAATGAATCGGGGTGCTACAAAGCCTCATATGCTACTTTGATAGGGAATGCCTATGTGCAGCACGTTTGTCCAAGTCACAGTCTTCTCCTAGATCAAGAACCATAGCACTGACGTTTTATCCAAGTCCCCAAGTATATTATATGGCTGGTTGAACTGGCAAAAGAGGCAAACAGTTATGTCTAAGAGTCTGACCGGTCAGAGCATAATGACAGTGTTAGTTCACAAGGTAGTCAGTGACGCCGTGGCAGCGTTGGTGGATATCCCATCTTGGTGGTGAGGCTCGGCCAGCATAACACAACCCACTGTAAGTTTTTTTTCTCCATCTGTCTGTCTGTCTATCTGTCTATGTATACTGTATATCCATCTATATGTATATTAGTGATGTATCGGACACCAAATTTTAGAGCTCCGCAGAGACGGAGACAGAGCCGGATATCTGTTTCTCATAAAATGCAGTTGCGGATAAAACTGCGGAGGTTAAGATATTAATTTTTGTGGATGCAGACACAACTGCGGATTATTTTTACCTCCATGTCCGCGGTTGCGGACGTGGACGCTGATTTTTTTAACACAAATTACAGGACATTTATGCAGTATAAAGTGACGAGTTTCAGCCACACAAGTGTACACTTAAGTGAGTTACCAGCCGAACATAGCACGTGTAACTATTGCGACAGATCGATAGATAGATAGATACAGAGAGAGAGAGAGAGAGAGAGAGAGAGAGAGAGAGAGAAAAGGACCAATGAGAAACAGAAGGAGGAAGAGAGCTAGTAGAGAAGAAAACAGAAAGAGGAAGAGGGACTGGTAGGTGAGAGGAACAGAGAAGAGAGTTGTGGATGAAAAGGAAAGAGAAAAAGAATTATAACAAAAAGAGAAAGAAGAAATATTGGATGTGTGGAGATCAGCAACCTCTGCGGTTCTTTGACGCGGAGGCGATTATGCGGAGCTTTTATTATCTGAAAACGCAGTGGCAGATAATGATGCTGAGCTCTTGTTGTCTGAAGACGCAGACGTGCATAGTAATGCGGACATTATTTTCACCGTGGAGGCTCCGCGGAGGCGGAGGAGGAGGCGGATATCCGATACATCACTAATGTATATATCTGCCTATCAGTCTGTCTGCCTGTCTGTCTTTCAGTATATTTTATTTATTTTTTTTTATGTATTTATTCATTGTTTGGTGGGTGTTCTGCTATCCTTCACTGTTAGCCTCATCACTAAATAGCACCTTAGATAACTGTTCTTTTCTTACCACCGGATCACATTGTTTAGCCTGTGGGAGGGCGAGACGAAGACATCAGGAGACGGGCGGGGATAAGAAGGATTACTTTAACACACTTCAAAGCTGAATAAAATCGTCTGAAGGCAGCAAGAATAAGATATAAAAGACGCCATCGTCGTGTACTGGTGGTTCGCTAACGCTTTTGCATGTCCTTTGGTTATATACTTTTTTTATTTGATTCCTTATATATTTCCCTTCCTCTAAATGTTTATCTTTTCAGCTCGACGATTTGTCTTTTTCTCGTTGACTTAGAGGCATTGGTAACGACTCCTCTGCCATATATTTCTGTCTGTTACACCTTAAAATTCTTTTGGACTCAGTATTTGTGATGGAGAGGGACGCCTCATTTGGTGGCGGTGATATAACCGGGCGGATCAACTGCCTGGTTATACACACGTTCCTCAACTACTTCCCTCTTCCCAGAGAAAATGGTGCACTGAAGAAGGCAGCTTAAGCCTGCAATCCACTGGGTTCACGTTTCAGGTAAGCCTTGTGGCGTAGCAACAACGTAATTGATTGAGGCCATGTTGATGATGAACATATATAGCATACACGGGGAAACAAAGGTGTAATATGCAAAACATGTCAGCTATGACAACTGGATTGAAACGAATAAAGCGTAGGGGCAAATTCGCACAAAATAAATACATTAAGAGAGTAAATAAACAAATAAATAAAATAACGTGTGAAGGGTTGCGATTGCCACCCCCACCTCCTCTTGAGAGTATATGCAGATGCCTTGCCATAGCGTCGTTGGCTGACCTGCCCTCAATACGTCACTCATTTGAAAAATTAAATTTTTTCTGGTACACTGGGATAATGTAATCTGATTTACCTATATTGAGAAAGTTAATGATAGGCTTTTGGCTGCATTAAGTTTCTGTGACCTACCTGTAGTCGGATGATTCGAAACTCGTTCTTGACAAGATTATGTATGATTTTTGTGGGGGTGAGGGGGAGTTAAGTGCATCTGCAAAACAAATAAAAAAATCATAATGTTTTTGAAGCAATATTCTCTAAGCTTTGTGCAATGCCTTGCTGCCAGACATATTAGTAATACGTCCTTTTTTTTTTTTTTTTGCGTGTGTAATTACCTTTTTTTAATCTGATTCTGTGTTGTTGACATAAAATAAGGCATAGAGATGTATTAGGGGAGTAGATAATTTAACTCAATCTAATTCTAAGGCTTCCTAAACTATGGATTCTGTATGATAACCTGGTCTTGAATCTTGAGTATCAGCAAGGATGTTCACATTCTTCAGTTAACTATCCATGGGGATTCAAATAAAGGAAAAATGAACCTGGCATGAATGTTCAGAAGCAAATGGTCTGGGAGGAGGTGGGTGTTTCGCAATTGAAGGCCATGGTTGTGGCAGATAATTATGACTCGCTATGACAGCATATCATTTCAGAATTATAAAGTTATCAGATTTGTAAGATTCAAAGATCAGAGCAAATTGCGTGGGATTAATACACTTTTTCAATCCAGTGAATTTTTTTTTTTTTATTGCTGAATCAGCTTTTCGCAATAATGCAATTTTTAATTACTCTAAGTATGGATTTTTTTAATGTGCATTTTATTATTCCTTTAGTACCATTTCAATAATTATATAAGATTCAGCTAAGACATAATACACATTTCTTTATTAATACTTAACAAAAGAGAAAATAACAAATGGAATCAATAAAATTACAGGATTTGCTAGAGTGATTTTTATAAGGACATGAGTGTAGGACTGTAGTGTAGACAGTCACTGTAGTCATGGGTTATGGTTGGGGAAGGGGGGCCATGGACAAGGATCATGTATGAAAAGTGGGTAACGACCAGAAAAAGTTTGGGAACCACTGCTCTAAGGATTAGGGTTTGGACTTCGTAACATTTCTTCATAAGTAATGAAACCTGCATAGTGTCCCTTAATGTTCTCTTGCATGCTATTTGTGATTTAACTGTAATATCGTCATATTTTTGTTCGTTCTTACTGTTAAGAAAGAACTAACGTTACAGGGTTTAATAAAACCTTTATTAAACCCATTGAGATCAACAAGTTTTCTTTAAGCTGAAAAAAGAAATGATTGGATAAAACTAGTATAAAGTTAAAATTCCTTGGCTGTCCCTCGCCATCACGAGACCGACGCCACCTGCCCGGACATGGCGTCTGGAAACCATGTTGTCGTTAGCAATGGACAGCTGATAACTTTTATTCTTTACTGGTGATTTTTCTGTCACGCATTGGCCTCCCGTTTTATAGTACTGGTGACATGTTGACCGTAGGCTAGTAACTACAGTAGTAGGTTTGCTGCCGCTGGTGTTGCTGTTGCTTTAGCCACAAAAGCTCACTTGGACGTGAAGCAGGTACAGTGTAGGTTGAAACGGTCATTTTGTTGCAGTTCAACATCCATCTTTCTGGGGATATGGAGGGAGCTGAGAGACGTTTCTATATCCGGTAATATCAGTTCCACTGCGTGAAGGCACTCCTCTTCAGCACCATGTCGATAATAAAGGGAGATATAAAACATACCAGAGAATAATGAGGCACAACATGCAAAACAAATTACTAGGAAAGACTTGCTCAATACGTAGACACAAATGGACATTTTATACCCCAGGTAAAGGTTATATTACTGTATGTTCCTTCCATAGTTCCTACATGGAATAAGAGTGACCCTCGATCGTCGTCTGGTAAGCTTTGGCGTCTCTCAAATACCTAAGCCTTAGTCAGTTATGTTGCATGCTATCACATTATGTTCTTTTAAATGTTATTTATTCAACAACTAGCATAAATGAGCTCGTATTGCGTTTTGACAGTACATATCTGTCGAACAAGAGGTCTCCAGTACACTGCATATATTACAATGTAACTGAAATTACCATCTTACTCAAACATTCGCGTAATCTTACCTCCTCTTCTCTACTTTCTCTGTTTTTTTCATTTTAATCGTAGCTTTCTACTTCACTCTTTTTTGTTTGTTTCTCCATCATAGCTTTAATCATTAGCCTATGTGTTATGCAACATCCAATGAAGAAATATTTTAATACAACAGTCACACACACACACACACACACACACACACACACATATACACACAAAAGTAGAAGTACAATTGGAGATTTCAGAAAGCATTTTCGCAACGAATCTTACTAATGTCGTTATTACTTTATAACGAGTAATTTTTACGGATTATTTTCACTAATGATACATACAAAGCCTTCCCGAACACTGTAGGGCAACCGAAAGTTTTATATACTTCACAAACAAGTTATTGATTTGTACTAACGGGCTGTAAATCCGGTGTGAGTGATGTGCAGCCGGCGGGAATTTGATTTCTTTATTCTATGTTCAAAGTGTTTTTGTCTTCTGTATAACACGCGCAGTATTTGTTTATCTTCATCAAACAACATTAAGTGTAAATTCAGTGTAGTTATACTCAGACTGGATAAACTCGGTCCGGATTGTACAGGCTATAAAAAAAGTTTCGGCACCCTTACGACACGATACATTATGATACACCACACGAAGCATTCTGAATCATCTCCTGAATTTCAGTGTGTGCTTGGCATCCATGGCCCTGTGTTGCTGGTGTGTGTTACTTCGTCCGCTAATGATGAAATCCAGTGGGATAGTGAGAGAGGTACAGGGGTATCAACCACAGCACGTATTCTCGCCGTCTGTAACAGTGATCGTTGCGAAAAGTATCAGAGCAGAGGGTGCCGAAAAATTTTTTAGAGGGTGTACAGTAGAGTTCCAAAATTGTATCCTTCGCCCAGCTATGATGGCCGAGTCGGTAATGTTGTGCTGATCTAACCGTGGCAGGTGAGATCGAATCCATCCCCATACAGGTGAAGCGAACTGTATCCGTACAAGGAAAGAGCTGGGCTGCCTGACAACTCGAGTGTGTGAGTTGGAAGAAGGCATGGTTAGCATGCTTGTCAGTTGGCAGGCTTCGTTGGTTTGTTTGCCTTGTTGCTTGTCAGGTTGCTTGTCTTGGTATGTGATTTGCATGGTTGATTGGTTTGTTGGTTTGGTTAGTTGGTTGTCTTGGTTGTTGGTGGATGGTCATGGAACGGGGAAGGCTTGATCCTTCTGGGAAGTGAGGAGTGGTGTCATCTGGGGTCCGGGACCTGGGTGCATCGCGAATCATGGAACGGGAGACTGACTGTGATCTATGATGCGACGGGGTGTGTTGGTTGGTTGATTGTCTGGCGTGATTGGTTGCTTGTCTGATTGATTGTCTTGGTTAGTTGATTGCATGCTTGACTTACCTGGTTCCTTGGCTTGATTGCTGGATGGTTGTGGAATGGGGAAGGCTTGATCCTTCTGGGAAGTGAGGAGGGATGTTATCTGGGGTCCGGGACCTGGGTGCACCTCAAATCACAGAGTGGGAGACTGGCTGTGATCCGGGATGCGAGGGGGTGTGTTGGTTGGTTGATCGTCTGGCTTGGTTGATTGTCTGGCTTGGTTGTCTGGTTGCTTGTCTGGCTTGGTTAGTTGCTAGCTTGCTTGGATTGGTCACTGGATTGTCGCAGAACGGAGAAGGCTTGATCCTTCTGGGAAGTGAGGCGGGGTGTCATCTGGGGCCTGTAACCTGGGTGTGCCACGAATCACGGAACGGGAGACAAGCTATGATCCAGGATGCGACTGGGTGCGTTGATTGGATGGCTGTCTGGTTAGTTGATGGGATTGCCTGGTTGGGATGGCTTGGTTGCTGGATGGTCGCGGAACGGGCAAGGCTTGATCCTTCTGGGAAGTGAGGAGGGATGTCATCTGGAGCCTGGAACCTGGGTGCATCACGAATCACGGAACGGGAGACTGGCTGTGATCCAGGATGCGACAGGGTGTGTTGGTTGGTTGATTGGACTGATTGGTTGGGCTGGCTTGGTTGTTGGTTGTCTGGTTGGTTGATTGGATTGACTTGTTAGGTTGGCTTGGTTGGTTGTCTGCTTGGTTGATTGGATTGACTGGTTGGGTTGGCTTGGTTGTTGGATGGTCGCGAAACGAGGAAGGCTTGACACTTTCGAGAAGTGAGGAGGGGTGTTATCTGGAGCCCGGAACGTGGGTGCATCATGAAATACGGAACGAGAGACAGGTTGTGATTCGCGATGCGACGGGGTGTGTTGGTTCCTTGTCTGGCTGATTGGCTTGCTTGTTTGGCTTCATTGCTCATAATTCACGATCTCATAACTCCATCGTCACTCATAGCCTATACCACTCATAGATCAACATCACTCACAACATTCATAACCCATTAATAATCCATCATTCATAACCCATCATCATTCATAACCCATCATCACTCATAACCCATCATCACTCATAACCCATCATCATTCATAAGCAAACACCACTCATAGCCCATCATCATTCATTGCTCATATCCATTCATAATCCATCATCACTCATAGCCCATATCACTCATAGCAGATCATCACTCATAACCCATCATCACTCTTAGTCCATTATTACTCATAGCTCAACATCACTCATAGCACATCATCATTCATAACCCATCATCAATCATAGCCAAACATCTCTCATAGCCCATCATCACTCCTAATCCTTCATAACTCATAAGCCATCATCACACACTGTCCATCGTCATTAATAACCCATCATCACACATAACCCATCATCATTCATAACCCATCATTACTCATAACCCATCATCACTCATAACAAATCATCATTCATAAGCAAACATCGCTTATAGCCCATCATCATTCATTGCCCATCTCGATTCATAATCTATCATCACTCATAGCCCATATCACTCATAGCCGACCATCACATCATCACTCTTAGTCCATTATTTCTCATAGCTCAACATCACTATATAGCACATCATCATTCATAACCCATCATCAATCATAACCAATCATCACTCATTGCCAAACATCACTCATAGCCCATCCTCACTCTTAATCCTTCATAACTCATAACCCATCATCACAAACTGCCCATCGTCATTAATAACCAATCATCACACACAACCCATCATCACTCATAACCCATCATCACTCAGCTCATCATTACTCATAACACGTCATCAATCATAATTCACCACCACTTTTAGCCCAGCATTACTCATAACCCAGCATCTCTCATAAACCACCACCACTCATAACTCACTATCTCTCATAACCCACCACCACTCTTAACAGACTGCCACTCGTAACCCATCATCTCTCATAACCCACCACCACCCATAACTCACCACCACTCTTAACCGACCACCTCTCATAACCCACCATCCCTCGTAACCCACCAGCACCCATAACCCACCACCACACTTAATCGACCGCCTCTCACAACCCACCATCTCTAATAACCCAGCATTATTCATAACCCATAATCACTCATAACCCAGCATCTCTCATAATCCACCATGTGTTCAGCACTTTAGTGTGTAAAAAGGGGAAAACAGCTTGTGTGGTCAATGCTACAGGTTATAGTCAGGTGTGTTTGACTGAAATCATATTAAACAGATGGACGGACTTAGCCTCAGAGATCCTTTGCATATCTGCTGACGTGCCATCTCTTATACCATGTACGGATAATTGCGCACTTCAGTGAATCGACAGCCAGGTTATAAAAACTTACTAAAATTTAGCTTAATATATGACTTAATCTATAAATGGTGTGGACACTAGTAATATTAACATCCAATGTCGTAATGGGTGATCAGTGTGACACGTAAGACTGCTGGATCCCAGGCAAGAGGATGTTTGGCCTATGCTCGAAGTCGGACACACACACACACACACACACACACACACACACACACACACACACACACACACACACATACACACACACACACACACACACACACACACAAACAAGTTTTCAAATTAAGGATTATGTAAAGCATGGGGAAGACAGTAAAAATCAACATAATTGTCAGTGATTGGCTGCATACAACACTGTTGTTTCCTTTGTAAGGTAAGAATGGAAAACAAGAGTTTGAAGGCTGTAGGAAGAGCTGACAGGCAAGTGAAGCCAGCAAGACGAGGCAAAAGGGTGGGAAAGGAGGAAGAGTGGGTAAGTGGGGAGGATTTGGGGACGGTGACAGGGGAGGAAGTGTGGAATATTGTTTTATTCCACGATATGCTATCTAGTAGCCAGTAAACTGTTAAATATTATAATCATACAAATATTCATTCGTATGACTTTCGTGGAAAGTTTCTAGAGAAGGGGTAGAAGTCGTATGCGGCCTTCATGTTTCTTGGAGAAAGCATATGACAGGGTGGATAGACAAGGAATGTGGAAAGTATTAAGAATACAGTATATAGAGTAAATGGGAAATTGTTTAATGCCGTGAAGAGTACATATGAGGGTGCTCAGGCTGCAGTGCCTGTGGATAATGAACTGACTGAATTTCTCTATTTGAATGTTATATTGAACAGAGATGTGTCGTGTTTCCATCATTGTTCAATTTGTATATGGATGGAGTTATAAAAGAGGTAAAATGTAGGGCAGTGGATGTTGAAGCGACCCTAATGAGAGAGGGCAGTGGTTGGAAACTCCCTGTATTACAGTTTCCGGATGATTCTTTACTGTTAAGTGAAGATGAAGGGGAACTGCAAGGCGTGGTGAATGAGTCTGGGAGAGTGTGTAAGAAACGTAATCTAAAGATGAATGTTGGGAAGAATAAAGCTATGGTCTTCGAGAGAAATGATACAACTGAATGTAGAGTGAGGCTGGATGGGGAGGAAATGGAAAATTTGAGCATGTTTAAGTGAATGGGTAGTGTGGTGAGTAAGAATGGAAGTTTAGGGGGTGAAGTGCTTGAAAGGGTACAACAGGGAATAAAGCTTGTTGTTTCTCTGAAAGTAGTGATATGGAATAGGGAAATGAGTATGGAAGTTAAAATGTTGCTGCGTGATAGTAATGTGATACCAACCCTAACGTATGGAAGTGAAGTTTGGACCTTGTTCAAAGGACTCAAGTCAAGAGTAAGAGCAGTGGAAATGAGTTATCTGAGAGGAGCATGTGGAGTTAAATGGAGTGACAGGCTGACATGTGAGGAAGTGAAGGAGCATTGTGGTGTGGATGTGGATGTAATGCATTAGGAGAAATACACTGTGGTGGTTTGGCCATGAGGAAAAGATGGAGAGCGAGAGACTAACAAGGGGAGTGAATGTGCATGAAGTGGAGGGGGGGGGGGAGGGAATGGGAGGCTGAGGATGAGATGGAAGGATGGAGTGGAAAGGTATATGTGAAAGAGGGGTGTGAGCTGGGAGCAGGGCAGTGAAATGGCGTTGGACAGGGCAACATGGAAACAATTTGTTTGTGGGTATCCCTTATGGGATTGAGACGTCTGGCAATAAATAAATAGACTATACAGATTTCACTACTGCTCGCTGTTCATACTGTTGAATGATTACAGTTAACATTCAGACAGAAATTCGTGAGACATGGGACTTAGGATGGTGGGTTATGGGTAATGATAGATAATGAGAGATGGTGGATTATGAGATATGGTGGGTTACAAAAAGCTGGTCTATGACTGATGGTGGGTTACAAGTACAGCTGGTTTATGAGTGATGATGGATTATGAGTGATGGTGAGTTATGAGTGATGATGGGTTATGAGAGGTGGTGAGTTATGATTAATTCTGGTCTATGAGTGATGGTGGGTTATGAGGGATGGTGGGTTATGAGTACTGCTGGTTTATGAGTGATGGTGAGTTATGCGGGGTGGTGGTATGAGTAGTAGTAGTAGTTATTCCCTAGGCAGTCTGACTGAACGGCCCCAAATCCCTAAGGAAGGCCATGGCTGAGACCGGGCTTTCTCACAGAGCTCTCAAGGAGCGTGTGTTGTGTTGCTGGCGTAGGTGATTATGTGCAATGCAATTTTCCATAATGTACTTAACCTCCCCGTGCCAGTGTCGTTTTAAAACGGTCTCGATTTCAAAAATTCATTGTGACTGCAATTCTCAAGCTAGGCATGCAAAAATTGGTGTGCTTGTAGGGCAATCCTTCCTCTGTCAGCCCTCAGGTGGCCTGGCCCATACACTTATGCATTCACGCCTCACGCTCGCTCTGCCTCATTCTGCTTGTGTCTGTCATACAGTGCAGTGATGTCTCGCCGCAGTCTCTCTGATGAGAAGATTCAGGACCTCCTGAGCATCCCCTACACTGGGGAAAGTTATTTGGAGGATGATGATGTGCATGATAAGGACTACATCCAGCCTGAGGAGGAAAGTAGTAGTGATGAGGAAATTCCCACATCTAGAAAATCCAGGTATGTGGGCTACACTAGGGCAACAAGTGGTAGGAGGCCACCTGCACATCGTCATCTTGCATGTCACGATGATGAGGAGGAAAGGGAGGAGGAAGGTAGTCCTGCAGTTGAGGTGTGGTTGGGGAGGACAAGGATTTCACCACGTGGGGAGGAAAGTGTGAGGAGGAAGCTTGGAAGATTTGGGAAAGTTCCATTATTGGGGGAGAGTGACCCATCTCATCCGTGCTCTCCCTTGCCCCCACATTACCCAGCTCAGCCCAGCACCTTAGAACAAAGTCTTCCCACCTTCCCCATACCCAGCACCTCATGTGAAACTCTTCCCCCATTCCCCACACTTCCCCATGCTTCCCCACAGCACGAGGAACAAGGAGACGATGGTGATGAGGAGGAAATGACGTGGGAGTGGGAAGATGGTAATGACTTTGTCCCCCACATTCACCCGTTCACCCACGAAAATGAGGCTGGGTGTAGTGTCCCTGAACTTCAGCATACCTCCAGTAGGCTTGACTTTTACAGGAACTACTTTCCTGTGGAGTTTGTTTTGAAGATTGTGATCCTGACCAACGCCTTTGCTGCATTTGAACGTGGAGGAACAACACAGACACCACACAGCCGATTGTTTGAACCTGACATGACCCTGGGTGAAGTGTATGTGTTCCTAGCACTTGTGCTTTTGATGGGGATATTAAAAAAAAAATCAGCTTCCCTTGTATTGGACTGTGGATCTAGTAATGGTGACACCATTTTTTGGTAAGGTGATGGGAAGGAATCGTTTTCAGTACATCCTGAGCCGCCTTCATTTTTTTGACACCCTTGACCCTGCTAACGCAAACAATATGGACAGGATGAGGAGGATACGTCTGGTTTTTTATCACCTTCATGAGAAATTCTGTATCTCCTTCTCTCCATACCGAGACCTCGTCATAGACGAGAGTCTAGTGCTATAGAGAGGTAATATCGCTTTTCGTCAGTATATTCCCAGGAAAAGACACAGGTTTGGCTTCAAAATCTTCGTGATGTGCGACTGTAAGACTGGGTATGTGCAGGACATAGTCCTGTACACAGGTGTTTAGATGGACATCACAGAAGATAGACGTTTGGGACTCTCAGGGGCTGTGGTAAAAACGATTATCAAGGAATACCTTCATCGTGGGCAAGTCTTATACCTCGATAATTGGTACACAAGCCCCCTTCTCGCCAGGTACCTTCACCTGCAGGAAACTGGTCTGTGCGGCACTGTAAAGAAGAACCGTCAGCACATGGTGAAGGTGGGGAGGAAGCTTCAGAAAAAAACAGTTATTTTTTACAAATCACATAATATCCTCGCAACAGCATGGCACCACAACCGCAAAGTATTCCTCCTCTCGTCTGTTCATTGGCCATTTGTACACCGCACAGACTGTGTAGATTACAGGGTAGAAGGACGGCACCATGTCTGGAAATCAGAACCTGTCTTGGCATACAATGTGAATATGCGACAGGTGGATCAATCAAACTCTATGATTTCCAGCATTGACTGTGCCAGGCCCATGATGAAGTGGTATAAAAAATTATTCTTCCATCTCCTGAACATCACCGTCCTCACGCTCACTATCTCCACACACATACCACTTGCATCCAGGAGACCTTCGAGGGCTATATTCGCGAGCTGGTGCGGGAGATAGTGGAGGAATATGGAGAAGATAGCAGTGCTGCTCGCCACTGCTACACCACTGCCACACCTCTCTGTCTCACCTCTAGACACTTCCCCAAAATCGTCCCTCCATATGCAACACGTCAGAATCCCCAGCGGAGATGTCACGTGTGTGCAAATAGCACTGTCAGGCCACATACTCAGCAGAAGGTCTCAAGGTATATGTGTGCAGAGTGTGATGTAGGACTGTGCGTATACCCATGCTTCTAGGAGTACCACACTCTTGCTAACCATTGAGAAACAATAGTGTGGTAATGATGAGTGATAAAAAGACGCTCAAAAAGTGTTGTAAATACGAAAAAAGACGTTCAGAAAGTGTTATAAGTACTGCATACAGTGATGACATGTAAATATTTTCTAGTAAGTGTAAGGATTAAACGTTGTGGAGTAGTTTTACGTATGTTCTCTTAACTGTTAGACGATGTATTCACAGTGAGATGATCAAAAATACACTGGTACTGTGTATACTGAAGGCATGTTGTAAATAATTTACTGTAAGTGAAAGGGCTGTACATTGTGAAGACAAGTTATGCATATTTTCTCATAAGTGTAACACAGTGCATTCACAGTGATACGTATAGTGTTGCATGGGTAAGTGATTTTTTTCCCCAAAAAACACGATTTCTTTATGAAAAAATAAGATTTTTTTTTGCAGGTGTAAAGTGGACAGAAAAGTGTTAAACCCATTCCTATACCTTCCCTGAGTCACGTTGGCAAAAATACATGAGTTTACCTCGCATGGAAAACGGGTTTTCTCTCACCGCCGCTGGGGATTCCACGCTCGCTCACACTGCGGGAGGCTGGAGAGACCACTTAAAACTCACTTCCAGCCTCCAGTGAGTTTTTTTTATGGTCATATTCGTTTTTTTTTTTTTTTCACATTAAAATCTATCATGTTACCCTAAAAAAAAAAAAAAAAAATTGGCCGGTATGGGGGTGACATTTAGGGCTAGAAGTGGCCAGCACACTGCGGGTTAATATTATGGGGTGCTTTGTTACATTTTGGACATGCAAAGGCAACGGAGTCATCCAGCCTCTACTGGTAACGTAAGAGGGCTGGATGATGCCCACATCTCAGCCTGGCCAGTTGGACCCTGTCTTCATGAGGGAGATAGGATTCAGAAAGGTGGATATCAGGAGGTCATGCATGCAGCTGTGTGTTGCCTTTAAGTGACTGAATAGATATGCTTCTGGAAGCTGGTCTGAGGCGGGCAAGGGGGGAGAGATGACAGTATTTTTTTTATGATATCGTGTGCTGGGTGTAGTTTTAATGTTCCTTGGTGTGTGTGGATGTGCTGTCATGTAGTGAAGTGGATGTGTTGGGTTTGTGGAGGCTGCAGCGAGAATTTGGGTGCCTCTCATGTCTAAGTTGATCCTTGACTTTGAGGACTTTGGTTTCTTGATGTAGGTGGTCTGTGGGTATAGCAGTGTGCAGCATGTGATTATTTTTAGGGCCTTGTTCTGTATGGTCTGTAGAGTGTTGTAGTGTGTTTTAGTGAGGTTAGGAGCCCAAGCAGGGCTTGCATAATTCATCACTGGTCGTATATATTGTTTGTATACTGTGGTGGTGGTTTCTTTGTTGTGTCCAAATGTTGTATGGGCAAGTGACTTCACGGCATTGAGTCTTGGTGTTATTTTATTTTTAATGTTTGTGATGTGTTGTTTAAATGACATTGATGTATTGTATGTTACACCAAGGATTCCGTGTGTGTGTGTGTGTGTGTGTGTGTGTGTGTGTGTGTGTGTGTGTGTGTGTGTGTGTGTGTGTGTGTGTGTGTGTGTGATAGGGGAGTGTTGTTTATGGTGAGGTGTGGAATGTGACTGAGTTCTGCTGTCCAGTTTGTGAGAAGGGTCACTGTAGGTTTGTCTGGGGTTATTTTAAGCATATTTGTGGTGAACCATTTGTGTAGTGTGTTGAGGTACGGTTGGAGGATGTGTGCAGCTGTGTTTGCCTTTTGGTGTGAACATGTAAGTGTTATGTCATCTGCATAGGAAGCTATGTGTATCCATGGTGTGTGGGGTGTTGGTATGTCGTGCATGTATATGTTAAAGAGTGTAGAGGACAAAACAGATCCTTGGGGAATGCCATTTGTGAAGTTTCTGATGTTTGATGACTGACTGGCAAATGTTATATGTGCACATCTGCCTGCTAAATAGCTTGCCAGCCATCTTTTCATGTTATTGTGCATGTTTGTGTTGAATATTTTGTGAGGTTGTGGCGGGGGATGGCATCAAAAGCTTTGCTGATGTCTAGTGTGACTAGGAGTGTTCTGTATGGTGGCCTAGCTGAATTCATGCCACCAGAAACTCTCCGTGTAAGGTCCGTAAGAAGAGTGTTTGTGGAGTGTAGTGGCCTAAAGCCATGTTTTGATGGGCCTAGGGGGGTGTGAGGTGCAACTAGTTGTAGTAACAGTCGTTCAGTGACTTAAGAGGGGGCGCAGAGGGAGTATGATGGGGGTGGTATGAGGAAGGTAACGCGGGGTCTTTGTTGGCTTTAGGGATAGTGATGATAATGCCATGCTTCTAGATGTTGGGTACTATGTTATGTGAGTAGCTGTAGTTTGATATGTTGCTGAGTGCTTGTATGCCTTGTGGTCCAAGGTGTTTAAGGTGAATGTTTCTTATGTTGTCTGGTCCACAGGAAGATGAGTGCTTAAGGTTGCTAATGATATGCTTCGTCTGGTTGTAAGTAAAAGGTACATAGTCTAGGTCTGTTGGGAATTGCCTCTTACGTCGGATGATACGTCGGTCGTCAGGATGGGGGTTTAGATGGCTGACATATGAAAAGTGATGGATGAGAGTGTTTGCTTGTTGTTTATTTGAAGGTAAGGTATCTGTTGTTGTGATGGCAGTGTGTGATTGTGTAGTGTTGCTGTTGGAAAGTGTGATACTGTTTAGTGTTTTGTAGAGTTTGCTGGTGTTTGTTTTGTGGTCAAGTGTTTGGTGGTGGCTATGGGTAATACTGGCTTGTGAGCGATGGTGGGCTGTGAGATATGGTGGGTTATGAGAGCTGGTGGGATATGAGTGATGCTGGTCTATGAGTGATGGTGGATTATGCGATGTGGTGGATTATGAGAAATGCTGGGTTATGAGCAGCGTTGTAGTCAAGACCAGGCACCTTGAGACCAAGACCAGAACCTCCAGGACCAAGACCAAGACCAGATCCTCCGAGACCATGACCAAGACCAAGACCAGACCCTCTGAGACCAAGACCAAGAATTTATGTTTCTGCTGAATGAATGAAAAGTAGCTGCAGCCTGCAGGTGCTGCACTACTGGTCAGTTTTCATGGGTGTCTTGGCCCCTCGATTGAATGTACTATAGTCTCAGTGTACGACTTTGAGGTTGTCATTATTATACCCTGGCAACCTACCATTCAAACTGCTTCTGATTTCATATCATATTATACACAAATCATATTATTATGCACGAACATATTATACACGAACATATTATACATGAATCACAAGCGTTTCATATTATACATGAAATCAGAGGCACTTTTGAATGGTAGGATGCCAGGACACGATAATAATAACCTCAGAGCTGCGCACCGCGACTATAGACCTTTTCCAGTGACGTCACAGAAATCACGTGCTTTTGTTTATGACTCCATATTGGATGGCAAACTCCTCACAGTAACTGTTGTCCAGACAGGGCTGTCAGAGACTGAACTGTCTGTTATATGCAGGAATCTGAATCAATGCCGCCAAGATCTGTACAGGAACAAGATAAAGTGTTTGAGGCTGGATGCTTACACCATATCTAGGGAGAAATTCACCCGTTTCAAGTACGGGAGACCGAAACCAGATCTCAGATATGGCGATCTCCATCACTATTTGGTGAACACCCCGTGATAGTTTACCGGGGCATCATTCAAGGAAAATATATGTAATATATCTAGCTGGAACTGACATACAGTACATGTAAATCATCTTGGTAATCAGTAAATTATTGACGTAGGGCCAAGAGGGGATCAAACAGTTGATGAATGAGTGGAGTGGGGGCGTGGGAGTGTAGGAAGGAGGTGGAGGGAGGGTGGGGGGTTTGAATGGCAGTGGGGGGTGGGATTAGGGTTGGTTTGGGGGAAGGGGGTGTCGGGTGTGTGTGGAGGGTGAGGGTTTGGGGGAGGGTTGGGGATGGGTGGTAAGGGGTGGGATGTGTAGAGGGTGGATGGGAAGGGGGCTGGGAAGGGGGCTGGGTGGGGTGCTTGTGGAGGGGAGTTGGGGCGTGGGGTGTGGGGTATGGGGGGTTCGAAAGTGGGGGGTAGGGGGTTGCTGGAGGTAGGAGTGAGGGGTGGTGGGGGACGATGGTGGGATAGGGGTCGCGGTGGCAGTGAGGGAGTTGGGGTGGCAGTGGGAGGGTGGAGGGGGTGTGTTGGTGGGGTGGGAGTGTGTGTGAGGTGGTTGGGTGGGAGTGGGGGGATGGGGTTGGGCTGGAGGGGATGGGGGGTGGCTCACCTGATATGAAATGCCTGCTGCAGGGTCGAGTGTAGGCCGTTGGCTGCCTATTCTCCCTCTTCATGGGAGCTATCCACTTCTGTTGCCTTTCCTCATTGTCTGGAAACCGGCAGAAATTACCCCACTTCCATTTTTCTCCCATGTCTTACAGCAGAAGGCACAACAGTGGAATACCATTGTGGAATCTGCAATTCTCTCTCTCTAGACGTCTGACAATTTGCCGTCCAGTATGGCGTCATTAACAAAAGTCACATGACCCGTGACGTCACGTGGAAATGATCTACATTACCACAATCACCCAGTTGCAGATTATGTAATCATGCGATACTCAACACCTTTTAAACGAATTTAAGTTGATTATTTCACATGAGTTGAATGAGGTCGAGGAGTTTCCGGGGAGACAATTACTAAGAAGAATGAAAGACAGAAGAGGGCAATGGGGATAATTCCCAGGGCCAATAACCCAGGAGTATGGAAGGACCAGGGCCAACACCATGGGTGTGACAATTTTGCTTCTTTTTCAGGCCCATGTCAAACGTTTTCCAGGCACCCCAGGGCGCGGTCATAGTTCTCTACGGCCCTGCACACTGATGTTACGGCTTTTGAAAGTTTTTAAAGTTCTTTAAACTTTTGAAAATACGGTTTTGAAGTTATAATGTATGGTGTTGGATACTTTGTCAGTGCCATCGTCCTCATGGATAGCTGTCTCTTCCTCATGCGAAAGCTGGTTTTCGGACGACTAATCTTCGCACTTCTCTCCGAGCTTTACCGGTGCCCAAACGTTCCATATACAACATATTCATTTTTTGATTCTCGTGAACAGTCGAGGGGGACTACCTGTTCTTTAGGATAATTGCACAAGAGACCGAAGGGGTTTTGGGATTCAGAGGTACGAAGCAAAAAATTTTCATAAATATAAAATATATATTTTACTTCCATAAGTGCTCCCAATAGTTCTTACGGTCGTACCCACTATTTGTTTAAGAGAACAGTTTTCACTAACTTTCCCTCTTTAAAGGGACAGTCATTCGAGTCTGTTCACTGCCCTTCTTGCTACTACAGATGATTTATCAGCCCCCAGGTGGCCTCCCCCACTTTAGTGGGGCTAGGAACGCCACTGGGCCACATGGCCATGGCCCCCTCGCTCATAGGTGAATAAGTTGTATGAAATACGAGGGTGGCTGTGAGACACTAGAATATATTCTGATTTCTTCTAAAAAGGTCACAGAAGTCACTGCAGGCCTCAGTGATAGCCATTTAGAAGTTATGAAGGGTCATAACTCAAAAGGTTGGAAGCCAATGATGTCTGACTTGGCCCCTATCACTCCAAAATCCTAGTTACGCCCCTGTAAGGGAGGAAATATACCCTGTATTTAGAAAATTTAATGATTGTGAACAACTGAACATCTAGGTAAAATATTTCTGCTTTCATTGCTTGTGGCGATGTTTTCCGAGCAAACTAGTTAAACCTTTGTTGTACGTGAACGAAGAGTGTGGGGATTTCATACACCATACACGTATATGAAGTACACGGAGGTGAACAGAGCTGCAAACATGCGTGTGTGCAAACGGAAATTATCACTTCGAGAATGGCCACGTCACAAATGCTCTCTCAACACGCACGCACTCTATTGGCACTCGCAGGGCTCAGCTCATGTATCATCACCGTAGCTCTAGCCAGGCAGTATCTATAGATAGTACAACGCTTTATGGAGCGCCGTGAATCGAATCAGCAATGATTTTCCTCCGTGTATGATCCTAAATTCCGACATTCCCCACGCCGCGATGCATTTTGCAATGCTGGTCTCGACCTGCTCTTGAACCAAATCTCCGAGACCAGAAGCTTCGAAACCAAGATCAAGACCAAGACCACGTCAAGCGAGTCCAAGATTAAGACCAAGACCACATCAAACTGGTCTCGAGACATACAACACTGGTTATGAGTGATGATGGGTTATGAATTATGCTGGGTTATTAGAGATGATGGATTATGAGTGATGATGGGTTATGAATTATGCTGGGTTATTAGAGATGGTGGATTATGAGTGATGCTGGGGTAAGAGTGATGCTGGGCTATGAGAAATGCTGGGTAATGGGAGATGGTGGGTTGAGTGATGGTGGGCTTATGAGTGATGCTGGGTTATGAGAGGTGACAGGTTATGAGTAGTGGTGGGTTATGAGTGATGATGGGTTATGAATGATGCTAGGTTATGGGAGATGGTGGGATATGAGATATGAGAAATGGTGGATTATGAAAGATGGTGCATCATTAGAGATGGTGCGTTATGGATGGTGGTGGGTTATGAGAGATGGTGGGTTGTGAGAGGCGGTCGATTAAGAGTGGTGGTGAGTTATGGGTGGTGGTGGGTTACGAGAGATGGTGGGTTATGAGAGGCGGTGGGTTATGAGTGGTGATGGTTTATGAGAGATGTTTGGTTATGAGTAATGCTGGGCTAAAAGTGATGGTGAACTATGATTGATGACGTGTTATGAGTAATGATGGACTATGAGTAATGATGAGCTGAGTGATGATGGGCTATGAGTGATAATGGGTTATGAATGATGATGGGTTATTAATGACGAAGGGCAGTTTGTGATGATGGGTTATGAGTTATGAAGGATTAAGAGTGATGATGGGCTATGAGTGATGTTTGGCTGTGAGTGATAATTGGTTATAATTGATGATGGGTTATGAATGATGATGTGCTATATAGTGATGTTGAGCTATGAGTAATAATGGACTAAGAGTGATGATGTGATGGTCGGCTATGAGTGATATGGGCTATGAGTGATGATAGATTATGAATCGAGATGGGCAATGAATGATGATGGGCTATAAGTGATGTTTGCTTATGAATGATGATTTGTTATGAGTGATGATGGGTTATGAGTAATGATGGGTTATGAATGATGATGGGTTATGTGTGATGATGGGTTATGTGTGATGATGGGTTACTAATGACGATGGACAGTGTGTGATGATGGCTTATGATTTATGAAGGATTAGGAGTGATGATGGGCTGTGAGTGATGTTTGGCTATGATTGATGATGGGTTATGAATGATGATGTGCTATGAGTGATGTTGAGCTATGAGTAATAATGGACTAAGAGTGATGATGGGTTATGAGTGATGATCTGCTATGAGTGATATGGGCTATGAGTGATGGTGGATTATGAATGGATATGAGCAATGAATGATGATGGGCTATGAGTGGTGTTTGCTTATGAATGATGATGGGTTATGAGTGATGATGGGTTATGAGTTATGAGGGGTTATGAGTGATGATGGGTTATGAATGATGGATTATTAATGGTTTATGAATGTTGTGAGTGATGTTGATCTATGAGTGGTATGGGCTATGAGTGACGATGGAGTTATGAGATCGTGAATTATGAGCAATGAAGCCAACAAGCAAGCCAATCAGCCAGACAAGCAACCAACACACCCCGTCGCATCGCGAATCACAACCTGTCTCTCGTTCCGTATTTCATGATGCACCCACGTTCCGGGCTCCAGATAACACCCCTCCTCACTTCTCGAAAGTGTCAAGCCTTCCTCGTTTCGCGACCATCCAACAACCAAGCCAACCCAACCAGTCAATCCAATCAACCAAGCAGACAACCAACCAAGCCAACCTAACAAGTCAATCCAATCAACCAACCAGACAACCAACAACCAAGCCAGCCCAACCAATCAGTCCAATCAACCAACCAACACACCCTGTCGCATCCTGGATCACAGCCAGTCTCCCGTTCCGTGATTCGTGATGCACCCAGGTTCCAGGCTCCAGATGACATCCCTCCTCACTTCCCAGAAGGATCAAGCCTTCTCCGTTCTGCGACCATCCAGCAACCAATCCAACCAAGCAAGCAACTAACCAAGCCAGACAAGCAACCAGACAACCAAGCCAGACAAGCAACCAAGCCAATCAACCAACCAACACACTCCGTCGCATCCCGGATCACAGCCAGTCTCCCGTTTTGTGATTTGAGGTGCACCCAGGTCCCGGACCCCAGATGACATCCCTTCTCACTTCCCAGAAAGATCAAGCCTTCCCCGTTCCGCAACCATCCAGCATCAAAGCCAAGGAACCAGGTAAGTCAAGCAAGCAATCAACTAGCCAAGACAATCAACCAGACAAACAACCAATCAAGCCAGACAATCAACCAACCAACACACCCCGTCACGTCCTGGATCACAGCCAGTCTCCCGTTCCATGATGCCCCCAGGTCCCGGACCCCAGATGACACCAATCCTCACTTCCCAGAAGGATCAAGCCTTCCCCGTTCCACGACCATCCACCAACAACCAAGACAACCAACTAACCAAGTCAACAAACCAATCAACCATGCAAATCACATACCAAGACAAGCAACCAGGCAAACAAACCAACGAAACCTGCCAACAGACAAGCAACCAGGCAAACAAACCAACGAAACCTGCCAACAGACAAGCAACCAGGCAAACAAACCAACGAAACCTGCCAACAGACAAGCAACCAGGCAAACAAACCAACGAAACCTGCCAACAGACAAGCAACCAGGCAAACAAACCAACGAAACCTGCCAACAGACAAGCATGCCAACAATGCCTTCTTCCAACTCAAACACTCGAGTTGTCAGGCAGCCCAGCTCTTTCCTTGTACGGATACAGTTCGCTTCACCTGTGCGGATTCGATCTCACCCGCCACGGTTGGATCAACACAACCTTACCGACTCGGCCGAGTTTATCCAGTCAGAGTATAACTACACTGCAGTTACACTTAATGTTGTTTGATGAAGATAAGCAAATACTACGCGTGTTATACAGAAGATAAAACCACTTTGAACATAGAATAAAGAAATCAAATTCCCGCCGGCTGCACATCGCTCACACCGGATTTACAGCCCGTTAGCACAAATCAATAACTTGTTTGTGAAGTATAGTATAAAACTTTCGGTTGCCCTACAGTGTTCGGGAAGGCTTTGTATGTATCATTAGCGAATATAATCTGTAAAAATTACTCATTATAAAGTGATAACGACATTGGTAAAATTCGTTGCAAAAATGTTTCCTTAAATCTCCGATTGTACTTCTACTTTTGTGTGTGTGTGTGTGTGTGTGTGTATGTGTGTGTGTGTGTGTGTGTGTGTGTACTGGGCATCTGGCATTACTGTTGTATTAAAATATTTCTTCATTGGATGTTACATAACACATAGGCTAATAATTAAAGCTATGATGGAGAAACAAACAAAAAAGAGGAAAGTGGAAAGGGATAATTAAAATGAAAAACACGGAACGTAGAGAAGAGGAGGTAAGATTACGCGTATGTTTGAGTAAGATGGTAATTTCAGTCACACTATAATATATACAGTGCACTGAAGACCTCTTCTTCGACAGACATGTACTGTCAAAATCCAGTACGAGCTCATTTATGCTAGTTGTTGAATAAATAACATTCAAAAGAACATAATGTGGTAGTATGCAACATAAATGGCTAAGAATAAGGTATTTGAGAGACGCCAAAGCTTACCAGACGATGATCGAGGGTCACTCTTATTCCATGTAGGAACTGTGCAAGGAACATACAGTAATATAACCTTTACCTGGGGTATAAAATGTCCATTTGTGTCTACGTATTGAGCAAGTCTTTCCTAGAAATTTGTTTTGCATGTTGTGCCTCATTATTCTCTGGTATGTTTTATATCTCCCTTTATTATCGACATGGTGCTGAAGAGGAGTGCCTTCACGCAGTGGAACCGATATTACCGGATATAGAAACGTCTCTCAGCTCCCTCCATATCCCCAGAAAGATGGATGTTGAACTGCAAGAAAAGGACCGTTTCAACCTACACTGTACCTGCTTCACGTCCAAGTGAGCTTTTGTGGCTAAAGCAACAGCAACACCAGCGGCAGCAAACCTACTACTGTAGTTACTAGCCTACAGTCAACATGTCACCAGTACTATAAAACGGGAGGCCAATGCGTGACAGAAAAATCACCAGTAAAGAATAAAAGTTATCAGCTGTCCATTGCTAACGACAACGTGGTTTCCAGACGCCATGTCCGGGCAGGTGGCGTCGGTCTCGTGATGGCGAGGGACAGCCAAGGAATTTTAACTTTATACTAGTTTTATCCAATCATTTCTATTTTCAGCTTAAAGAAACCTTATTGATCTCAGTGGGTTTAATAAAGGTAAAGTTAGTTCTTTCTTAACAGTAAGAAATCGTCTAGAACAAACAAAAATATGACGCTATTAGAGTAAAATCACAAATAGCATGCAGGAGAACATTATGGAGCACTATGCAAATTTCATCACTTATGAAGAAATGTTATGAAGTCCAAACCCTAATCCTTAGAGAATATTGCTTCATTTTTTTTTTTTTTTTTTTTTTTGCAGATGCACCAAACTCCACCTAACCCCCACAGGAATTATACATAATCTTGTCAAGAACGAGTTTCGAATCATCCGACTACAGGTAGATCACAGAAACTTAATGCAGCCAAAAGCCTATTATTAACTTTCTCAATAGAGGTCAATCAGATTACGTTATCCCAGTGTACCAGAAAAAATTTAATTTTTCAAATGAGTGACGTATTGAGGGCAGGTCAGCCAACGACGCTATGGCAAGGCATCTGCATATACTCTCAAGAGGGGGTGGGGGTGGCAATCGCAACCCTTCACACGTTATTTTATTTATTTGTTTATTTACTCTCTTAATGTAATTATTTTGTGCGAATTTGCCCCTCCGCTTTATTCGTTTCAATCCAGTTGTCATAGCTGACATGTTTTGCATATTACACCTTTGTTTCCCCGTGTATGCTATATATGTTCATCATCAACATGGCCTCAATCAATTACGTTGTTGCTACGCCACAAGGCTTACCTGAAACGTGAACCCAGTGGATTGCAGGCTTAAGCTGCCTTCTTCAGTGCACCATTTTCTCTGGGAAGAGGGAAGTAGTTGAGGAACGTGTGTATAACCAGGCAGTTGATCCGCCCGGTTATATCACCGCCACCAAATGAGGCGTCCCTCTCCATCACAAATACTGAGTCCAAAAGAATTTTAAGGTGTAACAGACAGAAATATATGGCAGAGGAGTCGTTACCAATGCCTCTAAGTCAACGAGAAAAAGACAAATCGTCGAGCTGAAAAGATAAACATTTAGAGGAAGGGAAATATATAAGGAATCAAATAAAAAAAGTATATAACCAAAGGACATGCAAAAGCGTTAGCGAACCACCAGTACACAACGATGGCGTCTTTTATATCTTATTCTTGCTGCCTTCAGACGATTTTATTCAGCTTTGCAGTGTGTTAAAGTAATCCTTCTTATCCCCGCCCGTCTCCTGATGTCTTCCTTTCGCCCTCCCACAGGCTAAACAATGTGATCCGGTGGTAAGAAAAGAACAGTTATCTAAGGTGCTATTTAGTGATGAGGCTGACAGTGAAGGATAGCAGAACACCCACCAAACAATGAATAAATACATAAAAAAAAATAAATAAAATATACTGAAAGACAGACAGGCAGACAGACTGATAGGCAGATATATACATATAGATAGATAGATATAGATACATAGACAGACGGACAGACAGACAGACAGACAGATGGAGAAAATAAAACTACAGTGGGTTGTGTTATGCTGGCCGAGCCTCACCACCAAGAGGGGATATCCACCAACGCTGCCACGGCGTCACTGGCTACCTTGTGAACTAACACTGTCATGATGCTCTGACCGGTCAGACTCTTAGACATAACTGTTTGCCTCTTTTGCCAGTTCAACCAGCCATATAATATACTTGGGGACTTGGATAAAATGTCAGTGCTATGGTTCTTGATCTAGGAGAAGACTGTGACTTGGACAAACGTGCTGCACATAGGCATTCCCTATCAAAGTAGCATATGAGGCTTTGTAGCACCCCGATTCATTCTGCACACAGCATCTCAGAATCCTCTTGTATGTTACACATGCAAACCATGTCCTTATAAAAAAAAATAAAAACAGCATACAAGCAAGTGTTATGGTGTCATGGGCGGAATAAATCTATTAGAAAGAGATGCTCCGAAGCCTCTGCTCCATTTATGATATCCTACCAAGACTTCTTTTCTTTCAATATAAAAGCGTGCTTAAGATTCTAGTTATCTCTACGTATTATTATGGGTCTGTGGAGGGGTGGCCTTCACGTGGTGGCACAGATATAACTTGGGTCTCTGCTGCCCTGTGATACAAACGTCCCTCAGTTCCCTCCCTAATCCCCAGAAGGAGGATAGAGGAGGACAGCTTCCACATGTGGTTCACAGGATTTACTTTTGAGATGATCCTGGGGCTACAATAACTACAACAACAACAACTACTACTACTACTACTACCACTACTACTACTTCTAATATTAATAATAATACCACAATGTTACAAAAAGAACAACTACTACTACATTTACTACTACTACTACTACTACTAACACCACCATCACTACTACTACTACTTCTACTACTAACCTATAATTTTATTACAACAATAACAATAACTACTACTACTGTACTATACTATTACTACTACTACTACTACTACTACTACTACGATATTAGAAAAAGAACAACTACTACTACATTTACCATTACTACTTGTACTAGTATTACTACTACTACTACTACTACTACTGCTACTATGATTCTATTACACCAACAGCTACAACAACAGCTACTACTGCTGCTGCAGTAGCAACAACAAAAACAAAAACAACAACAACAACAACTACTACTACTACTACTACTACTGCTACTACTTTTTTTTTTTTTTTAAATAAAATCACCTCCATCCATTGGTGAATTATATTGTGAAGATCAAAACCAACCTTGCTAACACAGTTCACCATTTGGAGTTGTAATGTGAAGGTTAATACTAACCCTCATATTACAATCCGTTGGCCCCAAGCACGCCAACGGCTGTGGTTACCAACCATCTACTATTACTATTATTTTTTTTTATTTATTTATTGATATTACAGTGTAAATAAAGACATTAAACTATTGGAGTCGCTGGTCTATGCGACTCTCGACCACTGTAGCTTCGTAATCCATACCCGCCAGAGAGACAGGCCTGAGGGCTGATGATCTTGTGCCCCTGAGACATAACAGAGCAGACCTTACGAGGGAGAATGACAGTCGACATCTCATCCAGGCCATAACAGAACTCTGCGGTTGACGTTTCTTCTCAGAAAGAACCTCTGCCAGTCTCGAATAGAATCTCACTGCCTCTGGACCCATCCCACCTGATGTCGTGAACACAAGAGGAGTGAATCGACCGTGGTCCACATGTTGGATCCTTTCTTGATAATTTCTATTTTTTTCTTGATCATTCCTCTTGTGTGCAGCTTCGAGAGACAGTTCACGATGACATGCAGCCATGGGATCGAATATCCTGATGTCGAAGAACGCCCTCTGCCCACGTGTCCAGAAACCTCGAGCACTGACATCCGCTCTTGCATCATTTGATGTGTTTGCTGTTCTGTGGATGAAGTGCTCGCCGTCCAGGGGTAGCAGAGCTGGCTCAATCGTGACATCATGGCATGTTTCCTGCAGCATTTTGGCAGTGAGGTCGCGTACTTCATCGTGTCGGATGCAAACAAAGCCTCCCTTCTTGCATACCATTGCATGGTTTGCATCAAAGGCAGTGCCACGAGCACAGTGTTGAGGTAGGTTTTCTATTGGCCACCCATATCTCAAGGCTATGGCGTCAATAAATTCTTGTTTGTTGAAGTGGAAGCCTTTTGCCTTGAGAGGCAGGGTTGTGAGCCAGTTCGATGCCCCAAACTCCTGTGCAATTTCAACTCTTCTGCACTGGTCTGGTGCTAGATGTTCGATTATGTGCTGCAGCTGGTCTTTTTGTCTTGCTTCACGCTCCTTGCTTATCTCTGTCTTTATGTCTTTCTGCTTTTGGTGGTCGATTTCACTCGTCTCAACCTGGGCACAGATCGTCTGTGACAAGGATTCGGTGAGCCTTAGTGAATTTCTGTGTTTATAGCTTGCCACGGCTACTGGTTTTATAATGCCAAGGCCTCCCATCCTGGGTGGTAGTGCTAGAAGGTCCCTCTCTTCTGGTGTGGGGATGTGTCCATTGGTTAGAGATGGGAGGAATGAATCCCTGATTGCATCCTCCAGTGGTTGTAGCAGCAACTCGATGTCTGGTATGGTCCTCATCACGAAGGTCCACTTGTGTTTTACACCATAGGTAAATGCACTGTATGCTGCATGGGGTTCTGTTTTAACGTGGCTGGATAGTGTATGAATTTCTTCTACTCATGTCTTTACCTTGTCACTCACATATTGGTCTTTGAATTCCTTAGTTCCAGTCACAGCCCCTAGATGCCTCTGACCTTCCTTGGTCACTATCACGTTTGTGCCTCTAAATGCTTCTTGTGCATCTTGATAGTAAGCTGGTTTCACCATCAAGATGGACTTACTTGCATTAGGGTAGTAACCTATTTCAGGGCCATGAGATGTTACAAGGTCCCACCATTTCCTCACATTCTCCACCTTGCCAGCACCCGTGAGATCATCTGCATAGGCTACCTGTTTTACATTGGTGGCCTCGTATTTGATCTGTTGTTGCAGCACTGTCATCGCCAAGGCGTACATAGCCATGGCAACGGGGTCCCCCTGGGTAGTTCCTTCTGTGGACTGGATTATACCGACATCGTGAGCAGCTCTCTTACCCACAATGTAGAGGTCTGCTGGTTCTTTGTAGGTGTTTTCCACATATTGGGCAAATGCTGGGCATTTAAAATTGATATTGTGCAGCATTGCCTCCCGGTTGATGGAATTAAATGCATTTGAGGCATCAACTAATAATACTGCCTGACAGTCCTCTTCCCCAAATATTTTCCTTATGGAGTGAACTGCTGCCTCACCTCCTGCCTGGTGGCCTGCACACACCTGGAGGTTGCCAACTGCCTGCTTCACATCATCTTTCACCACCTCCATGATGCATTTTCCTATAATCCGTCTTAAGACTTCACCCACCCCGATGGGCCTGCATCCAGGATTCTTATCAAGGGGGATTAGTCTGCAAGCCGTCAGTGCTTCGATGTTACTGCACTGACTTGAAGCCAGCTTCCTCGCCAGTGAGGCAATGGTGTTACATAGGTCTGTTGCTGCCTCCCCAAACTTGATGTTACTGAGGATTACTCGCGAAGATTTTGCATCCAGGCCTGACGGTCCTGCCCCTCCCTGTGTGTGCATTGCCTTCCGCCACACCATATCTCCAGTTATCCTGTCATATATGATGGCATTGTGAGGAGTGTAGTTGCCGTCAAGCTTTGACTGGGAACTTGCTTGTCGTGCAGTCGGGTGTTTTTCTTTTAGTTGTTGCATTGTTTCATCTGTCAGGTCAAGTACTCCGTTTGGTGATTCAGCTGACAGGGATCTTGTTGCCATCGAGACCTTCCCCTGTCTCATTTTGCTGCCAAAAATCCTTGCCACATCGTTGGTATTCTGATTTCTTCTGCCTCGGTCGTTTATTTTCATCTGCAAGGCCCTTGCTTCCTCAAGTAGGTTGTCGGTTTCACCTCTTTTCCATGTATCAACCCGCCTTTGGATGGCCTTAATATTTTCTGCAATGCTAGCTCTTCGGCGGGTCTTGTTGAGGAAGAGATGTGGTATTAGTGCAAGGACCTTAAAAGAGAATGAGGCAATGGGTGTGTTATTGTTGTAGTTGGCTATCAGGCGAGTGATTTCCTTGATCATGTCAGTTGTAGCATTGCATTTGGGAGGTTCAAAAAGGTTACTTGAGGACCATCCAACTATTTCATTATATGTGGTGTTCACCCAGGTTACTGCATTTTCTCGGGATTTGCCCATCCAATATGTGGGACGACCTTCTCGCACAGACCTGTGAGGCTGTTCTGCTTCCTCGTTGTTTGTGTCACCACCGTTCTGAGGACGTGTAATACCTGGATGATTCCCTCTTTCATGCACTCCTCTATGGTGGTCTTCATCCTGAGTTTCATTTCTATTATAAACCTCATGATGTTCCTCACCCCCAACTTCACTACTATTCACTTCCCCATGGTGATTTAACCCACCCAGCGCTTCCATATCTCTCGCATCTTGGCGTCCATCCCTATCCCTCGCTTCACCACGGGGTCTTTCATCACCACGCATGTCCGTGTGATCGTGCATATTGTCAGTGACCGCCCCATCAATTTTCATGTCACCAATCTGTTGCCTGCCATGTTGGAAGCGGTCAAGTGCCGCTTCCGGTGGGCTGTGATTCCCTAACACATTCATACAGAAAGGTCCCATCCTACAGTATGTACACGGTGACCTGTTTGTTGCACAGGAGCACCTGATACACTTATGCTGCCTACTGGAGCACTGACACAATACTGTGGCGTGGCCATGGTGTTAAAGTTTTTATACTGTGGTACAGTATTAATAATAATAATTATGGCTACTTTTTGTAGTACTTTTAAATGAGAATTGAATATAATGTTACTAGAACTACTATTTTACTATACGAATTTTGAATTAAGATTTGATATAAGTGAAGAATGTGCTTGTTTTACTTCTGTTTTTGTAGGTAATATGATTAAGTTATGAAGCAGTTTGCTCGTTTTTCTCTAGTTTTTCATATCAGTTAATATCTAATTGTTCTGTCTTATACTAATAATCGACTGAACTGATAATGATATGTATTTAAAGTTTGATATGAAGTAAAACAACGCTTCTTTGTTCAAGGGTTAAGTAGGTGGCCAGTGGGTGTGGTGCAATACTGTGGAGCTTTGTTTATTGGTAATGGGTCTTCAGGCGTTAAGGTGTACGGGTGAGGGTGGTGTGTGTGTGTGTGTGTGTGTGTGTGTGTGTGTGTGTGTGTGTGTGTGTGTGTGTGTGTGTGTGTGTGTGTGTGTGTGTGTGTGTAGTTTAGTGATATTGGGTATTCGGACCATATGGTATAGGGGTGAGTGTGGTGTGGTGTGTGGCGTTGGGATAGTGTGTGTGCGTGTGTATGTTTTGGTGTTGTGACATATGATGTGTGGTTGTGGGGGTAAGATAGAGGCACCTTGGTTTACTAAGGCACATTGGCATTAACAAGGTTTGTTTAGTATTTCTTTTGAATACAAAAGATAATTTTGAGAGGGTTGAGTAAGTAGTTCTAGTTTGTAATTTTATGGAGTTTACATTAGTCCTATTATATAGATATTATATTAAAAATACTCTTATTACTATTGTATTTAATAATAATAGTGTATTTAAAACTAGGGTACTATGTTTAAATTTGTTATTTAATTGAAGTTATATTTATTAATTTTATATATCAAAATTAAAGTTTTAATTGTTACTCTACTACGAGTATTTATTATTATAATATAGACTTATCTACTGTGATTGGTTATATATTTATACGATGAGATTATATATATAATATGTTTTATAGTTATTTAAGAACAGTCATTGTGTGTGTGTCTGTATGTATGATGTTTACATTACAAAGTCTTCTAATGTATGTGTAAGATTTCCTACCTAAATGTTTTTGTATGCCATACTTCTATACTACCTGGCTATGCTGGTGGTGTGTATGTAGGAGATTGTTGTAAAGTTAGTGGTAGTTGTTGTTATATTTAATGTTTGCTACAGTGTTTATAAATCGTACTATTAAGTGGTGTGTATGCTCGTGATCAGTGGGTGATATTCAGTGTGTGGTAAAAGTTGATGTGTTAGGGAAAGGGAGTTATTGCTCCAGGAATAATGGAGTCAGCAAGAGGTGTGTGACAGGCATCCCACGTCTCATTGTTATTTGTGGACAAAATTAATATCTGAAAAATGGGCTTCAGAGAGGTACTTATTTTGTAAGTGAGGGTGGCGATACTTATACTCTGCGCGTGTGGGGCAGCGCACATGTGGTGGCGGGGTCCCGGGTGGCTGATGATATAATGTATGGTGTTGACACCAGTCCAGATAACCCTCTCAGGTCAGCACCTCGCTCACTAACGGTCCCTGCACACACACACACACACCCTTCCTCCCCCTCACACCGTAGTAACAACTACTACTACAGTTAGTAATAATAGTAGTCACTACACAGTAGTTTACTAGTTTTATTTCACTAACAAATTTTAGTGTTTAGTTAACTGCTATTATCACAAGTAGACAAATTGTTCAAATATTCTCGTAGTCTACCTGCATGTAGCTATTGCCCCGTGACACTACCAAGCCATCACCACCAGCTAGGATTCAGCTTTTGCCACATAGTCGTAAAAAGTGAAGTTGTTGCTGATTTTTAAATGCAACCCCTCTTTTCCGAAACCTCCCTCCTACACTGAGTGAAACCGTGATGCGTTAGCAAGAATCGCACTGGAGAGAGAGAGAGAGAGAGAGAGAGAGAGTGTCAGTTTGGACTTATTTCACTGACTATCATGACTGGATGCAGCTGTGAACAGAGTGTGGCAAAATCTGTTTTGCTCTTCCACTGCCTAAGTTTCACATGTGGGACATGTGTGTCACTTCCTATATGGTGCATCATCTCAAAGAAAATGTTGGGTCGGAGAAATATATCAATCCTTTACCTTTTGATTATGAGCCTGTCGAGGAAAGCGAAAATTAATGGTGAAAATTTGACTAACTTGTTTTCCCGCCTGTACATGATGTACATTATAACAAATACAATCGTATCCTGCCCAGTTTTAATGTTGCCTAAGATAAAGTCAGTTTTCAGATAACGGAATATTAATAATTCAGTCTTTTCAAACAGTGCCGGGTCCTCATTTTTATGGGGAAAAATACAATTATTAATGGAAGACACAGATTTGTTTCCATAACGATCGTAAGTATTGATATGAACACCGAACAAAATAAAGTTATTGTCTAATGTTTTTTACTGCAGATATACCATTGTTTCCTAGCGTAGAGGCGTGTTGTTCACTAACAAATATTAATTAGCATGTAATTATGAGACGACTAAACACATTCCTAGTACTGTCATAACACTGGTGGTCTGCTGCATATAAATAGCAATGCCAAACAAGTTGCCATCGGCCAGTTTGCGGTAGGTGGGTTGGGAGGCTTCGGCTTGCCACCCGGCTGACGTTGGTTCGAGGCCTGTAGCCCCCTGGCCCGAAACAGGGCGCAGCGCAGGACCAGGATCGACTGACCCCGTGACTGGCCTCTACCACGACCGTGACCACAACAGTGACTACACTAATGATGCCTCAGGAAAAGTTAAGCTCCTCCGGGAGATATTGTGTTTGGGGTTCACAGTTTTCAAAAACGTCCCCCTTCTGTGGTATGACCAGGCATGTCTCGTTGGTCGCCATGATCGTATAAAGTCCTCACAAAGACTTTATGGCACTTTTTGCAAAAATTTTCTCTCTTGTTTATGGTAATGATGATGCGTAATAATAATCACAATAAACAGTGTTCTGGGTTAACGAATTTCTGAAAGAGTGTAAATAACGCCGAAAAAATAAATGTTGTGTAATGCTGCGTGTGTGTGTGTGTGTGTGCGTGTGTGTGTGTGTGTGTGTGTGTGTGTGTGTGTGTGTGTGTGTGTGTGTGTGTGTGTGTGTGTGTGTGTGTGTGTGTGTGTGTGTGTGTTTTACTCTAATCATTCCACTTATTTAACTGTAAAGTGTCTGGTACACTCTTTTTTACTCTGGCTTGACCTAAAATCACTCTCTATTCATGCTGATATTGTACTAACAGACGAACACTTTTCTATGAACATGATCACGAAGCCATGCTATGGGAAGAATGTATAGCCGCACCATTGTCTTAATTTCTGTCACTGAGCTACGCTAAACAAACTGCAAAGAATCGAAAGTCTGGGATAAAGATGGAAATAATATTGCTGTAGGAGTGAAGATATCATCATCATCATCATCATCATCATTTCTTTTCCCTCCCCAGGGTGGGGTGAGGAAGGGTTCTGTGAGCCAAATGTAAACTGGCAGAATGAGATACTGAACAAATTTTGTCCAGCTGAATAAGTCACACTCCCGCTCACTCACCATTCAAGCCCCAGGAATCGTGGCCCCACCTGATAGGTCAGGAAACTTATTTCGCAGATAGCTTCACACTCACCTATCTGTCAGGGTCAATCCGACGACTGTCAGATATATAAGTATGAATAAAATGCCTTATACATAACTAAAGCAAAGTTTATCAGTACCCCTCAGTATCCATTAAACTTAAAATGTATTTTTTGTTGTGGCCACCCGGCTCATGTGAAACGTGATATTATTTTGAGTTACCATACAAGATGTCTAAGACTTACTGTTTCTTTCTTTTTCTTTTTCTTTCTTTCTTTCTTTTTTTTTTTTTTGTTCTAAGGATGACTGCATTCCGATTACATTCACAAGAGGAGAACTTAAACGAGCTTAAAGTTTATCAGAACTAATACCATGAGTTAATATTATTTCATATTATTATATCGTTTAGTTACTTCTGTATGATACATATCAATGTAGTTATTTTGTTCTCATAACGATTTTTATATAATTCTGTGATATGTCTTCAGCAATACGTCCTGAACATGTTGAACTTTTATGAACTATCAAAACAATAGTAGTCATAGCTCTTGGGGTAGGAAGTAGGAGGAGGAGGAGCAGCAGGACAAGGAAGATATCCGGTCGTCTCCTAAATGCCAGGCCATTCTTATTTCCCTGGTTTGGGACTCGACAAAGACTGGGTGATATTTGAACTGAGGCTGATCATGGGGAAAAAAAATCTAACGTCACTGCGCACATTTCACGATCTATGTTAATTAAGAGTAATTACTGAGAACAAGTTGCGTTAATCTTAGCATATGACAGTTCCACTATACATGAAATGTTTGGTTATCGTGTATCAATGCCATGCTTTTCTTCTTAGTTTGTTGATTGGTATTAAACAGGTAATCCAAAATACACACTATTAAGTTTGATGACACCCTCATAGCAGTATTATCAGGCGTAATGTGTATACAGTATATAAGGACGGGTTAATATTCTCCTAACTCCGAAATTTACGTATATTATGATAATTAATGAAATAATCGTAAACCGCGTCTGGCAAGAAGCACCATACGAAACTAAAAAAGAAAGAATAAGACATGGCACCACAAAGACGAAGGCCATTAGTAAATAAAGGGAAAAGTGGAGTGGGAAGAACAAACTCTGGAAAAACACAGCACGAACAACCGAAGGCAATTCGTCTCCACCATAGGCTGCTAACGGGGGAGTGGAATATGACGACGAAAAGTAATTTACTGGTTTAGGGTATTACAGGAAACTGTATCTGTAACTTTAGATCACTGAGGTACTATTACGCCACTAATGTTCAGAATATTATGTCTATAGACAGCCCTGACAGGTGTAACTTCTTACGACGAATTTAAACGTTTTAAACGTGTACATCACATATGCTAAAGTGGCTCCTCTGATGGCCAAGACCATAATTAATCAGAAATACTCAGTTCAACATGGTGGAAATATGGCAGCCAATTACCCGTGATTTTTTTACTTCTATAACCATATTATTAGCTACAGGAGGTCGGATGGGTAGACGAACTGGTTGGTTGGTTGGGTGGGTGGGTATTGGGAAAAAAGGTCCTTGGTAGGATTAGGTACATGGAGAATATAACCTTGGGGAAAAGGGCCCAAGGATAAAATGGAAACCCGAGGGTCTTCTCCCACAAGGAGTGGCCATCCAGGGTCCCAAGTAATGCACAATCATAGGGTTTTACCCAGGCAATGCCAGGTACCCCTTCTACTACACTTTAATGTTCTGTCAGAATATTGTGATTCATCTCTGTGCATTCAAACTAAAATTAGCAGCCAATTGCATGTATATTTCAGGTAATACATCTACAACTATTTCTCACATTAATCACAAATATGAATATTTTGTCCAAGTATTCAAATGTTATTGTGAATATCTAGATATCTAATAGTAATTCGAATACGAATACGAATAGACAAATATGAATCTAAGTGTATTTGAATATGAATATCGAATGTGAATAATCCATTCCTGGTAAATGTGCATGAAATATGAAAGCCACGTCAGCAGCGGCTTGCTGTTTTTGTGGTAAATCACCAAAACAGCAGGAGTGCTTGTTGACAGGAAAATGATATTGTCCCTTTTCAGATGCTGGGGCTTCATCAGTTTCTTACAGCTTCTTTAGGAAGTAGAAGTTCACTAGCCAGATATTTAAATGATTCACGAAAGGCAGGTACTTGCACATCAAATTCGTTGATATATCGCCTCTACTATTGATTTCTGCCACCCAATTCACTGAAGTGACCACTGTGTACTATAAGCAGTGAAAGTACCATGATTTTTTTTTTTTTTTTTTTTTTTGAGCTGGCACAACTGTTAGTTGCTAAATTCCTTTTTTGCTGGGTGACAGCAGAAAACAAAGAATGCTGTATCTAAATCTGTGTGGAGGTGATGGGAAATGGGTATAAAAATTCATGTACTTTTGGTGTGCTATGTGGCTTCTTTATATAGTAATAAAATACATCATGCCTGTGAATTATCTGATGTGTAATAGATGAGAATGGGGGTGCAAAGGCCAGACACATACAGACACACAAACACCACATCCACACAACGATGCCAAGTACTCTGGAGTGTCCATCGTGTGCTCCAAAATACAGCCAGATAAAGTTCCTCGATTCTTACAGTTGCTAAACCCTATTGCACCGGGTGATGACAATGAATATCGTAGAAGTCTTGGGCTAAGTTTTAATAAAAACATGAAATATGCAAATATTTATGTGTGATGTTCCTAAATTGTAGCTTTGCCATACAGTGATAAAATCCGTCATGGAAGTAAACTCACTATTGTGTACTTGAGCACTGTCATGGGAATGCAAAAATTTAGGAAATCTACATAACTATTCCTTTTAGAAAGGAAGCTTAAGATTTTAGAGGGCTGGGAAGCGATCTCCCCTGGAATAACAGACTTTAGAGCATCCATTCCTTCTGCTAACATGTAACCGTCAATATCTGAGGTGCCATATACGGTGAGACTTTTCTCCAAGTTGGCCGCATGCATTCTCATTTCTGCTTTGCTAGGGTTGTGGAGAGAAAATAAGAAACCAAACAAAGCATCATGTGACTTCAACTGCTGGAATCTTTGTTCAGTGGATGAAATTGCTCTTATCAACGATGAGATTGAAACATCCAATTCTGAAACTTTCTCGTGGACTTTGAACTGGCTCATCCTGAGCTTCCTATTGAAATGTTCGTTTCTTTCTACGAATTCTGTTCTCTTTAAAGACAGGTTCAATGTCCATATCATTGGGTATCTCCTTTGCATCTGCTAGAACATTGTCAGATCCATCAGTTCTGTATTTTTGCAGCCATGCAATAGTTCTCCCAATGCTTCTGACTGCAACAGAAAGTTCAACTGCCTCGCCCTGTAGCTGTTTTCTGACCTGATTGACCTGAAAGAGGATAACATACCAAAATACTATGAAAACAATGAACTTGAAGTTTTGAAGCTCACTGCATAGTAGCCTCACTGCGAGCTTTGGAGTCATTTGTCTCCTCAGGAATATCCACTTAGAGTGATATGTGATATTATTACACAACCAACTTAGTTTCACACACTAAAGTATTGTTGAGAAGCAGGATTTGGTTAGGTAGTCTGGACGCTTCTCAATGTTTCTGGTATTTTACCGTTGCATGTCAGAGCTGCCAGTTAGCCTGCTATTGTTAGCGTAGTTATTTCATAAGTATTACATGAATTTTTGTGTTCTTTTTTCTCTATAATGTTATATTTATGTGATTGCTTGTTAAATTATGTACTTTAATTTAAGGTTATATGCTAAATAATGTATAGAGTTATGTAATGTAAGAAAACTCTGTCATGTTTTGGATGTCTGAGTTGGTAACTGTTGTAACCATGCTCCCTCGGGAATACACCGGAACTATGGAGAAATGTAGATCATTCTAGACCAATGCAAGTTTATATAAGAATGGGGATGAGACTAGAGCAGGTTCAGTCTGTTTTCAGTTCAGTTTGAGTGTAGTGCAGTGCTGTTAGTGAAGTTTGTGAAGTGTTGCTGGCAAGCATTAAGTGTAATTGCAGCTAGTGAAGATTTTTTTTAGTACTTGTGAACATAGTGAAGTGTTACTGGCAAACAATGAAGTGTTATTGCAATCTGTTTATCTCTGGTGCTTGTGAAGACAATGAAGTGAAGCCGGAAAGCATTAAGTATAATTATTTGGAAAATAAAGGCAGTGAACTTCAGAAGCCAGTGTTTATTTACAACACATCAGCTGGTCTTGCTGCACACCGAAAGGCTGCCTCTAGGAGAAACAACTCACTGGGCAATGTCTTCCTATACTGCACTACTGCTGTTGAAGCCTGTGGCTGTGTAGGGTGGGAATGTAACACTGGCGTCAGGAGTGTGGATTACTGTAAGTACTGCAGTGACTCGACATGGAGCAAGGGGTGTGCAGACAAGATCCGGAGCTGGGCAGGAGGACGAGGTGTCCTTGGCTGCAATCATGAAGCTATTGCAAGCACAAAGTATCCAACTACAAGCATAAAATAAAGGACAGAAAGAACTCAAAGAACAATTACAGGCACAGAATGAAGGACAGAAAGAACATAAAGGACAATTACAGGCACAAAATGAAGAAATCAAAGAACAATTACAGGTACAAGGTAAAGAACAGGAAGAACGATATGAACCGCTTCAAGAGGCATTACAGGAGAAACAGAAGGAATTACAACTGAGGATGCAAGGACAGCTCGATGCTTTTTTAAGGGAATTGAAGGAAGAACAGGAACATGGAGGAGCATGTAGGAGTAGACTGTAGCACCAGTCGAGCAGGGCAGTACTCCCAAGGTGAATGGAAAGCTGATGACAGGGAGAGCTGGAGCTCCAGTTTCATCGGGCCTCGGGTTTAGGTCCCGACATTCCCCCTTTGCTGAACTTTTTCAGTGTCTCAGTAACACAGAGAGTAGGCCAGCATGCTCTCCAATAAGAGTCTCTCTATCAACACCAAACTACATGCACAGGACACACTACACTTCCTTTTCCAAAATTAAAAATGAAAATATGCTCTCCAATAAGAGTCTCTCTAACTATCAACACCAAACTACATGCACAGGACACACTACACTTCCTTTTCCAAAATTAAAAATGAAAATAATGGCAGCTCAACATGTGGCCTCGGAGTCCCCAGGGGGGGGACCATAAATGCCCTCACCTTCCACCCCACTCCAGGTGACGACTCGAGCTGTCTGGAACCACTGTCTGACTCTCATCTTTATTTCTGCAACATTCGCGGCCTTTCCTCTAACTTTTGCTCTGTTGAGCACCATCTCTTCTCCTCTAAACCTCACCTACTTTTTGTAACTGAGACTCAGCTGTCGAAGGCAACTGACAGCAGACCCTTTTCTGTATCATCCTAACTTCTCTATACTCATTTCAAAGCCAAAGGTGGCTGTTGTGTATATATACACAACGACATATCTTGCTTTCTCGTTCCTGAACTCGATTCTTCTGAATTCTATACACTCTGACTTCAGCTTTCCTGTCATTCTCTGACAAAATATATCTGCGCTGTTTACTTATCTCCTAATTCTACTGACTATCAAAAATTCTTTGACTATCTTACTTCTACAATGGAAAACATTCTATCCATTTCTCCTTTTTCTGAAATCTCGATTCTAGGAGATTTCAATGTTCACCACCACCTTTGGCTCTCCTCTCCTTTAATTGATCCACCTGGTGAACAAGCCTACACCTTTTCTATCCTTAATGACCTAGAGCAGCTTGTACAGCACCCTACCTGTATCCCTGACGGCCTTGGAGAGAGCTCCAACATACTTGACCTCTTCCTTACAACCAATCCTTCTGCTTACACTGTTAATCTTTTCGCTCAATTGGGCTCCCCCGATCACAACCTGATCACCTTAACCTGTCCTATCGCTCCGGTACGGCCTGTGAACCCTCCAAAGAAACGTCATCTGTGGCACTTTGGAGCTGTGGATTAGGAAGCCCTTAGGCAGTATTTTTTTTATTTTCTCTCCATGGCCGGGAGCCATCTGAGTGTGCCTTGTGCATTATGGAGGTGATTCTCTTGGGCATGGAAGCATACATTCCTTTCTCATATCCTTTGACTAATGCAAGAAAGCCTTGGTTTAATCATGCTTGTTCTAATGCTGTCCGCAACAAGGAGAGGGCCTATAAAAGGTACCAGAGCCAACCCACCCCTGAATTGCATCTTTTATGTGTTTGTGCACAGAATCGTGCTAAGTCTGTTCTTCGCTCTGCTAAAAATATTTTCATCCGTACTAAATGCTCTCAACTATCCAACTTGAATTCTTCCTGCTTCTTCTGGTACCTTGCCACAAACCTTTCTAACAACTTTACCTCATCATCATTCCCTCCCTTTTTCTACTCTGATGGCTCTGTAGCTATTTCTTCTTCTGATAAAGCAGATCTCTTTGCTCAGAATTTCTCCTCCAATTCCACCTTAGACGATTCCGGTGCTGTTCCTCCATCACTTCCCCCCTCTGACTTCCTCATGGCTAACATTAAATTTTCTTCAGCTCATGTATTTTCTACCATCACAGGCCTCAATACTAACAAGGCATATGGGTCTGATGGAGTCCCTCCTGTTGTTCTCAAGAACTGTGCTTCCGTGCTTACACCCTGCCTAGGCAAACTCTTTCGCCTTTGTTTGTCAACTTGTACCTTTCCTTCTTGCTGGAAGTTTGCTCTCATTCTGCCAGTCCCAAAGAAGGGTGACCACTCCCAACCCTCTAAATATCGTCCAATTGCATTACCATCCTGTATCTCAAAAGTTTTTTAATCAATTCTTAATGGAAGAATTTTAAACCATCTTTCCTATCACAACCTTCCTTCTGATCGTCAGTATGGGTTCTGTCAGGGACGCTCCACTGGCGATCTTCTCACCTACCTTTCAGACTCCTGGTCATCCTCCTTTCGGGACTTTGGCGAAAGCTTTGCCATTGCACTTGACATCTCAAAGGCTTTCGATCGAGTCTGGGATAAATCTTTAACTTCCAAACTGCCCTCTTACGGTTTCTGTCCTACTATCTGTGCCTTCATCCCTAGCTTCCTTTCTGGTCATTCTATAGCTGCTGTTGTAGACGGCCATCGTTCTTCTCCTAGATCTACCGACAGTGGGGTTCCTCAGGGCTCTGTCTTATCACCAACTCTCTTCCTTTTATTCATCAATGACCTTCTAAGCTGTACATCTAACCCTATCCACTCATTCGCTGGTGATTCCACCCTTCATCTTTCCATTCAGTTCCCGCAACGTCCATCTCAGCAGTTACTTCAATAAACAAGGGATGAGGCTATGGCACACCTAATGTCTGACTTGGCTCATATCTCTGACTGGAGTAAAAATAATGTTGTCATTTTTAATGCATCAAAGACTCAGTTTTTACACCTATCAACCTGACAAAATCTTCCACAGGTATAGCCAATAATGTTTAATAATATTCAGCTTAATCCAGCATCATCTTTGAACATGCTTGGGGTTTCATTTACTCGGGAATTATCGAGGAAAGATCAAATTACATCACTTGTAAAATCTGCATCCAAGAGATTAGGTATGCTAAGCCGACTCTGTTCCTTCTTTACCCCTGCACAATTGTTGACTTTATTCAGGGGTTTTATCTGCCCCTGTGTAGAGTACAACTCTCATGTGTGGGGAGGCTCTCCTCATACAGCTCTTCTCAATAGGGTTGAGTCAAAGGCTTTTCGTCTCATTAACTCTCCTCCTCTTACTGACTCCCTTCAACCTCTGTCACTTCGTCACACTGTTGCATCTTTATCTCTTTTCTATCACTACTTCAGTGGTCACTGCTCCTCTGAACTGTCTGCATGCATTCCTCCACCTCTACAACGGGCGTATAGCACCTGTCTAGCAGCAAACTCTCATCCCTTTTCTGTCCAACTCTCTAATGCAGGAGTTAACCGTTACTCCCAGTCCTTTATTTATGCAACAGGTCAACTCTGGAACTGTCTCCCACTGTCTGTATTTCCTGCTTCCTATGATCTCCAGTCTTTCAAATGCAGTGTGTCCAGGCATCTCGAAACGTTCGGATCTTTGGTTCTTTCTTCTTCGCATAAAATGGAAAAATAATGAAGGAGGAGGTATACGCTGAACTATGGCAGCAGAATCATGAGGTAAGCAATTATGTGACTGAGTGCAAACAGCATGTAGACAAACAGTTGAAGTCAATAAGTGAGGAAATAGTGACGGAGTGCAAACAGCACGTGGATAGCCAGCTGAAGATTACTGAGGGGATAGAGATGGAGTGCAAACAGCATGTAGATAACCAGCTGAAGCATGTAGTTGACGATGTTAAGATAATTAGTGAGAATATTGAGGCTGTAGAGAAATATTGCACTGCTGAGCCTCAGGTTAGTGTACAGGGAGTATATGAAAGGAATGTACAGCGCATGGTGAATCTTGACGGATCTCAAGCATCTAAAGGTATCATTTACAGGGTTGAATAATCAGAACATAGGAGGTTTAAGTCCTGGCCTTAATTATGATGCCCCAGTTTTTAGGCCCCAAACCAGTGAAATGCATGGGTATAATAAGGGTCCAGTTCAAAAGAAACCTCAGGAATTTGATGGTAGAGTATCTTGGCAAGCTTACCGTGCACAGTTTGTGTTACTTGCAGATCACAATGGTTGGGATGATAGGCAGAGGGCAGTTCAGCTTGCTACTGGCCTTAAGGGTGACGCATTGGAAATTCTGGGCCAGATGTCAGTCATGGAGAGGAACCGTTATCAGTCACTAGTAGAAGTGCTGGAGTGCAGATATGGAACCATGTACCAGACTCAGGTTTACAGAGCAAGATTCCAGAGCCAAGTACGGGCTCAAGGAGAATCCTATACCAGCTTGCTCATGATCTGGAGAATATGGCATACAAGGCGTACCCTGGAGCAGCACCTAACCTGTTGGCTATTCTTATGAGGGATAAGTTCGTCGATGCTCTTGATAGTGCAGAGTTGAAAGTGCATGTGAAGCAGGCACGACTCAGAAACATGCAAGAACCACTAGTGACAGCTCTAGAATTTGAGTCCAGTACATCCACATTTCAGGTAGGTTGTAGTGCAGGATTCAAGGCAAGAAAAGGGCAGGTACGTGAAGTGGTAATAATTGGAGGAAGTTGCTGGTACAGTGAAAAGCCAGGACATAGGAAAGAGGACTGCTACAAGTGGACGAGGGAACAAGAGAAGACTGGAGGAGGTTGCTGGTTTTGAAGGAAGCTGCGACACTAGAAGGACGAATGTTAGAAATGGAAGAAGGAGCAAGAAGAGAGCAGTGCAGGGAAATCTACAAGTGTAATAAAAGCAGTTGGACATGTGAGGTGGAACACATCAGTTCGAAGTGTCCAATGAAGAAAGAGGAGCATAAGAAGAAGGCTGCAGAAGACCAAAATGAAGCAGAAAACCAGTGGAGGCTGGTGTTAAGGGGCAACCACCAGCTGGCTTTTCCCAAGTAGCCCCACCACTGAGAAAATGCAAGAGAACTGCAATCAACAGTGTGCAAGTAGACGGAAGGATAAACGGAAAGAATTGTTCCCTGGTGACTGACTCAGCCTCAGAGCGGACTTTTGTGAGGCTTGATGTGTGACATCACCAGTATCTGCCTGAGTAATCAGAATTATTGTGTGGCGTAACTGGGCACAGCACAGAACTGAGGGGACCCCTGGATATCCGGACTGAAGTGGTAGGATAAGAGGCTACTCTTCCAATCTACATGGCCGACATGGAGGATCCTTGTTTTCTTGGTTTGGACTATCTGATGTCCAAGGCATGTGAGCTGGACCTCTGCTCCATGAAGCTGAAGGTTTGAGGAAGGTCGGTTCCCGTCACGGTAGTGAAACATACCAGCTCTGGTGGCTAGGTGAGGGCGCTCCTCATTACAGTGATGCTCCCAAAATTGGACCTGTTGCTCCAGTGAAAGGTGGGTGACTCTTTTGACAGCTGTCTAGCAGTAGTGGAGCCTGTTGTAAGGTGAAAGACGAAGGCCGGAGTCGTGGTGGGCAGAACTTTGGTGGAAACAGGCGCAGGTGAAGTGCCAGTTGTGGTGGCTAATTTCTCCCATGAGCCACAGAAGATCAAGAAGGGAAAAATTCTGGGATTGTGCCAGGTGGTGGATCCTGAGTGGCATCAGAGGAAGGCCTGTAAAAGAAGCATAGTCAAGGAAGATGGGTACCCATCAGACCACTTACAAGACCTATTTTCATGGAGTTGCCAATGCCTGGATGGCCCACAAGTGCTGAAGTTGCGGCAGCGCTGGTGAAGCTTGATGATGTCTTTCCACCGGAGACCTAGACCTGGGGTGCACTGATCTTGCGGAGCATTGTATAGACACTGGTGATCACCGCCTGATTATACAAGCAGCAAAGAGGATGGTGCCAACTCAGTGGCAAGAAATGGAGAAGGTGATGGAAAATCTCCAAAGTCAAGGAGTGATAGAAAAGTCCAATAGCCCTTGGGCATCCACAGTGGTTCTGGAAGGAAGAAAGATAGCTCAGTAAGGTGCTGTGTACATTACTGAGCCCTGAATCATGTGACAGTGAAGGATGCATACCCCTTACCAAGAAATGATGACACCCCGGATGCTCTGTCAGGTGCCAAGTGGTTCTTCACCCTAGACATGAGGGCAGGATATCATCAGGTCAAGGTTGCAGAGAAGGACAAAGAGAAGACAGCCTTTTCATACCGTTGGAGCGTATGACAGTTTAAAGTGATACCATTTGGCCTATGCAATGTCCCAGCTACTTATGAGCATCTCACGGATCACATACTTGAAAGTCTGAACTGGCAGACAGGTCTCATCTATCTTACCGAGAAGTGCTACCTGTTTCAGATGGAAATGAAGTACCTGGGACATATTGTAGGTGACAGCAGCATCCGTACTGACCCAGAGAAGGTGGTAGCTGTGGAAAACTGGCCAGTTGCAACTTGTGTGAAGGAGCTACGGACTTTCCTTGGCTTGTGTACCTACTACTGGCGTTTTGTCAAGGACTTTGCAGCTATAGCTGCACCTCTGCACAAGGTGTTGGGGAAAAGGCAGAAGTTTGCATGGACAACAGAGACTCAGAAAGCCTTTGATGAACTCAAGCATGCGTTGACAAGCTCTCCAGTATTGCCATACCCAGCCCAGAATCAGCCATTTATCTTGGACTGTGATGCTAGTGACCATAGTATTGGTGGAGTCCTGTCACAGAAGTGAGATGACAAGGAGTATGTAGTGGCATATTACAGCAAGAAGCTCAGCCCACTGGAGCGAAACTACTGTGACCCGTAAGGAGCTCTTAGCAGTGATGAAGAGCCTTGATTTCTTCCATCCCTACTTGTATGGGTCCTACTTCATCATCAAACCAGACCATGCAGCACTAAAGTGGCTGAAGATGGTACAGAATCGAAAAGGACAACTGCCACGCTCGCTTGGGAAGCTGGACCAGCACAATTATGAGGTACAGCATCGTCCTGTAAAGGTACATGGCAATGCTGACAGCCTGATTCGTCGGCCTTGTGACCAAGAGTGCCGGCAGTGTAGCAGAAAAGATCACAGTAAGAAATGCAGCCGTACTGCAGTGACAGGGCCAGTGTCAGAAGAAGAAGACCTGAAGAGGATGCAGATGGAGGATGCAGATTTACAACCAGTGCTAGAATGACTGCAGTGGAGTACAGCGTGACCACCTTGGGAAGAAGTTTCCAGGTTCAGTCCTGCGACAAAGAGCTACTGGAGTCAGTAGAACCTTCTTCACTTGAACGACTGACTACTGGGACGTCAATGGGAGACACCCGATGACCTCAGCAAGTACTGGGAACTGGTGGTTCCAATGAAAATAAGTTCTAAGATTTGGATGAGTTTCATAACTGGATATCTGGCGGGCACCTGGGAGTGAAGAAAACCCTAAGCTGGCTGCGACAGAGGTTCTACTGGATTGGCATGTGGCAGGATGTTGGAGAGTGGTGTCGGGCCTGTGATGTATGATATGCCAAGAAGGAACCCAAAAAACGTGGTTGTGCCCCTCTTCAGCTGTACCAAGTGGGTGCACCGATGGAAAATGTCGCGTTGGACATTGCTGGGCGTCTTGCCACCTACTGAAAGTAAAAACTATGGTGGTACCATTCTTAAGTGGCGGTTTGGGTGGGGCACGAGCCTCTGTACAGTGTTGCCACGTGTTCCATATCCGCTATGTGAACGGCTCTGATATATGTAATAGGCATCACAGTAAGATAAACACATAAGAATATAATGGTAACGTGTGTATTATAATATATGAAAGAACAGTAAACTGATTATGCGTAAAATATTTATACGGCAATACAGAAACGTGGCATAAATATTTTACAGTGTTGCTTAAAAAAAACTAGTCACTTCTATTGGCTGTTACCGTATTTCTGGGTTGGTAGTAATGTCACAATTATGATTATAAGATAATGTGCAGGAATATAAGTAAAAATATGCCAATTTCTTAGTTAAAAAAATAATAATACATTAAACCCTCATGAGCGGCAACACTCACACACACCCAGTCCGACGTGGGGGCCTGTTTGGGGACACCTCTTAAAAAAAAAAAAAAAAAAGACACGCCAAGACTTTTACCTCCTGGGTGGTGTGGAAATAAAGTCAAATTTACAATATGTACATTATAACGTAAAGGAAAATAACCAAAATGTATCCTAAAATACCACAGACGAGAGAGAGAGAGAGAGAGGGGGGGGGGCAGACCAGGGGCAGTGTTGAGTGCAGCTGAGTGAGAGATGGAGGAAGGGAGGGAATGAAGGAGGGAGAGAGGACTGAATGAAAACAAATCATGGCGCCACAATAGTGAGGTCATCTGGCGCCATATGTAAAACAATAATATTTTTAAATATAATTAGATATAATAAAAACAAAATAAAGAAATGAAAGCACAAGTTTATAAGTCACTCATAAAAGAAACAAAATTCCCAAGGGTGATGCATATCTCCCCCCAGGAGAGAGAGAGAGAGAGAGAGAGAGAGAGAGAGAGAGAGAGTAGGCAGGCCAGGGGCAGTGTTGAGTGTATTGTCAAGCTGAGAGAAAGATGAAGGGAGGGAAGGAAGGAGGGCGAGAATGATTCAATAAAAACAAATCAAGGCGCCGCAACACCGAGGTCATCTGGCACCATATGTAAAACAATAATATAAAACAAAATAAAGAAATGAAAGCACAGGTTCATAAGACACATAAAAGAAACAAAATTCCCTAGGGTGACGACATCTCCCCCCAGGAGAGAGAGAGAGAGAGAGAGAGAGAGGCATCGCGGGTATGGAAAACGTGGCAACACTGTGCAGAGGTTCGTGCCCCACCCAAACCGCCAGTTAAGAATGGTACCACCATAGTATATATGTGTCGCCATGGACTACTTCACAAAGTGGCCAGAAGCCTATGCCATCCGTGATCAAGAGGCTGCAATGTTGCTCAGTTGTTGGTTGACCAGTTCTTCTGTTGTTTTGGGATAGCACAAGAGCTACATTCAGACCAGGGCAGAAACTTCGAGTCTGCTGTGTTCTGTGAGTGCTGCAAGTTATTGGGGATCAAGAAGACCAGGATGAATCCAGTAAGGCCACAGTTTGATGGGATGGTGCAGAAATATCAAGTGGACCCTGGGACAAGAACTGGCCAAGTACTGCATAGAGGGACAAACAGAATTGGACCAGAAATTACCTGCATTGCTGATGGCATATCGGTCTGCATGCTGCCTACTGGCTACCCACCTGCAAAACTGATGTTGGTCCACGAGTTATGCTTACCTGTTGACTTGTTAAAGGGAAGATCACATGGTGAAGAACTGCCTAAAGACACCTCCAGCTATGTGAAGCATCTTCAGGAAAGGCTGGCAAAGGTACATTATCAAGTGAAAGGAGCAGTTAAGTTTATAGAAGTGATGAAGTGGAAATATGATGCCAAGGCAAGTGAAGTGAGCTTCAAGGATGGTGACAGAGTTTGGTTGTACGATGCTCATCAAAAGAAGGGACAGTCACCAAAGCAGCAGAACCCATGGGACGCCCCTTACACTGTGTTGAACTGCCTATCAGATGTAACACATCCGATTCGGGGAGGCAGGAAATCTCACTCAAAGATGGTACACGTGAATCGTCTATGCCAGTACCATGGGCCAGGATAGTACAGCTGGGACGTCTCCGAGGAATCGTGTTCTCCCGCAGCCGAGGATGTTAAGGAGGACCAAGGAGCTGAAGTGAAAGAGGATGGTGACAGTTTCCCAAGAGAAGAGGTCCAAGACATTCCTGGAGGAGTGGACTGTGTGGAGGAGCAAGGACGTCGTCAGAAACGGCATAGGAGAAGATCTGATAAGTTGGAGGATTATTTTGTTAATAATTAGATGATTAGTTTGAATTAAGGACTATGTTTGTATATATTGTGTAGTTTTTAGGGACGACAAAAGGACTATGGAGGGGATAGTGCTGAGAAGCAGGATTTGCTAGTTAGGCAGTGTGGACGTTTCTCAATGTTTCTGGTATTTTCCCATTGCATGTCAAAGTTGCCAGTTAGTCTGCTACTGTAAGCATAGTTATTTCATAAGTTGTACAATATTTTTCTTTTGTTCTTTTTCTCTATAATACCTATTTTATTTATGTGATTGCTTGTTAAATTATGTAATTTAAGTTTGTTTGCTAAATAATTTACAGTGTTATGTAATGTAAGAAAACTCTGGCATGTTTGGGATGTCTCCGATTTGGTAACTGTTATAACCGTGTTCCCTCGGGAATACACCAAAACTGTGGAGAAATGTAGATCATTCTAGAACAATGCAAGTTTATATAAGGATGGGGATGAGACTAGAGCAGGTTCAGTCAGTTTTCAGCTCAATTTGAGTGTAACGCAGTGTCAGTGCAGTGCTGCTAGTGAAGTTTGTGAAGTGTTGCTGGCAAGCATTAAGTGTAATTGCAGTTAGTGAACATTAATTTCGGTACTTGTGAAAATAATGAAGTGTTACTGGCAAAAAGTAAATTGTTACTAGAGTCTGTTTCTCTTTGGTGCCTGTGAAAATGGTCAAACTGAAAAGCATTAAGTGTAATTATTTGGGAAATAAAGACAGTGAACTTAAGAAGCCAGTCTTTATTTACAATGCCTCATCTGGTCTTGTTGCACACCGAAAGGCTTCCTCTAGGAAGAACAACTCACTGGGCAATGTACTATTGCTGTTGGAGCCTGTAGAAGTGTGGGGTGGGGAATTAACAATATGTTGTCTGCGACATTCTGAATGACTAAATTCAAGCCTCATTATCACCGTTTCTTTTTATGAAAAAATCAACTAATTAAGTTCTTAATCTTTGTAAAGAGGTGTACCTGAAGAGCAAATACTTTCCAAAAATTTGTGTGTGAAAACTCACAGTGTGTAAATATGTATCAACGAGTCGTGTCTTGGATGCTGGCCCTTCCCTTATCTACCTCCGTTTATTGCTGAATTATTTAAGAGCATTTTAGCTCAGGCAGTTGTGGCGTCTTCCTTGTGGAGTCTTCAGTCTACTAGTCCCATATACAGTATACGTCCACACATGAAAAAAACAGAGGTTCAAAGTGAAGGGGAAAATAGCAGCGTTGCACTTTTTTTTTCCTAGTTATAACTCACTGTTTTCTATTTCGTTTTATTCCTTTTGATTAGTCATCTGATAATCTAATATTTTGTTTTTGCTTCTGGCTATATCCATTTCATAAATCTACTGACCAAAAAATTTAAGACCGTTTTTCCATACCATTCTGGATCAAAGCTGCAACCAACAAGTGCTGGATATTTTAAGAATCACTATCGCATGTGAGGAAACTTAAGTGTAATGTTCAGAAAAAATCACTAAGGATGTGGTATTACATGTCTGAAAACCATTTAGATTAACAGTCCTGAAATTCACAAACCTGAGAATTGTGCACAAAGTAAATACTTATTTTGGCAGGAAGCGTTGGGCCAAAAATGCAGGAAGAATCTCCGCTCCCTTTCTTCTCCTTCTTGCAGACTTAAATATTATCTCCAAAAGACTATTGTTTGTAAGCCTGTCCATGAATCTAAATTTACCCTATGCAGTCGTATCAGTTACTCATTAGATTTCGGTTCTTTTAAATATTATTCATTATAATCAAGTCCGATTTCTTTTCACCGGACAGAACTTGACGATTCCTGCTGCTTGAATACAAAGTAGGATTGCATGTAATATGATGTGCCTTATTCTTTAAGTAGTAATGCGTTTTCCTGGTTATTTTTATATGCAGTGCTGGGCAGGTGCGCAAACACTTGAGCAAAGCGCAATTGCGCACCCTTGTGCTGCGGTGAATATCATTTGCGCATTGCGCACCACACGAGACTATGCGCAATATTGTGCTTGCGCACATGAAAAGGCAGGTGCACAAGCACAAACTTGATTGCGCTTGCACAACTAAATTTGCGCTTGTGCACCTGCCTTGCGCACCTGCCCTGTGGATTGCGCACTGCGCAATCCAAGGGACACGTGGTCTTCGGAGCTTCCCGCATGGCTGGACAATGGGTAGGGGAGGCTCGGGCGGGTCGCGAGAGTGGGTTGGTGGGGGGAGGCGAGAGGGAAGGAGGGTAGTAGCATTTCTTAAAATGCATCAACAGAGTTAATGTATTTTAATATTTTTAAAATTATTATTATTAGTAGTAAATGATAATAAAAATACGTTATTTACTAAAAGTAGCATATGCAATTCCTTACAAAAATTATGAAAATATATTATTTAAATCAAGTATCCACAGCCAGACAAAATCGTTAGAAAATAAATTAATTCTTTCTCAGAGAGCAATGGAAAGGTCGATGTTGGGAGTATCTTTAAGAGAGAGGAAAAGATCAACTTGGGTGAGAGAGCAGACTAAAGTCAAAGATATTATAGAAGTTATAAAAGAACAGAAATGGAGGTGGGCAGGCCATGTAACAAGAACAAGGGATAATCGATGGAGCAAGAAGTTGAATGACTGGACACCAAGAGATGGTAAGCGTAGCAGAAAAAGGCCAGACAAGAGGTGGAGAGATGAGATACAGAAATTTGCAGGGAAAACGTGGCAAAGATTGGCTCAGCTAAGGAATTCGTGGAGAAGGTTGGGGGAGGCCTTTGTTCAGCAGTGGACTTATAATGGCTGATGACGATGATGATGATGATCCACAGCCTCATAATTTATTAGGTTGTGGATATTTGATTTAAATAATATATTTTCACGATTTTTTATTTTTTGTAAGGAATTACATAAGCTATTGTATATCTATATTGAATTATTAAATAAATTGTTTTGCGAAAATGCAGATAAAAGTAAAACTGGCAACATCACAGCCTTTGTTTTCCTGTCCCGCTCCACACCTTGTTCACTGTTTGAACTTCCACGAGTTAACAAGTAACGACGCCTTGCTCCAGTCCTATCGCCTTAGTCACTTACGTGTGCAGAGTGAATAATTTTATTACACTAAATGTGCACAGTCGAGGTCTGAGTTACAGGAAAATGAAAATAACAAAAATTAAAAATAATAGAATGTAATAATAATAAATCTAAAGGTGAATGTAGGGAACAGTAAAGTTATGCTCTTGGAGAGAAGTGAAGCCAGTGATCGTACAGTGAGGTTGGATGAAGAGGGAATGGAAAATGTGTGATTAAGTGCTTGGGTAGTGTGACGAGTTGATGACTGATGAGAAAGAATGGAAGCTTAGAGGGTGAAGTACTTGAAAGGGTACAACAAGGAAGAAAGGTTGCTGGTTCCCTGAAAGCAGTGATAAGAAACAGGGAAGTGAGCATGGAAGTGAAGAAGTTACTACATGACAGTAATATGAGATACCAACTCTAATGTATGGAAGTGAAGCTTGTTGGAGGGACAGAAGTCAAGAGTGAGAGCTGTGGAAACAAATGAGTTATTTGAGAGGTGCATGTGGAGTTACACTGAGAGACAGACAAATGAAATGAGGAAGTGAAGGATCGTTGTAGTGTGGATATGGATGTGAGGAAGCGTTAGGAGAAACACACTGAGGGGGTTTGGCCATGTGGAGAGGATGGAGAGTGCCATGTGAAGAGGATGGAGAGTGAAAGACTGACGAGGAGAGTGTATGTGAGTGAAGTGGAGGGGGGTAGATGGAGGGGGAGGCCAAGGATGAGATGAAAGGATGGAGTGGAGAAGTATATGAGAGAGGGGTGTGTGAGCTGGGACCAGGGCAGTGAAATGGCGGAGGACAGGGTGACATGGAGGCGATTTGTTGCTTTTGTGGCTAGTGGCCACCCCTTACGGAATTAAGGGGTCTGGCACTGGCAATAGATAGAATAATAATAAATAAAAGTAAGTATGCCAATTTATTTAAATATCCCATTACATATTTTACAGTAATTCCCATAAATATATGCAAAAGATTTGCGCTAGCACTTTGCAACATTGTGCAAGCTAAATATTAGATTGCACACTTGCGCAAATTACAAATAATAGAAAATAATAATAATAAATAAAAGTAAGTATGCTATTTTACTTAAATATCTCAATATTTTACAGTAATTCCCACAAATATATGCAAATGGTCTGTACTTGCGCTTTGTGACATTGTGCAAGCTAAATATTTGTCAGATTGTGCACTTGCGCTTGGTAATGAACTGTGGATTGAGCATTGCGCCTGCGCACAGTATTGAACTGTCGATTGCGCATTGCACTTGCACAATGTCCTTCTTCACTTGCTCTGCCCACCACTGTTTATTTGTCACGTCACATCGCAGTTTACCATCCCGCTACAAAACTAGAAAGTTTTCACAACAAAATGGTAGAGTTGAAAGTACTGTGCTGCCAACCATGCATGCAAAAGAATATCTTGGAAATGTGAGATTATGCCAAAATGGACATTATATTTTATGTAAGCAAGAAGGAACCAACGGTTAGAAGCCCGCAAGATTGATCCTTCCAAGATAAACACGAAAACAATATAACAGAGAGCCAAATTCAAGATCAGTTCATTTAGAGATGCACGGACACACTACGTTTGAAAGACCTGAGGCCATGGGCAGTAGGAAATACAGACAGAGGAAGACAGTTCCAGAACTGATCTCTTTCATACATAAAGGACTGAGTAATGATTAACTCTTCCATTAGAAAACTGGAGAGAAAAAGGATGAGAGTTTGTTGCTACATGGGTGATATACACCCGCCCTAGGGATGGAGGGATGCAAGCATACAGTTCAGATGAGCAGTGACCATTGAAGTTGTGATAGAAAAGACAAAGATCCTGCAGTGTAGTGAAGAGGCAGAGACTGAAAGGAACCAATTAGAGGAGGAGAGTTAATGAGGTGAGAATCTTTTGACACCACTTTGTTGAGGGGAGCTGTATGTGGGAAGCCTCCCCAAACATGAGAGTTGTACTTTAAACAGAGGAATCACACCTCTGTGTGAAGTCAACAACTATGCAGGAGTAAAGAAGGCACGGAGTCGGCATAGCACGCTTAGTCTCTTGGAAGCAGATTTTACAAGAGAATATGATCTTTCAAACATAAATTCCAAGAGAATGAAATTCCAAAATATGTTCAAAGGTGATGAAGCATTGAGACGGATATTGTTAAAATTATTCATATCCTGCAGAAGATTCTGACGGGTAGAGACATGGAAGAAATGAGTTTTTGATACATTGAAAGAAAAAGAGTGCTTTTAACCCAATCACAGATACGAGCCAAATAGCATTAGGATTGCCAAAGCCCCATCGCTTGTTTATTGAAGTAACCTCTGAGATGGTCGCTGTGAGAAGTGGACTGAAAGATGAAGGATGGAGTCATCAGCATATGCCTGGATAGGGTTAGATGTACAGGTTGATTGTTATTTATGAACAGAGGGAAGAAGGTTGGTGACAGGACAGAGTCCCAAAGAACATCACTATTGATAGCTGTAAAAGAACGGTTGCCATCTACAACAAGAGCTATAGATCAGAAATGAAGCTAGAGATGAAGGCACAGACAGAAGGGTAGAAACCATAAGAGGGCAGTTTGGAAATTAAAGATTTATTCTGGAATTGATCGAAGGCCTTTGTAATAACTGGAATAGCAAAGCTTTTGCCAAATTCCCGAAAGTAGGATGATTAGGAGTCTGAAAGGAAGGTCAGAATATCTCCAGTGGAGCATCCATGGTGGAACCCATACTATCGATCGAAGGGAAGGTTTTAATAGGGAAAGTGCTTTAAATTCATTAGGTTAAGAGTAATTTCAAAAACTCTTGAAATACAAGATATTAAAGCAATTTGGCTATTGTCAGAGGGCTGGGAATGGTCATCATTTTTTGGGACTGGCTGAATGAGGGTAAATTTACATGCAGAAGGAAAGGACAAGTAGGCTGACAGAGGTAAAAGATTTTGAAAAAGCAGGGTGAAACCACAGAAGGACAGTTTATGAATACAGTAGGGGGGACCTCATCAGGTCAATATGCCTTGTTAGTAATGAGGCCAGTGATGGCAAAAAAAACATCAATTGAAGAAATTTTTATGTCAGCCATGAGGAAGTCGGAGGGGGGGATTGGAAGTGATGGAGGAACAGCACTGGAATCGTCTAAGGCGGAATTGGAGGAGAAAGTCTGAGCAAAGAGTTCTTTTTTTCCAGTAGAAGAGACAGCTATAGAACCATGAGACTGGAAAAGAGGGAAGGATAATAAAGTAAAGTTGTTTGAAAGTTTTTGGCATAGTCCCAGAAGGACCAGGAAGAATTTGAGTTAGTGAGTCCAGAGTATTTAATGTGAATGAAATTTTTAGCAGAGCAAATGATAGACTTAGCATGAATCTGAGCAGAAACATTAGATAGATGAGATTCAGGGGTGGATTGGCTCTGGTACCTTTTGTAGGCCCTCTCTTCGTTGTGGAAAGGATTAGAACCAGCGTGACTAAACCGACCTTTTCTCAAAAGTTACAGGATATGAGAAAGGAATGTATGCCTTCCTGCCCAAGAAAATAACCTCCATAATGAGGAAGGCACACTCAGATACGCCTTGTCCATGGAAGCAATAATCGCTCCAGGGAAAATCAAAGAAGTTCTGCCAGAGGGCCTCTCAATAAGCATATCCAAAGTGCCTCAGCCGCCACTTCTTGGGAGGGTCCACAGGCCTTACTTGAGTGACAGGACATCGTAAGGTAATAAGTTTGTGATCGGAGGAGCCCAATGGAGAGAGAAAAAAAAAGTGTAAACTGAAGCATTAGTTGTAAGGAAAATGATAATTTTGTTGGAACCCTCTCCAAGGTGGTCAGGGACATGGCGTAGGTGCTGTACAAGCTGCTGTAGGCCATTAGGGATAAAAAGGGCTTGTTCACAAGGTCAATTAGTGAAAGGTGGTGGTGAACATTGACATTACCAGGAATGGAGATTTCTGAGAAAGGGCTGATTAAAAGGACGTGTTCCATGTTAAAAGAAAGGTAGTCAACGAATTTGTCATAATCAGTATTAGTTCATAAGTACAGAACACTCATGTAATTATTTAGTTGGATAATGACAGGCTAGGGTATGCCAGAGAGTAGAAATTTCAAAAGATTCAAATCCAGGAGCACGAGAACAAGATATTGTTAAGAAACTTGATTGCTAGTTAGACTGTGCAGGAGAATTCCTGATGATTCTCGAAGTCGTGCTAAGTGACAGAGTTACCAGTTACCTGCTGTGTGTGTGTGTTGTTAGTTTGTAAGTTGTACATTAATTTGTGCTCTTTTTCTTTATATATATATATTTATATATATATATATATATATATATATATATATATATATAGATATATATATATATGATTGTTTGTTAAATTATTTAATCTTCCTTAGTTTCTATGCTAAATATCTGTGTTCTGTAATGCAAGAAAACTCTGGATATTTTGGATGTCTCTGAGTTTGCAACTGTTGCGTACCCGAGAATGTAGTAGAGGATTCTAAGACATAGGACGCTTATAATAAGGATGGGGAAGAGACTAGAGCAGTCAGTTTCAGTTCAGATTGAGTGTAGTTCAGTGTCGGTGCAGTTAGTGATTTTGTATATCCAGTACTTGTGAAAACAGTGAATTGTAGTTGGAAAGCATTAAGTGTAATTGCATTTACTGAAGTTTATATATATCCGATACTTGTGAACAGTGAAGTTGGCAAGCATTAAGTGTAATTATTTGGAAAATAAAGACAGTGAACTTAAGAAGCCAGTGTTTATCAACAATGCCTCAGCTGGTATTGTTGCACACCGAAAGGCTGCCTCTAGAACAACTCTCTGGGCAACGTACTACCCGGTACTGCTGTTGGAGCCTGTGGCAGTGTGGGGTGGGGAGGTAAGAATATGTTGTCTGCTACATTCTCAGTGACTAAATTCAAGCCTCATTATCACAGTTTCTTTTTACGACAAAACCAACTCATTGGGTTCTTAATCTTTGTAAAGAGTTGTACCTGAAAAGCAAATACTTTCCAAAAATTCGTGTGTGAAAACTCTATCTATCTATTGCCAGACGCCATAATCCCGTAAGGGGTGGCAATTTGACTCAGAGTTATTTGTTTTACAGGGAGGGGCACTAACCCTCCACCAACCCACTTGTTGACACGTAGGGAGCACGTATGGTTTGGTTATATGGTTACCACCCAGCGTTGTAAATGGTTTCTTGGCTTACAGGAAACCATTTGGCTTGTCACTCAATGAAAACTCACAGTGTGTAAATACGTATCAACGCGTCATGTCTTGCATGCGGGCACTTCCCTTATCTACCTCCGTTTATTTGCTAAATTGCTTAAGAGCATTTTAGTTCAGTTGGTTGTGGCACCTTCCTTGTGGAGTCTTCATTCTACCAGCCCCATATACAGTATATGCCCACATAAAAAAAAAAAAAAAAACAGGCTCAAGATGAAGGGGAAAACAGCACAGTTGCAATTTTTTCCTAGTTATAACTCACTTTCTTCTGTAACGTCTTATTTCTTTTGAGTTAGTCATCTGATAATCCAATGTTTTGTTTTTGCTTCTGAATGCGTGCACTTCATAAACCTACTGACCAAAAAATTTAAGACCGTTTTTCCCTACCATTCTGGCTCAAAGCTGCAGCCAACAAGGGCTGGTATTTTAAGAATAACGACACATGTGAGGAAATATAAGTGTAATGTTCAGAATAAATCACTCAAGCTGTGCTGTTACATGTCTGAAAACCATTTAGTGTAATGGTGAGAACTGTTATATACGCCACCGCTGGTCACCAGTGTATTGGTGAAAATTTTTATATCTCACTGCTATGACACCAGAGTAATGCTACGATGATTCTGATCCCACAAAAACTTTGTCACTACAATCTCTCCTCTTACAACCATTTGTTATATCACCTCTTAGCGTTGGAGTGTAAATCACCAGGATGCGCACTGAATTTAAAGTTGAGATTACAAGGGTGACAGTTGGTATCCTAACGGGAATTTAGTATCAGGTGAAGTTTCTATGCCGGTTCCAATCGTCCTAGTTCAATTCAAGGTTGTAATAGACTTTATGGAGGATGGTAGGTGTGTTAGCATGATATTCTTTATGGCTGGCCGTCATTGTACTGACCCTGAGTAAAACACTTTTGACTCACTAACGTGGCTGCCATTAAGTTACCGAGCCTGTTTTTAGTGTAACTCAAAGCAACTGGGGCGTTTTACTCTTCTTACTCCGAAATAGATACCACAGACTTACCCGACTTATATCCAACCTGTAGGATCAGATTTCATACTGAATGGGTTAGCATGAATTCAGGTAGGCCTTGGTTCTCGAGCTGTTATTCCCCGTAAGTACACCTTGTGGGCCGCCTCGTAAATGGAAAGAAGGGTAATTGGAAATCCGATTTTAAAGAGTATAACACTGGTTTTAATCATACCCAAAATTAGATGAATGCTTAAATCCACAGACTTACTTCCCTAGTTAACACTGTTCTAATAACACTTGAAACATAAAGACCACACGAGTTATAAGTGTGTGTCGTTCTCCTTGGTCACTGAAGGACTCGAGGAGGGACGATACTAAAACGATATAAAGACCACTGACTCAATAATACATCCTGCACCCCTCTCCACCAATAACACTTTCCCTTCAGTGGTGAGATTTAACCATAACACTCTGTACAATCAATGGTAAGACCCAAAATGACCTAACTTAATGCACAACTTCCGAGAATTAGATTATCATTTTAGACTCATGAAATGCACTTCAATTACATTATTTCCCTTGTGACTTAAAATACAGAAAACTCCCGCCTTAGATTAAGGTACAGTGATTTAGATCTTTGCCTAACAATTAATGGGGGGGGGGAATGTATGGTATGTGAGTGTGGTGACACGTTTGGCAGATTACAACGATGTTAAAATCTGCGAATCAAAGGCGATGGAATGAGTCACACAAGAAGTGTGCTCCTGAACACACTATTAATCACTCTATTCTCTATAATTCTCAATGTGAAAACAACGGGAGGAGGAGGATTATGAGGCTTAAACACTGACCAGCGAATCAAAGGCGATGGAATGAGTCACGCAATCATATCGTTCGTTCGTTCAAAGATTCCCTGCACCTATAGTGCAGGCCGGGCCATACATTAGCCCGATTAGTGGGGTATGGGCTGCTTAAAAAACAGTAATGGGGGAGGACAGGACCTGGGGATTGCCCAGCACACACGTCCTGTCTCCAGGCTGGCTTTGTGGTGTGTGTGCACTTGCAGTCATATGCTCACCCACACCTTATATAACCTCGGATACCTCAGTCCGTTTGTATTCGAGGATGTTTTATCTTCCGATTACAGGTTTCACGTTAACAAGTATGTGTCGCAACACTCATTTGGGAATTGACTTCCTTAGAGCTTATCGTATCTCACCAAGATCACATGACGATGAAGAAAATTTGAGTAGTATCGAGAATGATCACATCACTTAATACGAAGCCTTCGTAATGATGTTCGAATGCTATTTTATCAGTTAACCAAGCGTGGGAATGTACAACGATCTATATTTCAGGGTAACTAAATATATAGAATATTACGGACTGTTTCTCCCCTTCTGCCACTTTCTCAATTAGCATTTCTAACACTAAAATGAATCGAGACCGAAAGATATCTTTGAATTTACTCAACTAAGAGGTTATGAAGATTTAGCCAATTTAAAAGTTCGTCAAACTCCGCTACCAGCGTGCTTTATGGAGGAGGGAGTGTGGTCAGTGATGTAATACTTAATGCGAACTACATAATACATATATGTTCACTTCTAACTTATCTTTACGATGCAAAAATCACTCTAATATGATACTTATAGCACACTTATACTAGATTATAATTATTCACTTACTAAATTGTTCTTAATTACTTAATCACAACTATCTTACATCTAAGTTACACTTATATTACATCTTAACCCAACTTACTGGCACTACATTAAAATAACAGTCCTGAAATTTACAAACGTGGGAATTGTGCTCAGTCATAAGTGAACACTTGTTTTGGTAGGAAGCACTGGGCCAAAAACGAGAGAAGAATCTCCACTCTCCTTCTTGCAGACTCAAATATTTGTTTGCTCCAACAGGCGATTGATTGTAAACCTGCTCAAGACTCAAAATTAACCCTGTGCAATCATGATCAGTTACTTACTGAATTTCAGTTCATTTAAATATTATTCATCATACTCGTCTGATTCCTTTTCACCTGACGGAACTGGACGATTTCTGGTGCGTGAATACAAAACTAGGGTTGCATGTAATACGTTGAGCCTTATGTTGAAGTAGTAATGCATTTTCCTGGTTATTTTTATTTGTCATGTCACATCGCAGTTTGATTACCATCCCGCCACAAGACCTGGAAGGTATCACAACAAAATGGTTGAGTGGAAAGTACTGCCAACCGTGCATGCAGAAGAATACCTGGGAGATGTGTGATTATGCCAACGCGGAAATTATATTTTATGTAAGCAAGAAAGAAACAACTGTTAGAAGCCATCATGATTGTTCCTTCCAAGATAAAAACAAAAACAAGATAACAGAGAGCCAAATTCAAGATCAGTTCATTTAGAGATGCACGGACACACTACGTTTGAAAGACAAGATGTCATGGGCAGTAGGAAATACAGACAGAGGAAGCCAGTTCCAGAACTGATCACTTTCATACATGAAGGACTAGAAATAATGATTAACTCTTCCATTAGAAAATTGGAGAGAAAAAGGATGAGAGTTTGTTGCTAGATGGGTGATACACGCCCGCCCTAGTGGTGGAGGGATGCAAACATACAGTTCAGATAAGCACTGATCATTGAAGTAGTGACAGAGAAGACATAAAGATGCAACAGTACAGCAAAGAGGCAGAGATTGACGGGAGTCAGTTAGAGGAGGAGGAGGAGAGTTAATGAGGCGAAAATCCTTTGACACTACCTCGTTGAGGGGAGCTGTAAGTGGGAAGCCTCCAACACACGAGAGTTGTACTACACATGGGGGAATAAGACCTCTGTGTAAAGTCACCAACTGTGAAGGAGTAAAGGAGGCACGGAGTCGGCATAGCACACCTGGTTTCTTGGAAGCAGGTTTTACGAGAGAAGTAATATGATCTTTAAAACATAAATTTCAAGAGAATGAATTCCCAAAGCATGTTCAAAGATGATGAAGGATTGAGACGGATATAGTTAGAAATTATACATATCCTGCAGAAGATTCTGACGGGTAGAGACATGGAAGAACTGAGTTTTTGTTGCATTAAAAGAAAAAGAGTGATTTTAACCCAATCACAGATACAAGCCAAATATCATTAGGTGTGCCAAAGCCTCATCCCTTGTTGGTTGACGTATCCTCTGAGATGGATGCTGTGAGAAGTGGACTGAAAGATGAAGGATGGAGTCATCAGCATATGCCTGGATAGGGTTAGATGTACAGGTTGAAGGTTATTGATGAATGGAAGGAAGAAGGCTGGTGACAGGACAGAATCCCGAGGAACATCACTATTGATAGCTGTAAATGAACGGTTGTCGTCTACAACAAGAGCTATAGAACAGAAAGGAAGCTAAAGATGAAGGCACAGATATAAGGATAGAAGGCATAAGAAGGCAGTTTGGAAATTAAAGACTTATGCCAGACCTGATCGAAGGCCTTTGAAATATCTAGTGCAATATCAAAGCTTCCACCAAAGTCCTAGAAGTAGGATGATTAGGAGTCTGAAAGAAAGGTCAGATCTCCATGGTGGAACCAATACTATCGATCGAATGGATGGTTTTGGTGGGGAAAGTGCTTTAAATTTATTTCCACACACACAGCAGCCTTAGTGCCCTCATAGTCAACATATTTTTAACCGCTTTCAACAACTTTCCATTTACTCCAATATTCTCCGTATTTTCCACATTCCTTGTCTGTCGACTCTGTCATATGGTTTCTCCCAATCCATGAAGGTTTCACAAAACTTTTCTCCCTTCTCTATAAACTTTTCCACTGAAGATCTTAGGACGAATGTTAGATCTACACAACTCTTCCCTTAGTAAAACTACCCTGTACTTCTCCAACTAATTCTGCTGTTATTTCTCTCTGTCTATAAGTATCCTGCCATATGCTTTCCCTATTACACTAAGACGACAAATGTCTCTGTGATTACCACACACTTCATTTTCCTTTTTCCTTTGTACGGTGGAATAATTATACCTGACTTCCAGTCTTCCGGGACTCTACCTTCCTTCCAGGGCAATCGGCACATCTTCCATGTCCATTCTACTAATATCACTCCCCAGTGTTTCATCATTTCATCACACACTCCATCAATTCCTGGGTCCTTCTCCACTTTGACTTTATTACTTCCACTACTTCCATCCAATTGATCTCTTCCTCCTTTCTCATATCCCTTCTTCTCCCAGCCATTCCCCAGCCACTTATACTTGCATTACTTTCATTCTCTATTTTTTTAAATTCCTTAAAGTATTCTCTCCACCTGCTCACTTTTTGTCCTTTCTCCACTATCAGTCTACCATTTTCATCTCTCACTACACTAATACCTTCTTTACTACCCGTTTTAACTCTCTTTACTTCCTTCCAGAACATTTGCTTACATTTCCTCCACTCTACATTCATATTCCTTTCATGTTTCTCGTTTTCTTTCTTCTTACCTTCTCTTACTAATCCTTTCATCTCTCTCTTCCTCTCTACATAGAAGTCTTTGTTTTGTCTTTCAACTTCCTCCATGCCTCTTCTCATCCACTCATTATATGCTTAATTCTTTTGTGCCACAGCTTGTGTCACCTCTTCCTTCCACCATGCTATTCCTTGCACCCCCTTTCATCTTCTCTTTGCCCAACACATCACCTTACATGCTGCACAGATTTCCTCTGTGAATATCTTGCACACACCTTCCGCCTCCCCCATATTCTCCAAATCATATTTACCCATTCGCTCCTCTACTTCTCTCTTATATTCTGTCTTCTTTTCATCTTCTTCCAACCTTTTCACCCTCCTTGGATGGACTTATTCCTCATGCTCTTCTCTCCTTCCATTCATCAACTGCATTTGTACCTTGATTTTCACCACCACCAAATGGTCGTCAGAAAGTCCGCTCCCCCAACTTTTTACTCTCGTATCCAGCAGATATCTTCTCAATCCCTCATCCAAACGTACATATAAATCACTGCCTTCCGTTCACTGAGTTCACCACCCACCTTTATCCTCACTCGCCACGTATACCTGTGGACCATTTTGTGCCTAAAGGGGTTATTGGCTATCACGAAGCCCCTCCCCGCACAGATGTCCACTAGAGCACTACCATTGTAATCCACTTCTGCAGGCACACTTTACTCACCAACTACTCCATCCACCTTTTCATTCCCTATTTTTTCATTCATATTTTCAGTCAACTACACTCTCACTACTCTCAAACTTTTGCATCCATGCTTCCACATTTGCCCTGAATTCATCTTTCACTCTGCTTGCCCAGTCTTCCGTAAGCGCATATACACACACAATCGCCCACGCTTATATTCCTTTTTTCAGTTTCATTCACTCAATCCTTGAGCCAACTGATCCATACTTTCTTATATTCTTTTTCCATCTCTAGCACACAACAATACGAGTTCATATACCCTCCTTTGCCCTCTCGTTCTCACCTGCTCCCTCGCACATACCCCATCACTAATCCCACTCTCTCACACTCTCACCTCATCATATAGTCTCATTCAATCCACATATGTCCACTTGTGGATCCTCAGGCACCTGGACAATCTTTTTTTTTTTTTTTTAACCTCATCATTTGCACCCCTCACATTCCATGTTGACATCCACACCATGATCTTTTGTACTGTACTTGGTCGTCACCAATAGGTAAGTCCTGGTCCGAGGCATTTTGTTTGTCTTTTTATTTTGCGTGGAGGGGCACTAACCCTCCGCTAACCCACTTGTTGGCACGTATGGAATATGTATTGGTTGGAAACAAGGTTACCACCCAGCGTTTTAAATGATTTCCTGGCTTACAGGAAATCATTTGGCTTGTCACTCAATGTAGAATCCTCTGGTGTAAAGTATCACTACACTGAGTGAGTGGATGATGGGCGCCCCCACCGACCACATGGATGCGGGTGTACACTAGGGTAGCCTGGAATTGCACAATTTGGGGGGGGGGGCAATACTTCAGATATGATTTATATCTTACATTCATCATGAAAATTTAATATGACCATGTGAAAAATAGTTTTTAAAAGTCCTCCAAAAAATATACATAAAAAGCAAAAAAAAGCTAAACTGTCATTTCACTAAGTTTACGGAAGACACGATTTTTCAATAGTTGTTCGATTGATTGTGCACCCTTGAAACCATACCATTTAAACGATGAAAACTTGTCCAAAATGCCATTTTATGAGAGGTTATTATTCTCCGTTTATGTCTGATGATGCCTGATACAACTATTGCCATACGCAAATCAAGCGAATTAGAGCTTTGTTGCTAGTTATATTTCGCGACATGCTAAGCTGATTTTTATAGGATGCAAAAATCAAAACGAAAATCAGTTCAAAATGAGGAAGTATATTGGAGAGTGGTAAATCTGAATAATATCTGTCCTTAATATTATCTTCATCAAAAGCTACAAGAATCAAACACACTCTTGGTGCTCGAGCGGTTTCCACACATCAGTGTGACCACCTTCTGCCTCGGAGGAAAGTAATTAGGTTAGAAGAGTGAAGAACTTTAATTTAAGAGTACGAACTTATGACGTGAACTAAGCCGACATTAAAAGGGTACATTATATATATCATCATCAGCCGTTGAGGTCCACGCAGGACCGGCCTATCCCTACCGAAGCAGGGACGATACAAGCCAATGTATCTCTATCCAGTGGCTTAGGCTGTCTGGTAGAGACTGTATGTAGGGTGAGAAGTGCTTGTAAGTGTAATTGTAGTGGCTTTGGATGTGTGTGTAGTCTGTGAACCAAGTGTAGTCGGCCCGCCTTAAGCCGACTGGGTGCAAGCATACTAGTATGCGACACTGGTTCAACCACAGCATCCCTTTAATGTCCACCAAAGTAGCAAGTGGCTCGGTGAACTTTTCCCAAAGTTTTTACAACTCTGGCGGGAGGCGAACCCTCGTCCACCAGCGTGCGAAACGCACACTCTACCACTGTACCACAGAGGCTCTTATATATATATATATATATATATATATATATATATATATATATATATATATATATATATATATATATATATATATATATATATCCAATCCTACATTGCCCCATGAAGAGCGTAAGGGCCCGTTCACACATCGCCGAATGAGATGCCGAATGCGTGCCGAACCGTATTCGGCCGGGATTCGGCCAGAATCGGGCGCAAACTGCCCGACTTCGGCCTTTCTGTCTGCTGTCTGTTTGATGTTGCCGACAGTATACCGACGAAATAGAATGCAAACCGAACGCAAACCGAACGCAAACAGAATGCGCACAGACGCCAACCCGAAACTCTTATTTTGAAAATTAACCGTAATTTTTTCGGTGCGACATCGGTACAGCATCGGCGATGCATCAGCGATGCATGAACGATGCATCACCGATGCTGTACCAAGGGCATCCCGAATGCATACCGAACTTCCCACACCCACCCAGGGGTGTATATATATGCGCGTACCAAAAAGCCCATCACACTCCCAGTTCCAACAGAGCAACAATGGACATCACAGCAGTCATCCCCAGCGAAGTCAACAAGCAAGCCGTGGCCCTGTGGAGCAAAGCACAGACTGACTCCCTGCTCTGCGTCAAGTATCTGACCTACCTGTCTGGCTCTCCTGCGACAGGCAGGAATCTTGGAAATGGGGGTTGGAGTCCTCTGGGAACAGGTCTTCGGATGCCGCCTCCATTCTGCGGTAGATGCTGTAGTGCGCCCGTTCTCCTAGCTCTGGAAAGTGTGACTGGGATGCTTTGGCCTTTTATATATGCCTCGGTGGGCGGTGTTCAAAATTCTGTATACATTCTTGGGACAATCGGTATAATTTTGGTATGTATTCTGTCCATATTCGCCGATTCATCGCCGACATCGTACCGATTTATAACGGTCATTTTGTCGGCGATGCATCGGCGAATGCATACTGAATGCTTTGAATGCATACCGAAGGATTACCGAATGCGACCCGAGGGGGCCCCGAGGAAGTGAGTTCGGGCAGGTCACACCGAATATTTCATGTTTGATGAAATATTCGGTGACTTGCCCGAACCCATTTCGAACACCCCGAAACGTTCCCGAAGTGCGCCGAATACCCCAGAATTGACCACCGAACGTTTCCCGAAGCCTATTCAGCATGCATTCGGCTTCACTTTCGGCGATGTGTGAACGGGGTCTTAGAGCCCGGGCCTAGGCAGTTGGTCCCAACAATTAAGATGAGTGACCAGCCTCACTCATCCCTGAGTGGCATTACATGAGCAATCAACCCCAACAATTCCTTGGATATAAACCTTCACCAGCTCAATCCGACTGGAGCGCAATAATTACCCACTAAACCACCAGGCGCCAAAATTTGGTCATATGGTTACCACCCAGCGTAGTAAATGGTTTCCTGGTGTACAGGAAACCATTTGGTTTCTCACTCAGAGTTACCCACAGGCAAAAGGAAGAGGAAAGAATGAAGAAAAGAAAAACAGAAATATAGATAGATAGATACATAGACAGATAGATATCTTATATACCGATATATATATATATATATATATATATATATATATATATATATATATATATATATATATATATATATATATATATATATATATATATATATAAGTGTGCGTTTTCGTACACTGAAGAACGAGGGTTCGCGCCCCGCCAGGGTAATATACTTTAGGAGCGTTCTTCAGGCCACGTACTGCATTGGTGGACATAAGTACTGTGGTTGAACCAGTGTCGCATGCTATAAAATATGCTTGCAACAGTCGGCATTCGCGGGCCGATTACACTTGGTTCACAAACTACACACACATCCAAAGCCCCTCCAACAATACAATTACTCTTACAAGCACTTCTCATCCAACATACAGTCTCTACCAGACAGCCTAAGCCACTTGGAAGAGATACACTGGCTTTGTTGTCCTCACTTCGGTCGGGATAGGCTGGTCTGCAGTGGACACTCAAACGGCTGATGATATATATATATATATATATATATAGATAGATAGATGATAGATATAGATATAGATATATATATATATATAGATAGATAGATAGATAGATAGATGATAGATATAGATATAGATATATATAAACGGTATATATATATATATATATATATATATATATATATATATATATATATATATATATATATATATAGATATATATATATATATATATATATATATATATATATATATATATATATATATATATATATATATATATTGTTACGGAACAGAGAAAACTGTCCCGCAAAGTTCCAGGTTCAAAACAAAAGAGTTAGGTAAAATTACAAGTTAAAGTTTAATGCTCAAACTAACAACAAAACATTCAGGACTCATAAGGATAATGTAATGGCAAAAAACAGATTAAATATATGGTTAACTGCAAATAGCCTCTATTAACACGAAATTAGCAAGAGTAAATTTATCTAAGTCAGCCCTGATAAAATGAGAAAGCAGGATAATACTCAGTGAACGCAAGATATATTATTACAGATACAAAATATTATCAAAAATGACTGACACCCAAAACACATGAATCACAAAAACCTTACTAGGCGTAAGAATTAACACCTTATGCTACACAGTACAAGAAAAAATGCAATAACAGTTATACTCAAATTACACAGCTGCTAGATGGTTGGAGACTTCCTGAGCACTCACAATAATAACAACTGTACAGGGGGGGACAGAGATGTGAACAAAATGAGGAGTAGATCTAAGTGGCCATAATGCAGAGATTGAGCTCATTATATAGGGGCCGGCAGAGCTTGATATAACTTGTAAGAAGGACGCGCAAATGAAGCCATGGGGACAAAGAGTTGACAATCCTGCTCTGAACAACAGAAAGAACTACTTACTCTACTATAAGGGAGGAGGGGGGGAGTGAGGTAGAACACGCTCGTGATCAAACATGCAGCATACTGTACGTTAGAATTACACAAAGGATGATGAAATCATAGGCTATGTAACACCTCCCCACAAAGAAAAAGAAATTTACAAAGGAAATATCTTATTACTCTAAAACAATCTGTCTAAAGTCTAGATAAGCAATCTTCAATAACATTTTCTTTCCCCTTGACATGTTGTATGTCTAATGAATACTCCTGAAGAAGTAGACTCCATCTTGTCAATCTCTGATTTTTATTTTAAACTTACTAAGGAATTTCAGTGGGTTATGATCGGTATAAATGACTATGGGGTCAAAACCAGAACACAAATAAAATGAAAACTGCTGTAAACCCAAAATCAAGGCCAAAAGCTCTTTCTCAATAGTTGAGTAGTTCTTTTGAGGTGGAGTGAACTTCTTACTGTAATAAGATACAGGGTGTTCAATACCCTGATCATCCTCTTGCAGCAAAACAGCCCCAGCTCCTGTATAACTTGCGTCAACAGCCATCTTGAAAGGCTTAGCAAAATTTGGAGTAGCGAGCACTGGCTGACATAATAGGATAGCTTTAAGTTTGCTGAAAGAGGATTCACAGTTATCGGTCCAGACAAATTTTACTCCCTTTTTCAGTAGGTCTGTAAGTGGTGATACAAGAATTGAAAAGTTAAGAACAAATCTCCTGTAATAACCTACCATTCCCAAAAATCTCTGTAGCTCTTTCCTACTTTTAGGTCTGGGAAGATCACTTATAACCTGAACCTTAGCTCCTGGTGGTGCAACATGTCCTTCACCAATTACGTACCCAAGGTACTGAACTTTAGCTTGACCAAACTCACACTTTGATAAATTAGCTACAAGATTAGCCTGAACCAAACGCTCAAGAAATTTACTGACATGGCATAGGTGATCTTTCAGTTGTCACTGAAGATTAATACATCATCAATATAAACAACACACCCTGCCAAACCCTCTGTTACAACATTCATGAGCTTCTGAAATGTGGCTGGTGCATTCTTCATACCATATGGCATTACAGAACATGCAAAAGTCTTTCCTAGTGTTACAAAACATGAGATCTCCCTAGCATGTTCAGTCATAGGTACTTGCCAGTATCCCTTTAACAAATCAAACTTACTTATGTACCTAGGCTTTCCGATCTTGTCTATGCAATCTTCCATGCTAGGGAGAGGGTAAGTGTCTGTTTTGGTGATCTGATTAACACGTCTGTAGTCGATGCAAAGCCGCTGTGACCCACCTGGCTTATGGACTAGAGTGACAGGAGAACTCCACTCGCTCTGACAGGGCTCAATCATCTTGTGGTCCAACAGGTAACCAAGCTCCTTCTGGATGAGAGGAACTTTCACTGGGTTCACACGGTAAGGAGGCAGTTTAATTGGCTTTGCATCTCCAACATCGACATCATGCATCAACACAGTGGTTCTTCCTGGAGTGGCACGGAACACTTGTGGGTACTCCTGCAGTAATGCCGAAAACTCCTGCCTTTCCTCGGGAGCTAGATGAGAAAGCTTAGTCTGGAGATCATTCATGATATCAGGATTCTTTCCCAAACTATCACTCAGGCTCATGCTGCATGGGAGAACTTCACTTGCAGACTCTGGTGGAACAGCTACAGTGCAGACTGGGTTATTTTCGTCCCGCCTGTGATATAACTTTAGCATGTTGATGTGACAAAGTTGCTTGTTCTTCCTACGACCTGGTGTGGCGATGACATAGTTGACATCACTGAGTTTCTTCTCCACGAAATAAGGACCACTAAACTTGGCTTGAAGAGGTTGCCCATGCACCGGTAGCAGAATCAAAACCTGATCTCCTGGCTGAAAGTGGCGTAACCTGGACTTCTTATCATACCAAGTCTTCATCTTCTCCTGAGCAGCTCCTAAATTCTCTCTCGCCAGCTGTAAAGCAGTGGACAGCCGTTCTTTGAACTTCATCACATACTCCAGCAGGTTGACGTCATCTTTCTCCGACAGCCAGCATTCCTTGAGTAGCTTAAGGGGTCCTCTTACTTCATAGCCAAACAGTAGTTAAAAGGGTGAGAAGCCCAGTGATTCATTTGGAGATTCTCTTGCGGCAAATACAACATATGGAAGACCTTTATCCCAGTCTTTCTGATGTTCCAAACAGTATTTCTTGAGCATCGATTTGAGTGTTTGATGATATCTCTCCAACGCTCCTTGGGTCTGGGGATGGTAAGCTGAAGACGTGATCTGGGTGATGCCCAACTCTTTCAGAGACTGCTTGAAAACATTTGACATGATATTACTTCCCCGGTCGGACTGTATCTCCTTGGGCAGACCAAACTTTGTGAAGAACCCCAGCATTTCCTTAACCACGTTCTTTGCTGAGATATTTCTAAGTGGAATGGCTTCAGGATAACGAGTAGCCATATCAATCAGGGTCAACACATAAGAAAATCCTGAAGAAGTCTTAGGAAGAGGGCCCACAATATCCACCAACACACGGGTGAATGGCGCCTCAAAAGGAGGAATGGGAACTAGAGGTGCAACCTTTTCGGTCTGATTACACTTCCCCACAATTTGACAGGTGTGACAAGCCTTACAATACCACGAAACATCCCTGATGATACCTGGCCAGTAGAAGTGTTTCAAAATGCGTGCCACAGTCTTCCTCACTCCAAGGTGTCCTGCCAAACTGGAATCATGAGCCACTCTAATGATATCCTGCCTACAAACACGAGGGATGACAACTTGATGTACAACCTCCCATTCACAGTCGGCTGATGCTGTTGGGGGTCTCCACTTCCTCATAAGTACTCCTGACTTTATATAATAACAAGTAGAAGCACCGGCTGACTCTTCCTCACTACAAGCAGAGTTAGCTAGACCTTTCAACTCAGGGTCAGTAACCTGCAACTCAACCAACTCTTGACGAGACAAATTATCAACACTACGGGGTACTGCCACATCTAGTGAGTGGTCCAAATTAGCAAGAAAAGTGTCAGCTAGGATAACATCATCATCATCATTATCCTCTAAGCCACAAGTAACTTTAGACTTAGCCCTAGTGACAGCACATGCAGGGAACACATCAGGGACATCACAATCCTGGGTCGCAGCCACTGGCTCACTAGACAACTGAGGAGCTGGACACACTTGACTTCCACCAATATCATTTCCAAGTAAGAAAGTTACACCTGACATTGGGAGTGTCTCAACCAACCCAACCATAACGGAACCATTAACAAAACCAGACTCTAAATTCACTCTGCACAGAGGGACAGAGAAGTAATTATTCCCTACACCTTGTAAAATTACAGTTTCATCAGAGGAATTAACATTAGAGCCTAGAACACTGGTCAGCATAAGGGATTGGCAAGCACCTGTATCACGATATATTTTAACTGATTTCCTGTCATTACTGTCCAGAGGACTGACAAAACCATCAGACAGGAAATTAGCACATGAACTCTTGAGAGTGTCACCCACGTTACTGCTCAAAAGAGGAGCTTCATCATGAGGATTTAATTTACCCCTCAAAGCAGGTTCAGTTAACTCAGTTAAAGAATTCTGGGAACTCTCAAGGGTGGACACTAGACCAATTGACTGAATATTTAAAGACTCCTTTTTGTTCACATCACACTGTCTCCTGAAACATTTCTCCGTAGTATGACCAAGCTTACTACAATAAGTACATTTACTTTTCTGAAATCTAGAGGTGAAGCTGGTATTTACTTCCTGAGAAACATCATCTTTACTCTCTTTCCTGTTACCTGTACTCTGAGTAGAGGGAACGTACTTACTCTCAGCTTTCCTTTTTTCTTTAGAATATCTCTTGTGAGTGAGAACATATTCATCAGCTAAAACTGCAGCATCAGACAAATTATCTATTCTTTTCTCATCAAGATATAGGCTTACATGATTATTAATACACCTCTTGAAGTCCTCCAGCAAAATCATCTGCTTAGAATCCACATTCTTAGAATTTAACCACTGCTCTAACAGATCTTCTTTGATTTTTGCATACTCAACATGGGATTGCTTATCTTGCTTATAAGTTGTCCTAAATTTTACTCTATAGGCTTCAGGAACAAGCTCATAGGCCTTAAGAATCAAGCTCTTAACTACATCATAATTATCACATTGATCCTGTGGCAAAGATGCATAAGTTACTTGAGCTTTACCGGTGAGAACAGTTTGAAGGAGTACTGGCCAATACTTTTTGGGCCAATTAAAACCTGTAGTTACCCTCTCAAACAACTGAAAATACTTTGTTAAATCAGATTCATTAAAAGGAGGGACAAGTTTAACATTTTTAGCCACATGAAAATCATCAGAGCTAGATGATCCAGTTCCACCTTGTTTCATGCGATACTCATGGTCTGCCTGAATCCTAGCAAGTTCAATTTGTGCCTGAGCCTGTATCTGTGCCTCCTGAATACGAGCCTGAGACTCCACCTCCTTAGCCTGAGACTCCGCCTCCTTAGCCTGAGACTCAGCCTCCTTAGCACGTGCATGAAATTCAGCCTCCTTAACACGAGCCTCCTGCAGGGCTAGCTGTAACTTAGCTAATTCAATCTGTGTTTGCTCATTTGGAGGAGTTATATTAAACAAGCTTTCATTAATCATGTCAACAATTTGATCTTTAGAATGATGACAGCGAACAGCAATTCATAATTGTTGAGCAACAAGCTTAAGTTCATTCTTTGTTCTCTTTTCTACATCACACACTGTTTGCACATTTGACAAAAATCTTTGGCTTCATCAAATGTAGTAATAGTAGACATCATGAATAAATCACAGTCACAAAATATCAAGCAATATCCTTATGATAATATCCTAAATATCCTGATAAGAGGTCGCCAAATTTATGTTACGGAACAGAGAAAACTGTTCCGCAAAGTTCCAGGTTCAAAACAAAAGAGTTAGGTAAAATTACAAGTTAAAGTTTAATGCTCAAACTAACAACAAAACATTCAGGACTCATAAGGATAATGTAATGGCAAAAAACTGATTAAATATATGGTAAAATGCAAATAGACTCTATTAACACGAAATTAGCTAGAGTAAATTTATCTAAGTCAGCCCTGATAAAATGAGAAAGCAGGATAATACTCAGTGAATGCAAGATATATTATTACAGATACAAAATATTATCAAAAATTACTGACACCCAAAACACATGAATCACAAAAACCTTACTAGGCGTAAGAATTAACACCTTATGCTACACAGTACAAGAAAAAATGCAATATATATATATATATATATATATATATATATATATATATATATATATATATATATATCATTAGCCATTTGAGTCTTCACTGCAGGACCGGCCTATCCCGACCGTTTATATATATATATATATATATATATATATATATATATATATATATATATATATATATATATATATATATATATATATATATTAATGAACAGATGCTTTTGAATTCCCTATAATACGTACAATACCTCCTTACTCTGTATGAAATAGCGCTACTTTTTCCACATCTGTATCCTGTTGCATATTATTGATATAAACCATGTTGGTGTTATAACGGTATTAATAGAATGCAGGGAGAGAGTTAAGATGTAAAGTGCAAAATAACCACTAAGGAAGAGGGACCACAAAACATCGCAGGCAACTAGATTATGCATAATACATTATAGCAATTAGCCCCACTTTATGTCTCAGTATCCTCTCATATGTTACTGATAAGATTATGTCGACAGGTATTTGATCTCCATGTAAGCAGCATTCAAGAAAAGGTTTAAGATGTAACAGAGAAACAAATAACTAAGGCAGGAGTGCTGCTCTGCGTCTTGAGTGACCTAGAAATGGCACTTACTCCTTAGGAATTATCCCTAAGTCCATCATTTCATAAAAAATTGGCATCAACCTGGTTTTCATGATCTCACTATCCTCAAGTTTCATAATCTTGTCCAAAACTGACTGACGGAAATCTTGCCAAGAGTCAATCCCCTCTTTGGGCAAGTCTTCTAAATCCTTATACTTTATCATGAAAATAGTGCTGATTGACATAGCTGAAAGAACGCCATACAAATTTTTATCTTTGAATTCCTGGAAGAACTCGTGTTGGCTGAAAATGGGCGTCTTTCCACCGGCTTGCAGGATGGCGGTGAAGGCGGTGTAGTAGTTCTCCAGAAGTGAAGTCAGGTGTAGCTTTCTTGCCTCCTGCGTCACGCTGGTGTACATCAGAGTGTTGAGGTCTGCAGGGAAAATATTTACAGTATACAGTGCTCTATTTATTTTGTTCCTGTCTTTGCTTTAACTAGAGATCCTCGCGTGTTGCAGACACGGCTTAGTCAGCTAAACTCTTCTCTACTTTGTTTAATTTTGTACATCTTGAGAGGTACTACCACGTGAGAGAAACGCGGCTACAATTCTGGCATCTAACCACACAGTCATCTCCGTTAGGTAAGAAACATGTTGTCAGAAGTAAATAGAGTCAAAGTCCAAGCTGAGACTCAGACATTGGTACAAATCACAGTTTTCAGTTTGCGGGTTTCCTAAGGCTTAGATGAAGCATGGCTGAATGACTGATTTTTTTTTTTTTTTTTTTTTTTTTTTTAAGAGTTTGGTCTTTTACGTACATTCGTTGTTTGATAATTAATAGTCATGAGGCAACCAATCTACAGTGTTTGCCTTTCACACACCAGCAAACTGAGCAGTCCCCACAACAGACATATTTAGTTTCTTTTTGTCTATAGTCAGACGTCTTAAACTTGGAGTGGGTGGCAGTAAACACATAGCCTCCATGCCATCATATTTTCTGTCATTAGATTTTCCTCCTTCCAACTGATCAACCTAATTCATATATGTCTTAGCACTAACCCTCTCTGCCTCGCTCACATGAACAATACCAAGTCATTATCTCATTTTCCATTCATTCTGGTGCACCGCATATAAACCACTATGCAATGGATGCTAATCAATTGTCATATCAAGACTGCGACTTAGCAAATTTATTGTCTGCCTCCACTACCTTCTTGCAGTCGATGAAAATAATGTTAACTCTTCATTTTCTTCAAGGACGTTATTCTTTTTCATTGTTATTTTTTGTAGCTGCTTCCTGACGATTTTATTTACCTCGGAGAAACTTTTTGAAAGGAGGGATTAGAAATAATTTTAATGAACTCTTTCCACATAATAGCTTAATATATTTCCTGACAATACCATTTGCTATTGTCAGAAAATGTAGTGAAAATATGCGACTCTACTGATGCGTTTAATAAATTTGCAGGGTAAACAAGTCACTATAATGGTCAACTTTCCTAGTAGAAGTACAAAACTTTAGGTTTTTTTTTATACTTTATATTACTAGACGCCTTAATCCTGTAAGGGGTGGCCACATACATATAGCTTCCATGTCGCCCTGTCCCTCGCCATTTCGCTGCCCTCCCAACGGCTCACACCCGCTCTCTCGTACGCCTCTCCACTCCGTCACTTATCTCATCCTCGGCCTCCCCCTCCCTCCCCTCCCCTCCACCTCACTCACATACACTCTCCTCGTTAGTCTGTCGCTGTCCATCCTCTCCACATGGCTAAACCACCGCTGTGTAATTCTTATGCTTTCTGTCACATCCACAGCCACAACACAACGCTCCTTCACTTCCTCATTTGTCAGTCTGTTTCTCCATGTAACTCCACATGTTCGTCTCAGATAACCTATTTCCACAGCTCTCGCTCTTGACTTGTGTCCTTCTAACAAGGGCAAAGCTTCACTTTCAATTATGTAAGAGCTGGTATCACAATACCATCATGCAGAGATTTTTGTACTTCCATGCTTACATCCCTTTTTCTTATCACTGCTTCTAAAGAATCATCAACTTTTCTTCCTTGTTGTACCTTTTCAAGCACTTCATCTTCCAAACTTCCATCCTTACGCATCACACTACCCAAGTACTTAAATGAACTCACATTTCTTTTTTCTACTTCCTCACCATCCAGCCTCACTGTGCATTCAGTGGCGTCATTTCCCTCGAAGACCATAACTTTACTCTTCCCTACATTAACCTTTGGATTCCATATCTTATTCCCCCAGACTCACTCACCTAGCCTTGCAGTTCCCCTTCGTCTTCACTTATCAGTACATTATCATCTACAAACAACAGAACAGGAAGTTTCCAGTTACTTCAAGGATCATAATTAGCTTCTGTTTTTGTCATTGTTCTTTTTGTTGGTGTAAGTCTTGTTGTTTTTTGTGTTGTGGCTGCTTGCTCACCTGAACGTGAATTTCTTGGACTACGGGAAACTGGTTACTCAAACCAGGTGCTTTCAGAGATTTTTTAAAAGTCATGTTGGAAGATTGTTGTGATAATGGTGCATGATGTGTTATTATTATTATTATTATTATTATTATTATCATAAGTTATTATTTTAAGGAGGGCGGAGGAGGGAGGAGCTGCATCTCATTGTGGGTATAGTGGATTATTGTGAGATTTTTTCCTGGTGCTCATGCAGATAAGGGTCTACTTCATGGCTTGAGGTCTGCAGGGTAATATATATATATATATATATATATATATATATATATATATATATATATATATATATATATATATATATATAAAAGATTGGCAAGCAAATTTTGTGTGTGTTTCCGTGAACATTTCTTCTGGACTTAATTGTTCCTCTTCCCTCATCCTTTTCTTCCGATCTGATGATACCATACACTTCAAAAGCAGTGTTGTCAGACAAAGTAAATGAAAATCTGACAACCTCGCGCAAAAATCTGTAGAAATCTGTAGCCTGAAGGTTTTATATCTGAGAAAAAATCTGTACATCATAATGCAATTTATTTTATGTAAATGGCAATTTGCAATGCAAATTAATGGGCTTTTGACACCAATTTCGGGAAAAGTTAAGCAAAGAATAAATTTCTCATTTCCTTTAAAGCTTTGGGAAATAGGATTAATTGATATATTAGGCATATAAAATAATACCTTCAGTTTCAGGGTTTACCCACAGCAAAACATAAGTTTGCACTGCATGGTAAAGACAGAGTAAGGAAATGTAACTTCATTACACATAAAAACAATCAGAAAATACAATGACTAGTATCTCATACCCAACATCAGTCGTTTTCTTTAGTGTATTTTAAACTCGTTAACTGCGCATGGCGGTTTTCTGGAGGTGTCCGTGGTGCGCAGACATAGGGGTAAAAATGAAATTTCCCAAAGGCCAAATTTTGTCTTAGGAATTGAGAGAACACATGCCAAAGTATATAGTAACGAAATATTAGCTCAGTATTTACCTTGGTAAAGCTATGGATGAACATCGAAGTGTCTGATTCCCTATTGGAATGTATGGTTTTCGTTTTCTTTTTCGGTTTCAGTTTCGAAGCTCAAACATGCTTGCATGGGTCGGCCTTGGCCACCATGACACTATATTCGAAATTCACCTGCGTAGCCAGGGCTGTATTGAGCAGTTGCACTCGGAAAAACCGAGGCGTATAGAGCAGTTAAAGAGTTAAAGATAGGCACTGGGCTGTAGTGAAAATTTAATAAAGTACATTATTTAAAGTAAATTTTAAACAAGATGTAGAAACATAACCCAAATGGCAGTCAGATCTATCCATGGGCCTAGCTATTATTCATATACACAGCTTCCACTGTTAACTTTCCTCCTTAGAAGTGAATTTGATACACGGAAACTGTAGCAGTCTTTACCTTCCATCAGTTGTTTGGTATGACGCAGACTTGAAAGAGTTTCTGCTGACATTCACTTTCTGGTCTGTTTTCATCAATTGCTTGGTATGACGCAGACCTGAAAGAGTTTCTGCTGACAGTCTGTTTCTGATCTCTGTTTTCATTCTATTACTGTAACTGCAGAAAAAAACTCTTTCCACAGTAGCACTGGAGTGAGGTAAGCACAACAGTGTTTGCATAAGCCAGCAAGGTTAGGAAACAATACTGTATTTTCCATATGTCTTGCTGTACTAACTACACTCCAAAATTTTTTCTGATGTCATATTGGAGTTGACATCAATGGCATCAAGAGAATTACCAAGCAGTCTCCACTCAGTATCAATTGCCTGAATATCTGTAGTAATGGTATTAAATGAACTAAGCAAATCAATCAAGGATGGTATTTCTTTATCAATCACTACTTTTGGACTCAAGGCCTTCAAAGACTTTATATCCATGAAATCAAAATTAAATCTCATATAAATCTGAAAGGAGGCTTCAATGAAAACTCTAAACAACTTAATCTAAACTTTCTTAACTCTTCCTTTTCATAACTTGCTGAACTTCTGAGCTCCAGTGCCACTGTACACCAAGATAGATGTCCTCTAATGGCTTAAAGTTTCCAGGATCTCTGAACTTTATGCCCTTCAGTGGTGGCCTAGTGAGATAGCCTTCCTTTATGTAGCACTCTAAAATTGTTCTGAGAGCAACTGAAACTGAGCTACAGGGGACATGTACTTGGGCTGACTCAGACTGCATCTGCTTATTTAAGTTGTTAAAAATCGGCAGTACAAAATCCAAAAACAAGAGATATAACTTATTTATAGGATTATTCAGTCTCTGTAAGATTGTTTCTGGAGCAATTAGTCTGTCACCTAACAGAGCATTGGTAAAATATTACTTTAGAGCATTATACTGCTCCATTAATCTTGATACAACCATTTGCAAGGATAGCCATCTTGTCTGAGAACAATGTAAAAGTTTATGTGGCTTGACAGTAGCAATTTGTTGAAATTCCTCAAAGTCTCCCATTTTCTTAGCTGCAATGAAAGTAGGTGTAAACATCCCTCGCTAGATCTTCTAATGAGTGAGGCATGCACACAAGGCAAAGGAATGCCATATGCATTTCATACTGAATAAATGAGGGACATCCTTCTTCAGTAAAGATGATAAGGAATGATGTTCTCCTAACACTGAGTTAGCACCATCAGCTGCAATCATATTTTCTTTATATGGGATGTCATGTTCAGTAAAGAACCCCACTACATGATTATACAAGGATTCAGCTGTGGCATCTTTGAGAGGAATTAGCCTAAGAGAGCAATCATGCACAGAGTTTTCAATCATCACGCTCACTACCATGCACAAATGTTTTACACAACCTTTGTCTGTTGACTCATCAACAATGAGAGAAAATTTATTTGTCTTTACATGCTGAATTAGTTGCTCTTTATTTTCTTGCCCTGTCATATTGTTAATAAATGCAGTTACTTTGGTTCGAGCACATGTGATATTTTGGGCATATGTGGATTCTGGACACACGGCCTTTATTAGTCGTGGCAAATGATCTGCAACAGCCATGGGCAAATCATGTTCTGCTATGAATGCTGACAGTCTCAGTTCACCTGCATTTGCACTGTCATTTAATTTATTTGAACTTACAAAGTTACTAAGTTGCTCTGACTTTGCACTGCTTTAGCATTGTCAATGTGTTTTTTATTTCCAGCATGCCTTTATAAATCTGTCTTTCCAGCTGTTAATTTTAGGTGACTACCACAGGATGCAATAGTAAGGTGACCAGAGTCCCACTTTTAGGCGGGACAGTCCCGCTTTTTTGACGTCTGTCCCGCTTATTTAATTGCGACTAACATGTCCCTCTTTTTTAGCAAATTATCCTACCTGTCCCGGTTTCAGAAAATTACTATTACATTCGCTATAAAATGACCTTCTTTTATGAAACTATGATGAATTAGTAAAATTATGCATAATCCAAACCAAATGAAATACCGAATTCTTAAAATAGAATCTGATATACTCACTGACAACTTTGGTCGGCCATTCACCGTACCATACGGTATGTTCGGAGTTTCTCTAAGACATATTGATGGGCGATACTCGATTTTTTCTGTAATCGATTATTTCGATTACTTCTGTGGTCAGTAATCGATTAGTAATCGATTACTTTTCGATAGCTTTTACCATAAAATTTATATTATATGGGAATATTAGTAAGTCAGTATAGGGTAAAATGTTATGGCTTCATTGTAGTCTCTCTCTCTCTCTCTCTCTCCAAGCATTATGTTAAAGGAAAAAATCCGGAAAAAGTAAAAACATTACTAATACCTGAAAATTTAATTAACCAGTAATCAGATCTGCTGAGCCTCCCACCACACAGTCACACGACTCAGTTCTCACACTGCCACACCGCTGACAGCTGTGCAGTGCACACTCGCCACAGTCTACACAGTACACAGAAACTGTACGTACGAGTTTGTTGTATTCGATTTGTCTTCAATGTCTGAGGTCCCGGCTTTTTATTCTGCTCGTACATACAGCTATTAATTATCAGCTACCTCTTTTTTACATATATCTTTATGAATTAAGGTGTTTATTATAAAACAGATTAATAATTATTGGGTAAAATCCATTGAAATGCACGTGTCTATAATACATATTTAATATATAATTAATGCAGGGAGTAATCGTTTGGTAATCGATTACTGGGAACTGTAATCGATTAATGAATAATTTTACCTTGCTTAATCTTATAAATAATCGATTACGCTCACCACTACTAAGACGTTAGTGTTTCTTGATTCCCAGCCTCAGGGTGAGGTGCAGCGCTGTATATATATATATATATATATATATATATATATATATATATATATATATATATATATATATATATATATATATATATACGTGAGTGTCCCCGCTCTTAGTTCCAGTACATCTGGTCACGTTATGCAATAGGCATATGGCGAGTCACCTTTTGTGGTGGCTCTGATCCAACCTTCGAATAGAAGATCATTTTCATATGCTGCAGCATATTTACTTGAGTATCTAATTTTCTTCTTTGTACCAGTTCTTCTCTCCTCCTCTGAATTGTATTCATCATCACCTATCCATTTTAGCAGGTTACCTTAGAGCCAGAAGAGAGTATATATACTTTTGTCACACACTGTATTATACATTTTAATGACCTCTTGTTGATTTTTCATACGTTTACATAAATAGGATAACGATCAAAAGTATGCGTGCATATAATTTTCATTCATCCATCCATCCATCATCCAATCCTACTTCTCGCCCCAAGAGGAGCATAGGAGCCCGGGGCTAGGGCAAGATGGTCCTGACATTTTAAAAGATGAGAGTGACCAGCCTCACTTCATCCCTCGAGTGACATCACATGAGTACAGTAAACACCCAACCGTCCCTTGGATGTAAACCTTCACCGGCTCAATCCGATTGGAGCGCCTTTATTTACCCACTAAACCACCAGGCGCCATAATTTGGTTATATGGTTACCACCCAGCGTTGTAAATGGTTTCCTGTTGTATAGGAAACCATTTGGCCTTTCACTCAGTGTAGAGTCACCCACAGTAAGCAGAAAGAGGAAGAAGGAAAGAATGAAAGAACGGAAGACAGAAGAGGGGAGTGTAAAAAGTCACCCGTAGGCAGAAGGACGAGGAAAGGAATGAAGGAGAAGACAGAAGAGGATGGAAGGAAAAGAAGGACGGAGGAAAGGAAAGGGCAGACACCAGACACCTGAGAACAGCACTACATCAAGTGAGTGGATGGTGAGCGCCCCCACACTACCACAAAAACAATTTTCGGAACCAATATAAACCTGCAGAAATGCTAACATGCCTACTAGGCTACCAGAATATGTACATGTATGGTCAGGTGTATATAATGGCATGACCAGTCCAACTCCATAGGCTCTATCACCTTTTCCATGGATTTGGTCCCAACTCAGAGCTCTACCTAGTTATTTCTAGTCCTGCTCATTAGTCCCTCTTACACAGAATGATGCTCTACAGATATGTACACATACATCAAAATGCTTGTGTTGCATCGACAAAAATTATAAACACCTCACATGGACGTTTTATCTAAGGAGAATGACCAAGGAACTTGGGCAACTGGACATCACACTGTCACACAGTCACCATGTTTGTTTACAGACGGGGTAAGTTGAACTATACAGAATCAATGATTGCAGTGCCAGAATTCACATTTACTACTTTTAAAAATTTTGCCTTGAAATACAACGCGAATTGTGCTCTAATATCTCGGATAAAATTTAGAACAAAAATATATCTAATGAGAAAATTAATTACCGCTGAAAATATTGTTATTGTAAAAAAAAAAAAAAAAAAATCTTGGATCTTCAGTATTATTTTCTTCAGTCATTATAAAGGATATTTTGAGCAACAGGAAATCACAGTGCCAAAAATCTGTAGATTTAGCCCATTTTAGAGGCAAAATAAAAAAATCTGGAAACCAGACTTAAAATCTGTAGATCTGGCAACACTGCTCAAAAGATTTTGAAAGCGTTCTTTGTCAGTTACTTTTATTGGGACACTATTGCAAATATATATATATATATATATTTCTATATATATATATATATATATATCTGTGTGTGTGTGTGTGTGTGTGTGTGTGTGTGTGTGTGTGTGGAAAATCAGCCTTTCCCTAGAACATCACATGTAGTATTTGAATCTATATTCACGTTCCCACTTGTACTTCTTGGTGAACATGGAGAAAAACGATTCAGACATTATCCATCCAGCAGTCAGACTACTGGAGGCAGAAGTTCCTTTTTGTCTCAGCAATGCATCTGGGGGACCTACATGTATATATATATATATATATATATATATATATATATATATATATATATATATATATATATATATATATCAACAAAGTATATATCGGAAGTGACCATACAATGGTGGGTTGCACAGCCAGACTCAGCTTCAAAAAGTGAAAGAAAAGATGATTAAAGATAAAACGATATGCCCAATAGAAAGTAAACGAAAAGAAAGCAGCCTTCCAGTTAGACATAAGGAACAGATTTCAGGCTCAAAGTAATGCTGAATGTGAC
>NC_136999.1:26602513-26793035 GCF_032717465.1 Coenobita brevimanus | reverse complement strand
CAACAGCATGACCATATTTGAAAATTAATATATATATATATTTTTTTGTCGGTAGGTAACGATGAAGGGACTTATGCTATGGATTCTCCTCTACATAACAAGAGGATATGCTCACTTAGACCCCCAGCACATAGTGCGGCAAGGCTGCCCCATATCTCCAAAGGCCATGACGTCAATCGTAAATGATGTCATGAGTACTGAAATCTGTCTGGATTACTTATACGAATTACCTTCTTATCTAGAAAACATCGCGAACTAAGAGGACCCTGGACTTCATGATAAGAGGCTATGTTTCACAAGCACATAACACAAAGGAAGTGGATGAAATAGTGAAGTTACCGAAATGGAAAATAGAACAAGCTAAATCAACTATGTTCATCATGATCCAAGATCTCCCATCTCATGGAACGGAGGTATTGAGTACCACGAACAAAATTACACGTACTCGCCAAAAGCGCGGTTTGTTCGACCTGGGTGGTGCAGTTCTTGGGAACACCTTTGGATTGGCTACAGAGGAAGAACTTTAATAAACAACAAATTTAATAAATTAGCTCAGGTACTAACATACCAAGATAAATTCATCGCAGGACATAACTCAGCAATGAAGACTCGTGAAAAATCTGAAAAAGGCCGAAAACATAGCTCTCGAAAGTGTAGATAAAAGAAAGTACATGGTAGGAAACATAACACTTTTCCAACGTTTCTCCATCACGAAACACACTGACACAATTCTACTCCAATTAGACAACACTAGAGTTCGTTACAGGGCACTTATGCAAGGAATTTCGAATGCCGGTGATGGCAAGATCACAACTGACTTACTTCCAGTTCATGAGCTACGTCAGATAATTAGTCAAGGCATACATAAACATAAATTGAAGCCTTTGTTCCGAAATAGGGATTTCATGCAATATTATCCATATTTAGATGCGACACTAACACCAACATCAGTAGTAGTTCATGTACCATTTATAACTGACGACCTGTTCACAGTATACGAAATACACCCCTTCCCTTCTAAGAATAATAACACTTTGGTCATCATCAACATCAACACAGACACCGAACTCACCAAGGTCTCCAGGAGACGGAACACTGTCACTTTCGCAAGTGAATCAACGATTGAACGAAAGTGCCGCACATCCTTACATGCTGTTCACCTTTGTCCTGCGTACATTTTCACATTTCAGCCAACTGAAACAGTCCCTTGTGAAATGGCTATCATAAGAAATCACGACATTGATCATCACTGCAACTTCACTTTTGCTCCAGATAAGCTTATACACCGTCAGCGCATTGGACACTCAAAGTTTTTGTATTTCACTCATAACACATCAGTTTACATAATCTGTCCAGATATTCCACCATCTCATACATCAGCATCAGGATTATACATAGCACCAGACTACTGTGCGGTATTTACACCAGCCATGTCTACTTTATCCACCATCAATCACTACGCCATCCTCAATCATACACACAAACATTTCCACCCACTGCCTAATATGGACTTAAACATGAGCACAAGTATTAAGTTGACGTCACCTAAGTTTGAAACTATGCAGCTGATCAATGAAACAATGAAGCCCTGGGAAGATTTGAGTTTGAGTTTGTTTAACCCATATTATATGTATAGCCCAGCACCTACTGTCTTTATAATCTGCATTGTATTTGCAGTAGTGCTGTTCGCAATGCACAGAATGCATGCAAGAATTGCAAAATTGGAGTCAGTATTTAGTGGGGGTAGAGTATGCATTCGAGTTAACCCCTCTGAATGAAGTGTACATATTTTGTATATAGTATTAATTTTTTTTTTTTTAATGACATGATATGGAAGTATACTAGTATCATTATATAACATATTAATAGCTTTTACCATAATCTTAACTTTGAACTTTTTTTTTGCTACTGTATATGCATTTTACTATTATACATACAAATCTTGCAAAATGTCATACAATAACCAATTTACCCATAATGCATTTATTTCAATTATGTATACAACTTGTTTAAAACATAATATTACTGGATCATTGCAATATTAACATGGATATTACATCTATACAATATTATAATCAATATTGTGTATTAAGAGTGAAGAAGAAGAATATTATGTATTAATAGATTAGCCATATGTCAATGATGATTGCTGTTGGAGAACCCCCAGTTGGCGTGACCGAGCGATGTCAGGACTCCATATTTATAAATACAAATCATAATAGATAGCATGATGGATAGATAGATAGATAGATAGAGCACCAGACAAGGTGTCAGAAAAGGAAATTAGGTTGCAACTCTTTAAGTGAAGGAATGTTGGTCGTGATCGGAAGCACTACATACACACAGACATACAGTATTCTAGAAGCTTCCATGACAGTATAGTACACGTGACACGACCCCTGCTAAACGAGAATGTAGGAATCAGAGCTCAGAAAGGGACTGGCCATAGAACCGGCAGGTAGTGGAGAAAACGAATAAGAAGAGGGGTCCGACTAGACTTAGTATATTAAGTCCCTTGTAATATATAAGCTGCTCAACTTAGACTTTCTCTGAAGATAATAAATAAAGATCAACTCCCTGCATTCATCTATAACTCCTCCAGCTAATCAATTACCAAAATAACTTTAACCAAAACTCAAGACTTAAATATTACAAGACTAAAGAGTTACATATATATATATATATATATATATATATATATATATATATATATGGCTACGAGATATATATTATATATATCGATGATATAGGGCTATTTTGATGACCTGTAGTATGTTTTCACATGAGCTAATTGTATTGTTGAAAATGAGTCAGTGGTACTCCAGCAACTTTCAATGTAGTTTTTACGTCACTGAGGCTTCAAGCATTCAGTGATTACCTATGTAACTGGCAACTTTATAAATGATAACCCATTGTTTTGCACATCTATTCCCAGCTACATGAACTGGTACTAGTTTACAGTTTTGAATTTTGTATGAGTTTGCATATTTTACTGGAATCATGGCCAGTTGTAGCATATGAGAAAACACGAAAGACCTGTTTTCCGCTCATCACGCAGTCTTCCTGTAAATCAGTTGCCTACTAACTGTGATGTCACAAGGGCAAATTTGGAACAATAAATCCACAAATCCGTCATTAAGCACCCAAACCCATGCCAGGAAACTGTTGCACTTGAAGTAGCAGGAATTTAGGAGAAAGCTTCCAACCCAACTATTGATTACACCAGTGCTGTTATTCGTGTGTGAATCTCTTGATAGCAAAGACACAGGAGCTTAGGAAATATCCAGTGAGCAACAGGACTTCGCAACACCCAAGGCAGAGAAACTCTGCCAGCTTTGACACCTTATTTGACATTAGTCGCTGCAAATGTTTTCCAAAAACTTCAGCGCATGTGAGAGGTCTGAGTGTCAATGCGCTAGAGCAGACGAGATATCGCCTCAGGAGTGGCCTTTCTGGGCTGACCAAAACAATTGCAGAAAAATGTATATTGCTGGAACAGGACTGGAAGAAGACAGCACAAAATAAGTGTGGCAGCAAATAAAGTGACGAAAAGGAAGCTCTATGAAGAGTCCACTAGAGATACTAAGGGAAATAATGAAGATATAATGACAGCATGTACTAATGAAAGTGATGCCTGTGATGAACAATATGATCAATTTATTGCTGATGATATTGCTAAAGTAGATGGAAGCAAACAGTCAGAAAACAGTGTTAGAACAGATTAGCCTATCCTGAGCTGAGTCGTGAAAGCTGACGATGCTCAAGTAAGCAATAGAGACATCTGCTCCACTGTGAATGAAAATTGAAATATATGAATATCTTCTTAGTGAAAAAATAGAGTTGATCCCAGTAAAATCAGTTGTCAGATAGGCAAATATTGGAGAGACGTCACATTGCAAAAGCATAAAGATTACTTGAAGGAGATCGTTTGCACCAGTTTCGATGGAAAAACGGATCAGACGCTCAAGAAAACCCCAGATGGTCAGAGAATCGTAAAGGCGGATCACTACTCAATAGTTGCTTTTCCTGATGCCGTTTCCATCGACCACGTTTCTCCCGAAAATAGAAGATGTTGATATTGCCAAGGAAGTCATGTCTGTCATTCGAGTAAACAGATTTACTAGAGTCGTTGCAAGCTATCGTCTGTGATGGGACAAAATGACAATACTGGAAAGAGAAATGGAGTGATCCGTGAACTCGAAACAGCTTGGCAGACCACTACAGTGGCTTGTTTGTTTGTTACATCTTGCTAAACTATCAGCTTCCGAAGGTACTTCGAGGCAGTTGATGGTCTGACAACAGGTCCACGAGGCTGCAGAGATGTAGGTCAATCGCTTGAATTTGACCTCAAAGATCTTCCAATTATTGGTTATGAAAGTGTTGCTGGAAAAACTTGCATTTTACCAGAAGGAGTTGTATTTGTGTGTGTGTGTGTGTGTAAAACTGACTCTGGGCATAGAAGCCTCACAGCCTGCTCCCAAGGCCTAGTAATACTCCTACATACCATACACCTCTACATGTCACCACTTCGGCGCTAACACCTGGCGTCCATATTGAATACATGCTAGGGCTGTCTCATACTGGACTGGTGTATTGGTATTAGTGGGGGTATCTTTACGAGACATGTCGGTGGGTCCTCCTGGTAAATCAGCAAAGTCTGTTTTTTATTACATTCAAATCCTTAAACTGCTCCCCCTGCCCCAGGCGGGGGAGTTTGAACCTGGGTCTGGTAGGGATCACTGCAGGCCACCTCCTCTACCGACTGACCTACCGCCTCCGTCAAAGATCTCCAGCAAAGATCAGGGCTACCTGTACCATGTAATGTTTGGCAGTGCAATTGCCAAATGGAGATATTAATGAAGGTGTGGGACCATCTGCACAACCAGGATGCTAAATCATGCCCAGGTGGCATATAAAAACTAATTGCTTACTGCGACTTTACATGTCAAAGGAGCAAAACCATCACCAACCCTAAAACGTCTCGTTTCAATCATTGTGAACTACTTTATGCTCCTGTGTGGTTCAGGGTAGAAAGCCAAAAGCTCATGTCAGGATGGGAGCCAATAATTTCTTCTTCATGGTGGAGCTCCTTCAAAAGCTGCCATTGGAGGATCAGGTGATCATTCGACCTGCGCTTGCCAACTAACAGCTACTTCTGTTGCAGACACTTTGTAAGAGCTTGTAGTAAGTTTTGTAGAACACGGATGTGTATATTGTACCTCGTGGACGAGCTGTAGTTATACGTGAGTAGGTATGTAAGTAGATAATCTTAGTTCCCTTTTGTCCATTCAAATGTGACAGGAGAGAAAAGATGAGTATGGGACTATTAACAGTTTTATTCTCTTGAAAAGATTAACTATAATCCATCACACACGAGTGAAGTATGTGTAGTGAGTGTCCTGCTTGCTACCTCACAGCCTGCCCCCTTTCTCTCTCTCTCTCTCTCTCTCTCTCCAGGCCTCTTGCCCCTGTCTCTCTCTTTTGTCTGCCTCTCTAATTCCTACTTCTTTGTAGAGGAGAGCTTGTGTCATGTGTACTGGGACTTTCGTTAGAATTTTCTACAAACCCTGTGTGTCTGTGTGTATGTAGCATTTCCGGTGACACATTGTAGTTTTGGCATTCCTCAGAGAAAACTGCAAACGACATTTCCTTTCCACCCATAGCTTGACTTTCATCCAGCCTTCAGACGACACATTTATATTCCTAGCTATTATGCATTGTATTATGATAATTGTAGTCCTGACATCACTTAGTCACGCCAGCTGGCGAACCTACAACAGCATGTAGCAGTTACACATTCTAATCTATTAATACATAGTATTGATTATAATATTGTATAGACATAATATCTCATGATGAATATTGTACTGACATAGTATTCTAGGAAATATAATACATTATAAAGCTATGTTGTATGCACAATGGAGCAAATACACTATAGTAAAATTGATTATAGAATATGAGATAACATATTGTAAAAATATGTATGTATAACAGACATACGCATATATGCAAAAGCAGTACAGTGCCAAGATTATAGTAAGAAATTTATTAATATATTTGGTAATGCATCTATACGAGATATAATGATATTATTATAAGAATTGGATACTTGTATATTAGGTATTATTATAATTCATGTGTCATTCCATAATGTTCTTCATTTTTCTCAGTCTATCTATCTACCTATCCATCTATCTATCTATATAATTCTACATACCTATTTACTATTATTATACATATTTCACTCAGAGAGTCTCACTTGAATGTTCACTCTTCCTCAAGTATATACTGACTCTAAGTTTGCAATCCCTTGCTTGCATCCTGTGCAGAGCCAAGAGTAATATACCAAATACAATGAAGAAGATTATAAAGGCAGTTGCAGCTGGGCTATACACATAACATTGGTTGAACATACTTATACTCAATTCTTCCCAGGGCTTCATTGTTTTGATTAATTGCGTAGTTTCAAACTTAAGGTGAAGTCAGCACTTGTGCTCATGTTTAATTTCATCTCAGGTAGTGGTTGGAAGTATTTTGTGTGTGTGATTAAGAACAGCATAGTGGTTTTTCATAGCTAAAGTGGACAAAGATGGTGAAGTACAGCACAACAGTCAGGTGTATGAATAGACCTGATGCTGAAGTATGAGCTGGTGGTGTATCTGGACAAATTATGAAAAACTGATGTGTTAAGTGAGTGAAGTAGAACTGTGAATGTCCGATGAGCTGATGATTTATCTGGGGCCAATGTGAAGTTGCAGTGATGGTGAATGTCATGATTCCTTATGATAGCCATTTCACAAGGGACTGTTCCAGTAGGCTGAAATGTGAAAATGTACGCAGGACAAAGATGAACAGCATGTAAGGATGTACGACACTTTGGTTCAATCGTTGATTCACTGCCTAAATGGTCTCTTGGAGACCATGATGGCAGATTCCTCGGTGTTAGTGTTGATAAAGTTGATAATGCACCAAGGTGTCATTATTCTTAGAAGGAAAAAGGTATATTTGGTAGACTGTGAACAGATTATCTGTTATGAATGGTACATGAACTATTAGCCTAATGATGTGGGTGTTAGAATCTTTTCTAAGTATGGATAATATAGCATAAGGTTTCTACCCTGGAATAAAGGCTTAAAACCCTGTTTATGTTTTCCTTGACTGATGATCTGACGTAGGTCGCATACTTCGGAAGTAGGTTAATGGTGATTTTGCCATTACCAGCATTTGCAATACCTTTCATCGTTGCTTGATAATGGGAACTCTAGTTTTTGTCTAGCTGGAGTAGTATTGTCAATATGTTCCATGATTACTGAGAAGTGTTGGAAATGTGTTAGGTTACCCTTTCAAGGCAAGTTTATTTTGTCCACACTCTGGTGAATGATACTTTCTGCCTTTCTGAGATTCTTAACAATGGTCATCATTACTGTGTTTTGATTGTCAACCAGCTTATGTTGATATGTTAGTACTTGAGCTTTTTTAACCACATAATGCAAAAACCACTGCATGTGCCTCTAAGTCTGTGGTGCAATAATTATTCTCTGCACCTTTTATTTGTTGCTGGTGAATGCAATAGGTTGATTTTTTCCTCGTTTATCTTCTTGCATCAATACAGCTCTAATCCTTTAACAGATGCATCTGTGCAAATTATAAAGGGTTTTGTGAAATCAAGATAAGCCATGCATGGTGCACCTATAGGTTTATCTTTTAATTCATCAAATGCTAGTTTTTATTCCTCTCCCCACTGCAATATAGCATCTTTTTCGAGTAGTTGGAATAGAGGGAAAGCTGTGTGAGAGAACTGTTGGATAAAAGATAGATAATATCCCGACAGACCTAAAAATTTCTTACTTCCTCTATATTGTGGGTTCAGGGAAATCCCTTACTTTTTTTTATGAAGGAACCAAAGGCCGGAGCCCGCAAACCGTTCCCTCCAAGAAGAAACAAAAACACTACAAAGGAGAGCCAAAATCAAGATCCGTTCAATTCGAGATACCTGGACACAGTATGTTTGAAAAACAGATCATGGGAAGTGGGAAATCAGACAGAGGGAGACAGTTCCAGAGTTGACCTGTTGCATAAATGAAGGACTGGAAGTAACGGTTAACTCTTGCATTAGAGAGCTGGACACATAAGGAATGAGAGTCTGTTCCTAGACAGGTGCTACACACCCGTCGAAGAGATGGAGGGATGCAAGTAGACAGCTCAGAGGAGCAGTGACCATGGAAATAACGGTAGAAAATAGATAAATATGCAACAGTGTGGTAAAGAGACAGAGGTTGAAGGGAGCCAGTAAGAGGAGGACAGCTGATGAGATGAAAAGCCTTTGACTCCATCCTATTGAGAAGAGCTGTATGTGGGGAGCCTCCCCACACATGAGAGTTGTACTCTAAACAGGGGCGAATAAAACCCGTGTATAAAGTCAACAACTGTGCAGGGGTAAAGAAGGTACAGAGTCGGATTAGCACACCTAATGTCTTGGAAGTAGATTTTAAAAGGGATGCAGTATGATCTTTCCAAGATAAGTCACGAGTGAATGAAACACCAAGTATGTTCAAGGATGATGCAGGATTAAGCCTGTATTTTGTCCTCAGACGTATGGATTTCTTCTGCACTTAGTTTGTGGGCTAAGAATTTTATTTCCCTAGAGCAAAATTTGCACTTAGCTTAATTTTTAAACCAGCATCAGCAAGCTTTTGTAAGAACTGGTCTAATTTCTGGAGATGTTCATCTATGTTGTTAGTTGCAATAATAATGTCGTCAAGATATACAAGTATTCCTTTTCCTAGGATTCCAGACAATACATAATTCATGAGTTTTTGAAATGTTCCTGGCACTGTCCTTAATCCCATTGGCATTCGTTTGTGTTGGTAATGCCCTGTATTTGTGGAAAAGGCAGTGTATTTACGTCACTCCTCATCTTTTTTTTTTTTTTATATATAATAGCCATTAGGCAAATCGATTGTTGAAAATACATTATTTTCTGATCCAATATTTTGCAAGATGCCACTTAACAATGGCTTGGAAAACCGGTCTGTGATTGTGTGATTATTTAGTTTTCGGTAATCTACTACTGCACGCATTTCTCCGTTTCGTTTGGGCACAAAAAATAATGGGGCATTCCACGGGGAGACTGATGGCTCAATAATACCCAGTTTTAGAATTTCATCAACATACTGGTTTGCAAGGGTACGTTGTGATTGCGGAACTGTGTAGGCAGGTACAAAAATAGGTTGTGTGCCTGGGTGCACGTTAATCTCGTGATTAATCAGGTTAGTACATCCTAATTGTTCTCCAGGTAATGCTTCCGTTTTCGATGTTTTTGTAATAAATCTAAGAGATCAGCTTCTTCATTAAATTGTCCTGAGTGACCCAATCTTCTTTTATGCTTTCTTCGTATGTTTTATCTTGTAGTTCCAGCTATAACTATTTCCATTATAGGGACAGGACATTTCTCCATATTGACTAGACAAGTCCCCTTTTTCATCAGTACATCTCCATTCATGTGATTAATTAGGAACACCTGAGTCTGCCCATCGTTATCCACCTGACATAATGCATTTTCTACTGACACTTCTCTCACTTTACATAATTCCTTTAAGACAAGAACAGTACTATTCTTCAGTTTGCTCTTTATGGTAACTTTCATGTATGAGTTAGTCAGAATAAATACATCATTGGTGAGATGGGCGGGAAAAACTGATGAGTCAGTACTGATACCTCGGTCTCTTGTCCAGGAGGCTGTGGGGGGTGGTGTGAGTGCATCTGTACCCTCGTCTTCTTGTGTATTTCTGTTTAGATGTTTAATATCTCCAATTCTTTTGGTTCTCTACTGTTGATGGGTGAGAAATCTGATGAAAATTCCTCTATGAATTCTTTATTAAAGTCTATCCCACTCATTTGTGAGAGTAAAATTATTTTCTCTGTTCTCATTGTTCTTAAACCTAGCAACATATAAGATCTTATTGCTCTATTTTCTACTATATAGAAAATAGCAGAAATTGGTCTTGTACTCTCTGTGAAACGGATGTCTAACCGTATCATGCCTTTTACTGTAATATGTTTGCCATCCACCGCATATGACTAAGCCAGATTCTTCTAGGAAAGTTACTTTCTTCTTATTTCTAAAAATCCTATCTAATTCTTCTTGTGTTATTAAATTCACTGGAAAACCTGTATCCAAGAATAATTAAATGTTTTGATCTTCACATACAGCTGATATCAAGATACACTCACTTCCCAACATGCTTCCTATATGAATTTTAGAGTTGGTTTTATGTATGATCGGTCGTTTTTTATCGTGGCTTGCCCTTCCCCCGACTTAAAAATGGAAATAAGTTTTTCCACTGTCTTACAATTTGACGTCCAGTGACCTTGGGATTTGTAATGTCTGCAATATGGGTCACACCCTTGTGACTTTTGTCTATCTTCTTTTGTTTTGATAAAGTGTTCATTCTTTGTGTGTCCAGGATTCGCACAGTAATAACATAGAGTGGACCTATCTCCCGAATATGATCCTCGAGATGACTTCCCATATTTAGGTTTTTCTGTGGCATGGCTTCTACTTGGACTGTGCACAAACTTTTGTGACTGCCTGTGGCCTGGTGTCTGTGATCACTGCCTCGAAGTTTGTGGCTGTTTGTTCTGTCTGTTTCTGGTTGTGACCGATTTTGTTCTTTGTTTGGGGTAGCTGTTTTCACGGTTGACACTGTGTCTGTCATTCTCATTCTGGTAGTATTCGACTGTGCTTCAGTTACCCCTGCTTTCCTGGAATTCATCTCTACCTCATTCAAGAAATCTAGCAGGCACATTCCTGGGGTTTAAGGTACCGTCTTCGCTATCTTCGGAATCTTATCCAGTAATTTACACAGTGCAGGTACATAACTAAGGATGTCTACGACATGCAATTGTGTCATTTTCCCTTCAGTTGTTACCCATTTTGAATTCTCTATGATAGCTAATAATGTTCTCTTAATTGTGGAAACGTCTGCTTTTATTTCACCTAGGACAGGATTAGTTGTGTGTTCTCACATAAGATCCACACTCTTATGTAATTCTGGAAGCACACCTGGCAAACATTTTATACCCCCAGAGAATTTCTTCAGAAATTCTCTCTTAAACTCCTCATATGTCTTAGCATGTAGGAGTTTATCCGATCTAAGTAAGTCAGCTGCTGGACATCTTTCCCGGTTAATCCATGAGGAAAATATTGTTATTTTCTAATTTTCATCTGTTACATGTCTCTTAAAAAAAAGAGTTGTTCACACTGGTTTATGAGAGACATTACATCGATGCGATCTTTTTCTGTGCCTGAGAATTTGGGAATGTTTTTATCTTCATGATAAACGTAAACATGAGGTGGGGATGTTTGAGTTATGTTATTGCCTTCGTTAGCCATTTTGGTTGGTTGTTTTGTTAAGTTCATTTGGATTTATTTGTCGTTATGTGAAGGATTAGTTGCATATGTTTTTTCTGACCTGTGAACTCTCTTGAGTAGGTTTTCATAAATATGTATGGCAGAGCTAAAGTCCTCACTTTCTACATCAGAGGGAGATTCCCAACGATCATCATCATGAAAAAATGAAGTATTTGTTTCTTTGTCTTTACTTTGTGGAGAATTTTGTGTGAGTGTTATGTTTTCCTGTTGTTCTCGTAACTGTGAATCGGCATTCGATGCTAACTGTGTTTCATATGGCACTAAAACTGGCGGTGTTGAAAATATTCCCGTCATATCACTCAGCTAAAATTAACTCATTTTGCTAAGGAATGGTGTTATAAAACACTTATTTTATGTCTGTGTTAACTGTATAGGTGAATAATTTAATATTACTAAATGAAAGGTATTAAGTACATTATGTATATGTATATGTATAAATAAGTAAAGAAGGTGTGTGTACCTAATTCTAAGCCCTGGGAAAAAATAAGTAAAAAGTTTATCACCCACTTAAAAGGTAGATGATGTCACTCCCGGACACTCTCGGCTGTGTTGATTGATGTCACTCGGAAACTCCAGGGAGTGTTGATAAATCAGGATTGATTGAAGTGCGGAGAAACCTCAGTCATACTCGAACCTCACCGTACAACGTCGACTTCTCACTTTGGTAACTGTTGAGAGTAAATGAGTATGAGTAAGAATGCGTGAGTAACGATGAGTAACAAGTGGTGAGTGATGTGCCTGGGTCAGAGGTGCGTGGTGTTTTTTGCTGACGTTGTCTGACCTCTTCACCTCTACGTCAGTGTGGTGGTGATGGGGACGGAGGGTGGTTGGAGAGAATGGTGGGGTCAGGTGCTGGTTTGTGAGTTGTCGGTTGTGAGTTGTGAGTCTTCTCGCTCTGCCTGCTTGTTCCGTTGCAATCGTTGATGGTTGAAGTTCGTTGGTTCGTCATAGAAATTGGAAGATTGTAACAATATTTTGTTGAACTACTGTCAAAGCGTCGTGTGGCTCGACTTGTAGTATTGTTTGTTTTCTATCTTGATAATGTAGAATCAACTGTGGAACTGAAGCTGATCCTGGTTACCATCTCGCCTGCTTTTGTAGAACTTCACTGTAGATTTGTCGACGAGGTTCGTACGTTCGCTACCACCAACTTTTGTGGACACTTCGTAGAGCTTGTTGTAAATTTTGTAGAACACGTATGCGTATATTGTATTCGTGGACAAGCCATAGTTATACGTGAGTGGGTATGTATTTAGATAATCCTAGTTCTCTTTGTCATGCAATGTCAGGAGAGGTAAAGCTGAGTATGGGACTATTTACAGTTTTATCCCCTTGAAAAGATACACACGAGTGAAGTATGTGAGTAGCATCCTGCTTGCTACCTCTCAGCCTGCCCGCTTTCTCCTCCTCGCTTTCTCTCTCTCGACAACCTCTCGCCCCTGTCTCTCTCATCCGCCTCTCTAATTCCTCCTTTCTTGTATAGCTTGTGTCATGTGTACTGGACGTTCGTTAGAATCCTTTAGAAGCCTGTGTGTCTGTGTTTTTGTAGCGTTTTCGGTGACACATTGCACTGTGGTATTCCTCAGAGAAAACTGCAAATGACATTTCCTTTCCACCCCTACCATAACTTTCATTCAACCTTCAGACTACACATTTATGTTCCTATCTATAATGCATTGTATTATGATAATTTAGAATTCTGACACTGTCACCCAGAGAACATCATGTTGTCGGCGATCAAGTTGATAAAACAAGTACAAATGAATGAGAGTGATGACCAAGCCTCAGAATATTTGAAAAATCGGCACTGAAGATAAACTTCGAAGCCAAGAAGTACACTGAGCTGGTATAGCATTCTTCTGCCACAGTCCCTCCATTGCTGAAGAATAGACTGAACCAAATGGACGAAAGCTAACCCATCATACTGGATGTGTACCCTTGCCATGCCCAAGGAGTGGAAAGCTGCGTCAAGGACGTCACATCCACCACAAGTAAAGTATTTGGGAATGAATCACGTCACGGTATGCTCGTCCAGTGTAAGCGATCTCGCAGCTTGTTCCCGAAGTGTGAAAGTAACCAAGACTAGATGTGTTAAACTGTTCATGCCATTTCTACTGTTCTTTTTCTTTTCCACGAAATAATGCCTTTATACGATTTGAATACATTTATTTCAACTGTTACTTTTATTTCTAAAACTGAAATTTCACACAGAAATTACATTTTAGTTCATCCGGAAAAATAGCATGTGTTTCTAAGTTTTTGAGAAATAATTATATTTTTTAGATCCAGGTTGCTGGAATGGGCACGTATATGTCGAAACATTTTTTTCGTAGTGATATTGTCATTGTAAAGGAGCACAATTCTATGTTTCAATCTGGCACCCTAAGATGGTTCCAATTCGAGCCGTCCTTATATATATATATATATATATATATATATATATATATATATATATATATATATATATATATATAGATAGATAGATAGATAGATAGATAGATAGATATATAGAGATATAGATGTAGATAGATAGATAGACAGATAGAGAGATAGATAATGGATATATATATATATGTATATAGATAGATAGATAGATAGATAGATAGATATTTGTGGTAGGTGGGGCGCTCACCATCCACTCACTCGATGTAGTGCTGCTGTCGGGTGTCTGCCCTTTCCTCTCCTCCATCCTTCTTTCCTTCCATCCTCTTCTGTCTTCCTTTCCTTCATTCTTTCCTTGTCCTTCTGCCTACGGGTAACTTTGCACTCCATCTTCTGTCTTTCCTTCATTCTTTCCTCTTCCTTCTGCCTGTGGGTGACTCTACACTGAGTGACAAACAAAATGGTTTCCTGTACACCAGGAAACCATTTACTACGCTGGGTGGTAACCATATAACCAAATTTTGGCGCCTGCTGGTTTAGTGGGTAATTATTGCACTCCAGTCGGATTAAGCCAGTGAAGGTTTATATCCAAGGGGTGGTTGGGGTTGATTGTTATTGTCATGCCACTCAGGGATGAGTGAGGCTGGCCACTCTCATCTTAAATGTCAGGACCAACTTGCCTAGCCTAGGGTTCCTACGCTTCTCTGTGGGGCGACATAGGGTTGGATGATGAAGATTATAATATATATATATATATATATATATATATATATATATATATATATATATATATATATATATATATATATATATATATATAAACGAAAGAGAGCCAAATTCAAGATCCGTTCATTTTGAGATTCATGGACAGACTCCGTTCAAAAGACTGGTGATCATATGAAGTAAAGTAGGAAATACAGACAGAGGAAGACTATTCCAGAGTTGACCTGTTGCATAGATGAAGGACTGGGAGTAACGATTATCTCTTGCATTAAAGAGTTGGACAGAAAAGGGATGAGAGTTTGTTGCTAGACGGATGCTACGCTCCCGTTGTAGAGGTCGAGGGATGCAAGCAGACAATTCAGAGGAGCAGTGACCATGGAAGTAGCGAAAGAAACGAGATAAAGTTCCAACAGTGCGGCGAAGAGACAAAGGTTGATGGGAGGCAGTAAGAGAAGGAGAGTTGATGAGACGAAAATTCTTTGACTCCATCGTATTTAGAAGAGCTGTATGTGGGGAGCCTCCCCACAGATGAGAGTTGTACTCTATACAGAGGCGAATAAAACCCGTGTTTAAATTCAAGAACTGTGCAGGGGTAAAGAAGATATGGAGGTGGCTTGCAAACCTAATTTCTTGGAAGCAGATTTTACAAGAGATGTAATATGATCTTTCCAAGATAAGATTGAAATTCCAAGTATGTTTCAGGCAGGGTACCTCCCACAACCGCAATTCGGGGGTGTTTTGGTGACTTTCACGAAGGGCAATTGACTGTGATCTGGCTAAAGAGGAAGAATTTACACACCTGACAACGCAATCCGCACCCCCGTAGGCCTAATGGTTACCGCACAATCGCGCGTCAAAGTAAAAAAAAAAAGTGTATAATAGTTACCCCACGAAAACAATCGAAAACATGAAAATTTTGGTAACTATCTCTTTTTCTTATTGAAACAGGTCATTTCAAAGTGTTTTCTTACACCAGCCATGAAAACAGGTGTATGTAGGTGTGGGGAGATTACTAGACTGTGGGGAGATAAAGTAGGCTGTGGAGAGTAGGCCTATAGGTACGGGGGTTGGAAATAACCACCTTTTCGCATGAAAAGAAAGCACTCCATTGTGTTCTGTATCATCTACCATGAAAACAGGTGTGTATGTAGGTGTGGGAAGATAACTAATGTGGGGAGTAGGCCTATAAGGCCTTGGTGGTACTTGGGGAGAAAATTTTTGGCAACAACCAAATTCTCATGCGGAACCCATCAATTTCAATGGGATTTGTCATACCAACCATAAAAACAGGAGTGTATGTAGGTGTGGGGAGATAAAACAGGTGTGGGAATTAGCCCTACAATGCCTCATAGTAATTCCAAAACTAACACAGACGCATATAAATTTTTATAACCATCAAGGACATCAAAATAAAGTTGAATAATGCTATAAGTGCATGCATAAGAAAAAAAAAAAAGCAATAATTTGTTTCCAATTTCTCTTTTTACTGTCCCAACTTCTCGTTACACATTTATCACACCATTATAAATATCACATTATCATTACACTTCATCACACTTATCATTACAGTTTCGGCAACAACCAAATTCGCTTGTGGAAACTCTCCATTTCATTGGAATTTATCACACCAGCCATGAAAACAAATGTGTTTGTATGTGTGGGGAGATGTAACATGTGCGGGGAGTAGCCATACAAGGCCTCACAGTCTTTCGAAAACTAACACAGACGGACACTACTCAGAGGTGCGAATCTGGGCAGGTAGGGAGAATGAAAAGAAAAAAAAAAAAAAAAAGATGCGTCGTATGTAGTACAACATACAGCATTCTCCAACTACGTACGTAAAGAAACTGGTAGGTACGAAGTGAGGAATGAACAGTGAGGTGCAAAAATTTGGGAAGACGTAGAAATAATATGAAACAGGTACCTACATCTTGCCTGACACTCGGGGGCCTGTTGGGGGTTGGAAGGTAATGAGGGACAAGGAGGGAGAGATGGGGTGGGGTTTCGGGGGGGGGGGACGAGGCTACAGGGAAGGAGGAGGGGCAAGAGAGGGTGGGAAGGGACGCAGGTTGTTGTGGGAGGAGAGATGCAGTTGCGTAGAGGGGTGGGAGAGTGATGGGGGACAAGGAGGTCGTGAGGGAGTGGAGTAGAGGGTGGCATGGAGGCTGCCGAGAGGGGGGTGCCCCCCTCCACTGCCCGGGTTGGTCCGATCGCCCTTCACTCCACATCAGGGGCGGGTTCTCATTGGCCTGAAGCCATGTATGTCATAACTGAGGTGGAGCAAGCGCTCCGCAGTTTTTTACAGGCCAAGTTCAATTGATGTGATTAGGCATTTTGGCATAAAACTCAAATTGCATTAATTGATGCAATTAGGACTTAAGGGGTTAAACATTAGTGGGTACTCCTGAGGAAGATATTGTCGGATTGATAGGTGTAAGAACTGAGTTTCTGATGCATTTAAAACAACTAGATTATTTTTACCCCAGTCAGAGATACGAGCCAAGTCAGACATTAACTCTGCAATAGCCCCATCCCTTGTTTGTTAAAGTAACTGCTGAGATGGACGTTGCAAGAACTGAATGGAAAGGTGATGAGTGGAATCATCAACGTATGAGTGGATAGGGTTAGTTGCACAGCTTAGGTCATTGATGAATAAAAGGAAGAGAGTTGGTGATAGGACAGAGCCCTGAGGAACAGCACTTGTGATAGATCTAGAAGAACGATGGCCATCTACAACAGCAGCTATAGAACGACAAGAAAGGAAGCTATAGATGAAAACACATATAGAAGTATAGAAACCGTAAGAGGGCAGTTTGGAAATTAAAGATTTATGCCAGACTCGATCGAAGGCCTTTGAGATGTCAAGTGCAATGGCAAGGCTTTCACCAAAGTCCTGAAAGGAGGATTACCAGGGGTCTGAGAGGTAGATGAGAAGATCTCCAGTGGAGCATCCCTGATGGAACCCATACTGACGATCAGAAGGAAGGTTGTGATAGGAAAGATGCTTTAAAACATTTCTGTTAAGAACAGATTCGAAACTTCTGAGGCACAGGATGTTAAAGCAATTTGGCGATAGTTAGTGGGTTGGGAATAGTCACCCTTCTTTGGACTGGCTAAATGACAGCAAACTTCCAGCTAGAAGGAAAGGTACAAGTTGATAGTCAAAGGCGAAAGAGTTTACCTAGGCAGGGTGTAAGCACAGAAGCACAGTTCTTGAGAACAACAAGAGGAACCCCATCAGGCCCATACGGTATGCCTTAATAGTATTGAGGCCAGTGATGGCAGAAAATACATCAGCTGAAGAAATGTTAATGTTAGCCATGAGGAAATCAGAGGGGGAAAGTTATGGAGGAACAGCACCGGAATCGTTTAAGGTGGAATTGGAGGAGAAAGTCTCAGCAAATATATCTACTTAATCAGTAGAAGAAGTAGCTAAAGAGCCATCAGAGTAGAAATGAGGAGGGAACTTTGATGAGGTAAAGTTGTTAGAAATGGTTTTTTTCAATGTGGTAAAAGGAGCGGGAAAAATTCAAGTTGGAGAATTAAGAGCATTTAGTATGGATGAAATTATTTTTAGCAGTGCTGAGAACACACGTAACACAATTCCGGGCAGAAACATAAAAAAGTTGTGATTCTGGGGTGGGTTGGCTTCGGTACCTTTTATAGGCCCTCTCCTTGATGTGGACAGCATTAGAACAAGCGTCATTAAACTAAGGCTTTCTTGCATTAGACAACGATATGGGAAGAGAATGTATGCTTCCATGCCCTAAAGAATAACCTCCGTAATGAGCATAGCACACTCAGAAGGCTCCCGGCCATGGAAGCAATAATCATTCCAGGGAAAATCAAATAAGTACTGCCTAAAGGCCTCTCAATCAGCAGCTCCAAAGTGCTACAACCGACGTTTGTTTGGAGGGTAAACAGGTCGTACTGGAGTGATAGGAGAGACTAAGGTAATAAGGTTGTGATAGGAGGAGCCCATCGAAGAGGAAAGATGAACAGTGTAAGCAGAAGAATTAGTTTTAAGGAAGAGGTCAGGTGTGTTGGACGTCTCTCCAAGGCAGTCAGGGATACGGGTAGGGTGCTGTACAAGCTGCTCTAGGTCATTAAGGATAGAAAAGATGTACGCTTGTTCATCAGGTGGATCAGTGAATGGAGAAGAGAACCAAAGGTGGTAGTGAACATTGAAATATCCTAGAATGGAGATTTCAGAGGAAGGATAAATGGATAGGATGTGTTCCATCATAGAAGTAAGAGAGTCGAAGAATTTTTCATAGTCAGTAGAATTAGAGGATAAGTAAACAGCACAGATATACTTTGTCAGAGAATGACGGGAAAGCCGATGATAAAGAGTAGAGAATTCAGAAGAATCAAGTTCAGGAACACGAGAGAAAGATAAGTCGTTGCATACACATACACAGCAGCCACCTTCGGCTTTGAAATGAGTACTGTATAAAGAAAGTAGGAGGATACAGAAAAGTGTTTGCTAGCAATTGCATCAGACAGCTGAAAATCAGTTATGAGGAGATGGTGAGGTTTAGAGCAGAAAAGATGGTGCTCAACAGTAGGAAAGTTATAAGAAAAGCCACGAATGTTGCAGAAATGAAGAAGAAGTGAGTCAGACAGTGGTTCCGGGCAGCTTGTTGTATCATCACCGGGAGAGGGGCGGATTGTGGGGGCATTTGTGGTCCCCCTCCCTGGGGACTCCGAGACGCCAAATTTTTGTTTTAGTATTAAGAAGGAAGTGTAGTGTGTAATGTGCATGTAGTTTCGTGTTGACAGTTAGAGAAGCTAGTACTGGAGAGCATGCTGGCCTACTTTCAGTGTTACTGAAACAACGAAAATGTTCAACAAAAGGGGATAGTCAGGAACTAGTCCCGAGGGCTGATGAAACAGGAGCTCTAGCTCTCCCTGTCATCATCTTTCCATCCACCTTTGGAGTATGGCCCTGCTCGACTGGTGCTACAGTCTACTCCCTGCAAAACATGTTGACCACAGTTCATAAAGGGGTTATGGAGGACTCAGGCAAAACAGACTTCAGGACCGGGAAACCTGTGTTCAAACCCAATGCTTTCAACGACTACAACATCAACATGTTGCTCGTTGGTAGGTCAGACATGCAGATTAGGGAAGTTAATTGCCTCCGTTAATCCTGTCGGTGGTACAAGAAGATGTTCTTACATCTTCTTGATATTGATGTCCTGATCAGTTATGTACTCTTGAAGCAGGTTTGGCAAAGGAATCTTTCTCCAAGAGAGTTAGAGAGAGAGCTGGCCTGCGAGCTACTTGCAGAATATGCAACTGCACAGTTGACAGTTGAGAGATGAGGGATGTTCCAGGCAGTGGGGGCAGACAGGCTGAGCAATAGTCAGTATTTACAGTGTCACCGTCTTGTCGACGTAGGCTGTACACCTGCATGTCGTCCCGCCTACAGGCACTGCCACGTGAGCAGCAAGACAAAATCTCGTTCTCCCATTCAGAAGGAAATCCCCTACCAATGTGAGGAATGTAAGGTGCCGCTATATCACTCTGAATGTGATTATCAAGAGGGTGTGTGGGAAACCGTACAAAATGAAGAGGTGTGCGCAAGTGTTTTGTTTGTTTGTTTGGTTTATGAGAAAAGTGAAAATGATTATTTTGTGGTAAAGATGCAATGCTTGATAATGCCAAGCTGATGTATGAAAGAAAACTAAGAGTCCACGTAAGAAAATGGCTTCATTGGGTAGAACTACTTTTCTTTTCTTTTCTTTTTTTTTTTTACGTGAAATATTTGTGAAGATGTGACATCCAGCGCATTTGTGAGCTGAAGTATAAATATGATAAGCTGTGTAGAACATAATATTTTCATGATGGCTGAGAATAGTAGAAAGAAGCCAAAGTTTATGTACAAGTGTATACCTCATACTGAACCATACTGCGTGCAATATGTTGAACAACGATGTTTTCAAGTACAGTACTTTATTAGGTAGAACGAGATTATTTTATATACTTACTCTTGAAACACTTGCAAAGATGTGATATGAAGCAAATTTGTGTGTACAAATATAAGTTGTGGAGAGCGTAAGTAATATTTTCAGAAAGCCCGCAAAGAGTAGAAAAAAAGCCAATATTTATGTACAACTGCATACCTCATATAGGTGGTGCCGACTATCATCCACTCACTTGATGTAGTGCTGCCTACTTCTTCCTTAGCTTTTATCATTCTTTTTCTGTGCCTGCCCTCCTCTCTTCCTATTTCTCTCATTTTTCCTGTCACTTCTTATTGCGTTTCTTTCCTTTACAGGTGGCTTTACATTGAGTGACAAGCCAAATGAATTCCTGTAAGCCAGGAAACCATTTGCAACGCTGGGTGGTAACCATACAACCAAACCATACGTGCTCCTTACGTGTCAGCAAGTGGGTTGGTGGAGGGTTAGTGTCCCTCACCGTAAAACAAATAACTCAAAGTCATATGGCCACCCCTTACGGGACTGTGGCGTCTGGCAATACATAGATAGATTGATAGCATACCTCATACTGAACCGTACTGCGTTCAGTGTGCTGAGCAATGATTTTTTCAAGTACAATAGACCATAATTGTGATATGAAGTACAGTATAAGTGCTGCCGAACATAAGTTGTAGGGTAAGTATTATAACTGATGCCAGAAAACAGTAGAGAAAAGCATACAGCGTAAGTCCTACGGGGCATAGCGCCACTCTGTTACGGCTGGAAAACCACTGGCAAGCCACATGGACAGGGTGATGACTCATCCTTATGACAGTGCGTAATGAAAAGTGGAATGAAGGGTGGAAAAGTTTTGATGTTTGGGAAGGAAGGCCGGACAGTGTTACAATCACCACTCTGGTCAGTGCTGTCAACGCTAGTAAGGCTCACCAATGCCGCGCCAGCAGCGTGCACTCAAAGACTTCCCGTCAAAAAAAAGAAAAAAACTCATCTCCTACTCGTCCTTACTCCTAGACGGGACAACCTAGAGACCTGGGGATGAGTAATATGGTTTTCAAATTATTTCTCTATTATACTTTTCCAGATATTAAGGTATAGAAAAGAGCTACTTTGCCGGGAATGCCCATAGTGAGAGCACGCAAGTCCCAAATTTGGCCGGCGCTTGTGGGTTATGAATGTTCTTTGGCTAAAGGTTTTGTATGATTGTGATGGCTACACGTTTATATATGTGTTTGTCAGTGTGATGTTGAGGTAAGGAGGGGGGATGTTGCTAAAGTATTCTATGTAGTGTTAGGCAGGTGGTCGATTTTTGCGTCTTTTTGGAAGGTAGTGATATGACATTAAGTTGCAAAGTGAGATAGGTCTTGAGCCGAAGCATTAAACTGTGTGTTCCTCATATCTAATCTTCGGTAGGGAGTATTTTTATTTCTTCATGTATACTGCATATGTGTGTCTTGATGCATCCTGTTATAATTCTTCTGGCTTTGTTTATTCATTTATTTATTTTTGATATTATCCATGTTTGTTTTGCCAAGCTGAGGCCCAGCTTGGGACTCGCAGAATTCACAGTTGTGCTGTTAAATTGTTTACAGGATTTTCAGGGATTTTATCAGTTGTCCAAAGGTGGCACCTTGGAAGTCTTCATGGCATCCAGTTGGCGGGATGCTTTTGGACTAATTTTACTCGTGTACCGAGAAAGGGTCATGTGTTTATGCAAAAGAAAAAAAAATGTGTGTCTTTCCAGTGAGAGTGGTTGGTTGATGAAGGAAACTTGAGGATGTGTTTGAGATCTGTGTCTGTCTGGACTGATGAGGGTAATACTCGTAGTTAAGTTGGTGTGATAATTTTTTTTTTTTTTTTTTTTTTCTGAGCGAATTCCCTGGTGTGTATAGTTACAGCTTGAGCTAAGTCATCAGCATATGAAAGTATGGTTAACAGAGGGAGAGGGGCATACAGTTCATGGAAGAAAAGGTTAAAATGCTGTTAGGATCATTTACTATATCTATTACTAAAAGTGATGCTCCAACTAAACTGCAACCACTATTATTGATAATCCTTCTTGGACGTGGCATTCTAGCAGCAAATCTCCCTAATATGAGAATATAAAAAATTGTCCCCATAAAGAGGTATCCTACCGTATCCAGACATATAACACGAGTAAAAGCACAAGTGAATGAATAGGTATAAACTTTCTTTGACGGTCCATCACCAACTGTAATGCTCATCGATCTTATGTAAACATCACTTGTGACCTCAGAGTGAATTCTTTTGTTAAGTCTTATCAGAAGGCAAACTAGAGCTCCTGGGCATGTTTGGGGATGCTCTCACACCTCATACAGATTACATAAGATTTTATAATTTGCTTAAAAGCCTGCCTCCATTGTGAAACGCAGTACTGCTGTCAAACGCATTAGAGTTTCAGTGGTGCCTCCATGAAAAGTTACTTTGTGAGGTAAGTTTAGTGAAATGATTTTATTAGGAAGCAATATGGGACAACGAGTCACTGAAGCAGATTCACATTACCTCTTCTACCGTGATAGCAAATGATGTCCGTATCAGCAAGAAATAGTCCCAAGTGTTTAATCAACTTGTGGTCTTTGCTCATTTCCGGAGTTAAATGATCAAGATCCAAAGCTACTTCGCCCGCTACAACCTCTTACACTTGATTAATACAGTTTATAGCATAACACTGTTCTTATTTAAGTATAATAATTCCCCCAAACTTGAGCACGTCTTAGTTTGTAACGTCAGGGCATTGAAGTGGTTCCTTTTTCACTGATATTAAAGAGTTCCAAACAGTTACCAGGAAATAACTGTTTACATATACGCTGTATTACATATTATTCCTGTTCCTTATTCTTACAGAAAACATTAAAAGTGAAATACTATATACTGTACGTACGCTACTTTCACTCGATGTCTCTACAAAGGAAGGAATTTCGGTGTTTATAATTTCCATAAGTAGCTATCTATTGTAACAGAGCACTATAGTCGCGGCTTTGAGGTTGCCATTATCGTACCCTGGCAACCTACCTGTCAAGAGTGCGTCCGATTTTGTACCATAATATACACGAATCATATTACTGTACACGAGTATAATATACACGAATATTATTGTAGACAAACATATTATACATGAACCACACGCATATCATATTAGACACGAAATCTGACCTATTGTTGACGGTTGGTTGCCAGGGTACGATAATGACAGCCTCAGAGTCGCGCGCCGGAACTTCAGTCAGAAAAGGTGATTCTGCGTACTGGCTGTAAGGAGGGAATGCTAGCAGAGGGTTCTGGAGGAAAAAAAATGACCAGATGAGTAGCACAGAGAGAGGTGTTATTCATAGTCGTATGCTGAAGAATGGTCATGTGTTTGTCGAAAGTTTGAATTTTAGGGTGTCTTTACAGTAGGCAGGGATGGTTAAAGTTAGAAACAAAAGAGTGTGATCGAGATTCATGTCTGTCTTTAATGAAGAGCGTAATAATTAATTCGGTGAGTGAGGAAATCATTGTTTTTTCTAAGTCAGTTTTCTAGTACTCTAGGTATTGTTGGATCTGAGCTGCTGCTTGAGGTAATGGGAAGTTACTTTCAAAACACTGACGAAGGAAAGTACTGTTGCTGAAGGGAAGGGAGAAATAACGTAAAATATTTGGGTGAAAGAAGTGTACCATGTGGAGTAAAACTTGATAGTAGTCTGGAATTCAGACCTTTGTAGAGTACTGGGCTTTTTTGCCTGACAGAGTGTTGGCTAGCCATACTTTATAATTCTTTTTAGTGGTGGTGATGATGATGATGATGATGACGATGATGATGATGATGATGATAGTGGAAGGGTTAGAGGAGGAGGAGGAGGAGGAAGGGTTTCAAGAGAAAGAGGAGGAGGAGGAGAAGACGGACGAAGATTTAGGTGATAGATAATGATAGGAATGGGGATGATGATGATGATGATGTAGTGAGACTAAAATAAAATACGGGTAGTCATTTCTCGGGTTACAAAGGCTGCTTAGAATTGCATACTGATAAGCAAAGTTGCTGTCAGGGGTTGTGCAAAACACTGGCGGCTGGACGAAATACATGGCTAAATATTCTAGAGTTGACGCGAGCTTTAAGGCGGCCATGACATGCAGACACGAATTTCAAACAGCTTCCCACAGGGAAACAGTGCTGACCGGCTTGTGTAAACATAGGGTATATTCCAGCATAGTAGGCTAAACATCAAGCATTTATTCACTGTCTCTCTATTTATCAGTACCTATCCATCTGTCTATTTATACCTGTCTCTGTCTCTCTACCCGTATTTCTGTCGCAGAAAAATGAAGCTGGGATACTTAAACCTGTATACAGTACCATCATAGTAAACATGAAATATTTATTCACTGTCTGCCTGTCTGTCCATGTACTTACTATCTATCTATTTACCAGTGTGAATCCGCCTGCCAATCTATTTATCTATCCATTTACTATATCGCCAAACGCCTTAATTTGGAAGGGGTGGCCAGAAACAAGTCTCCTCCATGTTACCCTGACCTCCGCCATCACACTGCCCTCTTTCCAACTCACACCACCCTATGTCATCTACATCACCATCCCATCCCTCTTTTTCGTCCTGGGTCTCCCACTCTCCTTCCCTTCTCCTTCGCGTTCTGAGTCGATATGACGTAAGTCTGTAAGTTTTACACATATACTTCATATAATTAAAAGAATGAACAGCCAGCTCTTGCTGTGAAGATTTTTGTTTAATAGCCTAGTAGTAGTAGTAATAGTAGTAGTAGTGGTAGCAATGTAGTTGCAACCTCAGACTCATCTGAATAAGAACCCAGTAGACTGCAGGCTGATGTTACCCATTATCCATATCCTTCAGTCCATCATCCTCATTTTGGGGGATAGGAAGGGAGCCGAAGGTCGTGTGTATGACCAGGCAGGGGAACCACTCGGGCGTATCGGTGCCACTACGCGAAGGCGTCCCTCTCCAGCGCTAATATTACTGTACTTGACCTATACTGGCATGCGACGCAAATAGGGCAGTGGATGCACAACCCCCCTCCCCCTCACAAAAAAAAAAAAAATCCATCACGAGCATTTTAAGATGAAATGAGCTATGGCATGTTTTGTTCCTGTTACGTCCCTCATTAATTGCCGTCATTTGCACAGGAATCGGGGTGAGAGAGGCATTGGAAGAAATAAGATAAAGATAAATCCAGTAATCTGTGAAAACGGTAATGAAAGAAATAAAGATGAATCTAGTATTCTTTGAAAAAGGTATTGAAAGAACAAAAGATTATTCCAGTAATAATTATTGTTGGTTACTATATACAGGAGTTCCACGAAGTTCTGCTGGGTTTACAAAAATTATTACGTGGAAACGGATCTAGGTGAGTCAGAAATCTACAGCATAAAAAATTCACCCAGGCAGCTGTGTAAGTCAGAAAGCTATCGCACAGAAAAATTACCGCGGCAGCTGCGTTGTCCATTTGTTTATCTGATCTTAACTGGTAAATTCTTACCATACTCAGACTAATTAAAAAAAAAAAAAAAAAGTCACAAATATATTAATCTGAACAATGGTGCTGGAGAGGGACGCCTTCACATGGTGGTACCGAAATGGCCCGGCGGTGGAGCTGTCGGGTTCCACACAAACATCCCTGAAGCCCTTCCCTATTCACCGAAGACAAATGGTGGACTGTGGGATTGAAACATCGGCCTGCAGTCCACCGGGTTCACGTTCAGTTGAGCCTTGGTTTATAGCTTAATTGATAATGCTTATATGAACATAATACAAGGTAAACGGTTAGCTACTGTAGTACCTTAGTTATTAAGCAGGATTGAGTCTTCTTGGTTACCAGTCAAATCGACCCCCCCATTCTGACTAAGCTTGGCCATCAACTGAGCTGAAAGTGGTTAGGGCCTTTTGACAGGTTTGGGTAAAATTCTATAGCCGTAATGCGACACGTACGAGGATGAGATGGAAGCATGGATTAGAGAGGTAGACCAACATGAGAGACGGGGTTGTAAGTTGGGGGGAAGGCAGCGAAATGGTGGGGGCCATGGCGACATGGAGGCGATTTGTCTGTGGCCACCTCATACGGGATTAAGGCGTTTAGCTATAGACAGATAAATAGCAGTCTGATAACAGTGCATCATAACTGCCAAAATAATTCTCCCAGTTATAGTTCAAACAACACCTCTTTTACGGCAATGACTGAACTCACTAACTGAAAATTTTATTGCTTATTATTCCCACCTTCATTAACGCTTTTCCATGCAGCTGACAGCATTTCTTTTTACTTAATCGTGCTGTTGACAGACCATTTTATTCAACTTAAGAAATGGCTCTCGTACTGATAGGGATACTTAAGGGAGTATCTATATCCCCCCCCCTTCTTAACGAAAAAAAAAAATCCCGACATAGCAGGGTAACGTCTTCGACTCTATCATATATATATATATATATATATATATATATATATATATATATATATATATATATATATATATATATATATATATATATATATATTTTTTTTTTCATACATGATCATCAGTCCCATCCGTCCTCTAATCCTTCCTCCTCCTCCTCCTCCTCCTCCCACCGTCACACTTACTCGCCACTCTCAACTCACTCAAAAAAGACTAGATGGGTAAACTTCATAGAGGAAAGGTTACTCTGGGTCTGGCCTGAGAGAGAGAGAGAGAGAGAGAGAGAGAGAGAGAGAATGTGTATGAACGGGTGGTATATGTACTTGTGCGTAAAGGTTTATGTGCATATATATATATATATATATATATATATATATATATATCCATCCATCATCCAATCCTACATCGTCCCATGAGGGGCGTAGAAGCCCGGGGCTAGGCAGATGGTCCCGACATTTAAGATGAGAGTGACCAGCCTCACTCATCCCTGAATGGCATTGCATGAGCAATCAACCCCAACCATCCCCTGGATATAAACCTTCACCGGCTCAATCCGATTGGAGTGCAATAATTACGCACTAAACCACCAGGCGCCAAAATTTGGTTATATTGTTACCACCCAGCGTAGTAAATGGTTTCCTGGTGTACAGGAAACCATTTGGCTTGTCACTCAGTGTAGAGTCACCCATAGGCAGAAGGAAGATGAAAGAATGAAGGAATGAAAGACAGAAGAGGGAGTGTAAAGTTACCCGTAGGCAAAAGGACGAGGAAAGAATGAGGGACTGAAAGACAGAAGAGGATGGAAAGAAAGAAGGATGGCGGAGAGGACAGGGCAGACCCCCTAGAGCAGCACTACATTGAGTGAGTGGACTGTAAGCGCCCCCACCTACCACATTATATATATATATATATATATATATATATATATATATATATATATATATATATATATATATATATATATATATATATATATATATTATGTGTGTGTGTGTGTGTGTGTGTGTGTGTGTGTGTGTGTACGGTTTATATGTGTGTAGTCTATGTTCATATGCGTAGTATATATAGGCTATACTGTATATGTACTGTATGTGTGTATGTAAGTGTATGTAAGTATATGGGTATAAGTACAGTAAGTATGTGTGTGTGTGTGTGTGTGTGTGTGTGTACCTGCAATGGACGGATGGACCCACAGACAATAGGGCGCCAGTCAGCTGAAGATAAAGGCACGCTCTTGAAGATGTCGTGACACCTCTTCCGTGGCGATTAATTCTGTACATTACACCCACAGTATAGCCCAATATACACCCCAGTATACCCCAGTATACACTCCAGTATACCCCAATATACACCCCCAGTATACACCAATATACACCCCAGTATACACCAATATACACCCCAGTATACCCCAATTTACACCCCCAGTATACCCCGATATACAGTTCAGCATACCCTAATATACACCTCAATAAACACCCCCAGTAAACCTCGATATACACCACAAGTACACCCAAATATACACCCCCACTATACCCCAATATACACCTCAACAAACTCCCACAGTAGACCACAATATACACCTCAATAAACACCCCAGAATACCCCAATATACAGTACACCCCAGTGTACCCCAATACACAGCTCAATAAACACCCCCAGTATACCCCAATATACACCCCCAGTATACCCCAAGTCACACCCCCAGACTACCTCAATATACACCCCAGTATACCCCAATACACACCTCATAAAAAAACCCGAATATTCCCCAACATACACACCTAACATACCCCAACATACACCCCCAGTATACCCAATAATCACCCCAGTATACCCCAATATACAGTCCAGTATACCCCAGTACTTACCCCAGTATACCCAAATATACACCCCCAGTATATGCCAATATGCACCCTGTCACGAATCAATTCGCGACATTTCCCTTTTGTGAGAAGCCACGAACTATTAGTGGAAAACTCACTGTGTATCGCTCAGTTAACCGTTTCTCTCTCCATTTCGGGGTATACTTTTCAAAACATTCGTCACTGTTTTCAAAAGTGACCGATTTAATGCACGTCACTAAGTGCTGTACTGAGCGATACTATTCTTTCTTTATTGTTCGCCTCTGCTTGCCTTGACCGTTAAAAATGCGGCCTACTGCTCCCTTTGTCTTTCCCACGACTTAGTCTAGTGTTTGCTGTGACGGAGAGAGGTCCTGTGCCAGCAGTGTGAGAGGTCAGCTAGTACCCAAACTCCACTTCACAGTTAATCCAGTCCTCCCACCCCCCGGGTGATACATAGCATTCATCGACCGGTATTTCTTTTTGTATAATCCTAGTTATAAGAGTTTAATTAAGGTGTCTTTTTTTCCTAGGCGTAAGTATTTAGCTATTGCGTGAGTGGGTGAGTGCGTCTCATTGATTCGATTTGAATTGTAACGTTAAATTTATTTTTTGTAATTAATAAATTTAACAGTTCTTTTCCTTGAGCTTAATGTAAAGTAAAATCTTGTTTCATTTCTCCATAATTAAGCTTATTTTCCATACAGCTCCTAGCTTGCATAAACGTTTGCTTTCATAACTGGTACTTAGACCAGTCTTGTTGTATTAACTTAAAATCCGTTGTGTCAGATAGGAGTTAAAGCATCAGCAAGAGCCTGATATTATTATTAGTATTAGTTATTTATTGTCAGGGGTGAAGTAACTTTCTCCAGAGGCTAACAGTACAGTAATTCAGCAATTGTGAGTAATTAGTCTCTGCTGTGTACTGTTGAGAAAGTTTATAAATTCTCGATCTTAGAGAATCGTAGCAAGTCAGCGTAAAGTAATCGTTTCTTGATGTAGCAAGACAATCATTGTCTCTGCTCTTCATTATTATTGAATATTATTATCAATTTAAATAACATTTAACCATATATTTCAAAATATACTGTGTTATTATAAAAACCCCGTGACACCCCCCCAGCATATCCCAATATATATCCCCATCCCTAGTATACCCCAATATACACCCCCAGTATACCCTAATATACATCCCCGGTATACCCAAATATACATCCCCGGTATACCCCAATATACGCTTCAATAAACACCCCCAGTATACCCCAGTATGTACCCCAAGTATATCCCAACATTCGCCTATATAAACATCCCTAGTATACCCCAATATACACCTCAATAAATACCCCCAGTATACCCTAATATACGCCTCAGTATACCCCAATATACACCCCAGTAAACACCCCCGGTATACCCCAATATACACCTCAATAAACACCCTTCAGTATTCCCTAATATACACCCCAATATACCACCATATACACCCCAATATACACCCCAGTATACCCCAACATGCATCTCAATATACCTCAGTATACACCTAAATAAACATCCAATGTACCCCAGTATACACCTCAGTACACCTCAATATACACCTCAATAAACACCCCCAATGTACCCGAATATGCATCTCAGTATACCCCATTATACTTCCCAGTACACCCCAGTATACACCCCCAGTATACCCCAATATACACCCTCACTATACCCTAATATACACCTCCAGTATACCCCAATATACACCTCAGTATACCCCATTATACACCTCAGTATACCCCAATATACACCTCAATAAACACCTCCAGTATACCTCAATATACATCTAAATATACCCCAATATACACCCAAATACACACCCCAGTATACGGCAATATCCCCAGTATACCCCAACATATATCTCAATATACCCCAACATACACCTCAATATACATCCCAAGTATGCCCCAATATACATCTCAATATGCCCCAACATACACCTCAATATACACCCACAGTATACCCCAATATACATCTCAATATGCACCAACATACACCTCAATACACACCCCCAGTATACCCCAATGTACACCTTAATAAACACTCCACAATACCGCAGATTTCATTTCAATATATCACAATATGCACCAGTAGCATACGCCAATATCCATCTCAATATAGCCACCATTCACCTCAATATACACCCCCAGTATACCCCAACATACACCTCAATGTACACTCCTGGTATTTCCCAAAATACACCCCCAATATACCCCAATATACACCCCAAATATACCCCAATATACACCCCCGTATACACCCATATACCCTAATATACACCCCAATTTACCCTAATATACACCCCCATTATACCTCAATATACAACCCCAATGTACCCCAATATACTTCTCAGTATACCCCAATATACGCTCCAATAAACACCCCCAGCATACCCCAATATACACCTCAGTACACCCTAATATACACTCCCAATGTACCCTAATATACACCCCAATGAACCACAATGTACAACAATATACACAACAATGTACCCCAATATACATCCCCAGTGTACCCCAATATACACCCCCAATGTACACCAATACAGTATCCCCCCACAATGTACCCCAATATACACCCCCAATATACCGAAATATACACTCCAAAGTACCCCAGTATACACCCCGACTTTACCCCAATATATACCCCAGTATACACCCCTAATGTACCCCAATATACACCCCACTGTACCCCAATATACACCCCAATGTACTCCATTATATACCCACAATGTACCTCAATATACAACCCAATGTACACCAATATACACCCCAATATACCCCAATATACACCCCAATGTACCCCAATATACACTCCAATGTACCCCAATATACAGTACACCCCAATGTACCCCAATATACAGTACACCCCAATGTACCCCAATATACAGTACACCCCAATGTACCCCAATATACAGTACACCCCAATGTACCCCAATATGCACTCCAATGTACCCCAATATACACTCCAATGTACCCCAATATACACCCCCAATATACCGTAATATACACTCCAAAGTACCCCAGTATACACCCCGACTTTACCCCAATATATACCCCAATATACCCCAATATACTCCTCTAATGTACCCCAATATACACCTCTAATGTACCCCAATATACACCTCTAATGTACCCCAATATACACCCCACTGTACCCCAATATACACCCCACTGTACCCCAATATACACCCCAATGTACTCCATTATATACCCACAATGTACCCCAATATACAACCCAATGTACCCCAATATACACCCCAATATACCCCAATATACACCCCAATGTACCCCAATATACACTCCAATGTACCCCAATATACAGTCCAATGTACCCCAATATACACTCCAATGTACCCTAATATACACACCCGTGTACCCCAATATACACCCAATTTACCCAATCATATACTCCAGCGTACCCTAACATACACTTCAATGTACCGCAATATACACCCCTAATGTACCCCAATATACACCCAAATATACACCCCCAATAGTACCCTAATAAACACCACAATGTACCCCAATGTACCCCAATATACACCCCCAATGTACTCCAATTTTCACCTCAAATGTACCGCAATATACAACTCTAATGCACCCTAATATACACCCCAATGTACCCCAGTATACACTCCAATGCACCCGAATATATACCCCAATGTACCCCAATATACATGTACACCCCCAATGTATATCGACAGTATATACACCCGAATGTACCCCACTATACACCCCAATGTACCCCAATGTTTACCTCCAATGTACCCCACTACACACCCCAATGTACCCCATTATACACCCCAATGTACCCCAAAATACACCCCAATTTACCTCAGACAGCGAAAGTCAACCCACGTATTCTGCGGGGCTTTGTCAATGTCCTAATACCCCTTCTTTAGCGATTTATTTTGCACATTCCACCTTAGTATTCTTTCCATTTTATTGGCAAAGTTATGTCGATAGTCAAGTGATACAAATGACACACAAGGCATTGCTAAAGTTTAAGACGCAAAATAAATAAAATAAAATGCAATACCAGTACGGATAAACAAAGTGTAACACGCAAATGAAATATGAGAAAATGAAGTGTAATACGTAAAATAAATTGCTCCAGAAGTGGGGGAACGAAGCCTCCTGTGCCACCTACAATAATATGCCATTATTTTTGAGTTTCAGTGATACAGTGTGTGTCTTCAACTGACAAAACTGTGTCACTCCTGCTATCCATTGCAGACCCTCATAACACACACACACACACACACACACACACACACACACACACACACACACACACACACACACACACACACACACACACACACATCTATCTCTCTGTCTATAATCACAGTTAAAGAAATGCATATACACATTCCCTCCGAATACTCTCTCTCTCTCTCTCTCTCTCTCTCTCTCTCTCTCTCTCTCTCTCTCTCAAAGTCACTGCACGTCGTTATATTTTCTCTGATTTGCTTTAGTTAAGAGAAAACGACATTACCTGGATAACCTAACTTACCCACGGAAACAGAACCGTCCCGTTTCATCACAATCACCCTGCTTCACCACCACCACCCTGCTTCACCACCACCACCATCACCACCACCACCATCATTGTGTAGACATACTGGAGGGTTTCAAGATTTAACTAGTAACCAAGGTCAGAATTCTGTAGTATGGAAAAGTGCCCTTGACAGTTATGTAGGTTGTGGGTATACCTTAAAGTCTTGTCAGCACTGACGTAGACCTTTGGCATTCTTTTAAAAATATATATATATTTACTCACTCGATGACCCGCAACCATTCAACAAAGTTTAGTTAAAATGCCTCCTGTATATCCTTTTCCCTAACATGATTAAATCTTTGTAGAATTAGCCTTTTTTTTTTCCAACAGATAACTTCATCTCTGGCTAACAGGCCTCCTGTTATCTGTACTTCCTTTGTACTCCCATTGACTCCTGCCTCACGGCTGGAACTAGTGTGACAATACAGTTCTTTCCGGCCGTGAGGTAACGCAAACAGTTTTTGTCTAATTTTAGACAGACTTGATGAAAATGTTGACAGTCATCCATTGAAGAAACATTTTTATTATTATTATTATTTTTTTTGTTTTTCGGTAACTAGGGGGTATTTGTAAGATATTGTGTAAGGAGGAGAGCAGATGTAGGTTCCGGTAGTGATCATCAGCTTGTGTCAAAGATAAAAATTATATTTAAGAGAAATGGTAATGGTAATTGTACAGAAAACAGCTCATCAAAATGATATTGATGAACTGAGGAATGATGAGAACACAAAGAAAAAGTTTCAATTGGAATGTAGGAACCGGTTTCTAGTCCTGCAGAGTTTGATGGAATCTGAAGACAATGATATTAATCAAATTTGGAGAGAGGTGAAAGAGGTTTTACATGAGAGTCCTAAGGTTACTATTGAGAAAGAGGGAAAGGCAAGAAAGTGGATGTCAGATGAAACATGAGATGCAATTCAGAAAATGAAAGAGGCGAAGTTAAAAAGTGAAGCACAACTTGTTGATGGCCAGGTAAATGAGGTTCTTAAAGCAAAGTACTGGAGTTTACATTCTGAAGGATAAAGACTCGTTTGGCGAGATAAGAAGAGGCTATATGATGAAAAGGCAACAGAGACAGAAATTTAAGTTAAGTAAAAATGACGGTGAGAGCACGAGAGCAGCGTATCAGGCCATAAAGGTGTTAACTGTGACTGAAAAGACAGGGAAGGTAATACCTGTAAGAGATACAAATGGTTACTTGACTGCTAAAGATCTGGATATATAAGAAAGATGGAAAGAGCATTTTGAATCGGTTCTACATAGACTTATCCCATCTGAAACGGACATTCTGCCAGCAGAGACAGATTTGCAAATACGGTAGAAACAGGAGATATCACCTGAGAAGAGGTGGCAAAATCTATAAAGGAATTAAAAAATTTTAAAGCCCCAAGAGAGGATGGAATATTTCCTGAAATTCTGAAGGAGGAAAATGATGAGTTGATGAATGTTCTTTTAAAACTTTTGAATGTGGCTTGGGATAATGGTATAACTCCAGAAGAGTGGAAAAGGGATTAACTATAAAAATACCAAAAAAGGGAGATTTGTGTGTGTTTGGAAATTGGAGGGGGATAACTTTGACACCTGTAGTTGCAAAAGTCTTTTCCAAAATCTTTTTGAACAGAATAGTGCCAGAAATTGATGAAATTTTAAGTGAAGACCAAGTGGGATTTAGAAAGGGTAGAGGTTGTAGTGATCAGATTTTTATTGTAAGGCATCTAATACAACAAGCCAATGAGATGAAAATGCCACTTAGTATGTGCTTTGTGGATTTTGAAAAGGCGTTTCATAGTATTTCACGTGGAGCTATGTTGAATATTATGAGATTCTTTGGTATACCAGAAAAGTTTGTAAATATTGTTAGAAGTCTGCATGAAGGTACCATTTGTATGGTAATGGTGGGTGGTTCTTTAAGTGATCCATTTGAAGTTAGGTCAAGAGTGATATAAGGAGTGCTTTCGCCGTTGCTGTTTGTTTTGGTTGTAGCTTACGATGAGAAAGGTTGTAAGGGGGACAGGTGCAGGAATTAGCTGGAAAGAAAATAAGAGGCTGATGGATTTGCACTATGATGATGGTACTGGACTGATCTACGGAAGTATTTACGAGATGCAGAGGATGCTTGAAATGAAGGAAGGAGAATAAGTGGGATTGGTAATATATTGTGGAAAGATTGAAATTTATTATTAATATTTAAGTGGAGAACCAATTGGATTGTGTACTTGGGAATAACGTGGTGAAAATGTAGAAAATTTTAAGTATCTGGGAAAGATCGTATCATCTAACGGATCATTAAACAACGAAATTGAGGAGAGGATTAAATCGGTTTGTCAAGCTGTTGGAATGTTGAAATCTGTATGGAATAATAATATGCTTTCGGTACATACTAAAGTAAAAATTGGCAAGTCCAACTGTATTTTATTTGCGTATTACGCTTAATTTTGCCTACTGGTACGACACTTTATTTTTCCATATGTAATTTGCATGTTACGCTATATTTTTTCATACTGGTATTACAGTTTATTTTACTTTACGTATTGTACTTTAGCATTGCTTTGTGCGTCATTTATATCTCTTTACTATCGACGTAATTTGCACCATTAACAAGGAAAGAATACTAAAGTGTAATGCTAGGAGTCTGACAATGCCCCGCAGGATACTTGGCTTGACATTCGCTGTCTAAGGTAAATTAGGGTGTATATTGGGGAACATTGGGGGTGTTTACTGGGGTACATTGGGGATGTATATTGGGGTACATTGGGGTGTATATTGGGGTACATTGGGAGTGTATATCAGGGTACATTGGGGGAGTACAGTGGGGTACATTTGGGGTTTTATATTGGGGTACACTGGGGTGTATATTGGGGTACATTGGGGTGTATATTGGGGTACATTGGGGTGTATATTGGGGTACATTGGGGGTGTATATTGGGGTACATTGGTGTGTATATTGTGGTACATTGGGGGTGTATATTGGGGTACATTTGGGTGTATATTGGGGTATATTGAGATGTATATTTGGGAAAAAATTCGGGATGTATATTGGGGTATAGTGGGGTGTATATTGGGGTACATTGGGGCTGTATATTGGGGTACATTGGGGTGTATATTGGGGTACATTGGGAGTGCATATTGGGGTACATTGGGGCTGTATATTGGGGTACATTGAGGGTGTATATTGGGGTACACTGGGATGTATATAGGGGTACATTGGGGGTGTATATTGGGGAACATTGGGGGTTTATATTGGGGTGTATATTGAGATATATACTGGGGAATATTGGGGTGTATATTGGGGTATACTGTGGGTGTAATGTACAGAATTAATCGATACGGAAGAGGTGTCACGACATCTTTACGAGCGTGCCTTTATATTCAGCTGACTGGCGCCCAATTGTCAGTGGGTCCATATGTCCATTGCAGGCACACACACACACACACACACACACACACACACACACACACACAGAACTATATGAATATGTTTGCAGATATATATATGTGCAGCCTGGCTTGCCTAGAGTAACCATTATTAATCCTGGTAGGCTGGGAGGTTTTCCTGTGGAGAGTACGACATTTGGTTTTGAATAAAACACATATATAAAGTCAGCAGTTGTTTGGCTCTGAATAAAACATACATATAAAGCCAGCAGTTGTCTGGACTGAGTAAAACATGTGTATAAAATCAACAGATGTTTGGCATTGAGTAAAATGTATGTATAAAGTCAGCAGTTGTTTGACTGAGTAAATCGTATGTATAAAGTAAGCAGTTGTTTGGCGCTGAGGAAAACTTATGTATAAAGTCAGCAGTTGTTTCATTCTTCTGCGAATACGTATGCCATCAAGCGATTTGTTATAGTGAATAGGCGACCACAATGATGATAAGCAATGGTACGGAAGTGCAACCGTAGCTGTGTAACCAGTGAGAGAGGGTAAAAGGTAGTGTGGCGGTGGCACTGGGTTATGTGCTACGGTATAATGTTAGAGGAAAGGGGGTGAAGAGAATGGATAGAGAGTGAGGGGTAAAGGAAGGGAAGGGAGAGGGACAGAGAGGGAGAGGGTGAGGAGAAGAGTAAGGATGAAAGTGTGGGTGGGGGATGGGTGAGTGTGTAGCTTATAATCACTGAGAGAGGGTAGAAGGTACGAGTAATGTCCGGAAAGGGGACTGTGTTATTGTGTCATGAGAGAGAGAGAGAGAGAGAGAGAGAGAGAGAGAGAGAGAGAGAGAGAGAGAGAGAGAGAGAGAGAGAGAGAGAGAGAGAGAGAGAGAGAGAGAGAGAGAGAGAGAGAGAGAGAGAGAAAGAGAGAGAGAGACGAGGGAGGGAGAAGAGGTTGAGGGTATAGGTACGTGGGGAGAAGGATTCTGCATATTGCAATCACTGAGAGAGGATAAAGTGTTTGTGTGTGTGGGGGGGTGGGGGGAGGAGGATTCTGCATATTGCAATCACTGAGAGAGGATAAAGTGTGTGTGTGTGTGTGTGTGTGTGTGTGTGTGTGTGTGTGTGTGAGAGAGAGAGAGAGAGAGAGAGAGAGAGAGAGAGAGAGAGAGAAGGTATGGGTGTTGGATCTCTCTCTCTCTCTCTCTCTCTCTCTCTCTCTCAGGCAGCAATGAAGCCCAAGGATGGTGCCGTCGTCGTCAGGATGAACACAACGGCCTGCTGCTCTGGGGAATTAAGAGAGAGAGAGAGAGAGAGAGAGAGAGAGAGAGAGAGAGAGAGAGAGAGACAGACAGACAGACAGACAGAGAGAAATATACACACAAGAGGACAGACAAACAGACACACCTATCCCCACACACACACGAGAGTAGAGGAAGCTGCAGGGAAGTAACAAGAAAAGTACACCTGACAACTCATTCCTGAATAGAAAAGGTAAAGGTAAGGGTGAGAGCAGACACCATGAGGCGCTCAGACGCGGTACTTATCTTTGTTACTTAGGCCTTTGAGCATGTGCCGGGTAATTCATCTGCTTTCCTGGGATACAAGACCAGCGCATTATCCAGGTTACCCAGTACTCACTATACCTACCAACTCGCAAAGAGTGGAAGGATGCCTAAGTCGAGTGGTGCTAGCTTCCCACACCAGGGCTCGAACCCTGGCGATACCTGTATTATATTTCTTTCATCTTAGCTAGGGCCAGACTGCCCTCTTTTCTGTTGCCTATGTCACGAATTCAATGGCAGAAAAAGACAGTGCTATGACTCTATATTCTTCTTCTTTGCAACAAGCATCATTTTCTGGTGTTAACCTATTGTTACAACTCAGCATTCAAGATGGAGGTGGCAGTTTTATGCCAAGTTAAAGTAGTAGTGGTGGTGGTAGTAGTAGTAGTAATAGTATTAGTAATAGCAGTAGTAGCAGTAGTAGTAGTAGTATATACTGTAGTTGTTGTTGTTATTGATGTTGTTGTTGCAATTCCAGACCCTGTGCACTACAGCCCTAAGTTTCTATTCTCCCACAGCCCACCATACTGCTTTACGGACATGGATGGGCCTGGGATAGCCAGGCAGCTCCACCTCCTGGTCATATCGGTGTCAAAAGGCATCTCACTCAAGTTACAGTGAAAAGAGTAAAGTATCACATTCTACTACCAATCCACTGTTATAACTCAGCAGTCAAGATAGAGAGAGGGCAATTTTAATTGAACCGAATTTTGTGAAAAGAGGATAGCATCGTAGTCTATTATTAATCTGTAGTTACAGTTCAGCCTCATATTCTAGTGTTAATTTATTCCTTCAGCTCTGCAGTCAAGATACGGGGACTACAACACTAGGCCAAGTTAAAACTGAAAGAGTATAGGAGCACCAGGACCAGGTCGCGTCTAGCTTCGTACCTGTCTAAAATTGAGTTGGCCAACTGACTTACCTTTGTGAGTGGCGAAAGGTCCTAGGAATTGGATTAGAGGGGAAGGTGAGGCGACGTGAAGATGTGGCTTTGCAGATTTCGTAACACATCTTCCTTAGCGATGTATTCTGCACATTGTACCTCAAGATGCTGTAGAGGGGTGACTTTATGTGGTAGCACCGGCACGATAGGCAGGCTCACTTAACCTTCTCCAGGACTGACTGCAGATGGAAGGCAGATTAGGCCTGCAGTCCTCTGCGTTCAAGTGAAGATGAAACATGGGTTACAGCTACTACTAATGATTATAGAATGAGAGATCTAAGCTGAATAAAATGGTTTGAAGACGGCAATAATAAAATCTTTTGGGGTCTAGGGCTTAAATCAGTATGATGAGATACAACATACTTCTCAGTGGAGATGTCAGTCCTGCAATAGGGCATCTATATCCCTATCAGGCAAAGTGGGGTATGAGATACCCCAGGACATGCATTTTTCCAATGTTTTTAGGTACTGCGCATGTACAGCTGGGTGTAGGGGTTGTAGCTGGTGAGGGAATTTCAGTCGAGCTGGTACCCTTGCCAAAAATGGACGTGCTGCCTGGATCTCCTACCTCCATCACGCAGTTTTGGCAACCTTGGGGTATGCTGGATCCCGCTTCACCTGTGATTGGTAAGTAAACGAGATTAAAAGCCCTTGATATTTCAGACGTTTAAACCATGGAAATGGACATTTATCGCTGATATTAAAGATTTAAATGATTCTATAATAATTTCCTAAAGAATGATAGGTGAATGAAGCGAAACCGATGGTCTTTAGATGATTTATTGCAAATTTCCCATTTTCCCTCATTCCAGGTTGAGGATGGCATGAAGAACATTGAACAACGACGAGATTCATGCCTGCCTAGCTGCCCTTGAAAAAGAAGATCATTGCAGGAAGGAATAATAGACCTGAGAGAAAATTTTTCCATTTATTTCGATGATGATGAATCGCTTGGAGCGAGGGTAGAAAGCTGGGAAGAGGAGGGGGACGAGGGACCACCAAGAGGGAGGTCACGTTCCCCCATCCTCTCTCCTCCAGTCACTCCATCACCCCTCCCGACTCACACCGGCCCAGACAAAGTACTTTGCAACACGTAAGATGTTACCATGGAGGATACCAGCCCTGACTCTCCTGCTGCAGCCACACAAGAGCAGCAGCAGGAACCTAGCCATTCGGAGGACTCACAAGACTTGAACGAGAAGGACTCACAAGACTTGGACGTAGCTGAGGGAACAGCTCGCAAGGAGTTCAGCCCTATATACAAGTTGCCTAGGAAATTGGTTGTCGCCAAAGACAGGCACGTGTGGTCCACCCAGCCTCCACGACCTAGAAAACGGAAGAGCGAATCTCCCTCCTACATCCTGAACCCTACACCAGCTACCCATGGCATCACAGAGCCAGAGCAGATCTTCAGCTTACTTTTTAACGACCGTACCTTGGCAAAAATTGTACTGTACACTAATCAGTTTATTGATAAAGTGAAGACAAACTTTGCCAAGATCAAGAAACAGTACGACCACACAAGCCTCACGGAACTGAAGGCCCAGCTTGGAGTTCTCATAATGTCTGCAGTCAGAAGTGAGAACAGGATAGCTGCAGAAGAAATGTTTAGTACGGAGAAGGGAACAACATTGTACCAGGCTGCTATGAGTGAGCGAAGGTTCGCCTATCTCTTATGCTGTCTAAGATTCGATGACTCAGAGACCAGACCTGAAAGACGACAGAAAGACAGGCACGCAGCAATACGAGATACTCGTATGTGGGACCCCTTCGTGCAGAACTGCAGCAAGGATATATACATGCCAGGCTCTGATGTCACCATCGATGAGCAACTCCTGGGCTTCTGTGGGAAGGTCGTTTTCAAGATGTACATCAAGAACAAGCCAGCTAAGTAAATATAAAATGGAGACGGTGAAAGAAAGAAAGAGAATGAGGGTGCAACACATACTTTCCTATTTTATATGCAAATACCTTGTTGTTCTGAAGAAATCTGAAAATACTTACCTGTATTTTTCCACATTTCCAGGTATTGAGTCAAAATTGTGTTGGCCTGTGATGCAAGAACCCACTACATGTTCAACTCTTATCCTTACCTGGGGAAGGGTTCGATACCCAAGACTGAAGGAAGCATTCAAGGCCAGTTCCTGACAGAAAAACTGTTGGAGAGGTACACTGGCTCAGGCCGCACAGTAACAGTGGATAACTGGGTCATGTCTCTTCCCTTGGCCAAGAAGAAAAGACACCTACATAGTTGGAACCATGAGAATGAAACCGTATGTTCGAGAGGAGGCAACTGCACTCGAGATAAAGAGACCTGATGGAACTTCAGTTTTCTTCTATGACAACGATGTCACCCTCCTGTCATACAAGGGCAAGAACAAAAAAGTGTTGCTACTTTCAAGCAGGCACCAAACCCAGAACATAGGAGGACATGACAAGCCCGAGATCTTGCACTTCCACAATAGAATAAAAGGAGAGGTGGATACATTTGACCAGCTTTGTGGTAAGTACAGTTATAGGCGAAAAACAAGAATATGGCCTGTCTGCATCTTCCTGGGGATGCAGAACATGACGTTAGTGAATTCTACATCATCCACAAGGAGCAGCAGGTGCAAGCAGGCAACAGATCGAAGGACACACGGCTATTTCACAAACAGATGGCCAGGGAACTGATCAGGCCATGAGGTGCTAGCCCCATGCAACAGCCTGGCCAGCACCTCTCCACCTATGCATTCATACGAGATATGTATCACTTTGTGAAGGCTGACCTACCCTCCCCCCCCCCTCAAGATCCAGCAGAAGAGAAAATGGGATGATGCTGTATCTGCCCGAGGTCTCAAGACAGGAAGTCCAGGGAAGTTTGCTACAATTGCAACCACCCACTCTGCAGGGACCACTCTGACCCTGCCTGTTGCCTCTGGCGGGAATAACGAGGTAATTAGATTTGACTTTTTGTGCTGGAATTACTATAAATATGTCTGGCAATATATTTCAGGGCAAAATAAAACTTATAACCATATACAACATCCCAGGGCCCACCCTAATTATCCCCCATCAAAAGATGCCCAAAATTTGTGTCTAAAAAAATCTTCCTTCTTTACCTTCACAGGTAATGTAGATCCTGGCGGTGCAGGCCCCTGTGGTGTTGGCACAATCTTCCTCATCCATCCAGCACTCAGGATCTCCATTTTCATGACGATCCCACGGTACTTTTTTTTTTTTTTTTGTACATTTTTCCTTACACGTGTAAATTTTGTAACTTTTTTTAATTAACGTACCAAAGTAACAAATAAGGTGCCAAACAAAATCAAAACCTCCCCAGGGGGAGAAAAAAGGCTATATGTTTGTATGCAACCTTTCTTTTTTCAGTACAGTATAAAACCTTGTACTTATTTATTATCTATCCTCTGGGGTTTCCTACACCCCGATTCACCAGAAACTGAAAAATCCAGCCAGTTCACCTGATTAGGGATATTCCTAATCAGGAAGAGCGGAGTATGAAATACACTGGGACATGCATTTTTTCAATGTTTTTAGCTACTGCGCATGTACAGTTGGATGTAGGGGTTGTAGCTGGTGAGGGAATTTCAGTCGAGCTGGTACCCTTGCCAAGAAAGGACGGGCTGCCTAGATCTCCTACCTCCATCACTGTTTTGGCAACCTTGGAGTATGCTGGACCCTGCTTCACCTGTGATTGGTAAGTTAACGAGATTAAAGCCCTTGATATTTCAGGCATTTAACCTACCCCATCCCGACGTTTTCTGGGCAGTGGTACACCCCAATCCCAACATTTTTGGACCTTTTTTTTTTTTTGGCTCAAACATCCGCTTTTGGTGAGAAACATCGAAAATTCATAGAGAAATCGCTCACCTGAGGTTTAAAATACTCGATCTAGGTACGAATACCTCCTTACCTGACTGGGTTTTCTAACTGTCTGGCACCAAAGAAAACGAGTTCTATGGGAGGGTAACTATTTTATCCACTCATAAACAGTATTTATTTATTTACTTGGTGCGAATTTATATGTAGTACAAGAGTATATTGGTTTTCAAACAGTATTATAGGCATTATAAGCATTGTTTCACTCACTAACTCATCACCATTCATGACCTTTTTTTTCCCACATTACCTGATCATCATTTCTGACTGTTTCTTCCTCTAATGCTATGTAAACTTTGTCCTCCACATTGTCATCGATTGGGGAATCACTCTGGCCCTGAATGTCTTTATTGGCCGGGTCACTGGTAACAGATGAATTGCCGAGACAATGGCGTGCAGGAGGGGGGAGAGGTTATGCGGTGTAAGGCATTGTCCCTGCTTGGCATCTTGTAGAGGAATAGAGGAAGGTGTCCCGTGTATACGTGCCAAAAATCACTCGCGAAATCACTCGCAAAAATTGAAAATTGTGCAAATTAGGGACCTAGCAATGTTGCCGCGTTAATTCACATCTCCGGGATATGAGTGCACATCATGTGAGGACGTGAATTCACGTCTCCGGGACGCAGTGGGTTAAACCATGGAAATGGACATTTATTGTGGATATTAAAGATTTAAATGATTCTATGATAAATTTCCTAAAGAATGATAGATGAATGAAGCAAAACCCATTTTTTTTAGACAATTTATTGCAAATTCCCCATTTTCCCTCATTCCAGGTTTAGGATGGCATGGAAAACACTGAATGACTATGAGATTGATGCCTGCCTAGCTGCCCTTGAGAAAGACGATGCATTGCAGGAGGGAATAATAGACCTGGGGGAAGATGTTTCCAGTTATTTCGATGAAGATGAACTGCTTGGAGCGAGGGTAGAAAGCTGGGAAGAGGAGGGGGATGAGGGACCACCAAGAGGGAGGTCACAGTTCCCCACCCTCTCTCCTGCCGTCACTCCACCACCCCTCCCAACTCATACTGACCCAGACAAAGCACTTGGCAAAACGTGCGATATTACCATGGAGGATACAAGACCTGACTCTCCTCCTGCTGCAGCCATGCAAGAGCAGCAGGAGGAATCTAGCCAAGAGGAGGACTCACAAGACATGGACGAGGAGGAATCACAAGACTTGGACGAAGAAGAATCACAAGACTTGGATGAGGTGGACTCACAAGACTTGGATGCAGCTGAGGGAACAGTTCACAAGGAACTCAACCCTATATACAAGTTGCCTAGGAAATTGGTTGTTGCCAAAGACAGGAACGTGTGGTCCACCCAGCCTCCACGACCTAGAAAACGGAAGAGTGAATCTCCCTCCTACATACTAGGCCCTACACCAGCTACCCGTGGCATCACAGAGCCAGAGCAAATCTTCGGTTTATTTATTAATGACCGTTAATTGGCAAAAAATGGACTGTACACCTATCAATTTACTGATAAAATGAAGACAAATTTTACCAATATCAAGAAACAGTACGGCCACGCGAGGCTCATGGAACTGATGGCCCAGGTTGGAGTTCTCATAATGTTTGCTGTCAGAAGTGACAACTGAATAGCTGCAGAAGAAATGTTTACTTTAGTACGGAGGCCAGAACAACACTGTACCAAGCTCCCATGAGTAACCGAAGGTTTGCCTATCTCTTATGCTGTCTGAGATTCGATGACTTGGAGACCAGACCTGAAAGACGACAGAAAGACAGGCACACAGCATTAAGAGATATATGGGACACCTTGGTGCAGAACTGCAAAAGATATGTACATGCCAGGCTCTGATCTAACCATTAATAAGCAACTCCTGGGCGTGCGTGGGAGGGTCGTTTTCAAGATAACTAAGTAAGTATAAAACGGAGAGGGTGAAGGAAAGAGAGAGAATGAGGGTGCAACACATACTTACCTGTTTTATATGCATATACTTACCTTGTTGTGAGGACATCTGAAAATACTTACCTGTTTTTTTCCACATTTCCACATATGGTCTCAAAGTCATGTAGGCCAGTGATGCACGAGGCCATTGCATGTTCAATGTATATCATTACCTACGGAAGGGATCGGTGCCCAAGACTGAAGGAAGCACTCAAGGCCAGTTCCTAACAGAAAATCTGCTGGAGGGGTACACTGGCTCAGGCCGCACAGTAACAGTGGATAACTGGTTCACATCTCTTCCCTTGGCCAAGAAGAAAAGACACCTACACAGTTGGGACTATGAGAATTAAACCGTATGTTCCAGAGGAGGCAACAGCATTCAAGACAATGAGACCTGATGGAACTTCAATTTTCCTCCATGACAACGATGTCACCCTCCTGTCATACAAGGCCAAGAAGAACAAAAATGTGTTGCTACTCACAAGAAAGCACCAAACCCAGACCATAGGAGGACATGACAAGCCTGAGATCCTCCACTTCCACAATAGAAACAAAGGACGTGTGGATACATTTGACCAGCTTTGTGGTAAATACAGCTGTAGGCGAAAGACAAGAAAATGACATTTCTGGATCTTCCAGGGGATGCTGAAAATGACGTTAGTGAATTCTACATCATCCACAAGGAGCAGCAGGTGCAAGCAGGCAGCAAACTGGAGGACACACGGCTATTTTTCAGACAGATGGCCAGGGAACTTATCAGGCCATGGGCCATTAGCCGCCTGCAACAGCCTGGCCAGCACTTCTCCACCTGTGCACTCACATAAGATATGTATCACTTTGTGAAGGCTGACCTACCCTCCCCCTCCAACGATCCAGCACAACAGAAAATGAGATGATCCAGTATCTGCCCGAGGTCTCAAGACAGGAAGACCGAGGAAGTGTGCCACAAGTGCAACCACCCACTCTGCAGGGACCACTCTGACCCCACCTGTTGCCTCTGGCGGGAATAATGAGGTAATTAGATTTGACTTTCTGTGCTGGAATGACTGTAAATATGTCTGGCAATATATTTCAGGCCAAAATATAACTTATAACCATATACAACACCCCCAGGCCCACCCTAACTAACCCCCATCAAAAGATGCCCAAAATTTGTGTCTAAAAAAGTCTTCCTTCTTTACCTTCACAGGCAATGTAGATCCCGGCAGTGCAGGCCCCTGTGGTGTTGGCACAATCTTCCTCATCCATCCAGCACTCAGGATCTCCATTTTCATAACGATTCCAGGAGTACTTTTTTTGTACATTTTTTTCACACAGGTGTGAATTTGGTTACTTTTTTTAAATTACGTACCAAAGTAACAAATAAGGTGCCAAACAAAATCAAAACCTCCTCAGGGGGAGGAAAAAGGTTATATTTTTGTATCCAACCTTTATTTTTTCAGCACAGTATCAAACTTCGGAGTTATTTCTTTTTTATCCTCTGGGGTTTCCTACACCCTGCTTCACCAGAAACTCAAAAATCCAGCCAGTTCACCTAATTATGGATATCCCTAATCAGGCAGAGCAGAGTACGAAATACACAGGGACATGCATTTTTCCAATGTTTTTATCTACTGCGCATGCCCAGTTGGGTGTAGGGGTTGTAGCTGGTGAGGGAATTTCAGTCGAGCTGTTACCCTTGCCGAGGGTGGATGTGCTGCCCGGATCTCCTACCTCCATCATGCAGTTTTGGCAACCTTGAGGTATGCTGGACACGGCTTCACCTGTGATTGGTAAGTAAGGAAGACTTAAAGCCCTTGATATGTCAGGCATTTAAACCATGGAAATGGACATTTATTGTGGATATTAGTGATTCAAATTATTTTATAATAATTTTCCAAAAGAATGATAGGTGAATGAAGCAAAACCGACGGTTTTTAGATGATTTATTGCAAACTTCCCATTTCCTCTCATTCCTGGTATAAGTTGGCATCAAGAACATTGAACTACGACGAGAGTGATGCCTGCCTAGCTGCCCTTGAAAAAGAAGATGCATTGCAGGAAGGAATAATAGACCTGAGGGAAGATGTTTCCATTTATTGCAATGAAGATGAACCACTTGGAGCAAGGGTAGAACACTGGGAAGAGGAGGGGAACGAAAAACCACAAAGGGGAAGGTCACGGTCCCCCTCCCTCTCTCCTGCCGTCACTCCACCACCCCTCCCAACTTACACCGACCCAGACAAAGCACTTGGCAACACGTGCGATGTTACCATGGAGGATACAAGCCATGACTCTCCTGCTGCTGCAGCCACGCAAGAGCAGCAGGAGGAATCTAGCCAAGAGGAGGACTCACAAGACTTGGACGAGGAGGAATCACAAGACTTGGATGAGGTGGACTCACAAGACTTGGATGCAGCTGAGGGAACAGCTCACAAGGAATTCAACCCTATATACAAGTTGCCTAGGAAATTGGTTGTTGCCAAAGACAGGCACGTGTGGTCCACCCAGCCTCCACGACCTAGAAAATGAAAGAGCGAATCTCCCTTCTACATCCTGGGCCCTACACCAGCTACCCATGGCACCACAGACTCAGAGCAGATCTTTGGATTATTTTTTAACGACCGTACAATGGCAAAAATTGTACTGTACACAAATGAATTTATTCGTAAAGTGAAGACAAATTTTGCCAGTTTCAAGAAACATTACGACCACACAAGGCTCACGGAACTGAAGGCCCAGCTTGGAGTTTTCATAATGTTTGCAGTCAGAAGTGGCAATTGAATAGCTGCAGAAAAAATGTTTACTGTAGTTCGGAGGTGAGAACAACACTGTATCAGGCTGCTATGAGTGACCAAAGGTTCGCCGATCTCTTATGCTGTCTGAGATTCGATGTCTCAGAGACCAGACCTGAAAGACGACAGAAAGAAAGGCACGCAGCAATATGAGATATGTTGGACATCTTCGTGCAGAAATGCAAGGATATGTACATGCCAGGCTGTGATGTAACCATCGATGAGCAATTCCTGGGCGTCCGTGGGAGGGTCGTTTTCAAGACGTACATCAAGAACAAGCCAACTAAGTAAATATAAAATGGGGAGGGTGAAGGAGAGAGAGAGAATGGGGATGCAACACATACTTACCTGTTTTATATGCAAATACTTACCTTGTTGTTGTGAGGACATCTGAAAATACTTACCTGTTTTTTCCACATTTCCAGGCATGATCACAAAGTCATGTAGGCCTGTGATGCAGGAACCTATTATATATTCAAGGCATATCCTTACCTGGGGAAGGGGTCGGTGCCCAAGACTGAAGGAAGCACTCAAGGCCAGTTCCTGACAGAAAAACTGCTGGAGGGGTACACTGGCTCAGGCCGCACAGTAACAGTGGATAACTGATTCACATCTCTTCCCTTGGCCAAGAAGAAAAGACACCTACACAGTTGGGACTATGAGAATTAAACTGTATGTTCCAGAGGAGGCAACACCATTCAAGATAAAGAGACCTGATGGAACTTCAGTTTTCTTCCATGACAACGATGTCACCCTCCTGTCATACAAGGCCAAGAAGAACAAAAATGTGTTGCTACTCACAAGAAAGCACCAAACCCAGACCATAGGAAGACATGACAAGCCCGAGATCCTGCACTTCACAATAGAAACAAAGGACATGTGGATACATTTGACCAGCTTTGTGGTAAGTACAGTTGTAGGCGAAAGACAAGAAAATGACCTATCTGGATCTTCCAGGGGATGCTGAAAATGACGTTAGTGAATTCTACATCATCCACAAGGAGCAGCAGGTGCAAGCAGGCAGCAAACTGGAGGACACACGGCTATTTTTCAGACAGATGGCCAGGGAACTTATCAGGCCATGGGCCATTAGCCGCCTGCAACAGCCTGGCCAGCACTTCTCCACCTGTGCACTCACATAAGATATGTATCACTTTGTGAAGGCTGACCTACCCTCCCCCTCCAACGATCCAGCACAACAGAAAATGAGATGATCCAGTATCTGCCCGAGGTCTCAAGACAGGAAGACCGAGGAAGTGTGCCACAAGTGCAACCACCCACTCTGCAGGGACCACTCTGACCCCACCTGTTGCCTCTGGCGGAAATAACGAGGTAATTAGATTTGACTTTCTGTGCTGGAATGACTGTAAATATGTCTGACAATATATTTCAGACCAAAATATAACTTATAACCATATACAACACCCCCAGGCCCACCTTAACTAACCCCCATCAAAAGATGCCCAAAATTTGTGTCTAAAAAAGTCTTCCTTCTTTTCCTTCACAGGTAATGTAGATTCCGGCGGTGCAGGCCCCTGTGGTGTTGGCACAATCTTCCTCATCCATCCAGCACTCAGGATCTCAATATTCATAACGGTCCCAGCAGTAGTTTTTTGTACATTTTTTTTTTTTCACACAGGTGTTAATTAGGTTACTTTTTTTTTAATTAACGTACTAAAGTAACAAATAATGTGCCAAAGAAAACCAAAACCTCCCCAGGGGAAGAAAAAAGGCTACATTTTTTCTATGCAACCTTTGTTGTTTCAGTAAAACATCAAACTTCGCAGTTATTTCTTATTTATCCTCTGGGGTTTCCTACACCCCGCTTCACCAGAAACTCAAAAATCCAGCCCGTTCACCTGATTAGTGATGTACTGACCATATTGATGATGATGATGATGAAACACATCCTCATCTCCATGCACCTTCTCGACCTCCCCTTCCTTTTCTCCATCTCTTTCTTCTTGCTTTCACCCCTCTGTCACGGGGTTTTTATAATATCACTGTGTTTTTTGAAATAAAAGCTTAAATATTATTTAAATTGATAATAATATTCAATAATACTGAAGAGCAGGGACAATGATTGTCTTGCTAAATCGTGCAACGATTCTCTAAGAACGAGAATTCAAAAACTTTCTCAACAGTACACAGCAGAGACTAATTACTCACAATTGCTGACTTACTGTACTGTTAGCCTCTGGAGAAAGTTACATCACCCCTGACAATAAATAATACTAATAATAATAACATCAGGTTCTTGCTGATGCATTAACTCCTGGCACAACGGATTTTAAATTAATACAACAAGACTGGTCTAAGTACCAGTTATGAAAGCAAACGTTTATGCCAGCTAGGAGCTATATGGAAAATAAGCTTAATTTGGATTAAATGAAACAAGATTTTACTTTACATTGAGCTCAAGAAAGGAACTGTTAAATTTATTAATCACAAAAAATAAATTTAACGTTACAATTCAAATCAAATTAAATGAGATGCACTCACTCACTCACACAAAAGCTAAATACTTACGCCTAGGAAAAACACCTTAACTAAACTCTTATGACTACAAAATACAAAAAGGAAATACTAGTCAATGAATGCTGCGTATCACCCAAGCTGAACTAGGATGGAAGTACTAAAGAACTGTGGAGTTTGGGTACTAGCTGACCTCACACTGCGGGCACAGGACCTCTCTCCGTCGCAGCAACAACTGGACTGAGTAAGTCGTGGGAACAAAAGCGGAGCACTCGGCCGCATTTTTTTTAACGGTCGAATGAACAGGGGCGAACAATAAAAAACAATAGTATCGCTCAGTACAGCATTTAGTGACGTGCATTAAATCGGTCACTTTTGAAAACGGTGACGAAAGTTTTGAAAAGTATACTCCGAAATGGAGAGAGAAACGGTTAGCTGAGCGATACGCAATGAGTTTTCCACTAATAGATCGTGGCTTCTCACAAAAGGGAAATGTCGCGGATTGATTCGTGACATTACTCCCTTACAAAGTTAAATTTTTTCCTTATGGGAAAAAATTTGTGGATATATATATATATATATATATATGTACACATCCTAAGTCATTCACACAAGATTCACACTGTGGTGTGTGTGCTATCCTGCTACAGGAGAAAGTCGCAGTCGCCAGTGAGCGAAAAAACCTTGTATTTACGTTAATAGAAGCAAGCTTGAGGGAAAAACTCCATGACGACGGTGAAAATCCTGTACTCAGGTCAAACTGAGCGAAATTTCGCTACATTTACACTGACAACTAATTGTTGTGTAGCGTGGTGTATGTAATACACGGTGTAGGTGTGACAGTTGTAGTGTAACTGTACCTACGTGTAAAATGACACAGTAAATAATAATATGGCGACGATGAAGGCAGAGGAGAAGAGGCGGCAGCATGCGGCAGACGATCAGCTGGTCCGCACAGCAAAACTGCCACACCCATTGCTGAACCTGGAAAACCAATTGAGGTGGAGCATCAAAAGTGTCAATGAGACAAAATTTTATCATGTTACAATTACTCTCTCTGCCTAGCAGGCAGTGCTACGACGTACATTCGAGGTCGCCATTAATTATAGCACACGATTATGGTCGGCAAGTTGAGAATCCTTGTGCAAACTCAGGTCTTCCATAGCCTTGAACCGCACACGGGTCCTCAACCTGTGCCTTAACCTACAGTTCTTATATTAATATCGGAGAGCTGAGAATCCTTGTGCAAACTTGGGTCTTCCATAGCCTCAAGTCGCCTCTGCAGAGTTCTCACTTCCCCCTTAACCTACAATACAATACTTATATTAGTACCGAAAGCTGAGAATCCTTGTGCAAACTTGGGTCTTCCATAGCCTCAAGTCGCCTCTGCAGAGTTCTCACTTCCCCCTTAACCTACAATACAATACTTATATTAGTATCGGAAAGCTGAGAATCCTTGTGAAAACTTGGGTCTTCCATAGCCTCAAGTTGCCTCTGCGGAGTTCTCTCTTGAACTTCCCCCTTAACCTACAGTACTTATATTAGTATCGGGAAGCTGAGAATCCTTGTGCAAACTTGGGTCTTCCATAGCCTCAAGTCGCCTCGCGGAGTTCTCTCTCGAACTTCCCCCTTAACCTACAATACTTATATTAGTATCGGGAAGCTGAGAATCCTTGTGCAAACTTGGGTCTTCTATAGCCTCAAGTCACCTCTGCAGAGTTCTCTCTTCCCCCTTAACCTACAGTACACGTGTATGTACAGGCCCTGGACGTACTGTGTCCTGTGGGCCAACAAGTGAGACGTCAGGTCTACACTTTTGACTGGGAACCAGGCTGGTCCTTGGATTACTCAAATCTCTGAGGATGCCTATCACGGAACCCAGCATACAACAACTGCCCATGTTAGTCAGCAGTTAGTAGGTGAGACATCAGGTCTGCACCAACGTTATCACTTCCCTTGATGTATCTCACAACAAGGTTAAACTGCTGTAAATACAGTGTCCAGCGTGTCAATCTTGCATTAGCCGTCTTGGTCGTGCTAAGATTAGTGAGTGGCATATGGTCAGTTTCCAGAACAAATGATGCCCCAAATAAATAATAATAATATTTTTTAACACCATCAACCACAGCCAAGAGTTCCTTCTCAACAGTACTATAATTCCTCTCGGCGGGTTTTAGCCTACGGCTGTGGTATGCCACTGGGAAGATTCCACCTTCCGATTCCTGCATCAATACGGCACCTACTCCATCTTGTGAAGCATCAGTGCGCAGTATGAAAGGTTTGCTGGAATCAGGCAACTGCAAGATAGGCTCCTTGCACAACATATTCTTGAGGGTGGCAAAAGATCTCTCTTGCGCTTCTCCCCATTCAATGGTGTTTGGAGCATATTTCCGTAGCACTTCGTACAACGGTTGGGCAATGAGAGCAAAGTTGGGGATAAAACTCCTATAATATCCCACTAGGCCAAGAAATGCCCTAACCTGTTTCTTGGTCACGGGTCTTGGGGCTTCTTTAACCTTCCTGATCTTGTCACCCTGACACCTGCAGTGGTTGTTGCTAACAATATGACCGAGGAACTCCACCTCACTGTGAGCAATCTTGCATTTGCTAGGCTTCACAGTCATGTTGAAACTCTGGAGTCTATTGAAGACAATTTCCAAGAGTCTGAGGTGCTCCTCCAATGTGGCGGAATGAACGAGGACATCGTCAACGAACATCTCTACTCCTACAATACCATGGAGCACTTGTCTCATGGCACGATTGAATACTGCTGGAGAATTGGTAAGTCCGAATGGGAGGACTTTATACTGGTACAACCCCCTAGGAGTAGCAAAGGCAGTGAACTGACGACTCTCAGGATGAAGGGGAATCTGGAAGAATCCCTTCGCTAGGTCAAGCTTTGTGAAATATCGTGACCCTGCCAGCTTGGAGAAGATGGCAATATGGTCACCCATTGGCTCAGCATCCACTTTGGTGATTGCATTGAGCCTTCTATAGTCGCCACAAATCCTGACTCCACCATCTTTCTTGCGGACTACTACCATCGGACTACAGTAAGGAGATGAGGACTTTTCGATAATGCCTGCAGTCTCCATGTCAGCAATTTCCTTATCTACTGCACCCTGTAGTCGCATGGGAATCGGATATGGCTTAACCTTTATAGGAACATTGCTGGTCAACTCAATTTTATGACACGCAACCTTTGCAAGTCTAGGTTGGTCTGAGAAGACATCAGCATACTGACAGAGCAGTGACCATAAGGCATTCTGGTCCCCTACTGCTAAGTCAGGGTTAAGTGAAACATCTCCGACAGTCTCTTCCTGATGGGACTGAGCGGTTAAGGGCTCGTCATCATGGTCATCAGCTGGGATCACCGCAGCTGCCCCGGTTTCTTCCAGTGGCTGGTCACTATCATCAGTTACTCGTAGGCCAGTCTCCTTGGGGTCTGACTCATGATAAGCCTTCAACATGTTAATGTGGAACCTTTTACGAAGATTCCCCATCTGTATTATGTAGTTGAGGTCTGAAATGCGCTCTACTACATTGAATGGACCCTTCCACTGCGCCAACAACTTGTTCTGGGCAGTGGGGAGTAATACCAAGCATTTATCGCCTGGACTAAACTTCCGAAGCTTTGCCTTCTTATCGTAATAAGCCTTTTGAACTTCACGCGCCTTGATCAGTTCTTCCATAGCTAACTCGCACGTCGACTGGAGGCGGTCAGCCAAATCAAGGACGTAGGTGTAGGTGGTCTTGACTTCAGGGTCGGGTTCTTCATCGTCCCATAACTCACGAAGGACTTGAAGTGGACCCCGGACCGACCTCCCATACACCAGTTCAAAGGGTGAGAATTTCAATGAATGCTGTGGGGCTTCTCGATAAGCAAATAGAAGAGGAGCAATGAACCGCGGCCATTCCTTTGGCTGTTCGGTGGTCATGCGCCTCAACATCTTCTTGAGAGTTCCATTGAACCTCTCACACAACCCGTTACACATGGGATGATACGGCGTAGTTCGTAAGCCTCGGATGGACAGCAACCTGAACGTTTCGTTCATCATTGCCGAAGTGAACTGCGAACCCCGGTCGCTCAAGACCTCCTTAGGGATACCTACACGACAGAACACTTCAATTAATGCCTCAGCAACAGTGATGGCCTCTATATTCTTAAGGGCCACGGCTTCAGGCCACCGTGTGCTGAAATCAACTATAGTGAGGATATACTTTGATCCATCACTAGCCCTAGGAGAGATTGGCCCAACTATGTCAACTGCTACTCTCTCGAACGGTTCAGAGATTATGGGCATTGGCTTCAATGGCGCAGGACGGACACGTCCCCGGTCAGTGGTACGCTGACACACATCACAAGAACGTACGAGCCTCGTTATTTCCCGTCCCATTCCTGGCCAGAAAAAGTCAGCATGGATGCGGTCAGAGGTCTTCTTTTGACCCATATGACCTCCCATCGCTGAACAGTGACCTAATTCAAACACTGCTCGGCGATACTTTGCAGGAACGACAAACTGCAGTCGAACCTCACCCTGGGGTGTCTGTGACTCACGGTACAGCCGTCCTCGCTTGCGAAGGAACCTGGCTTGTCCTCCCCATGATTACTTGGTCACTTTACCCTCTAGCTTCTTGCGCACTGAGGCAAGTGTCGAGTCAGTCTGTTGCTCTTGGACAACATCTTGACTACAAATCAGATCTTGCGGCATTGCGACGGTCAACGGAGTGACGCGATCTGGAGCCTTGGCCATGGCTCGTGTTATCGCAGCAGCCGAAGTCTGAGTAGCAACATCTACGGCACAACTATTTTTGATGCCATGTATGTTGCCTAAGATGAGGTCAAATAAAGGTTCTGGCATGACAACTGCAGCTGTCAAGCCAGTGAAAAATGGAGACGCCACCTGGATACGTGCCTCAGGGAACAATCTCACTGATCCATCAATAAGTCTAACTTGGATCTGTCGACCTGTATACTCATCAGGCCGAACTAAACTCTGCTTAACAGAGCAACCTGAGGAACCATTGTCCCTCAGGACATTTACAGAAACACCTCCCACAGACCCTGGCTGAACAAGAAAGGCAGTGTTGCTGGTGGAAGGGTCTGAGGAGGTAGCAGCCAGTCATTCATGAGACTGCAGAACAACCGATGCAGCAAACGTGGCGCCCTGGGAACTAGGTGTCTGAGGAGAGTTCATGGTCGGAGGGGGACTTGTGAAGTGTTGGGAAGTACCTGTACTGGTAGAGATGGCACCACCGGGTACTTGTGGAATGAAGGCTGCATTTGCCTCCTGCCTCCGATACACTAATTGACCTGACTGAGGGTTACGTGGCTTGTCCTTGTATTGCTGCTGATGCTTGGGAAACTGCTGCTGGTTGGGGTGCTTGTTGTACCGCTTCCACTCAGGTTTCTGAGTGTTCTGCCCCTGGTCCTTCTGTGGTTTGCTTGGACCTTGACCATTACTCTGAGAACGGCCTTGGTGCTGGGATTCAGTCTGAGACGGCTTCCCAGACTTGGCAGTATCTTTTCTGCTCCAGGTGTTTTGCTTACGAGCTTGATACCCGTATGCAGTAAAGAATGCGTCAGCCTTCTCTGCCATTTGGCTGGCATCTTTCACCTGGCAGATCTTAAGCTGTGCTATGAGCTCAGCAGGCCACGACCTCTCTAGCTGTGTACGCAGCATAAGGTCAATTATCCCCTCACGCGTGGAAGGAGTTTCATCTTTCTCCATCCACTCATTTAAGTAAGCTGTGAGACGATCAAGGAACTGAACAGCTGTCTCCTTGTCTTGGAGACGAGCTCGCATGAACTGAACTTTGGCGTCGTCTACTGTGAGACCATACGCCTTAATGAGTGCAGCTTTCATCATCTCATATGTGAGATTGTCTCCACGAATTCTGTGGAGAATATCGAGGGCAGGGCCCTCAAATAGGCTAAGAAACTGAAGCCGCTTAGCTGCCTCATCCAGTTGATATAAGTCTGCTATGTCCTCAAAACGAGCTATGTACGGCTCGATTCGCTCGCTTTCCTTGTATGAAGGAAGCTTGATGCGTGGGGTCGCCAGGACATGTGCAGGGAGAACGCTCGTGGAGCTTGGACCAACTGCACCAGACGTGTCTGAAGCCAAGGAATCTCGCTTGAGCTTCAGCACTTCAAGTTCATGTTCTCGTTCTTTGTCTCGTTGTTCACGCTCGTATTCGTGCTGTTCTCGCTCGTGTTCGCGCTGTTCTCGCTCGTATTCACGCTCCTTTTTGCGTTCCTCACGCTGTTCTCGCTCGTATTCGCGCTGAATCTTACGCTCTTCACGGGCATCATTCTCGCGCTGCTGCTCCTGATTATGCCGTGAGAGTATATACTCTTTAATTTCGGTTGGGTCTGTAAGACCCATATCTTTGGCTTCCTGTAAAAATACAGCGGTAGCCATGGCGCTAATTTATTAAGCAAACCGAAATTGAGTACTGACTGCTTAGCGACGAATACTAATAACACAAATAAAGAATACAGACACAAGCTAGTGGTGACCAGTCTTATCCAGTTAACTGGCAAAGAATAAATAAAAAATGTAAATGACTGGGAAGACTCAATAATAAACAAAATGGGTACGGCAACTTCCCAGGAGCGAATAAAATCGTCTGGCGTTACCAAAAATAAAGTACTAAATAGAGTTAAGTACTCTACGGATTAATAAAGCAAAAGTTCACTTGCTAAATCAACGGTAACCACCAGTAAACTTGTGCCTATAAACTTTAATGATAAATTCCTAAATATGAACGAGTGAGTACTATCTCGTGAATAGCTTTAGAGCTAGGAGTTAATATCCTGGCGAGGTCGCCAATTGTCACGGGGTTTTTATAATATCACTGTGTTTTTTTTAAATAAAAGCTTAAATATTATTTAAATTGATAATAATATTCAATAATACTGAAGAGCAGGGATAATGATTGTCTTGCTAAATCGTGCAACGATTCTCTAAGAACGAGAATTCAAAAACTTTCTCAACAGTACACAGCAGAGACTAATTACTCACAATTGCTGACTTACTGTACTGTTAGCCTCTGGAGAAAGTTACATCACCCCTGACAATAAATAATACTAATAATAATAACATCAGGTTCTTGCTGATGCATTAACTCCTGGCACAACGGATTTTAAGTTAATACAACAAGACTGGTCTAAGTACCAGTTATGAAAGCAAACGTTTATGCCAGCTAGGAGCTATATGGAAAATAAGCTTAATTTGGATTAAATGAAACAAGATTTTACTTTACATTGAGCTCAAGAAAGGAACTGTTAAATTTATTAATCACAAAAAATAAATTTAACGTTACAATTCAAATCAAATTAAATGAGATGCACTCACTCACTCGCACAAAAGCTAAATACTTACGCCTAGGAAAAACACCTTAACTAAACTCTTATGACTACAAAATACAAAAAGGAAATACTAGTCAATGAATGCTGCGTATCACCCAAGCTGAACTAGGATGGAAGTACTGAAGAACTGTGGAGTTTGGGTACTAGCTGACCTCACACTGCGGGCACAGGACCTCTCTCCGTCGCAGCAACAACTGGACTGAGTAAGTCGTGGGAACAAAAGCGGAGCACTCGGCCGCATTTTTTTTAACGGTCGAATGAACAGGGGCGAACAATAAAAAACAATAGTATCGCTCAGTACAGCACTTAGTGACGTGCATTAAATCGGTCACTTTTGAAAACGGTGACGAAAGTTTTGAAAAGTATACTCCGAAATGGAGAGAGAAACGGTTAGCTGAGCGATACGCAATGAGTTTTCCACTAATAGATCGTGGCTTCTCACAAAAGGGAAATGTCGCGGATTGATTCGTGACACCCTCCCCCTTTTCCTCGCGCCTCCCTCTCTCCCTTTTTCTCATCCTTCGTTCCCTTCTTTACCAGCCGTCCTCTCTCTCTCTCTCTCTCTCTCTCTCTCTCTCTCTCTCTCTCTCCTGTGTCGTGTGGTAATGTGTGTAAACTGCAATCAGTTAAGCGCGAGCCTAGAGTTTGTGGCGTGAGAGAGAGAGAGAGAGAGAGAGAGAGAGAGAGAAGGAAGGAAGGGATGTAGCAGGGAGGGAGGAAGGAAAAGGGGAGAGAGAGAAGGAGGAAGAAGGAACAGGGGAGGGAAGGGAGGAGGAAGAAGGAAAAAGGGAGGGAAGATGGAGAGGAGGGAGATGGGAGAAAAGAGAGGAGGCAGGGAAACTGGAGATGTACCGTAAGTGGAGGAGAAGAGGGAGAAAGACAGGAAGAGGGAGAAAAGGAGGTGGAGGGAAGGTGAGGCAGAAGGGGAGAGAAAGAACGAGGAGGAGGTAAATGCGGTGGGTGAGCGAGTGCAAGGGGGTAGGGAGAGGAGGTGAAGGAAGGAAGGAGGGGAAGTGAAGGAAGGAATGAGGAGAGGCGGAGATGAAGAGGAAAGTTGGAGAAGGAAAGAAGAAGGGAGGAGGAGAGAGGGGTGGAAGTTTACCTAATACACTGTAAGCTAACATTCACTGAGCGTTAACATATTACCTATTTTGGGGACGAAGGAGAGAGGAGAGAAGAGAAAGGGAGAGAAGAGGGACAAGGGTGAGGGAGACATGGGGGAGAAGAAGGGAGGAGAAAAAAGAGAGAAGAGGGGAAAGCAGGAAAAGAGAGAGAAGGAGGAGAAGGAAGGAGGGAGAGTGAGGGGCAATCCAATCTGAAAAGGTGCAGAGACAGCAGAACTTGGGTAGGCCTGTGTGTGTGTGTGTGTGTGTGTGTGTGTGTGTGTGTGTGTGTGTGAGAGAGAGAGAGAGAGAGAGAGAGAGAGAGAGAGAGAGAGAGAATCGACTGGAGTTACCCGGAATAGAATGTTAGATTTATCCGTCAGGAAAAACTTAACTTAGGCCACTCCCTACTAAACTATTTCCTGTGTTATTCATATTTCATTATTCATCAGTTTTTTCACATAAGTCATTCATTAGTCTATTCTACCTACACTATCATAAAAAATATAACTCTCTCTCTCTCTCTCTCTCTCTCTCAGCATCCCAACGACTTGGTTCTGCCAGTTAAGGACATTCACTGATTTGGATCCCATCTTATTTATCTTTGGAGCCGGATAAGGATTTATTTTAGTAAGGCTTGGATGTTCCTATTAAGTAACGACCCCTCCTGCCATGGCACATCACTACCCATTATCATCACCATCACTATTACCAAGAGCATCATCATTAACAACTACATCACACCACCATCATCAGTATCATCCTTATCATCATTACCATACAATCATTATCATCATTAACATACCATCATTATCATCATTACCCTTATTAACCACCACCACCACCATCAATAGTCATCATCATCATCATCGTCGTCGTCGTCGTCTCCACCAGTTGTGGCGGTGGTGGAGGTTGAGGTGGAGGTGGTCGTGCTGGTTGAAGTACTGCTAGTCGTACTGGTCGAACTCGAGGTTGAACTGGTGGTGGTGGTGGTGGTGGTGGTTGTAGGCGCTGGGGTGGTATTAGTTGTGGTAGGAAAGAGTGTACTTGTTGTGGTAGTAGGAGGAGGGGTCGTGGTAGTGGTGGTGGCAAGGAGGTGTGGTAGTTGTGGCAGCTGGGGGCGTTGTGGTTGTAGTAGGGAAAGGTGTTGTGGTAGTTGTGGTAAATTGAGGTGCGGTAGTTGTGGTACGCCGAGGTGTTGTAGTTGTGGTAGGTTGAGGTGTGTGGTAGTTGTGGCAGGCTGAGGCGTTGTAGTTGTGGTAGGTTGAAGTGTGTGGTAGTTGTGGCAGGCCGAGGTGTTGTAGTTGTGGCAGGTTGAGGTCTGTGGTAGTTGTGGCAGGCCGAGGTGTTGTAGTTGTGGCAGGCCGAGGTGTTGTAGTTGTGGTAGGCTGAGGTGTGGTAGTTGTGGTAGACTGAGGTGTGGCAGTTGTGACAGGCTGAAGTGTGGTAGTTGTGGTACGCTTAGGTATGGTAGTTGTGGCAGGCTGAGGTGTGGTTGTTGTGGTATGCTGGGCTGTGGTAGCTGTGAGAGGACCAGGAGTTGTGGTAGTCGTAGGCTTCAATTCGGAAATATTTAACAAAAATACGTTTATGTTAACCTCCTAAAGAAAGAAGTATACGAAGTTACTGGTATGAGTTGAAGAGAGGGCAGCAGGATGGTTTTTATGAGAATTTAGCAGGGAAAGGCAGTGGGTTAAGGAGGAATGAGTAGGTTTTGGCAGAATTTAGCAGTGTTTAACAGAATTAAGTGTGGAATTAACAATATACTAATTATACACGTGTTGATAAAAGTTCAATTATAAGGGATTTTTTTTAGCTGCTATTATGTGTGTGTGTGTGTGTGTGTGTGTGTGTGTGTGTGTGTGTGTGTTCATTACAGACTAAAACTCAACTTACTAGCACAACATAAACATCCTTTGTGGCATGAGCAAGTGTTGTAAGGGACAGCAGGGTTTTGACACTCTGCCGTCCACACAGAGGCCGGAACAGGTGCTGGTAGCCGGACACCTAAGGGGCCAAATGGTACAGCAGACACAGCCGTTTTTCCCGCCACACTGATCTAGATTTATGGTTGTCAGTTTAGCAGTTTTGTGACTTCATCATTATCATCATCAGCATCAGCATCGTCGTCGTCGTCGTCTTCGTCGTCCTCTTTGTTACCCAGAAACAGTGCACTGCAGGACAAAGTTTTCTCCCACCTTTTTCCACTCTGACCAGGAGTGAACATACTTAGCTGGGGGTTATTCGACAGATGTTTATCAAAGCGATTTCACAGTTTACTACATTGGGTGGCAGTTTGTATATCTACATTTCTATTTAAAAGAAATGCTTAGTTTCGTGTGAATGAAATCATCTTCCGATAATGTTATGTCCATAACCTCTAATCTACTTTGAGCTATCAATTGTAAAATAGTTATCGACAGCCAAATTATCGTGTCCTTTGAATATTTTGAATACTTGAATTAAAAATCCCCTTAACCTACGTTTATAGTAAAAAGATTCTGGGCTTGTAAACGCTCCTCGTATGGTTTATTTCTTAATCTATGTATCATCGTTGTCACCCTTCACGGTACCCTCCCTAGTTTCTTCATATCCCCCCCCCCCTCTTTTCTAATAATACGGTGGCCAGAACTGAGTGCAATACACCAAATGTGGTTATACTAAGGAATAATACAAAATGAGGATATTTTCCCATTTATATTCGAATGCTATACCTATAAATCCAATCAGTTAATTGTTTTTTCAACTGTTTCTATACCTTGTTTGCATACCTTGTTTGCGTGATTTCAAATCATTTGTTATTATAGCTCCTAAAATTTATTTATTTTTTTTTATGGTGTAAACTGTCAAGGCGAACATTATTCAGGTTATAACTGACAATTACGTTTTTAATTCCAATGATCAGCACTTTACATATATTGATACTGAAGTCCATTTGCCAAGTTTTGGCCCAATTATACAGTTAATCAATATCTGTCTGAATTCCCTGCCTCTCCAGTGCTGTGTCTCCTCTGTTACCTATACAGTATTTTTATCATAGGCAAAGTTAGATATTTTACGAAATAATCTTTTATCAATATTACTTATGTATATTAAAAAAAAAAAAAAAAAAAAATAGGACCTAATCCTGAACCTGTGACACTCCACTTGCAACATCTAACCAGTCTAATTCTTTTCCACTTATTACAACTCCCTGCTTTCGCATAATGAGCCAATCTTCAATCCACCCAAACACACTGCCACTATAACCATGTGCCCCTAGCTTCTGAATGAGTTTTATTTTGTGCAGAACGTTGTCAAAATTTTTTAGAAAATCGAGATAGACAAAGCCAGTAGATTTAGTCTCGTTGTACAGTCGCCAAACTTTCCACCTGGGCCACCTAGCCGCGGGAGGTGGGTAACGGGTGCTGGCAACAGTGTAGCTGTTTGTTCGTGTGTACGTACATGCTGGACGGAAGTTCGAATCATCAACTCTCTTCGTCAGTAGTGGACCTCAGTCAGAGTCAAAGTTCATCCCATAGATGGCTGGGTACGGAGTTGGGTGGGGAGAAAAATGTCTCAGGAGTAAGGCGGCTCTCCCATCGGCTCAGCCAGTTGCATGAAACTGGTCGCACGGAAAATTGTGTCACAGGTCGCGCTGACCAAGGCCAAATAAATTTGACTATATTACTTTAATAATAAGGTAATATATATAATATTATCATATGAACATATACTGTTATATGTAATACAATAATATATATTATACTATGCTTATTTGGCCTTGGTCTGTGCAACCTGTGGCACGCAACAATTCCATGTGACCGGTTTCCTGCAACTGGTCGAGCCGGTGGGAGAGCTGCTTAAGGGGGGGAGCTTGGCATTGTGAAGGGTAGGGCAGGAGCCGGCCGGGGGGGGGGGGTGTTACGTTATTCAAATCCGCTAGTGATAATAATTGCCGAACGAGTTTTTGAGATCCATTAGCATTCTACTAAATATTTGCATTCTTAACAACACTAAACATTTTCTTTTCTATGTTTTTACATTTTTACCGTAACATGTTAATGCTCTATATACTGGAATCGCTTCAAGCCTCTCTCTCTCACTCTCTCCTTATATCAGTAATTCCATTTCATAGGGTTATCACTTGATACCAGTATCAGTATGGGTTGAAGAGCAATGCATTTATCTAACATCTATGTCCAGTTGCAAGTTAGATTACCTGCCATATTCACATCATGAATGACACTGACCATTAAGCATTAGGATGATGTTTAGACACTGTTAACGGTTGCATATTTCCTCGTTGGTAGTACTTCAGGTAGATGTTTTTATGTGTTCTGTGGTGCACCACGAAGAGGTAGGAGGTTAAAATAGTCACCTCAACAGGCAAAGAGTTTATGCATACTGTTGTCGAATGTGGCTATTATATCAGCTATGATAATGACTTACCGTATCATGATTATTTCGTATGACTACGGTTATAACAGCACACCTTTATAGTCCATTCATCTAACGAATGACTGAATTACTCAAGGAAAAATGATTGTGAGCGGTGCCGCTTATGTGTGAGGTCACACATTTACAGGCTCATCGATTATTCACCGAACAACATTATCTCACATTATAGCAAGATGAAGACACCACCTCTCCATCACAGTATGCAAAATCTTCCAGTCATTTTAAGCACAATTTCTATTGATTCATGAATTGCTGGGACATTATTATCACCGTTACCTGTGATATTATTTATGTGATCGGAAAATGCAACATAACTAACATGACATTATCATTACAGGCTGGAACACTGATTTTCTTTTTATTTTTTTAATCCTACGAACCTAGGCGCTTTAGCGCCCGTCACTGAGGCCCGGGGTGCTAGAATATGTGATGTTGGTTGCTGACTGGCTGCTACTAAGACCTAGGTCATAAGATAAGGGCTTGGTGTTTAATAGGAGAAACCCATCTCTCATAACCACGTCACACGGATCGGCTGGCGGAAGCGTTAACTTCCACGTCACCCACAGTACTGTTTCGCATATTTAATATATATCAACTCTTATAACAATTGCCGTGTTTGCATTGCAATCACAGTGATCCACGTAATGATTAAGTAATGAGATGCCTAGGTTTTCTATTGTTAACGATAGGACTCATGACTAGCTGACTCAGGCAGTATTCTGCCCCAGCGAACGAGTTTCAACCTCCGACGTCTACAGTTCCTATCTCTCCTACTTAGTTTAAATTAATATCCGCCCAATGAGTAATCCTGTAACGATTAATGACCTAACTTATCTAATCATGTCTTGGATCAAGAATGGTATTTCAATAGCTTTAATCGAGACCGGCCCAGGACTGGCGAAATGAACGAACAGCCACCGGTATCTATTTTTCCACCGTAAGGGCCGGTCACACCACGGTTCTTCCCCCCAATATTCAGTAGACAATTTTTAGCTACGGGGTCATTATGTAATAATGAAAAAGAATACGTTTATAAATATGTAATATATGTGAAGATGCGGTCTTTTATATTATTTTACTTATTTTCAATACTCACATTATCCAATACTTTCAAGAAGTTCCTTTGAAATTCTATCGGCTAAAAATTGTCGACTGAAGATTGGGATGAACTCTGACTGAGGTTCACTACGGAAGACGAGAGTTGATGATCCGAACTTTCGTCGAGCATGTACACACGAACAAACATACACTGTTGCCAGCACCCGTTACCCACCTCTCGCGGCTGGGTGGCCCAGGTGGAAAGTTTGGCGACTGTACATGTTCAGTATATCTCTGAAGAAGTCCAACAGATTTGTAAAGCAAGATCCATTATTTCGAAAACCATGTTCCGAATCTTTGATACGATTATTTGTTTCTATGTGTTTCACAAACTTATCTCGGGTAAAATTTCAAGCAATTTACAAACCACTGATGTTAAACTAACTTGGCAGTAGTTTTCTGGATCTGCTTTGTTGGCTTTATTTGATTATCGTAGTTATGTTTGGAAGCTTCCACTCGTCTGGCACGTTACTGCTGTTTAGTGATAAATTAAAATGCTCAGATAAAGGCTCTTCTATTACGTTCTGTAGTTCCTTTAATACGTGTGGAGACATTTTGTCTGATCCCGGTGTATTATTCTCCCTCAGTTTACAGATTGCATGTCATGCATCAGTTTCTATCTATCTATCTATTGCCAGACGCCTCAATCCCGTTTGGGGTGGCCACAAACAAATCGCCTCCAAGTCACCCTGTCCCCCGCCATTTCACTGCCCTGCTCCCAACTCACACCCCCCTCTCTCATATACCTCTCCACCCCATCCCTCCATCTCATCCTCGGCCTCCCCCTCCCTCTTCCCCCCTCCACCTCACTCACATACACTCTCTTCGTCAGTCTTTCACCCTCCATCCTCTCCACATGGCCAAATCACCTCAGTGTGTTCCTCATAACGGTTCCTATCACATCCACATCCACACCACAACGCTCCTTTATATCCTCATTCGTCAGCCTGTCTCTCCACGTGACTCCACAGGCTCCTCTTAAATAACTCATTTCCACTGCTCTCACTCTTGACTTGTGTCCTTCCAACAATGTCCAAGCTTCACTTCCGTACGTTAAAGTTGGTATCACAATACTGTCATGCAGTAACTTTTTCACTTCCATGCTCACTTCCCTGTTTCTTATCACTGCTTTCAAGGAACCAGCAACCTTTCTTCCCTGCTGCACCCTTTCAAGCACTTCACCCTCCAGACCTCCATCCTTACTCATCACACTACCCAAATACTTAAACGTACTCACATTTTCCAATTCCTCACCATCTAAACTCGCTGTACATTCACTAACTTCACCTCTTTCAAAGACCATCACTTTACTCTTCCCTACATTCACCTTTAGGTTCCGTTTCTTACACACTCTCTCAAACTCATTCACCAAGCCTTGCAGCTCCCCTTCGTCTTCACTCAACAACACAGTATCATCTGCAAACAACAGTACAGGGAGTTTCCAAACACTATCCCCTCTCACCAGGGCCACTCCAACATTCACTACCCTACCTTGTACCTCTTTTATTACCCCATCCATGTACAGATTGAACAACCATGGAGACATGACACATCCCTGTTTCAAACCAACTTTCAAAGAGAAAAATTCACTTAGTTCACCATCCACACGCACTGCAGCCTTCGCACCATCGTACATACTCTTCACAGCATTCAACAACTTCCCATCTACTCCATATATTCTTAACACTTTCCACAATCCTTGTCTATCCACCCTGTCATATGCTTTCTCCAAATCCATGAAAGCCGCATACAACTTCTTTCCCTTCTCTAGAAACTTTTCCACTAAAGATCTAAGAATGAATATCTGATCTACACAACCTCTTCCCTTCCTAAAGCCTCCCTGTTCTTCTCCAACTAATTTCTCTGTTCTTTCTCTAACTCTGTCTATAAGTATCCTACCATACACTTTTCCTATTATACTAAGAAGACAAATGCCCCTATGATTACCACACACTTCTTTTTCCCCTTTTCCTTTGTACAAGGGAATACTTATACCTGACTTCCAATCCTCCGGGACTCTACCTTCCTCCCAGGCCAATCTGCACATCTTCCACATCCATTCTACTACTATCTCTCCCCCATGCTTCAGCATTTCACCACACACTCCATCAATTCCTGGGGCTTTCCCCGATTTAACTTTCTTCATTGCTTCCACAACTTCTATCCTACTGATTTCTTCCTGTCTTCTCACCTCTCTCCTTCTCCCAGCCATTCCCCAGCCACTTATACGCGCATTACTTCCATCCTCTACGTTCAACAATTCCTTAAAGTGTTCTCTCCATCTGCTCACTTTTTCTCCCTTCTCCACTAGTAATCTACCATTTTTATCTTTCACTCCCCTGCTAACTTCACTTCCACCCTGTCTTACTCTTTTCACTTCTCTCCAGAACATTTTCTTACAGTCCCTCCACTTTACACTCAAATTCCTTCCAAATTCCTCATCCACTCTCTTCTTACTCTCTCTTACTAATCTTTTCACCTCTCTCTTCCTTTCCACATATAACTCTCTCTTCCGCCTCTCAACTTCTTCCACGCCCCTATTTCTCACCCATTCATTGTATGCTTTCTTCTTTTGTGCCACAGCCTGTTTCACCTCTTCAGTCCACCACGCTATTCCTTGCACCCCCCTCCGCCTTCTCTTCCTTCCACACACCATATCACATGCTGCACATATTTCTTCTGTAAATATCTTACACACACCTTCCACGTCTCCCATCTGCTCCAATTCATATTTGCCCAATCGGTCCTCCACTTCTCTCTTATACTCTGCCTTTTTCTCATCCTCTTGTAACCTTTCCACTCTCCTTGCAACTACTCCTTCCTCTCGTCTTTCCCTTCTTCTATCCCTCCATCTCACTTGCATCCTAATTCTGGCCACCACCAAGTAGTGGTCAGAAAGTCCACTCCCCCAACCTCTATACACTCTTGCATCCTTTACACATCTTCGCATCCTTTCATCCACACACACATAATCAATCATTGCCTTCCTTTCATTCAGTTCACCACCCACCCTTCTCATCACTCGCCATGTATACCTGTGGATCATTTTATGCCTGAAGAGGGTATTGGCTATCACCAACCCCCTCCCAGCACAAATGTCCACTAACGCACTCCCATTCTCATCTATCTCGGCAGGCACACCCCACTCACTAACTCTAATATCACTGATGATGTTACCTTCTTCTATAGGAACTGGGGAAACTGCAGAAATCCTTTGTGTATTTTCTATCATAAATAATGACGCGTAGAAAGTATCAAGAATCCTCTCCATCTTAATTTCATCATCAATATGCTGTCCGTAATTTGTGATTGTTTGATTGCTGGAGTTATTACCTTTTGTTTCTGATGTAACTGAAAAATTCTTTTGAACTTGATTTACTTATACTGGCAATATGTATCCTCAAGGTTCTTCTTAGCTCACTTTATTATTATTATTATTATTATTATTATTATTATTAGTAGTAGTAGTAGTAGTAGTAGTAATAGTAGTATTTGGCTTTCCATCGAAGAGCACTATGTTTGTTTTTATTCCTTATATTTCTTGAGCTTTATAAGTTTTGTATGCAATATCTTTTGCTAACAGGCAATGTTTAATTTCGGAATTCCACCATTTGGGTTTTAAATACTGTATTTGGCAGACCTGTTGCGCACTGGAATACAAAACTTGGCTGCATTGTTGAGAATCTGATAAAAGTTGACATTCATCACTGATAAATACGTTTCAACGATGAGAGGCCTATCAATCACTTACTCCTACAGTTACCATAAATCCGTTAAAATTTGCTCTGTTATAGTTGGACACTTTCTCATGACTGACCTTGCCACTGTCATTACTGAATTTAATTCATAATGTAACTATATGATCATCGCCTGTATTAAATTCTTCACCTATAATAAGCAGACTCAGTAAAAAATTAGCTGATGTGGCTTAGGCAGTTCCTAAGATAATTATTACCTTCATGTGTTCGAGAATTTACAAACCGATATAACGAACTTTCCTCCTCGTTTGTATATAGGTTCAACCCTGTGTGTGAGAATAGGGTTTCTCCCCATTCCAGAACCGATAAATAAAAGTTGCCAAATATTGCAACACTTTGCATACATGAGATTTTGGTGATTTGATTGTGATTTTATTGTCGATGTTGAGTGGCTATCTGGGTGAACTATAAATGAATCCAAGTGTGATGTAATGAAGAGATTCTTTTAAAAGCTGAAAGCAATTACTGTCGATGTTTTCAACAGATTTTCAATAGATGGTCTAATAATTATTACTGATTGGAATTCTGACTTAATACATAACACATTGCTTCCTCCTCGTCTATCTTTCATTTCACTACTGAAAATGTGATAGCCTGATAAATTATACTGTGGTAGAAAGTCTCTTTGCTCAGTATTTAGCCACGATTCTGTTATATCAATTGCATCCTAATAATCTTCAGTAGAGACAAGAGCCTCTAAATCATAAGGTTTGTTATGAAAACAACATGCATTAAGAAGAACAAGAGCTTCAATTAGTATTATTTTTGTGTGAAGAGCTTACATTACATAAAGTTTTATCAGATCGTATGAAATCTACAATAGTTGGTGGGTTCGCTTACCTTAATGATTGTGTTCTCTCCAGAAAAAAAAAAAATAACGTTCTTCATCACTAAGCAAATGACCAAGACTTGCAGGACCAGTGGCATTTAAGGGTAGTTCATCATTCGATAATAGTGTTAACTGCTCATAAAAGCGGTTCCATGTATCAGTGAACTCCACTCTTTCCTGCAATGAGAGTGGAGTGACTGTGTTACTTATACTGAACGCTTTAGTGAAGAAGACATTCCCTGTATCGGTCCTTGGGAGTATGCCTGAAAATAAAATGTTAGTATTCTCCTCATAGCACCGGATCATCTTATTGTATTTCTCCATCGACTCCTCTGATCACTTTCGGACAATATTGTCGGGACTGTATGAATAATAACAAGGCTATCATTCCCGTCCTTCTCAAATATGGCATCCATGGCCTCTGTTACACCATCTACTCGTGCATCTGGAAAATAAAAATGCTTTTGTTTAGATGGTGCCCTGCTGCAAAATTCTATCAACTGAAGACAGCTGATGGAGTTCCCCACAACTCGTGCTTGAACATTGGTCTCTTTCTCCATTTCTTCAAGAATCTTAAATTTAATGTAAGTAGTTACTGGAATGGTGCTCCTTCTTCTCGCTAACCTTACGCTATGCCGCAGTAACGGATTTCATCCTGTTGTATGGTAGGGGGAAAATAAATTACAGTGGAAGGAGGATGGTTAACAGTACTATCACCCTGGACAGAACTAATTGTTCAATGGCACTCTCCTCCAAACTGTGACTGACGTTCCTCGCAGTAAACTCTTCCATCACATCAAGTTTCCGGCTAAGACCGTTAAATTTGCTAGTAGCCTCAGTCAGCTTGAATTTTAGGCTTCAACATAGTCTGTACATCCTGCAAACATTGGAGCAATCCGTATAAATGATCCGGTGAAAATGCCAGAGCAGGCTATGCAAATAATGTTCTGGGGCATTCTGAAATTCAAATTTACTGTGAAGACTTGTCAGAGAAAACATTCAAAATATTCCTGATTAACATCTGGGGGAGATAATGGAACAAGATGCACTTAGTTTTACAATATCTGCTAGCAAAATAATTACAATATATATGAGTACAGTGGTTATAGGTGAAGGTATTGCTGGTAATAATCAGTGCCTTATTGGTTAGTAATGTTCACCTGTGGACATACAAACCTGCTACACGTCATGATAACGTGTACCTGGTTGACGATACCTGCCATAGAGTAGAACTCTGCAAATGAACTTAGTCACTTGCAAAAGGGTACCCTCTACAAAAAAAGCATTTTGATTTTCCAGGTGCAGGAGTAGATGGTGTAACAGAGGCCATGGATGACATTTTTTAGAAGGACGCGAATGATAGCCTTATTACAAGTGCTCGTGGGCCCTTTGGGCCCCTCACACTTGCTCCTGCGGAGGGCTCTCGCGTTTATGTGCTGTTCTAGTGTAACGTTGTCACTTGGATTTTTTGCAGCTAACCAATTGATCGTGTTATTTGCAGCTTCGGGAATGGAACCCATGTTGTCTGAACGCAAGTCCGAAATCCTTCAGTTGTATCTGTGGACAAAAAATTCTACGGAGATCCTATGCCGGGAGCCGGAAGTGGCGTTTTTTGGGTCCAAATGTGATTGCTCATTAAATATGGTAAAAGTTTTTCAATTGAAATGGAACCAAGCATTTTCACATCAGCGAATTTTTTGCGATTTCTGAGCCAATTTGGTGCGATTTGAATGTGTAGTTTCGGCTGCCCAAAATACACACAGACACAGACACCCGGCAACTGCTATAGTATATTAGATTATTCATACAGTCCCGACAATATTGTCCGAAAGTGATCAGAGGAGTCGATGGAGAAATACAATAAGATGATCCGGTGCTATGAGGAGAATACTAACATTTTATTTTCAGGCATACTCCCAAGGACCGATACAGGGAATGTCTTCTTCACTAAAGCGATCAGTATAAGTAACAGTCACTCCACTCTCATTGCAGGAAAGAGTGGAGTTCACTGTATTACGATCCATGGGGAGTATTTAACTGTATCTACCCTATGAAGACCCATGGAAAGCAATAAGAAAAGAGAAGGATCATGAACACTATGCAACTAGACAAACTACAGGGTAGATTGATAATGATTTGGTTGATTATTCATTTAATTTAACAAACTAAACATACAATAATTACAACCCTAAACCTAACTAAACCTAAGAAAAAAACAATATAAATACCTAAAGCCATTCACCATCAGAAGATTAATGAACTAATGCAAGGAGAAAACTGATACTCATGGTTTACAGCAAAAGAAGGCGTTGAAGATGGGTTCCCTATAACACAGGCTTCCAGGTAAAGGTCAGGAGTGGTTCACTAAGATATTCCCAGGGCAGAGGATGAGTGTGAACTGAACTTGCGCGGGAAACCAGATAATCAGGCAACCTCGCTTCACACAGAAAAAGGGAGGGAAAGTCAGGTGACATGTTGGGAAACTAGTAGTATCAAATCCAGTCAACAGATGGAGCGCTGGTAGCGTGAGGTGGACGAGTGCTTGACTTCAGTCAAAAGATGGGAGTTCACGAGGGATGAGGCGGAGGAGTAATAATTATAGCCGTAACACCTCCCCCACAAAGACCTACGCAGTGGAAGCACGAAGGAGGTAGATTACTCTGTAGCCTCGATGGGATGTCTCGACAGGGTATCCGCGAGAATGTTGTCAACACCCCTTATATGCTGAACTTGAAGATTAAATGGCTGAACAAGCAGGGCCCATCGTAGAATCCGTTGATTGGAATTCTTCATAGTCTGGAGAAATACAAGAGGATTGTGGTCCGTAAAGACAGTAGTAGGATGAGGATGGTGGCGAAGATAGCACTCGAACTTCTTGATTGCTAGCACGAGAGCTAGAGCCTCTTTCTCAATTGTGGAGTAGCCCCGTTGATGTCCTTTCAGCTTCGACGAATAGTAGGCAATAGGATGGAGAACACCACTCACTGGGTTGGTTTGCAGCAAAACAGCAGCAACCCCAACTCCACTAGCATCGATATGAAGATGGAAAGGTTGCGAGTGGTCAGGAGTTCTGAGGACAGGTCTGCTGGCAAGAAAAGTTTTCAGACGTTGAAAGGCAGTCTCGCAGGCAGAGGTCCACTTGAAGGGGGTTCGAAGTGCGGTGAGATCAGTCAGTGGAGCTGCAACACTGGAGAAGTTCTTACAAAAACGACGATAGAAACCGGCCATCCCCAAAAACCTCATGACTTCCTTTCTGGTGGTTGGAGTTGGGAACGCTAGAACTGCTTCCACATTGGCCTCCTTCGGTAGAACTTGCCCCTGTCCCACAACATGTCCAAGATATGTTACTGTAGAGTCTCCAAAAGTAGATTTAGCTAAGTTGATGGTAAATCCTACTTCTTTTAGTTTGTTGAAGAGGGCATGGAGACGTGTCAGGTGTTCGTCCCACTGGTCAGCCATCACCACAAGGTCATCCAGATAAGCTGAAGTCCCAACCAAATCCTGTGTGATGAAGTTGATGATCCTCTGGAATGTGGCCGGAGCATTAGATAACCCAAATGGCATTACAGTGTACTGATATAACCCAAATGGGGTTATGAAAGCAGATATTAGTTTAGCTCTGTCTGTCATACCTATCTGGTAATAGCCTTTTTGGAGATCTATTGTGCTAATAAATTCGGAGTTTCCTATGCAATCTATTAAGTCCTCTATGAGTGGTAGGGGATAAGAGTCAGAGACAGTGACCTTATTGACTTTACGATAGTCTGTACAGAACCTGTGGCTTCCATCGGGTTTTGGAACTAAAAGGCATGGGGAAGCCCAAGGAGAAAAACTTGGTTCTGCAAGGTGATTAGCAGTTAAGAATTCAACTTCCTTTTTCATTACTTTCATTTTTAAAGGATTAAGACGATATGCTGGCTGTTTAATTGGACTAGTAGCATCGCAAACCAACCGTATGTCATGTTTTAAGAGACCACAAAACCCTGGTAAATCAGCAGTAACTTCAGGATAAGACGTCAATAACAATTCTAGGTCATCCTTTTGTATGTTGGTCAAACTTGATAGGTAATCACATAGAGATTCCATGATCATGCTGTTAGGTAGGTTACCGGACGGTTGGGGTAGGTCCAATTCTGGGTTTGTCAAGTCTGAAGTCTCTGGCTCTGGCTCTGGCTCCGTTCCCACAAACAGTACAGGGTTCATCTCATTTCTCTCTGCATAGTGCTCCTCTGGGCATCTAGTAAAATAAGGTTTCATTAAATTCACATGAACAAGTTGAGAGTCTTTACGTCTATCTGGGGTGTGTACTACATAATTCAACTTTGATAGTTTTTTGGCAACTACATATGGGCCAGTGAATTTACTCCTGAGGGGACTACCTGGAATGGGAAGAAAGAGCAAGACCTTGTCTCCTGGGGAGTAACTGTGTGCAACAGACGATGGATGTTGAAGTCTTTCCATTTTACACTGAGCCTTTAATAAGGTATCTTTAGCAATCGTTCTGACTTCTGATAATCTAGATCTTAAATTATCAATATAGTGAGATACAGATGGACTTTCTTGAGTAGTGCTGTTAAACCACTGATCTTTCAGAAGCTTCAAGGGACCCCTTATTTGTCGTCCATATAATACCTCAAATGGAGAATATCCTAAAGACTCCTGAGGACACTCCCTTATAGCAAAAAGAAGAAAGTCTATGCCTTCATCCCATTCCTTGTGGTTTTCCAAGCAATACTTTTTCAACATTGATTTAAAGGTCTGGTGGAACCTTTCTAAACAGCCCTGGGATTGTGGGTGATAAGCCGAGGAAGTGACATGTTTAACCTCTAGTTCCTCCATAACTTTTTGAAAAGCCTACTGGTAAAATTCGTCCCTTGATCCGATTGGATTTCTTTAGGGATGCCAAATGCAGTGAACAAATGAAGCAGGGATTTCATTATAGTTTTAGAGGTGATATTTCTGAGGGGATAGACTTCAGGGTATCTTGTTGCAGTATCCATGATAGTAAATAAGTACTGGTTACCTTTCTTTGTCCTAGGTAGAGGTCCCACACAATCAATAACTACCTTTTCAAAAGGTGCTGTCACTACAGGAATTGCATGGAGTGGAGCAGACTTAAGCTGTTCATTAGGTTTACCAGCCACTTGACAAACATGACAAGTTTTTATAAAAGTAGAAACATCCTTTCTAAGACCTGACCAATAGTAATGTTGTAGGATTTTTTGTAAGGTTTTAAGACCCCTAGGTGACCAGCTATCCCGTCATGAGCCAGTTTAAGGATGGATTGTCTGACAGATTTGGGAATCACAACTTGGTGGATTTCTGACCAGGTATCAAGATGTTTTAGTTCTGGTGGTCTATAAGCTCTCATCAAAACGCCATCATGGAAGTAAAAACAAGGCAATGTATTTAGGTCTTTACCTTCGACTGCAGCATGTCTCAGGGTAGCAAGTGATGGATCAGCCTTCTGAGCTTTAATTAGGTTTTCTTTTGAGATAGTCTGATCCAGCAGATATTCCTTGGGAGCAGGTGGTGGTAATGGATTGATTTTGTTCTTTTTAGCCTTCTGTGACCTAGTTACAACACAGGAGGGAAATAAGTGGGGAGCAACAGTATCTAGAATCTCAGTTGGGCTCTCAGTTAAAGGGTTTTCAACCACTGAAACCATAGGCACAATGAGTTCTCCTGCCAAATCATTTCCCAATAGCAGATGAGATCCCTTGACTGGCAAAGGGTCTTCTCTGACAGCTACTTTAACATTTCCAGATAAAAGGTCACACTGGAGATAAACTTCAGCTAAGGGATAGGAGGGATTAGATGAAAGGTCAGACAAAATCACCTTCTCCCCAATGAAGGCACTAGATACACAAGGAATAGCATTTCTGACCAAAATTGATTGAGATGCTCCAGTATCTCTCAAGATAGTAATGGGATATGACTCATCATCTTTATTCAGTGAGACTGTACCCTGAAACATAAAAGGAAGGAAGGAATTCTGATGAGGCTTATTTGAATCATAAGTCACTACTGGCTTTTCAATTTCATGAGGAGATTTTTCTTTGGGGTTAAACATGTTTTTTGAAGTTTTACAATTAGGGTGTTTGCAGGACTGGATAGAATGACCTGGCTTTTTGCAATAACTACAGGATATATTGGAGATATTTTGAGTCCAAGGCATCAAGTGTGAAGAGCTCTGCTTACCACCCACCATACCGGAGCTTACACCAGAGGAGTACTTAACACCTGAGATGGAACCACTCCTGTTATTTAGAGATCCCATCAATAAATCATAGGCGTCAGCCAACTCCGCTGCTTTCATGAGATCCTTCTGTCCTTGCTCCTCCACATGCTTCAGGATGGTGAATGGCAACTTACTCTTCCACTCTTCCAAAACCATGAGATTAACCAGGTCTGAAAATGTTGAGGTGTTAGTTGTTTCAAGCCATTTCTTAAACTGTCTTAATTTATCATTTGCAAACTCCACATAAGTATGAGAAATTGATTTTACATGTTTTCTGAACTTCTGTCGATATCCATCAGGAGAAATTGAATATGCACGAAGAATACTAGTCTTTAAACCATTATAATCATTTTTATCATCAAAACTATTATAAACTCTCTGAGCTTTTCCGATCAGCTTTGGGACCAAGACTGATATCCAGTGTTGTTCAGGCCACTCATTTTCTTGGCAATGTGCTCAAATGTGTTTAAAAATCCATCCACATCATTCTCATCAAACTGAGGCAATAAAGCAGCTTCCTTGTGTGGTTTAAACGCAGTTAATTTCTCTCTCAATTCAATTTCCTTTTCCCTAAGGTTTGAATTTGCATTTGCTTCAAGCTCTCTTATTTGTAATTCTTTCATTTTTACTCTCTCTTCTTGAGCTAATTGTTCTGTTCTCATTCTCTCTTCTTGAGCTAATTGTTCTGTTCTCATTCTTTCTTCTTGAGCTAATTGTTCTATCTTAAGCTGATATTCTAATCTTAATCTTTCCATCTCCACTGGGTCACTGTGTCCTTGTTTAGTATGAGTTGAATAAGGATTATCAACCCTAGTAGGAAAGGAATAACTCATAGGAGTCAAAACATCAATAGCCTCTGTCCCCAGGACTTCCCTTTGAACTAAAGACTCTATAATTGTGTTTTTTAAGACCTCTTTTGTCATACGAGATTCAATTTCTATTTGGAAGTAGGTAGCAATGCTTTTCCACTCATCTTTCTTTAAGTCTTTTAATTGCTCATGGCTAGGATTTTCAACAAATTTTTGAAGGTCAAACATGATTAAAATGTATGAGAAAATTATGGTAAGTTATATTTTAGACACAGATTACAGGAAGAAAACTCTTTGAAGTCCTGGAAACTTCCAGAGCCTTGACCAAAATATTAACTTACGAAAGTCGTTGTCTATGATTAAGAGCAGAGGATGACGGCTTTTAGCATGATCCGGATTACCCCTGATTATAGGATAAGACAAAACAACTTTGATTCTTGAATAATCTGGGACTTGGAAGAGTGAGTGTATCAAACTAGCCACTTGCCCTATCGCAACTAGCAGATGTAGACCTCACTGGAGCGTGGGATACGGCATTATAAACGATCCGGATATATTCCCCACATTTGATAGAACTTATAACGACCCTGTATTTCGTTAAAAATGAAAGATAAGTTCTATGAAGACTCCTGAACCTATAAACCTATGTGCTGACAAGTTCACACAAATACCAAAATGTTTATTGCATCAAGGATTTTAAATCGAATGGAAACAAGTTTCACACTAATACCAAAATGCTAAATACATCAAGGAAAATTTAAAATCTATGGGAACAAGCAACAGCAACCCCTCAAAACACCATTACTGTAAATGTCTGTCTAGCTGAAATAGGTCCTGTCACGGTCGCCATTTATTACGATCCATGGGGAGTATTTAACTGTATCTACCCTATGAAGACCCATGGAAAGCAATAAGAAAAGAGAAGGATCATGAACACTATGCAACTAGACAAACTACAGGGTAGATTGATAATGATTTGGTTGATTATTCATTTAATTTAACAAACTAAACATACAATAATTACAACCCTAAACCTAACTAAACCTAAGAAAAAAACAATATAAATACCTAAAGCCATTCACCATCAGAAGATTAATGAACTAATGCAAGGAGAAAACTGATACTCATGGTTTACAGCAAAAGAAGGCGTTGAAGATGGGTTCCCTATAACACAGGCTTCCAGGTAAAGGTCAGGAGTGGTTCACTAAGATATTCCCAGGGCAGAGGATGAGTGTGAACTGAACTTGCGCGGGAAACCAGATAATCAGGCAACCTCGCTTCACACAGAAAAAGGGAGGGAAAGTCAGGTGACATGTTGGGAAACTAGTAGTATCAAATCCAGTCAACAGATGGAGCGCTGGTAGCGTGAGGTGGACGAGTGCTTGACTTCAGTCAAAAGATGGGAGTTCACGAGGGATGAGGCGGAGGAGTAATAATTATAGCCGTAACAACTGATACATGGAACCGCTTTTATGAGCAGTTAACACTATTATCGAATGATGAACTACCCTTAAATGCCACTGGTCCTGCAAGTCTTGGTCATTTGCTTAGTGATGAAGAACGTTATTTTTTTTTTTTCTGGAGAGAACACAATCATTAAGGTAAGCGAACCCACCAACTATTGTAGATTTCATACGATCTGATAAAACTTTATGTAATGTAAGCTCTTCGCACAAAAATAATACTAATTGAAGCTCTTGTTCTTCTTAATGCATGTTGTTTTCATAACAAACCTTATGATTTAGAGGCTCTTGTCTCTACTGAAGATTATTAGGATGCAATTGATGTAACAGAATCGTGGCTAAATACTGAGCAAAGAGACTTTCTACCACAGTATAATTTATCAGGCTATCACATTTTCAGTAGTGAAATGAAAGATAGACGAGGAGGAAGCAATGTGTTATGTATTAAGTCAGAATTCCAATCAGTAATAATTATTAGACCATCTATTGAAAATCTGTTGAAAACATCGACAGTAATTGCTTTCAGCTTTTAAAAGAATCTCTTCATTACATCACACTTGGATTCATTTATAGTTCACCCAGATAGCCACTCAACATCGACAATAAAATCACAATCAAATCACCAAAATCTCATGTATGCAAAGTGTTGCAATATTTGGCAACTTTTATTTATCGGTTCTGGAATGGGGAGAAACCCTATTCTCACACACAGGGTTGAACCTATATACAAACGAGGAGGAAAGTTCGTTATATCGGTTTGTAAATTCTCGAACACATGAAGGTAATAATTATCTTAGGAACTGCCTAAGCCACATCAGCTAATTTAATGAGTCTGCTTATTATAGGTGAAGAATTTAATACAGGCGATGATCATATAGTTACATTATGAATTAAATTCAGTAATGACAGTGGCAAGGTCAGTCATGAGAAAGTGTCCAACTATAACAGAGCAAATTTTAACGGATTTATGGTAACTGTAGGAGTAAGTGATTGATAGGCCTCTCATCGTTGAAACGTATTTATCAGTGATGAATCGTTTCGTTTCGTTTTTAAAGGCTCCAACATGCTTGCATGTGTCGGCCTTGGTCACCTAATGGCGGCTCTCCACGCTGCACGATCCCTTGCAGCCTCCCTGTTCAGTCCCTTAACCCTAATGTCACACTTAATGACCTCGTCCCATGTCTTTCTCGGTCTACCCCTCATAACCCCACCCCCAATATTAACACTTCTCACCTTCCTCACCCAATTATCATCCCCCATCCTCTCCACATGTCCAAACCACCTCAATCTACCTCTCCTTATCACAACACCAATACACTCCAGTCCCATTCTACCTCTCAACTCTTCCATTGTAAACCCAGCCCCTCTAGGCCTTGGACGCAGGGATGCACTGCACATCCACCTAATCATTGTCATTTCTGTACGTCTGAGCAGGCGAATGTCTTCCTCCTTCACTGCCCAGGTCTCAGTGCCATACAGCATTACACTCCTAACACATGCTGCATACAAAGACCCCTTAGCACGTAGGGAGAGCCCTCTCAATGTCAGGAGAGGCAAGAGCTCCCTGAACTTCTTCCAACCACCTCTCACCCTAGCCACAGAGCTAGCTCCAGCCCCACCTCCAGCACACAACATGTCTCCCAAATAAAACTCTTCCACACACTCAAGAGATTCACCAGCAAGTTCAATCCTTTCACGTCTGACGATCTCCACCTGCTCACCCCGGCACGCCGTACACATAAAATCAGCATTATCTCGCAGTCTACCTCTGATACCACTACATCTCTTATGCACCCATTTATCACACACACCGCACAAGATGGAATTACTTCCCACGCCCTTGTGGCAAACTGCACATGGCCACTCTCCCTCGTCTTTGACAGTACCACCACCAACCCTAGATATCATCACTTTTGTTTTATCTGCATTTACCCTTAAACCCTTTTGCCCCATACCATCTCTCCACTTCCTAAACCTTTCCTCCGCCTCCCTTTCATTCTCTGCAATCAACACCAAATCATCAGCATACAACAACTCCCACGGGAGTCCGTTTCTAAAGTCACGTGAAAGGGCTTCAAGTACCATGATAAGCAACATGGGACTCAAGACTGACCCCTGATGCACACGAACATTCACGGAAAACTCATCACTCAAATCTCCATTCACTCTCACCTGGGTGTGAGCACCCACATACATGGCCATAACCACCCTAACCAGCCACTCCTCCAAGCCATGCTTTCTCATTGCCCACTTCACCACCTCTCTAGGGACTCTGTCAAAGGCCTTTTCCAAATCAACAAAAACAAAATAAAGATCCCTTCTCCTACCAATATATTTTTCCTGAAGCTGTCGAACAATGAATATGGCATCAGTGGTCCCCGTACCTGGCATAAACCCAAACTGCATCTCATCAATATTCACTCTTTCTCTAATCATACCTTCTAAAACTCTCTCCATTACCTTCATTATCTGATCTAAAAGCTTTATACCTCTATAATTTCCTCTTTCCAGGGCATCACCCTTCCCTTTATACACATTTACAATTACACTCTTCAGCCAATCATCTGGGACAACACACTCATAAATAATCCTATTTATCAGGTCAGTGACTAAACTCACCCCTATATCGCCTGAGGCCTTCAACATTTCGGCAGTCAACCCAGACACACCTGCTGCCTTCCCCACCCTCATCCTGCCTATTGCCTCACTCACAGTAGCAGTATCAATCAAAGGCCAAGGGTCAGACACTGGATCTGCTGGCTCCAAACCTTCCCTGTCCCAGTCAAACTCCTCATTCAACAACCGGTTATAATGCTCTCTCCATGCATCTTTAATATCCTCACTGTTCACCACTACCCTTCCTTCATCATTCTTCACACACTGCTCGCCTATGATATCCCGATTATCCCTCTTCACCTAACCTGCCACCCTAAATATATTTTTCCTTTCCCCATGATTTAGGTTATCAAGTAATTGTCTCTGTGACCCAGACTTTGCCCTGTATACCTCTCTCCTAGCCCTACGCTTGGCAGCCAAATATTCCTCTTTGCTACCACCCTTCTTCCATTCCCGGAAAAGCCTTCTTTTCTCCTTAATTGCAGCTTCTACACCCTCATCCCACCACCAAGTTACTTTATGTCTTGGTGGTCCTCTTGTCCAGCCGCATGTTACATCAGTAATTCTCAAGAAATTGTTCTTGAGGGCTCTGTATTGTTCATTAACGCCTCTGTCTACAGCTCCCTGTTCAGCCACCACTCTCCTCAACTCGCTATAGAAGGCATCCCTTACTACATGGTTTTTCAGCTTCCATATTTTCCTCCTAGGTACATAAGTCCTCTTTTTCATCACTTGTTCTTTAAGCACCATATCACAAATCAATAGTTTGTGCTGCTGCACACACTCCTCACTTCCTATAACTTTAACATCCCTCACTAACCTTCTATCGGCCCTCCTAACCAGAAAATAATCTATCTGACTGCTATTTCCCCAGACTCATACGTAATTAACCTACTGTCTCTTTTCCTAAAATATGTGTTGCACACAATCATGTCCGTTGCCTCCCCAAACTCGAGTATCTTTTCCCCTTCTGCATTCCTTAGACCATATGCACATCCCCCATGCACTCCTTCATAACCTTGTGCTGCTTCACCTACATGACCGTTTAAGTTCCCTCCCAAAATCACTATCTCATCATCCCGCATACCACCCACTACACGTATTAAATCATCCCAAAATCTATCTTTCTCTGATTCATCCAATCCTGCCTGTGGAGCATATGCCGATATAATCACAGCTATCTTTCTTCCCAACAGAATTTTCACTACCAATATCCTATCGCTTACTCTCAAAACATTCATAACATATTCCACCCATTTCTCCGCAACCATCACACCAACACCTCAGATTCTCAACAATGCAGTCAAGTTTTGTATTCCAGTGCGCAACAGAAGGCCTGCCAAATACAGTATTTAAAACCCAAATGGTGGAATTCCGAAAGTAAACATTGCCTGTTAGCAAAAGATATTGCATACAAAACTTATAAAGCTCAAGAAATATAAGGAATAAAAACAAACATAGTGCTCTTCGATGGAAAGCCAAATACTACTATTACTACTACTACTACTACTACTACTACTAATAATAATAATAATAATAATAATAATAATAAAGTGGGCTAAGAAGAACCTTGAGGATACATATTGCCAGCATAAGTAAATCAAGTTCAAAAGAATTTTTCAGTTACATCAGAAACAAAAGGTAATAACTCCAGCAATCAAACAATCACAAATTACGGACAGCATATTGATGATGAAATTAAGATGGAGAGGATTCTTGATACTTTCTACGCGTCATTATTTATGATAGAAAATACACAAAGGATTTCTGCAGTTTCCCCAGTTCCTATAGAAGAAGGTAACATCATCAGTGATATTAGAGTTAGTGAAACTGATGCATGACATGCAATCTGTAAACTGAGGGAGAATAATACACCGGGATCAGACAAAATGTCTCCACACGTATTAAAGGAACTACAGAACGTAATAGAAGAGCCTTTATCTGAGCATTTTAATTTATCACTAAACAGCAGTAACGTGCCAGACGAGTGGAAGCTTCCAAATATAACTACGATAATCAAATAAAGCCAACAAAGCAGATCCAGAAAACTACTGCCAAGTTAGTTTAACATCAGTGGTTTGTAAATTGCTTGAAATTTTACCCGAGATAAGTTTGTGAAACACATAGAAACAAATAATCGTATCAAAGATTCGGAACATGGTTTTCGAAATAATGGATCTTCCTTTACAAATCTGTTGAACATACAACGAGACTAAATCTACTGATTCTGTCTATCTCGATTTTCAAAAGATTTTTGACAACGTTCTGCAAAATATAAACTCATTCAGAAGCTAGAGGCCCATGGTTATAGTGGCAGTGTGTTTGGGTGGATTGAAGATTGACTCATTAGGCAAAAGCAGAGAGTTGTAATAAATGGAAAAGAATTAGACTGGTTAGATGTTGCAAGTGGAGTGTCACAGGTTCAGGATTAGGACCTATTTTTTTTTTTTAACCCGTCACGTCCCGTGCTATTTCGCACCTCCAACATCCACCAATCCCGAGCAATTTTGGAAAACAATTTTTTTTTGGCTAAAACTTCCGCCTTTGTTGAGAAACAAAAGAAAAGCACCAAGAAAGGGCTTACAGTGGACCATAAGTGGTCAGAACAGGTGAGGTCCCCCGCGCCAGGTATCGTATTCTGTCACTGACGTGTGAGGCGCTCACATTTTCTGTGGTAGGTAATTTTGGGAGAAACCACAAAGTACACCTCCACATTTATTGAATTTGAACTAATAAACAATAACAATAACAATATAATGGTTTTCAGTGACATATATATATATATATATATATATATATATATATATATATATATATATATATGAAAAATAAGCATTGTACCTTCGTGCGAGCATAGCGAGTTTGGTCAGAGTGGTAACACGCTATGTGCTAAGTTTCTTGTTTCAGTCAACATATCATTTTTTCTACTTGTATAATACTGTTTCAGTGTCATTTTACCCTTTTGTACTGTATGTAAATGATTTCAGCTATTTTCATTCATTACGATAACATGTAGCATAAGTATAGAGCACATCTGCACTCGCTATGACTCGTATATCAACATACCATATTGTTTTATCACTTTCATAGTATCGTTTTCTGTACATTGACCTTTCCTCCACCACTGTAAATGTTTTCAATTATTTACATTCATTACGAGGGCATTTAGCGAAATGCTAGCGCATATTCACGTAGCAACCACACTCTCTTCCACTTGTGTTTCAACTTCTACTTTATTTCTTCACTCCCAATATACTTCCCCACTTACATTACACCCGTTTCCACCCTATACTGCACTATACATATTTATGGCCCTTATTTATTCAACTGAGCGTCAGAATATCGCACCAAAATACCCTCTCAATGAATGTTTCGATTAAGATAATATTCATACACTTACATACTAATTTTCCACTTATATTACACCCGTTTGCACTTGTATACTCCTATTTACATATTTACGGTCCTTATTTATTCCACTGAGCGTCAGGAAACCGCATCTACAGTATATACACTTGCTAAGAATATTTTGACTTAGAATAAATTTCAGCACTTACAAAACTTTCAACTTATATTACACCCGTTTGCATTTTTCATACTAATATTTACATATTTAAGGGCCTTATTTATTCCACTGAGCGTCAGAAAAGCGCATCTACATACACGTGCTGGGAAGGTTTCCACTTAGAAAATATTTATGCCCTTACAGATTTTTCCACTTATAATACACCCGTTTCCACTTCCATACTACTATTTACAGATCTACGGGCCTTATAATTACACTGAGCGTCTGTTTGTCACATTTATTTCTGAGTATCAGCATCATATCGCATTCCCACTATATCAGAAGTGCATCAAGGTGTGATACTCACTGAAACAAGGGTGAATACAGAGACCCACGTCACACTCAACGCACTGGTAGCGGGTGTCTTTTCTCTGAGTGGTGGGTCTCACCCGGGAGTTGCTACACACATGACACCTGCGTTGGGGCCTAGGTCTATTTGGCTGGGGAGGTATAGGAGTGGGGAAATGGTGGGTGGATATTCTCAGGGGAGTTTGTGCGATAGCGGCAGTGCGTGTGCAGTGTTGGGGCCTTTCAACCGCATACCGGGCAAAAATCACACGTGTAAGCTCCCTCACAAACCCTTCAAAGGTTTCCTGAACTCCTGTTGTCATGGCGTGCAGGTGGTGGCAATTCAGGGCAGTTATATCTAGCAGGTGAAAGAAGAGTTTCTTGTCCCACTTCATCGTGGTCCTGGCACACTCGGCAGTGGATATCATGGAGTCTGACTGGTCCACCAGGCGCATGATGATGTTGTAATCGAGGACACACTCAGGTTTCCATATGTGGCGCCTGTTCTCTCTCCGGTAATCCACGGACTCTGTACGGTGCATCAAGGAGCGGTGAACCGTAGACAAGAGGCTGACTTCTCTATTGTGGTTCCACACTGTTGCTAGTATATTGTTTACCTGGAAGAAGACAACCTCATTTTTGTCAAGTTTCCACCCCACCTTGACCATGTGACGGCGGTTCACCTTGATGGTACCACAGATTCCCGTGTCATGCCTGTGTAGATAACGAGCGAGAAGAGGGCTAGTGTACCAGTTGTCCAGGTAAAGGACGTGACCACGATGAAGGAAGTCTTCTATCATTGTCTTTACCACTGCTCCAGGCAGTCCAATACTCCAATCTTCTATTAAGTCTGTCTGTGCACCGGTGTTCAAGACTATGTCTTGCACATAACCAGTCCTACAGTCACACATAACAAAGATCTTGAACCCAAAACGGTGCCTTTTGCTGGGTATGTACTGCCGAAATGAAATATTGCCTCTCCACAACACGAGACTCTCATCTATGACGAGGTCTCTATAGGGATAAAATGAGGAACGGAATGTTTGCCTCAGGTGATCAAAACCAGCCTAATTCGCCTAATCTTATCTGTGTCATTTGCATTTGCAGTATCATCAGCATTGTAAAAGTGGAGGCAACTTAGAATTTGCTGAAAGCGATTATGGCTCATGATTTGGCCAAATATTGGTGTCAGCATAATAGGGTACCTTGTCCAGTATGCCGGAATTCTGTTCTTTCGTACAATACCCATCAAAAGTACCAGGGCAAAAAATAAAAACATTTCTGCGAGGAAGAATGGGTAATCATATTTGATAGAATGCCTGCTCCTTGTGCCCAGTCTTTCACTTTCACGGCGCTGGCTGCTAGCGAAACGGTTTGTTTGGCCCACTATTTCCTCCACAAAACCCTCACTGAAAAAAAAGTGGAAAAAATCCAGCCTGGTGAAATTAGGGTGAATTCCTGGAGCAGTGCAGCCAGCATGCCCCTGCTCAGTGAAGGGGTGAATGATGGGAGAAAAATCACTCCCATCCTCCCAATTCCATGACACAAATCCCTCGTCCCCATGGTCCCCATCGTCTGGGTGGGAAGGAGATGCTGGTGGGGGAGGTTGGGGAGGAGGAGTGCAGGGGGCTTCCCCACTCGCACTCCTCTTCCCTCGGCCTTTACCCTTTCCCTTTCCCTTACCCTTACGGCCTTGTGGAACATTAGGGGGCTGTGGGGATGAAGTCTGGGAATACTGGGGAGCATAAGACGTGCTGGGGAGTGGTTCCTCCCCACCTTCCCCCTCCATCACAACACCACGTGATTCATCACACACCCTCACTCGCCCACGTGTCTGGGAATATTGGGGAGCTTAAGACGTGCTGGGGACTGGTTCCTCCCCACCTTCCCCCTCCATCACAACCCCACGTGATTCATCACGCATCCTCACTGCCCCACATGATATGCTCCGCCGCCTCACACCACCACGGGAGAGCGATGACTCACTCCCGCCACTCTCGCTTTCTATACTCACCCCTGCACTTTCCCTTTCACTCCCCACTCCCTCCATGCCATTTCTGCCCTCCCCAAACAAAAGACTAGGCCCATACCTGCTTGTACAACGTGGTGTGCGCTCGGGACCGAGATGGGTGATAATCTCTCGGGCGTACCACGTGGCAGCACATCCCACGGCTCCGTCCTCATCCTCGTCCTCAAAATCGGGCTCCACATCACGTAGGGGCTGCCGAGAGGATGTTGCACGTTGTTTTTGTGCAGGCTGGTCCTCTCTAGCAGCACGATAAGTCACGTAGCGCCTCTTCCTGGGGGACGGGACCTCCTCATCACTGCTGCTGGTTTCCACCTCCTTTGGTTGGACATAATCTTTGTGTACAACCTCGTCATCCAGTGGGGAATCAGTGTCACCTGTGAAGGCATCCAGGGGGCTTGGATTTCCTCCTCTGAGAGACCTCTATGCGCCATGTCTGACCAGGGCCACAGCTAACAGGTGAGTGACTGAGCCGAGGGTGAGCGTGGGTCGCGAGGGGTCGCCGAGTGTCCCTGCCTGGTGGCAAGTAGGGGAAGGTCGAGTGACCCTACGTACCAAAAATCAAACACGAATTTTGAAAATTGTGCAAATTATGCACCTTGCAATTGTGCGATGTACCAGTATGTCAATGGGACTGGCAATTACATAATGTTGCAGTGTAGTCATACGTCGATGGGATGCCTCAGGTTAATATACATAAGTGATATTGATTAAAGATTATTTCGTAAAATATCTAACTTTGCCTATGATAAAAATACTGTATAGGTAACAGAGGAGACACAGCACTGAAGAGGCAGGGAATTCAGACAGATATTGATTAACTGTATAACTGGGCCGAAACTTGGCAAATGGACTTCAGTATCAGTATATGTAAAGTGCTGATCATTGGAATTAAAAACGTAATTGTCAGTTATAACCTGAATAATGTTCACCATGACAGTTTACACCATGAAAAAGATTAAATTTTAGGAGCTATAATAACAAATGATTTGATATTAAACAAACAGTGTATAGAAACAGTTGAAAAACCGTTTAACTGATTGGACTTATAGGTATAGCATTCGAAAATGAATGGGAAAATATCATCCTCATTTTCTATTATTCCTTAATATAAACACATTTGGTATATTGCATCCAGTTCTGGCCACCGCATTATTAAAAAAGGGGGGAGGGGATATGAAGAAACTAGGGAGGGTACAGTGAAGGGTGACAACGATGATACATGGATTAAGCATTAAACCATACAAGGAACGTTTACAAGCCCAGAATCTTTTTACTATGAACGCAGAATATGGGGAGAATTAATTTAAGTATTCAAAATATCCCCCCTGGGGAAGGGGGGATAGAATACTTCCCCAGTATTCCCTGCTTGTCGTAAGAGGCTACTAAGAGGGACACTTTTATTTACATGCATTTTGCTGTCTCTCTTTCCTTTGTACTTTGTCTGTCCAAACCCTCTGCATTTTACTTTCATTTAGTTAATCTCCTCTCTCCACTATCTGGTTCCTGCGAGCCACTGGCATTGGCTCCAGGGTAAAATACTTTTCTGCCTAAGAAATCTTGATGAACTCTGGTTACGAAGCAATGGCTCTCAGCTCCGTGTAGCCCTTAAGTGGGCAGGGGGTGCTAAGAATCCCATGGTGTAGAAATAAGTTTATACATCCAAAAAGAACCTTAAGAATAGGAAACTGGAATGTTCGAACTCTCAATCAGGCTGGTAAAATGGAAGAACTTATTTAAGTGTTCAAGAAATACAATATGGATATTTGTGCTCTTATAGAAACGAAGTAGCTTGGCGTTAACCCGCCCCGTCCCGTCGACATATGGGTACATTGCAACATTTTGCATTTGCCAGTCCCAGCGATGTACTGGTACGTCGTGCAATTGCAAGGTCCCTAATTTGCACAATTTTCAATTTTCGCGCGTGATTTTTCGTACATATACATGGGACACTTTCCTCTGTTCCTCTTCAAGATGCCAAGCAGGGACAATGCCTTACACCGCATAACCTCCCCCCTCCCCCCCTCATGCCACTGTCTCGGCAATTCACCTGTTATCAGAGACTTGGCCAGTAAAGACATTCAGGGCCAGAGTGATTCCCCAATCGATGACAATGTGGAGGACAAAGTTTACATAGCATTAGAGGAAGAAACAGTCAGAAATAATGATCAGGTTATGTGGCAAAAGAAGGTCAGGTATGGTGATGAATTAGTGGGTGAAACAATGCTTATAATGCCTATATTACTGTTTGAAAACCAATATACTCTCGTACTACATATAAATTCGTACTAAGTAAATAAATAATTACCGTTTATGAGTGGTGTGAGTTACTTACCCTCCCATAGAACTCGTTTTCTTTGGTGCCAGCCTGTTAGAAAACCCAGTCAAGTAAGGAGGTACTGGTACCTGGATCGAGTATTTTAAACCTCAGGTGAGCGATTTCTCTATGAATTTTCGATGTTTCTCAACAAAAGCGGAGGTTTTAGCCAAAAAAATTTTTTTTCAAAAATACCTCGGGATTGGGGTGCGAAATAGCTCGGGACGTGATGGGTTAATAAAATGAAATTGGAAAATGGTATTACTTTGTTGGTTTCTGGTAGGAGTGATGGAAATCAGCTTACTGCTGAGTAAGGCACTGTGTGAGTTTAAGGCAATTAATGAGTGCTCGTTTAAAACCTGCCCATGGTATCAGTATCAGTATGGTTGTTGGGTACGCTCAGACAAATGGGGCTGCTGATGAAATGAAGGATGACTTTTATGAGAAGCTGCAGGATGTAGTAAATAGAGTGACAAGACATGATATGTTAGTTTGCATTGGTGATTTTAATGCGATTGTTGGCAGTAGTAGGGATGACTTTGAAGATTGTATGGGTAAGGAGGGTGCTGGTATAAGAAACGAAAATGGGGTGCGATTTGGAAGCTTTTGTTTGGCAAATGACATTATAATTCGTGGAACTATCTTTGAGCATGGAAAAATACATAAAACTTCTTGGATTTCACCATGTGGTAAATATAGTAACCAGATTGACCACATTGCAGTTAGCAGAAAGCATAAGAGTTATTTGCAAGATATTTGTGTAAGGTGGGGGACAGATATAGGTAGTGATCATCAACTTGTGTCAAAGATTAAAATAAAACTTAAGAGAAAAGTTAATGGTAATTGTACAGGAGGTAATAATTATGATTTTAATGAGCTGAGAATTGATGAGAACACGAAGGAAAAGTTTCGGTGGGAATGTAGGAACAGGTTTCTAGTCCTGCAGACTTTGATGGAATCTGAAGACATTGATATTAATCAAATGTGGAGAGAGGTAAAAGAGGTTTTGCATGAGAGTGCTAAGGTTACTATTAAGAAAAAGGGAAAAGCGAGAAGAAAAAAGTGGATGTCAGATGAAACATGGAATGCAATTCAGAAAAGGAAAGGGGCGATGTTATGGAATGCAGAACAACATGTTGATGGCTAGGAGTTTACATAATTAGAGCAAAGTACTGGAGTTTACATTCTGAAGTAAAACGACTCGTTAGACGTGATAAGTGGAGGCTATATGATAAAAAGGCAACAGAGACAGAAAATACATTAAGTAATAATGACGGTCAGAGCACAAGAGCAGCGTATCAGGCCATAAAGAAGTTAACTGAAAAGAGCGGGAAGGAAATACCTGTAAGAGATAGAAATGGTAATTTGATGACTAAAGATTTGGATATAAAAGGAAGGTGGAAAGAGAATTTTGAATCTGTTCTAGACAGACCAATCCCAGCTGAAAGGGAAATTTTGCCAGCCAAGAGAGATTTACAGATAGAAACAGGGGATACAACCTTGGAAGAGGTAGCAAAATCTATAAAGAAATTAAAGAATTTTAAGGCCCCAGGAGAGGATGGAATACTTCCTGAAATGCTTAAGGTGGAAAATGATGAGTTGATGAATGCGCTTTTGAAACTTTTTAACGTGGCTTGGGATAACGGTGAAATTCCAGAACAGTGGAACAATGGAGTGATTACAAAAATACCAAAAAAAAGGAGGTTTAAGTGTGTGTGGCAATTGGAGGGGGATAACTTTGACACCTGTAGTTGCAAAAGTCTTTTCCAAAATCTTGTTGAACAGAATAGAGCCAGTAACTGATAAAACTTTAAGAGAAGAACAAGCGGGATTTAGAAAGGGTCGAGGTTGTAATGATCAGATTTTTATTGTAAGGCATCTAATGCAACAAGCTAATGAGATGAAAATGCCACTAAGAATGTGTTTTGTGGATTCTGAAAAGGCGTTTGATAGTGTTTCACGTGGAGCTATGTTGAAAATTATGAGATTCTATGGTATACCAGAAAAGTTTGTAAATAATATTAGAAGCCTGCATGAAGGTACTTTTGTAAGGTAATGGTGGGTGGTTCTTTGCGTGATCCATTTGAAGTTAGGTCAGAAGTGATTCAAGGAGGAGTTCTTTTGCCATTGCTGTTTGTTTTGGTTATGGATAATGTTATGAGAAAGGTTGTAAGGCGAACAGGTGCAGAAATTAACTGGAAGGAAAATAAGAAGCTGATGGATTTGGACTATGCTGATGATAAGGTACTGATTTGCGGAAGTATTTACGAGATGCAGAGGGTGCTTGATTGTCTGGTGGAGGAAGGAGAAAAAGTGGGATTGGTAATAAATCGTGGAAAGACTGAAAGTATTAATATGAACGTGGAGAACCAAATGGTTTGTGTAATTGGGAATAATGTGGTGAAGAATGTAGAAAATTTTAATTATCTGGGAACGATCGTATCATCTAATGGATCATTAAACAATGAAATTGAGGACAGGATTAGACAGGCTTGGCGAGCTGTTGGAATGTTGAAATCTGTTTGGAATAATAATATGCTTTCGGTACATAGTAAAGTACAAATTTACAAGTCCATGGTTAGACCAATTTAATTTATGGGGATGAGTCATGGTACAGTACAATTGCAACAGATCAGACAGTATTAGGATCTGAGAATAAAATGCTGAGAAGGATTCTTGAGGTAAAGTGGCAAGACAGAGTTGCAAATGATAGAGTATGGGATATTACGAGAGTGGAACCAGTTGATGAATATGTGAGACTGTCTCGGTGGAAGTACCTGGGGCACGTACATAGAAAAGAAGGCAGTTTAATACAGGATGTGCCAGAGTGGACTGCTAGAGGAAAAAGAGGTAGACGTAGGCCGAGGGAAACCTGGTTGAGGACAACGAAAAGAGAAGCAGGAGAGGAGTGTTGGTGGGATCTGAAGGAGATGGTGGAGAGAGTTCGTCGAAGCCCTATGCATCCCGTGAGGTGCTACAGGAAATTATTGATTGATTCAAAATATTCAAAGGACACGATAATTTGGCTATCGATAATTATTATTTTCCAATTGATAACTCAAAATAGATTAGAGGTTATGGCCATAACATTATCGGCAGACGATTTCATTCACACGAAACTAAGCATTTCTTTTAAATAGAAATGTAGATATATGGAACAGACTGCCATCCAATGTAGTAAACTGTGAAATCGCTTTGATAAACATCTGTCTTATAATCCCCAGCAAAGTATGTTCACTCCTGAATAATATATTTCTGTAGTGCATATTACTGTTCTTTTTTCAGAGCCTTGATGGAAGAATCCGCAGAACAACATCGATAAATTGTGTTTATGTAATTGTACTTACCTTTTCAGGTAGATTGTGTAGAATAAAATTTCCTTTCCCTCACTCCTATGAAATTTCCGTAACAGCTCTTCTGTTCTGCATGACGTTCCTTCTCACTTTTTCCTGCCGGCTTCGGCTGGAGGGTTTGGCATGTGGTGGTGGCGCAACCTTCCTGCTTTGCTATCCTTGTCTTTAGCTGACAGAATAGCTTTGTTAGTTATTATTTTCCCTATACCAAATGACCACGGAAGGACCAGACAGGTATGCTGCTGTTTACTTTCCTTTGCTGTGTGTGTGTGTGTGTGTGTGTGTGTTATTTCCTGATTGTCCCCCTTTTCCTGATGTTCCTACCTACCTGACTCCCTCTCTTCCTCCCTCCCTCTCCACCCATACTTACCCCATCCCATTCTTTGTTTATTCTTCCCATATTCTGCCTCCACTCCTCCTCCCCTTGCTGTCCCTTCCACAGAAGACTTCTGTAATACCCGGACCAAATAATTATCCGAACACTCTTACGCGTTACGGAATATGATCGTGTTAGAAGTATCTTGGCGAAAACGCTCACCATGTTCATCGCTCACCTCACCCTGGTTTTGTGGAAAAATGTCCAAGTGAAAGTCCAAAAAATGAATTATTAATGACATTCTGCACCTCATTGTTTGGTAAGACTTAAGATGGTGACCCACTATTTCTGGACAGATTTCGGCCTTGTGATTTCCCAAAAGGTTTGTGCAGCGGCTTTTGAAACTTGCCACACAGGTTTCTCAGCTTCATTCAACTCTCCTTAAAATCACGCATCTCGTAATAATTCGCTGATCTGAGGGCCTAAAAAAAATACCTTCTTTAATCTTGGCATCACTGAATTTGGGAAACTTATTTCTCAAGTATTTGAATCCAGTTTGCACTTATACATCACTTTAACAGTTTTTTCAGAAGTCCAAGCTTGATGTGCAAAGAGGAAGGTACACTTTCTCAGGGTCAAAAAGTGGACTGTTCACAACATTTTTCTTGCATGGAACAAGTGAGGTACGTTTTGGTCAGTTATTCGGAATGTAGCATTTTTTTTTTTTTTTTGACCCTACTGACCCACTAAAATAAAAAAACAACAGTACTTTGTGTAATCTAGCTGCACCCCTAGCAAAAGTGCAATGTCCTTCAGATTTCCACAGATATTCCACTTACATTTCTGATACTGAACTTTTTCTAAAAACAATTTCTTGTTGTTGTGTGTCTCTTTCATGTTCGCAACATGTGCAATAGGTACATAAGGAAATTTGTTTCCATTATGATGAAGGACCGCTTTCAAGCTGACTTTTGAGGAGCCAATAAACAAGTGCCAGTCGTACACATTGTGCTCATGACCAAGAGCCCCCATGACTGAATTAACATCTATACAAAACACAAGTCTATCCTCTTGAGAGAAGTATGCTCTGTAATCATCATGGTGGCTGTGGAAAAAAACAAACTTCATTATTACGCTGCGGCAGATTTTAACCCTCTAATCATGAACCTAATAGCTCAGCCTGCAATTGTTAGGCAAATTCAAGTCACGAACAAGGTAATTCTCTCTTTGTGGCAGTAAATGTTGTTCACTGGAAGAACAGGTGGCCTGGAATGTTGGATCAGATCATCTTTTCCCTCGTGAGGCGCTTCAGCTTCATTTGATTCCTTATCAATTAAAGTTACATGCTCTGAAGGATTTGGTACTGGATGTTCAGCACTGTGACGAACTGGTCTCATTGCACATGGTAGGTTAGAGTAATTCACCAAGCTCTTTGTTTTTGAAGTGATCTCTTTTGTACTTACAAGGCAGAAATAGCAGTCTGTTGTGTGATCTTTGGGTTCCCTCTAAATCACCGGAACTGTAAGGGAATGTGACGTAAACCGTTTAGCCATCCTATGAGCCTTGCTCATGTCACACAACAAATGTAAATGGCCGTATTATTGTCTTGACCACCCACTTAACATCCCAAATAAATATCATAACATTTTCTTATTAATGGTGTAAATTTTCATGTCTTGGATTTAAAAGTTATCTCACCACATACATAGCAAAAGGAACTGGGATGTTTAACACAGTTCCTCGGAATGACGAAGCATCTAGATCAGGGGGTCTTAACCTGGGGTCCGTGAAGGTCAGAATAATTGAGAACAATTTCGTGATGCCGTTTGGCATCATTAACTCAAAAAAAAAAAAAAAATTGAGAAGTCTTGAATAATTCTGGTGTTCATTGACACAACCCTACCCCCGTCTGTCAAAGCGAGCTATGGGTGCTGTGATTCCGTTTGTTACTGCATACCTTTGTGAGTCAGGGTTTTCAGCGCTTGTTTCTATCAAAACGAAAAGTCGAAATCAACTGGGTGTCAACGATGACATGCGTGTTTCCTTGCCAAAGACCACTCCACAAATTCATCTTATTCAAGCCAAACAACAACCCTGTCACTAAAATGAACTTTTGAGCAGAATTAATGTTTTGTTTTGTTTAATTTGCACAAGTTGGATGTATTTCATTTTTTCATCGAGTGGCCATTAGCTTTTCCATGAAAGAGTGGGAACAGTTCTTTGTAAAGGCAGTTTTACACTTTGTGTATGTCATACACTGCGTGAAGCGGTTTTCAATAAAATAAAGTATATTCATTGCATGCAAAATGCTGTGTTTGTGCTTATGTGCATTTTTGTAGGGAAGGGGTTCATAGCTTTCACTAGATTCGCGACGGGGTCCGTGACTCAAAAAAGGTTAAGAACCACTGATCTAGATGAACACCTCTCTGCTGTAAAAAAAAAAAAAAAATGCTTAAGGAAGGAGCAAAAACAGACTAGTTGTTAACACTGTGACGCCTACAAGCAGACTGACGTGGAGCTGGTCTACACACAGAAACTAGGCTCATGTCTGAACAGGTCTAAACATGTCTCAACCTGCACAGTCTGCTGCTCTGACCAAATTTATTATGCCAGCATTATCAGAGCTTTCTTCCCCAAAGAAAAAAAAAGTATTAATTTTACATAAAACCTTCCACATAATATTTTAAAATTTATATATTAGTAATTTTGTATGCTCAGATTATGCTATATGACGAACGTATAAACCTGACGTCACAAGAAAATTAGGCCCGATAGGAAAAATTCTGAGTCTTACTTTGATTCAACATGAAAAAGTCTTTTTAGAGCACCCATCAATACCCTTGGAAGGAAACTGCTGTTGACCAATGTAACTGGAGTGAGGTGAACGTGAGAGAAGAAAGGAAGCGAAGAAATGGGGATGAAGTTAGGAGAAAGGAGATGGGAAAGAAGAAAGAGGAGAGGAAGAGGGTGAGTGACGATAGGGATGAGGTGAGGGAAGTGATTAGAGAGAATGGGAGGCGAGAATATAGTTAAGGGGGAAGAAGAGTTGTGGGGTAGGGATTAGGGTTAAGAAGAGAGGAAGAGTAAGAAGGCCGGGGAAGAGAGATCACTGGGGAAGAGAGAAAGGGGAAGCGCAAGGAGAAGGGAAATCGCTGGAGGAAAAAAAGGATTAAGGTGAAGTGGAGTGGGAAAGATGTGCCTGGGGTGAATAGGGAAAAAGAAGAGGAAGAGGGAAATGGAGATAAGGGTGGGAATGGGAAAAGTGGATGGGTATGAAGGTAAGAGGAAAGAGGAATGGGAAGAATACATGGACAAGAGGAATTCGAGATGCAGGGAGAAGAGTGGTAGGGAAGGAAGGAAAGGAGACTGAGGTAAGAGAGTGATGAGGTGTGAGGAGGAGGGAGTGGGGAGAGAGATCGGAGGGGGTGGAGGAAGGGAGAAAAGATTGATGGGGAAAGAGGTAACAAGGAAAGGGTAACAAGGTAAGAGCTGCTTATGAAGGAGGAAGAGGGAACAGACAAGGAGGTAAGATGAGTGGGGAGAAGAGAGCTGGGGGGAGGGGATGAAGACGAGGGTAAAGTTTTAGGGAGTAGAGGGAAGAAGTGCGAAGAGAAAAGGGTAATACTGTCCTGCAAAATGTTAAAAGTTGTTTGCTTGTTCAACTAGTTTATATTTAAAAAAAATAAATAAAACTGATTTCTAAACAAATAATTAAAAAAATATAATGACTGGTCAAGGTTTTCATGTACGTGTACTTTTCATATTTACATGTGACTCTTGTATGTACTTATATGAAAGAAATAGCATGGTATTGTAAATAACTTAAAAGTTTCAATATATTATTTTCAGAACCAAAATTAGTGCAAAACACTACAAGGAAAAACAATAATAATCAAGCATGTTTACTATGCCTTCAAACAGTGCATTATTGCATGCATCTCTGTCGTCCATTAAAAATCTGCAAGTAGTGATAGATTCCCTTTTCCTTGATACCTTTTTTTCATTCTTGACATGTCCCCGTGGAATCTTTCCCCGTGCTCGTCACTTACTGCACCAAAATATTCTGGGAAAAAGTTGAGGTACGAATATAAGAAATGTATTTTTAAGGCCATGTTGCAGCCAAAGTACTTTTATGCTAGCAATATGATTTTGATTAGGTGTTTTTTTTTTATCACTTGTTTTTCAAGAGGCCTTCAATAACCAATCGAAACGTTTCTCATGCTTGTTCTTGCGCATCTAATATTTCAACAAATCTTTCATCTCTGAGATGTTTCCTTATTTGTTGTCCTACAAACACTCCTTCCTTGATTTTAGTCTTGCTGAGTTTTGGTAACTTCGTTTTTAGATACCAGTAAGCAGCACCAGTTTTATTCAAGGCTTTGCTATCTTATTAGCATCTACCAGAAGAAGACTCAGAACGTCTCTCGTTCCCGGATTCAAAGCATTGCATGATGGCCTATCTTTGTTGTTCCATTGCGACTCCCTTGCACGACTCTCCATTTCACAGAGGAAGCAATTGTATTTAGTGTAGCCAAGCTGCAGTTCAGGTAAAACAGAGACAACTTTCAAATCACGACAAAGTAGCTAGTTATGCTGTTCATAGTTTATATAACTCAACAAGTCTTTCAAGTATTATATGTTTCATGCTGATTGCATGTCCCACTGGAATTTACGGCGATTGAATTTCATTGTGCAGAGATATGGATTTCAACCTCTGTTTTGATGAATGAATTATGTCTCCAATCTTCAGCTTTGTGATCAACACTCATAGCTTCTTTCAGCCCATTCACATCATTACATGCAACAAAGATTCCCAACCATTTTGCAGAATGAAGTAAATAATTTGTGTTGACTTCTAAATTTGGATGCACGAGTGTTTTTATCTAGCAGGTTGTAGCCCTGTAGCAGTGATCCAAGAAGATCTGTTTTGCTTTCATGAAGTTCTAGACCTCGAACCAGATCATTCAATTTACTCTAGCGATCACATGGGGTTCAGCTGTACAATCAAGGTCATAATTGGAATCCCCAAATGTAGAAGGCTTATGATTATCACGTTCCGATTGCTCAGTGACAGAGTCAAAACTGTAGTTAACCGGTGGCTGTGAAACAGGAAGCTGATCTAAATGGAGAAATGGTCTTATTGCAGATGGAATATCCTGGTAGTCAAACTGTCTAGCCTAATTTTTACTCACAACTGAACACTGACCCAGGCAAGCACCAAACAAATGTAACAATTGCTTGAGTGGTCATTCGCCTCCCTCCAAACCATTGGAACGTCGAAAGGCATCGACTTCCCCTTTTTGTTTAACCATTGGTGGAGGTTTGAAGGCCAAGAATTGCAACAAACAAGCGGTACCAGATCCTGTCCTGGTCCCCACCACACAGTACGAAATACAGTTTGTTTACCTTTTTATGCGTGATTGTCTGTATCTGTGATTTCAGTGTGACACTGCCACATATGTGGCAAAAGTTATCTCCAGAATTTACGCAGCCCTGCATATCCAGTGGAGTTAAATCATACATCCATGAACTTTCTGAAATCAAAGAAAAACTAGAAAGCACTGAGACAGTGTATACCTCAGCCAATGCCATTGCCATTATAAAGAGTCTGGATACTTGGAAATATTTTTTGGAACACATAGGACCCGGATCCAGCCCCAAATTTAATCAATTGTTCCGTGACCCACGGCCCACTCTTCCACAAACTTGTATTGAAATTCACTGACAACTTTTGGAGATATTGTGCGGGTTACTTCGGATCCGCATCCGCCCCAAAATTTACTAAATTCTTTCTTGGCCCATGGCCCACCATTCCACAAAATTTCATTGAAATTCGCTAAGAACGACTGGAGATGTTGTGTGGACAAATAAATGAACAAACAGATAAAATTGCTATAGGCAGAGCGTTTACCAGATGATCTGATTGTGTGTTTAATTTTCTCCGGCGTGTAGGAGGTCATGTTCCTGCTTAGTTTTTTCACCGGCCTGTAGACAGTCATTTAGCGAGATGTTTCGTGCTTCATTGCGAAGCACAAGATGGGTTTAGGCAGCTAAAAATTGCGTTGCCAAGTGCGCCAGATGTTTCTCTTCAATTTGCGAAGAAAAATAATCGCTCTTCGACATCTGAGAAAATGGTGCCTGGACCGGCCACTGGGTCCCGACTATTTCCAGACCCACGGCCATTGAGGGGTTTCAACCCCCCACCCAGCCCTGGGCCTTTGACAGATTTTGATGAAAACCAATAGGCTTCCAAGGTTTATTGGTATCTGACTTCTGATTTTTTTTTTTTTTTTTTTTCAGAACGATTTGGCAGAGAGACAGAAAGACATACCGAACTGACCATTTCCGACAAGCAACAAACTTAGGTGAATACATAACCTCCTCGACCTTCGTTGGGGGAGGTAATTAATACATAATATGAAAAAATAAGCATTAGGATTGCTTGTGCAATCTTTATTGGTGTAAATAACCACTAGAATCAATATGAGCCCAAATTTGTAGTTAGAGAAATGAAATTTCTCTGAACTGTACGGAAACTGACGATTGGTATTCTTGTTGGAATACCTGCCTCACTATGCAACAAGATATCATATGTCAAAAAGCGCAACTAACTGAACATTTTAATTGACATTTTCATAATCAGCGGATCAGTATTACCCAGAATTGAATGTTTTTAACTCTGAAGCAATTTCGTTGTCGAAGAGTAAAATTAGCGGAGAAAGGGGCGTCGTAGGAGCAGGAGGCGACCTAAGGTTAATGCTTGTCGACAGTTCCTAACATGTCAGTATTCCCATGGGATACAACATGCAACAGTCCAATTAAGACTCAAGTGCTCAATTGTGTACTGATGGACGAACAGCCACATAGCAGAAACGAAACTTAATCTAAGAATGTGACTCAGATTTGTTAGTCAATGGAAGGGGAAGACAAGGTTTGACGGGGAGGTAAGTATGAGGGGAATGGAGGATGGGGTGTCTGTGTATGTTTGGGGTGCGTCTGTGAATGTTTGTGATTGTCTTTGGGGTGCAGCGGGATATCTAGGAGTAGAGGTAAGGGTGTGCCTTGGTATGAGGATGTGTCTTAGGGTGGAGGTGGGTGGTCGGTTATCTGGCGGTAGGAAGGGTGGAAATACGGGGCTGTAGGATGTGTCTGGAATGTGTGTGATGGATCTGGGGGTGAGTGGGTGGGTTGCAGGGAAGACGGATGGGGGGAGTTCTGGGAATTATAAGTAGTTTGAGCAAGAAGTGAAATGGGCAAGTTTGGTAAGAGACGGGAGGGAAGTAATTGTTAGGAAGAGAAAGGCATCACTGTGGGGACAGGGGAAGATGTTAGGGGGCGTGTAAAGAAATAGGGAGAGGGGGCTTTGGTGAGGAAAGGAGGACGTGCGATGGAAAAGAGGCTTTCCATAATCCCTTTACTACGACAGGTTTGCTACGATAAAACTCGTAAGCGACGGCAGCAACACGCAACTATAAGTATTCCTTTATCGGTGGACTCTCAAAATATCTTGGAAGTATTAGGGTAAAAATACATATACTCCATCTAAAAAACACGATTTCAATTAAAAGTTCGTATAAGCTACATTACTAAAAAAATCTTTACTGTATGTTTGCACGTGAGTTGGGTTAGGTTAGAATAGGGTATATTGTTCCATTATATTTGACTGGGTTGGGAAGAGACCCTATTATTGTAGGGCCTTTTCGAATTTGAATACACCCTAAAATTTATCACTCAAGAAGCGTTACAAAAGCAACTCGACTCAACACGCAAATAAAGTCCACCCTCTGTCTTTGCGGGGGTTAGGGGCCTGAGACCCCCGCGATCGAAAATCAGTGTAAAATTGGTGCCCCCCTAAAAACATCCCTAGCCCCCCATTTCCTTCTTTAATGAAAGAAAACCCCTGTGTACATGTCAATAAACACTTTATTTATAATTAAAGTATGAAAAAAATAGTTTAATTGCGTAGGTGGATGGCCGCTCACACCGCTTGTCACTGCTACACTCTCACCCTCCACCACCGTTACCAGGATTTTCCCTCCCGTAACTTGTCCAGCAATTCTACCTTCTCCAGCAGGGTCATTACCTTCTTCTGGCGCTTTGGAGTGCCTTCAGGAGATGTCTTGGCTGCTCTCTTAGGGCCCATGGTAGATAAAATGATGGTGTCACGGAGAGATCAGCGAGTACAAGCACACACAAGCGTGGTCACAGTGAGAATGGGTTTCGTGACAATTCGCCTTCAAGTCAATTCCAGTCACAACAATAACAAGACAATTCGCCGTCAGGACGATTCCCCGTCATTTATTTACATACTATAATAGTCTTTTAAATGTACGAGTTTTAAAAGTGGTGGTGGTTTATTGTTTTTATAATAAATGTAGTGACATCTGTTGAGGCTCAGACATATCTTTCCCCACGGTTTGTGTCCACTATGGTCGATCAGAATAACACGTTGGATATTGTCATTTGAGATGAATATATACTTGTACCTCTTCAGAGTCGTTTTAAAATATACCCGGGATGTTGTAGTACCAGCGAAAATTAATGAAGACAGCTATGGGTGACGCTAGAATATAATTCATAGTCGACTACACCGAAGTAGAAACACATTAATTATTGGCTAAAAGTGCAACTTATGATATCCAAAGCCTGCGCTATTGAATGAACATAGGCTTCGATAAATTCCCCTGAAAATTAGTTGTTAATGTATTAATTATTCAAAAATAAGTATAGTTATAGAATGACGGGGAATCGTCCAGGGTGCGAATTGTCCTGATGGGGAATCGTCCATGTTTTGACAGCGAATTGTCTGACGGTGAATTGACTTGATGGCGAATTATCTCGGAACCTGAGAATGAGAGAGCCTGCCGCGAGAGAATCAAAAATATGCAGGGGTGGCGCGGGTGATGCTGCAGGCGGTATGCAGCATGTGGCGCGCGATTTGAATGTGTTTCCACTTTTCTCTAGACTTCAAAAAAGGTGATTTGGTTTCCCTGGTGACAAACCGCGAACAATCGAAACCGCAAACAGAGGAATTGCGAGGACAGAGGGTCGACTGTAATTAAAACTAAATAATTTAAAACAATAACTGTTAACACAAAGTAGTTTAAACTATTTATAAACCTTTACTTATTCCACTTAATTGAAATGCAAATTTATTCACCTAGGTGATATATAAATTAAAGAAAATTATTTCAACTACCTAATCCTTTCGTACTAAGACAGTTTGTTTTATTTAGAAGATATAAACCGACCTGGCTCACGCCGGTCTGAATTCATGTATAATTTTAAAAGTCGAACAGATTTTCATAACTGCAGTACTATGAAGACATTTTAATTCAATGTCGAGGTCGCAAACTTTTTTTCCGATGAGGATTCTCAAGAAAAATAATGTTGTTATCCCCAAAGTAATTTAATATTTCAAGCTTTAGAAAGGATCACTTATTATCAGAAATCTCTTTAAAAAAAAAAAAAAAAAAAAAGTTTCTCTATTGCCCCAACATAACATTTTTTTTTATTTTTCTGTACCTTAACACACTAGAGTCAATGCCAAATATGACGGAAAGATTAATAGGGTCTTAACGTCTTTCTAAAATATTAAAGCCTTTTCATTTTAAAGATAAATTCATTTTTTTTTTATTATTAAGACAGTTCGTCACTCGTTCGACCTTTCATATGAGCCTCCAATTAAAAGACTATTGATTATGCTACCGTCGCATGGGCATTTTTTTTTTTTTTTCCGGCCTATCAACCATTGGGACCGAAGCCCCTGGTTATTAAGGCCGTGTATATATATATATATATATATATATATATATATATATATATATATATATATATATATATATGTATATACATTTAAACATATATATATATATACAAACACATATATATACATACATACACACACATACACACACTTCCATGCATACATACAGACACACTTTCATGCAAACGTACATATATATATATATATATATATATATATATATATATATATATATATATATATATATATATATATATATAATTTTAATCTTATTTATTTTTATTTTTTTTTTGTATTTCTATTTTTTTAATTTTTTCTTGGTTTTTTATTTTTTATACCTTATATTATAAAGGAAACTAATCTAAAGACCCTAAAACTAATCACCTAACAGACAAATCGCTAACCTATACTAAATCCTACAGAGACAAATAGCTAGACTTACACTAATGGTAAAAATACCTCGACTAACAGAACATCATCGACTGAAGATATGTAATGCCTTTCTACATTACATACCTGCACTCATCACCTGGTGACTGTCAGTCGAGGCACAACCTAATATAGGGGACATCAATATATGAAAGGGAACCAGACGAGTCAGGAACATTTCCATATACGTCAGCTGTCGTCCCTAATTAGAATAACTTAAGCAAGATAATATAATGTATTTACATAATTTGTACAAAAGGTGAAGAACCTCGCCCAGCAGAGCATGGGCAGAAATACCGCGGCCCTTTAATAATTCAGTGTTGCAGGCCAGACTGTGTACATCTTCACAAAGACATGTTTTTATTAAACAGGCGGAGACAGTATTTGCCGAGTTCCTTAAATAAATCTTTAATATTTTATAAACTTTATTTTAAAAAATCTTTTAACATCTAAATTTTACTAATGATTTCGGAATATCTGTACAATTTAAAATATATTTCCTATACTTGAAAAGAAGAACCAGTAAAATTTAAAATATTTCATTATATTGGTTAAAAAAAAAAAAAAGGCTAATAGTAGGCCTATATTTAAAATATCTGTTTACGGGTATAAGTTCTATAATTTTACATTCTAGAAGAAAAAGCTCTACTCTTATTTTCTTAGTTGCATAAATTAGTTAACTTTGCACATAAATTAAATTTATTTCTTAGGAAACCTTATATAAATATAAACTGGGTTGGGTTGAGTTAGGTTGGATGGATTATGTTAACTAGGTGCATTCCCAAGTCTCTCTCTCACTCTCTCTCTCTCTCTCTCTCTCTGACAATTTGAAGGATTATGGCCATGATTTCTGTCACAGATAACTCTGTATCGCTTATCGCGGTGGGATAGGGTGCCTTATGTATAAGAAAATAGTAGTTTGCGATATAAATAAATAATGGTTAAAGTATTTAACAGTACAGTTGTTGGTTAAAGTATTTAACATTACAGTTGTAGTGCAATGAACAAAATATGGTTTGAGGATGATTGTCTTTCGATCTTCAGAAAGAAACCCTAGGGAGAGAGAGAGAGAGAGAGAGAGAGAGAGAGAGAGAGAGAGAGAGAGATGATATAGGAACTAGGTTGGGGAGTAAATGAGTAGGGTGGTTGGTCGAAGAGGAGTGAGTCGTTACCGAAAGGGACAGAATCTCTTTGAGGTTTCTGTCATAGCCACTCCAAACATGATCCAGCGTCAGTATTGTTGGCATTTACAGTACCCTAGCCCAGACAGGAACCGGAGGAATATGACCAGGGACGGATTTAGACATAGTAATGCCCTAAGCTATGGGAATTTGTAGAGGCCCCATTTGGCAAGTGTTTGTTTCTGGGCCGGGCAGATTATGTCTGTGCCAGAGTCAGCTACCCAAGCTGACCCACATCTTCGTTGCCCGATAATTTACTTTGATCGCTCTGTGTAAATACACTTTTCATGATAGAATGTTGGTTTTGGTGTCATTTTAAAGCTGAATAGTTGTACTATCGTAGTATGTTCAGAAAAGGAGAACAAAGAGAATAAAGTGTCAAAATGATAAGTTGAAGTTAGGCGAAAAGCAAAAATTTTATACCTTGCAACAGAAAAATATTCAGCAAATAATAATGAATAAAGATATGTAAATTTGGTTTATACCATGCAAAAATACAGTAAATTACCTTTACAATGATATATAGATTATGGTAATTTTTTAATATCATTGTGCAGCAAAGCGAAAGGAAAGAGAAGCACAACTTTATTTTAGTTTCGGCCATATATTCGCTTCCCGATGTTTTTCTTTGATCGGTCAGTGTAAATACATTTTTTTATGACAGGATGCTGGTTGTGGTGTTATTTTGAAGATGAATAGTTGTACTTTATTGTAGTATGTTCATAAAAGGAAAACAAAGAGAATAAAAAGTCAAATTGACGAGTTGAAGTTAGGCAAAAACCAAAAATTTGATACCCTACTGTAGGAAAATATTCACCAACAATAAAGTTATAAAGAAACAAAGCCATGAGTCAGACCAGTTGTGCAGTACCGCCACACATAGAGCAACCATTCCGTGACAGCATTCTCGAGCCTCTTTGTTATGATGCGTAAATGCGATTTATGGCGAGTATTTTACAAAAGTTTCTTAAAATGACGATTAAAAGCGTCATCCGAATCTCTAAGGTTGGATATGAAATAACGATTGAAATAGTCAATTGAATCTCAAAGGGTTAACAGAGAAAAAGGCTGTGTAACAAGTGAAATCCACAAGAGTGCCTCCAGGATGCGTAACACGTTCGTTCAGAGTGGTTTAAAGTCCATTTCATGCCAAATCACCCATATTTTGAAAAGTGCCACAGGTCACCATCTAGGAGAACTCTGAATAAATCACATATATAGTACCATAAAAACTATGCATATATCCCAAACAATAGGCCAATACATGCAATAGTTTCTGAGATAAGGAACATTAAAAAATCACGGCAATTTTCTTCCTCTTTGAAGAATGCATTTTCATCAAAGTCTGGAGAAGTATATTTCACTTTCCGTAATTGCTAGAGGGTTCATATCCTTTACCTAAGGCTACCTTTACTGAATTTTTCATTTCTGTTGTCATAAGAGGCCTATCTCTTTTCAATGATCTTCCATAAAGCTCGAAAAATGGATAGAAGGCCAGTTAGAGATTTCACCAGATCCTGTTTCAGAAATCTGCCATTAGGTTCGCTTCCGTCGCCCAGCTCTGATGCGGGCGAGGCACTGAAAAAGTAGCCACTGCTTAATTTCTTTTTAATTTTGACACAAAGTAAAGCACCTCAAAACATATTTTACTCATCAAATTACCCAGATGGCATGATATGCTACAAAGAAATTACAAAATAGGAGCCCTTTGATTATATATAATATATTATTATAAGTGTCATTTTGTAAACTCAGCTTTCGTCAGTTTACTAATCTCTGTAAGCATAACATAGAGACAAAACCTAGGCAATTTTACTAGAACCATCCATAAAACAAGATAACAGTAATTAAAATATTTGTCATTCGTTAGTATCCATAAAAGAAACTAGATGTGTAGGCGCATATTTAACAGCATCTTTCGATATTTTGCCATGCCTGACGTACGACTTTTCCTAACAATACGGACCTGTTGGATGTCTTGATCATCTTAGTAACCAAAGTCTAACACAAATAATTCTTTTAAATGTTTCCCTGGCTCCACTGCACAGTTTAGTAAGTTTACACTTCAACTCCTCGTACTCTGTTATGGTTATAGTGTTGTACCGCACTGCCATTTGTTTGGATTAATATGGCTGATTCACCAACTAAGCAATTGTTCAGTACATTATTTTCAGTGGAACTGCTTACTTCTTTAAAGCATGCTAAAACACACACATCAGAAGTCCTGAAGGTAATCTCCTTTTACTAACAGCACACGATTTATTCAAATATATGTAAACAGACAGCACACTATTTTAGTCCCCAAGCTAAGATTCTCTGAAAGCCTGGTTAGTCTTTCTTTACAGATATATATATATATATATATATATATATATATATATATATATATATATATATATATATATATATATATATATATATATAATATACATATATATGCGCTTGATTGAATAGGGAAAAATATTCTCATAAATAGGAATATTATTATAAACCTAGTATTAGATACAATTTCACAGGTCTTTAATACCCCGCAAAAAATATTTAATCGAGGCTGGGCGACGCTAGACCACCTGGTGGCAGACCTGTGAAACAGGGTTTGGTGAAGCCTCTAATTTTAACAAAACGTGCAGCTACTGCTAGGCCCCACTGCAGGATAATGATTCATGCCCAAAAGCTCTAATTTTTTGCAGTGTCTTTCATGGTGCAGGTTCACTTGACCATGCGACCAAAAAACTTACTTCACAAAATCGAAGTCATAAGGTCCTGTCATTTTTTTTTTAAATAAAAATGTGCTTTATTCAAACAAAAACAACCTCATGGTGACAGTTAATGGGAACCCTTATTTTTTCCATGTATTTTAGTATGTTCGATGATTATTTATGCAAAGTTTCATTCTAAGTATCGAAATGCTTCTCTTATTAAGATATTGACAAAGTGACCAATATTATCATAAAATGCAAACAGAAAAATATAGGTAAATAATGTTCTCTCAAAAGTACACATATACTTGACTGAAATGCCTCAGATACTCGTTGTTATTGGTGTGTATTGAATACATGCTTAACACAGAAATACATTAGGTTTATAACACTGAATAGGAAGAGGTATAATTTAGCACATAATACATATACAGCATACTGAAAGTAGAAGACTTTTCTCACTACATATGTTGATAAATTTACATGAACAGAAATCTACTTGGATGAGACATTTATTAATGCTGTCGTCACCAGTCTCTAGGACCAGTATCCTCACTCACAAAATATTATCTAATTTGGTGATAGGGCTGTAAGCCAATACAAAAATTTAAAAAAATTGCTGAATCCTTGTTATCATGAACAAGATATTGCTTTCCCATGCCAGTAGCATTACTTTGGCACAAGTCGTGGGAAGAATCCATGTGATGGAATTGGAGGCATGGTGAAAAGACTTTTTGTGCAAGCTAGTCTCCAGGTCATAGCAGATAACCAAATCCTTGTTTAACTGGGCTGTGAACAACATTACTGGCATACATTTTTTCTATTGACGTAAAGTTTCAATTATACAACATTTAAAAGAACATTTTCAGAGAAGTAAAACATTGGCTGGCATTAGGTCCAATCATTAATCCATGCTGTTAAGCAACAGGATTTCCCAGTTAGGTGCTCAAGAAGCTTCTCCGCATTTTGTTTACGGTAGTTCCGGTATCGGTACGAGTCAGAATTGGCAGTTTGCCTGGTGTTTGTGAGCGTAGTTATTTCGTAAGTTATACATTAATGTTTCTGCTCCTTTTCTTTATAATGTTTTTTTTTTTTTTAAGTGATTGCTTGTTAAATTATGTAATTTAAGTTCGTATGGTAAATGATTTAGAGTGGTCTATAATGTAAGAAATCTCTGGCATGTTTTGATATCACCGAGTTGGCAACTGCTGTTCTTGTAGAATGTAGATCATTCTCAAACAGTGCAAGCTTATAAAAGGATTAGGAAGTGACTTTCAGTTTACTTTGAGTGCGGTGCAGTGCTGCTAGTGAAGTTTGTGAAGTGTTGCTGGCAAGCATTAAGTGTAATTGCAGTTCGTGATGATTATTTTTAGTACTTGTGAAAACAGTGAAGTGTTGTCAAGCATTAAGTGTAATAACAGCGAAGTGTTCTCAAGCATTAAGTGTAATGGCAGTTAATAAAGTTTGTATAGCTCCAGAACTTGTGAGATCAGTGAAGTTGGGAAGCATTAAATGGAATTATTTAGAAAATAGAGACAGTGAACTTTAAGAAGCAGTGTTTATTTTTGCATCAACTGATCTTGTGTGCTGTACACCTTAAGGCTGACCATAGGAAGAACAACTCACTGGGCAACGTCCCTCCTGTACTAGACTACTGCTGTTGGAGCCTCTGACAGTGTGGGAAGTGTATGTAACACTGGTGTCATGAGTAGGATAATTTCAGTGTTGCAGTGAGTCTAAGCTTCGACATGGAAGCAGAAGGTTTGAAGACAAGGTTACGAGCTGGGCAGGAGGAGGAAATTTAGCTGGCGACAATCGTGAAGTTAATACAAGCACAAAGTGTCCAACTGTAAGCACAGAGTGAACAACTACAGGCACAATGTGAAGATCAAAAAGAATAATTACAGGCACAAAATAAAGAACTCAAAGAACAGTTACAAGCACAAAGTGTCCAATTACAAGCAAAAAGTGTCCAACCGCAAACACAGAGTGAGCAACTAGAGACACAACGTGAAGAACAAAAAGAACGTTATAAATAACTTCAAGAGGCATTACAGGAGCAACAGAGGGAAGTACAACTGAGAATGCAAGGACAGCTAAATGCACTCATGGGCATAATGAAGGAAGACCAGCGACAGCTTAACCCTGAAATGCAAAACCTAGGTTTTGCAACGGTGATGCAAAACCCAGGTGAAATATATCCCTTTTTCGGAAGCAATAAAATGTAACTTCTAATAAAGATTTATTAGTTCTGATACTGGGGTACAAAAGTTAAACTTTTCTATTGTACATTCCCACAAAAACATCAACTTAAACTATAATATTAAAACTAAATGCGTGACTTGAATAAACTATGTAAAATAATATAATTTTTCTTGTGACTCTCACAAAAAAATCTTTACAATTCCTAATATTCCATTCTAAGAATTCAGGAATGGCTCACACACACTTAAGTCCTATGGCCCTCAGGTAGGCCCCCCATTGCTTCCCTGGCCTCACTCATCAGCCTACATGAGGTTAGAAAAGAAGGGGATATTTTTTAGATTAATAAAATGCTAAACCTCTGTCTCGTAGGGCCAGGGGTAAATTGTGTAGTAATATTTCTAGAGGGTGTTCTTCCTCTTTGGGTAATCTGTGGACGACAACTCCACCTGAAGCCTGATGAACTGGCCAGGGTGCTCGCTTGAAAATTTACAATTGGTGGCACATCCTCGTCATCCCGGGTCCTTCTTCTTGTTGACCTGGTGGCTGGGGCAGGCGAGCCTGCCCTTGATGGGCCAGGTGTAGCAGCGTCAGCAGGGGCTGCACTTGATGGGCCAGGTGTAGCTGTGTCAGCAGGGGCTGCACTTGATGGGCCAGGTGTAGCAGTGTCAGCAGGGGCTGCACTTGATGGGCCAGGTGTAGCCACCATTTATTACAAATGCTGCGTGAAAATCACCCGAATTTGCATGTACAGAGTAAACCAGTGGGAGGAGGAACCGCAAACTACCACTCACAACAACATCTAAGTATGTCAGGAGACTACAGGGACACACACTACTCTCAAACCCAAAGCCACTTAATGTCCGCGTCCTAAACACGTGACTGGGAGAAATTCACCCAGGTTTTGCATTTCAGGGTTAAGGAGAAAGTAGATGTCAAGCTAGAGCAGCAGAAGTATGAGGTATGTAATAATGTGATGGAGTGTAAACTGCATGTAGATGACCAGTTGAAGACAATTAGGGAGGAAATAATAATGGAATACAGACAGCATGTAGAAACCAGTTGAAGCATGTAGTGGACCATCTGAAGACAATTAGTGAGAAAATTGAGGCTGTAGAGAAATATTGCACTGTTGTGCCTCAGGTTAGCATACAGATAGCATAGGAATGGAATGGACAGTGTATGGTGAATCTTGACAGATCTCAGGCATCTAATGGAAGCATTACAGGGTTGAATAGTCAGATTACAGAAGGTTTAGTCCTGGCCTTGATTATGATGCTCTAGCTTTTAGGTTCCAAACCAGTGAAGTGCATGACTGTAATGGGAGTCCAATTAAAACGAAACCTCAAGAATTTGATGGTAGAGTATCTTGGGAAGCTTACCGTGCACAGTCTGAGTTACTTGCGGATCAGAAAGGTTGGGATGACAGGCAGAGGGCAGTGCAGCTTGCTACTAGCCTTAAGGGTGCTGCAATGGAAATTCTGGGCCAGATGTCAGTGATGGAGAGGAACAGTTATCAGTCCCTAACAGAAGTGCAGGAGTGCAGATATGGAACCATATACCAGGTTGAGGTTTACAGAGCAAGATTCCGGAGCCGTGTATGGGCTCGAGGGGAATCCCTACACCAGCTTGCTCATGACCTGGAGAGTATGGCATATAAGGCATACCCTTGAGCAGCACCTAACCTGTTAGCTATTCTTCTGAGGGACCAGTTCATTGATGCTTTTAATAGTCTATCTATCTATAGCCCGACGCCCTAATCCCGCAAAGGGTGGCCACAGACTAAACGCCTCCAAGTCACTCTGTCACCCACCATTTGACTACCCTCCCTCCATCTCACTCCCCCCTCTCTCATATACCTCTCAACTGCATCCCTCCACCTCATCTTCGGTCTACCCCTCCCTCTCCCTCCCTCCACCTCATTTTCGGTCTACCCCTCCCTCTCCCTCCCTCCACCACACCTACATACACCCTCTTAGTCAGTCTTTCATTCTCCATTCTCTCCACATGTCCAAACCATCTCAGTGTATTTCTCCTAATCATCTCTACCACATCCACATCCACCCCACAACGTTCCTTCATTTCTTCATTCGTCAACCTGTTCCTGTATGTCACTCCACATGCTCCTCTCAAGTAACTCATTTCCACTGCTCTCACTCTTGACTTGTTCCCCTCTTGCAAGGTCCACGCCTCGCTTCCATGCGTCAGGGTAGGGATCACAATACTATCATGCAGTGACTTCTTAACTTCCATACTCACCTCCCTATTTCTCATCACTGCTTTCAGTGAACCAACAACCTTCCTTCCCTGCTGTACCCTTTCACGCACTTCATCCCCCAAAGTTCCATTCTTACTCATCACATTACCCAAATACTTGAATGCACTTACATTCTCCATATCCTCACCATCCAACCTCACTGTACATTCTGTGACATCATTCCTCTCAAACACCATAACTTTACTCTTGTTTACATTAACTTTCAGATTCCTCTTCCTAAACACTGTCCCAAATTTATTCACCAAACCTTGCAACTCCCATTCATCTTCACTCAACAGTACTGTATCATCAGCAAACAGCAACACCGGATTCTTCTAAAAATCACCCTCATTCTTTAGAGCCACCCCCACATCCACTGCCCTACCTTGCACCTCCTTTACAACCCCATCCGTGTATATATTGAACAGCATTGGAGACACCACACAACCCTGTTTCAGTCCCACACTGAGATCAAAGAACTCACTCAGCTCACCATCCACTCTCACCGTAGCCCTAGCTACTTCGTACATGCTTTTCACAGCACTCAACAATTTCCCCTCCACTCCATATATTCTTAATACCTTTCACATACCTTGCCTATCTATTCTGACATAAGCTTTCTTCAGGTCCATGAAGGCAGCACACACTTTCTTTCCCTTCTCTAGATACTTCTCCACTAAACATCTTAGAACAAATATCTGATTTACACACCCTTTTCCCTTCCTAAATCCCCTTTGTTCTTCTCCAACTAGCTCATCTGCCATATGCCCAGCCCTATCAATGAGTATTCTACAATATATTTTTCCAGTCACACTAAGAAGGGAAATACCCCTATGGTTACCACATACTTCTCTCTCCCCTTTTCCTTTGTATAAAGGAACAATTATACCTGATTTCCAGTCCTCTGGAACCCTTCCCTCTTCCCAAGCCAATCTACACAACTTCCATTTCCACTCCACAACAATCTCACCCCCATACCTCAGCATTTCATCACACACTCCATCAATTCCTGGGGCCTTTCCCATCTTTATCTTCTTCATTGCTTCCACTACTTCCGCCCTACTGATCTCTTCCTCCCTCCTCTCATCTCTTCTTCTCCCAGCCATTCCCTAACCAATTATACTTGCACTGCTCTCACTCTCTATATTCAACACATTCTCAAAGTGCTCCTTCCTTTTCCTCAATTTCTCTCTCTTCTCCACCAACAATCTATTATTCCTATCTTTCACTCCCCTACTATTTCCCCTTTCACACTGCCTTACTTTCTTTACCTCCATCCAAAACAATTTCTTACTCTCCCTCCATTTCACACTCAGAATTCCTCCCATATTCTTCATCCACTTTCTTCTTACTCTCCTTCACCAGTCTCTTCACCTCCCTTCCCCTGCTCACATTTACCTCTCTTCTCTCTCATTTTCTTAATAGTGCAGAGTTGAAAGTGCAAGTGAAGCAGGTACAGCCCAGAAGGATGCAAAACGCACTAGCCAGGGCTTTAGAGTTTGAGTCCTATGTCAGGTCCAAAGCGTCCACTTTTCAGACAGGTTGTAGTGCAGGATTCAAGGCAAGAAAGGGGCAGGTATGTGAAATGGAAAAATCTGAGGGAAGTTGCTGGTACTGTGAAAAGCCAGGACACAGAAGAGGACTGCTACAAGTGGAAGAGGGAACAGGAGAAGACCGGAGGAGGTTGCTGGTACTGTGGGAAGCCAGGACACAAGAAGGAGGATTGTCAGAAATGGAAGAAGGAGCGAGAACAGAGCAGTGCGAGGAAATCTTCAGTTGTAACGAAAGTGTGTTGGACGAGTAGTGAGGTGGGACATTTCAGTTCTGAGTGTCCGAAGAAGAAAAAGGATGACAAGAAGAAGGCTGCAGAAGACCAGAAAGAAGCAGAAAACTAGTGGAGGCTGGTGTTAAGGGGCAACCACCAGCCAGCTTTTCCCAAGTCATATGGGCCTGATGGAGTCCCTCCTGTTGCTCTCAAGAACTGTGCTTCTATGCTTACACCCTGCCTAGGCAAACTCTTTCACCTTTGTCTGTCAACTTGTACCTTTCCTTTTTGCTGGAAGTTTGCTGTCATTCAGCCAGTCCCAAAGAAGGGTGACCACTCCCAACCCTCCAACTATCGTCCAATTGCTTTAACGTCCTGTATTTCAAAAGTTTTCGAGTTAATTCTCAATAGAAAAATTTTAAGGCATCTTTCCTATCACAACCTTCTTTCTGATTGTCAGTACGAGTTCCGTCAGGGACGCTCCACTGGTGATCTTCTCGCCTACCTTTCAAACTCCTGGTCATCCTCCTTTTGGGACTTTGGCGAAAGCTTTGCCATTGCACTTGACATCTCAAAGGCTTTCGATCGAGTCTGGCATAAATCTTTAATTTCCTAACTGCCCTTTTACGGTTTCTATCCTTCTATCTGTGCCTTCATCGCTAGCTTCCTTTCTGGTCGTTCTATAACCGCTGTTGTAGACGGCCATCGTTCTTCTCCTAGGTGTATCAACAGTGGTGTTTCTCAGGGCTCTGTCCTATCACCAACTCTCTTCCTTTTATTCATCAATGATCTTCTAAGCTGTACATCTAACCCTATCCACTCATACACTGATGACTCCACCCTTCACCTTTCCATTCGGTTCCCGCAACGCCCATCTCAGCAATTACTTCAACAAACAAGGGATGAGGCTATGGCACTCCTAATGTCTGACTTGGCTCATATCTCTGACTGGGGTAAAAATAATCTTGTTGTTTTTAATGCATCTAAGACCCAGTTCTTACACCTATCAACCCGTCAAAATCTTCCACAGGTATACCCACTAATGTTTAATAGTATTCAGCTTAATCCTGCATCATCCTTGAACATGCTTGGGGTTTCATTTACTTGGGACTTATCTTGGAAAGATCATATTACATCTCTTGTAAAATATGCTTCCAAGAGATTGGGTGTGCTAGGCCGACTCTGTTCTTTCTTTACCCCTGCACAATTGTTGACTCTATACTGTACATGGGTTTTATCAGCCCCTGTGTGGAGTACAACTCTCATGTGTGGGGAGGCTCCCCACATACAGCTCTTCTCAATTGGGTGGAGTCAAAGGCTTTTCATCTCATTAACTCTCCTCCTCTTAGTGACTTCCTTCAACCTCTGTCTCTTCACCGCACTGTTGCATCTTTATCTCTTTTCTATCGCTACTTTAATGGTCACTGCTCCTCTGAACTGTCTGCATGCATTCCTCCGCCTCTACAATGGGCACATAGCACCCGCCTATCAGCTAACTCTCATCGCTTTTCTGTCCAACTGTCTAATGCAAGAGTTAACCGTTACTCCCAGTCCTTCATTTATGCAACAGGTCAACTCTGGAACTGTCTCCCTCTGTCTGTATTTCCTGCTGCCTATGATCTCCAGTCTTTCAAATGCAGTGTGTCCAGGCATCTCAAAATGAATGGATCTTGAACTTGGCTCTCTCTTGTATTTTGTTTTTCTCTTGGAGAGAGCTCTCATTGCGGGCTCATGGCCTTTGGTTCCTTCTTCCTCACATTAAAAAAAAAAAGTCGTCCCACCACCAAGAAAATGCAAGAGAACGGCAATCGACAGAGTGCAAATAGATGGAAGGATAGATGGAAAGAAGTGTTCCCTGGTGATTGAATTGGCCTCAGAGCAGACTTTTGTGAGGCCTGATGTGTTACATCATTGGTATCTGCCTGAGTCATCAGAACAACTGTGTGGCATAACTGGGCTCTGTGCAGAACTGAGGGGATCCCTGGATGTCCGGACTGAAGTGGCAGGGCAAGAGGCTACTCTACCAGTCTACGTGGCCAACATGGAGGATCCTTGCCTTCTGGGTCTGGACTACCTTATGTCCATGGGATGTGAGCTGGACTTCTGCTCCATGAAGCTGAAGGTTCGGGGAAGGTCGGTTCCCGTCACAGCAGTGAAACTTTCCAGTTCTGGTGGTGAGGTGAGGGCACACCACACTACAGTGTACCCCCAAAATCAGAACTGATGCTCCAGTGTTAGGTGAGTGGCTCTTTTGACAGCTGTATATGGGTAGTTGAGCCTCATGTACGGTGCAAGACAAAGGCCGGAGTGATGGTGGGGAGAACACTGGAGGAAACTGGCGCAGGTGAAGTGCTGGTTGTGGTGGCCAATTTCTCATGTGAGCCACAGATAATCAACAAAGGACAAATTGCGGGACTGGCAGGCGGTGGACCGTGAGTGGCACTGGAGAAAGGGCTGTAAAAGGAGCTTAGTCAAGGAAGGTAGGTACATGCCAGACCACCTACAAGACCTCTTCTCAAGGAGTTGCCAATGCCTGGAAGGTTCACAAGTGCTGAAACTGAGGCAGCTGCTGATAGAATATGCTGATACCTTTTCCACAGAAGACCTAGACTCTGAGATACACTGATCTGGTGGAGCATAGTACAAACACCATGGATCACTGCCCGATTAAACAGCCTGCATGGAGGATGGCGCCAGCCCAGTGGCAAGAATTGGAGAAGGTGATGGAGAATCTCCACAGTCAGGGAGTAATAGAAAAGTCCAGTAGTCCTTGGGCATTAGCAGTGGTCCTGATAAGGAAAAAGGATGGCTCAGTAAGGTGCTGTATAGATTATCGAGTCTAGAATTAAGTGACAGTGAAGGATGCATACCCCTTGCCAAGAATTGATGACACATTGGATGCTCTGTCAGGTGCTAAGTGGTTCTCCACCATAGACATGAAGGTAGGATATCACCAAGTCAAGGTAGCAGAGAAGGACAAAGATAATACAGCCTTTTCATATGGGTGGGGTTTATGGCAGTTTTAAGTGATGCCATTAGGCCTATGCAATGCCCCAGCTACTTTTGAATGTTCCTTGGACCACGTCTTTGAAGGCCTGCACTGACAGACGGTTCTCATCTGTCTGGACAATGTAATTGTTTTTGGACGGACTTTCGATCAGAAACTGGAGAGGCTGTCAGAGGTGTTGAACAGGATCCATGCAGCGCAATTCAAGCTGAACCCCAAGAAATGCTACTTGTTTCAGAAGGAAGTAAAGTACTTGGGACATATTGTAGGCGAAAGTGGCGTCTGTACTGACCCAGAGAAGGTGTCAGCTGTGGAAAACTGGCTAGTTCCAATTTGTGTGAGAGAGCTACGGAGTTTCCTGGGCTTTGCACCTACTATTGGGGTTTTGTCAACGACATTGCAACGATAGCTGCACCTCTTCACAAGCTGTTGGGGAAAAGGCAGAAGTTCGCTTGGACAGCAGAGACACGAAAAGCCTTCAACAATCTCAAGCATGCATTGCTAAGATCTCCAGTACTGCAGTACCCAGACCAGAATCAGCCATTTATCTTGGACTGTGATGCTAGTCACTATGGTGTTGGTGGAGTCCTGCCACAGAAGAAGGATGACAAAGAGTATGCGGTTGCATATTGCTGCAAGAAGCTCAGCCCACTGGTGCATTACTATCATGTGACCCATAAGGAGCTCTTGGCAGTGATGAAGAGCCTTGATTTCTTCCATCCCTACCTATATGGGTTAAACTTCATCATCAGGACGGACCATGTGGCACTCAAGTAGCTGAAAATGCTAAAGAATCCGGAAGAACAACTGGCATGCTGGCTCGGGAAGCTAGACCAGCACAATTATGAGGTGCAACACAGTCCTGGGCGGGTAAATGGCAATGCTGACAGCCTGAGTCGACGGCCTTGTGCCCCGGAGTGCCGGCAGTGTCGTCAAAAGGAAGATCATAGTAAGAAATGCAGCCGTACCGCAACGACAGGGCCAGCGTCAGATGAAGACCTGAAGAGGATGCAGATGGAGGATACAAATGAACAGCCAGTGCTAGAGTAGTTGCAGCAAAGTACAGTGCAACCATCTTGGGAAGAAATTTCCAGGTTAAGCCCTGCAACCAAGAGCTACTGGAGTCAGTGGGATCTTCTTTGTTTGAACAATGGACTACTGGAGTATCAGTGGGAGACACCCAATGACCTCATCAAGTATTGGCAACTTGTGGTTCTGAAGAAGATGAGGTCCGAGATCTTGGATGAGTCCCATAACCAGATCATTAGTGAGCACCTAGGAGTGAAGAAAACTCAATAAGCCAGCTGCGACAGAGGTTCTACTGGATTGGCATGCGTCAGGATATTGAAGAGTGGTGTCTGACCTGTAATGTGTGCTGTGCCAAGAAGGGGCCCAAGAAACATCGTTGTGCCCCTCTCCAGCTGTACCATGTGGGTGCACCAATGGAAAGAGTCGCAGTGGACATTGCTGGACCTTTGCCACTTACTGACAGGAAACCAGTATCTATGTGTCGCAATGGACTACTTCACAAAGTGGCCAGAAGCCTATGCTATCCGTGATCAACAGGCTGCGACTGTGGATCAGGTGTTGATTCCGTCGTTTTGGGATGCCACAACAGCTACATTCAGACCAGGGTAGAAACTTCAAGTCTGCTGTGTTCCGTGAGTGCTGCAAGTTATTGGGGATCAAGAAGACCAGGATGATGCCACTAAGGCCACAGTCAGATGGGATGGTGGAGAAATTCAATTGGACTCTGGGACAAGAACTGGCCAAGTACTGCATAGAGGGACAAACAGAATGGGACCAGAAATTACCTGCATTGCTGATGTCATACTGGTCTGCATCTCATGAGTCTACTGGCTACACTACTGCAAAACTAAAGTAGGGCCACGAGTTACATTTACCCATTGACTTGTTAAAGGGAAGACCACTTGGTGAAGAGATGCCTACAGACACCACCGGCTATGTGAAGCACCTTCAGGAAAGGCTGGCTGAGGTACATCGTTAAGTGTAAGGAGCCCTGAAGTTTTCAGGAGAGGTAATGAAGTGCAAGTATGATGCCAAGGCAAGTGAGGTGAGTGTCAAGGATGGTGACCAAGTTTGGTTATACTATCCTCAGTGAAAGAAGGGACAGTCACCGAAGCTGCAAAGCCCATGGGACGGGCCTTACATTGTGTTGGACCGCCTATCAGACGTAACATATCAGATTCGGGGAGGCAGGAAGTCTCGCCCAGAGGTGGTACACATGAACCGTCTGTGGCAGTACCTTGGGCCAGGAGAATACAACTGGGACATCTCTGAGGAATCGTGCTCACCCGCTGCCGAGGATGTCGAGGAGGAAGGAGGAGCTGAAGTGAAGAGGATGGTGACAGTTTCCTGAGGGAAGAAGTGAATCAGGAAGAGGACCAAGACCTTCCAGGAGGAGTGGACTGTGTGGAGGAACAAGGACATCATCGGAAGCTGTATAGAAGAAGGGCTGACAAGTTGAAGGATTATTTTGTGTATAGTTAGATGTTTCATTAAGATTAAGGTTTGTGTTTGTATATACTGTGTAGTTTTGTCAGGACGACAAAGAAGTACGGAGGGGGTAGCGTTAGGAACCAGGATTTGCCAGTTAGGTGCTCGAGAAGCTTCTTGGCATTTCGCGTATGGTAGTTCCGGTATCTGTACGAGTCAGAGTTGCTAGTTTGCCTGCTGTTTGTGAACTTAGTTATTTCGTAAGTTATGCATTAATGTCTCTGCTCCTTTTCTTTATAATGTTTTTTTTTAAGTGATTGCTTGTTAAATTATGTAATTTAAGTTTGTATGGTAAATGATTTAGTGTTATGAAATGTAAGAAAAGAAATACAAGCTTATAAAAGGATGAAGCAGGGACTTTTTCAGGTTCAGACGTTTTTCAGTTCAGTTTCAGTACAGTGCAGTGCTGTTAGTGAAGATTGTGAAGTGTTGCTGGCAAGCATTAAGTGTAACTGCAGTTAGTGAAGATTATTTTCAGTACTTGTGAAAACAGTGAAGTCTTGTCAAGCATTAAGTGTAATAACAGCAAAGTCTTGTCAAGCATTAAGTGCAATAGCAATTAATAAAGTTTGTATAGCTCCAGCGCTTGTGAGATCAGTGAAGTGAATTTGGGAAGCATTAAATGATATTATTGGGAAAATACAGACAGTGAACTTTAAGAAGCCAGTGTTTATTTTTGCCTCAGATGATCTTGTGTACTGTACACCTTAAGGCTGACCATAGGAAGAACAACGCACGGGGCAACGTCCTTCCTGTACTAGACTACTGCTGTTGGAGCCTGTAGCAGTGTGGGTCGTGGACGCAACAATACCTTCTGCACATCGACGGGTAATTCGAACATGAACATCAATTGATAATGCTTTCACCTCTGTTCATGTGGGGGGAGGCTGTGTCTCAATTGGCCTGCAGTCCTAGCGGACCCAGGTTCAAATCCCCACTGGGGTAGGGAACTGTTTAATGATTTGAATTTCATTTAATCAGGCTTTACTGATTTACCAGAAAACCCACCGACATGTAAACCTATTCCCGCAAATACCAATACACCAGCCTTAGCATGTATTCATTATGGACGGTGGGTGTTAGCGCCGAAATGATGACATGTAGAGGTGTATGACATGTACAGTAGGAGGATTACTAGGCCTTGGGAGCAGGCGGTGAAGCCTATGCCCAGATTAGGACACATAACAAAAAGAAGGCATTGCTTAAATATAAAGAATAACAAAACTGTAAAGCACACTCATACACACTTAAACGTTTCGAGAAGCCTAAACTGTAGCCTGTTTAGCTGAATATAACATATTAACAAACTGAGTTAGAACTGAAATAAGGCAGTATTATTAATTTAATGGTATTATGTCGTGGTATTGGGGAAACATCGTGACTTTGCAGAAATAGACTGTCTGCTTCAATGACTCACGTGTAATCGACGGGCAGAAATTTACGCCTTCCTCTTGCTGTACTCAGAGAGAGAGAGAAACAGACAGACAGACAGACAGACGTTTACACAAGAGTGGCTGTCAGCCTCATTTCTCCGATGACTTTTTTTTGCTTTTTTAAATTCTTCCATAACTGTCGAACTATTAGGCTTCATTAACCCCTATCACCACTAATGCTCTCTCCAAATTGCATTGAATGTGGTAGCAACAGAAATTATATAGCCTATAAGTGAGGCACTCGGGCTGAAGGGGTTAGAAATCTTGCCTAGACTACATGGAGTCAGGGAATAATCAAACTGCAGGAATGAGTCAGTTGAACATATTTATAATTGTTTATCATTCATTATCCGTTTTCTTACTAAAGTGCAACAGAGAAAATAGCTAAAACTCAAATAGTAGGGGTAACTATGGTCGGACTAAATTTGTTTTCATAAACTTTCCCCAGAGCACGCCATTAGACAGAAGTAGGAGGGGGGGTTATAGAGAGGGTGGGACGACCCCTCCACCTGCCTTCACACGGTGTGTGTGTGTGTGTGTGTGTGTGTGTGTGTGTTTATATATCAGTGCAAAACGAGTCACTCTCCGTTGTTCAGAAGTTTTGTGCTGCTTTTCAACGTCGCTTATGCATGCACCCCGAACCCTGTAGAAAGCATGCAGCTAATCTTTGACCAGCCAGCTGTTATGTAAGTCCAGATTCAACAGAAAATGCCCCCCCCCCTTCGAAAATCTGGCTATGGCCTGCAGTGATGCAGAATGTACTGAATGGTTAATACAGGATTTTCAGAATAATAGGCTACATCGTATATTCAAAATCATGATTATCTCACAAGTGCATTGGCGAAATGTTGAAAATCTAGGAGAGCTTCCATGTTTTCCATTGCAGTTTTTTCCTCAATGAGCCATAGCTCTTTAGGTACCCAGTTGCACCAGCAAAAGTCACTGTTTACTGTCCATATTTCACAGCCATAGAGTCAGACAGGGAGCATGAGTGCCTAGAATATGCGATTTTTTTCCTTATGCAGAAAATCATAATAGTGCCAGATGCTGCACTGAGTGAATTCAATACCCCGTAGACTAGACCTAGACCAATGTGGCAAGAAACCAATGGTTATTATAGAACACACTACCAAGGTAAATGAAAGTTTCCAATATTCCCAGGTTCTTACCACATGCTTGGCCACCTATCCAACAAATAACCAAGTGCTTGGACCTTGGTTTAGCCCAAGTGACTTTTGATCCCACTGGCTTTCCATTCTCGTTAAATTCCCGGGGGTTAGCCTACTCAGTAGTATTTCCAGTGACTCCACAAGGATAACTGCATTATCAGCAAAGTCAGTGTCAAATAACTCTGTAATTGCTAACTGATACTCCACAGTGGCTTTGACTCACTGCCTGGCCAAGTACCCAGTCCGTGAGCGTGATGCATGGGAACAAGAACACATCCCTGTCTTTCATCAGTAGCTTATTTACTGGGAAGGAGTCAAATGTTCCACATCCACACTGACAGCATTTTCAGTGTTTAAATACAGGCCAGTCATAGGTCGGATTATCTCTGGGGAGGATCCCAAAGAGTAGCAAGTTCCCATATAGTCAAAGGCTTCTTGAATTCAAATTGGCTAACAGACCTTGTTGATATTCAAGGCAGCGTTCTACTAAAACTCGAAGAGCTAGGGCATGGTCAACTTTAAGCTTTCTGGGTGTGAATCCAGATTGCTCATATCTGTGAAGTTTTAGCAAATAGTCCCGAGAATGGACACTGAACTCTGTAATACCACGTTAGCTACTACAGGTATACTAGTCTCCTTTCACTTTACAGATAGGGTGCTTAAACCCCATGTCCAGTCAGGAATGATACCAGTCCATCAGATGGCTTCTATAGCTGCATGCAATACTCTGACCATGGCTTCACCCCCAGCTTTGATCAGTTCGGCTGGGATGCCACAAACACCAGCTGCTCTACCACTTTTCAATTTATCCACTGCCATCTTAATTTCCTCTAGAGAAGGCACAGAATCATCTGTTGGTGAGAAAGCAATCAATGGTTGTACGCCAGCAAAATGTTGCCTGTAATGTTTGACTTTCAGGTCGATGCAGCCCCATGGTCAGTTTGTTACACGTTGTTTCATCCCTACTAATGTAACTTAACCTAACACTCCCATTCCACTCCCTCTCCAACTCACTGTCCAATCCCTATCTTAACTTTACTCAACCAAACCTAACCTAACAATCGTATCATCAGGGCAAGAGCCGGCCGCGCTCTCCTTAATATTTCATCCAGTACATATACGAGCTTAGACCTCTCTTTAATTTTGTTTCCAGTATATCCAAGTCCCACACCATCACTGCTGTCATGTAGACATAAGCCTCTAACAGAGGTAGAACCCATTTCAGTACTTCACACTGTTTTCTTTTCCTAGGATAATCGAGCCCATTTTACCCTTTTACCTTATTTTACCTAACGAGCCAAGCTAACCTAAGTTAAACTAACCCGAACAGCCTGACTAAATGCGTTTTTACATTTAAAAAATTGTCCTTCCAAGGAAAGCAGGACAAGTGGAACAAAAATATCAAGGTTCTTCCCTCTGAAACTGCAGGATACTTTATGTTTAAAAGACTGCCGGTCAGAGGCAGTGGAAGAGACAGACTGAAGACAACAATAGCATGGATACTTAGATGTATACATGAATGACTGAAACTTCCGGCTAACTCTTGCATTTGGCACAAAGGAAAGGAGAGTCAAGAGCTGGATATGTTCAGCATGCTCCCCGTAATAGGAAATGGGATGGAAGAGAGTTCGCATGAACAGTAACACGAGTAATATCCCTGGAGAAGAGAGAAGAGAGATTCAAAACTGTGGCGGAGAGATACAGACTGAACAAAAGAAGTGGGTGAAGGAGAGTGAATCCGACAAATAAAGCCTTTCATTCCAGTCTGTTTAGATGTGCTTGAGTTACTGTACTACACCATTGGGTCAAGAAGGCACGTTCCTTCAATCACTAACTGAATATTTGAGGTTAAGAATGCATGGAGTCAGTTCAGCACTCTTAACTTCATTGGAATTGATTATGCACGAGAGATAATGTGATATTTCCAAGACAGTTTGAAAGAAAAAGACACCAAGAAAGTTGAGAAATGAAAAAGGAGTGAGGTGTGATGCTGAAAGTAAGAGAATGGAATACTTCACGGACTTGAATGCAATAATTGAGTTTTGAGTCATTAAATAAGAGATTCCTTTGCCCCAGTCAGAAATATAAGGTACATCAGAAGTCCGCTGTCAAAATTACACACCCTGATTCTTACAGTGACAGTATTTAAGGACGATGCGTGAAGAGGATGGAAAACTGAAATCACCAGCGTACGAGTAGATAGGGCTGGCTGTACAGCTCAGACCATTATGAACAGAAGCAAGAAATGTTATGAAAGGACAGGCCCCAGAGGAAGGGGACTGATGGTTATAAATGAACAATGGCCATCTAACTGGCTGTTGAGTGATTGAGAACAACTTTAGAAGATAAGAGAGAAATAGACAATGAGAAAGAAGAATAATTATTAGTGTAATGAACACCTACGTCCGATTCTTCTACACTTCCACGGTTCCGAAAAACTGGAGAGAGAGAGAGAGAGAGATTAACCTAATTTTATAAAACTATGTGATATCTAATGATTTTACCATTAGTAAGATTAAATCATTTTAACATCACTAATAACTAACCATTTTAACAAAAGAGCCTCAAAACATCTAAACATCAGTACATCTATCTATCTGTCTATATACCTAGGCTGCTTCCCGCAAGGAAAGGGAGGTAGCCGAAACAGAACGACACACGCCCCATTTACTCATCAATTCAAACACATCCACTCGCATCTTAGCCCCAAAGGGGAGAAGGGACAGATCCTCACCGCACCACACCGCACAAGGGTCAACCGCGCAGTGCAATCAGTGACATCCGCAGCAGGGCCCGACAGCAGAGCTGGTTTACCCCTGCCACATCATAATAGACCCATCCCCTTACCCGCACCTGACCTGACTAGCTGATCAGACCAAATGCGGGAGAATATCCCCTCAGGGCTGCGTCATCATTTATTCATTCACAGTTTCTCCATTTATTTCTGTCACGCACAGCCACTCTTCCTTGCTCAACAGACATCCCTCTCACATCCAGTGCTCTCTTCACACTGTCCATTCATCCTATTCGTGGTCTCCCTCTCAGCCTTACACCACTCACATCAGATCTAGTTATCTTTTTCACCAATCGCTCATAATCCATTCTCTCCATATGCCCAAACCATCGCAACACCCTCTGCTCAACTCTATCAGCTATCTCCCAAACAACTCCAGTTCTCCTTCGCACTTCATCATTTCGCACTCGATCCATACGCGTCACTCCACACATACTCCTCAGGCACCTGATCTCCATTACATTCAAACTTTTCCTCTCTGCTACACACATATTCCATGTTTCTGCACCATATAACGTAGTCGGTACCACAGCACCCTCATACAGCCTTCTCTTTACATCCATTCTAAGCGAAAGACATCTAAACACCTTTTTCATTCCTCCCAGCACCTTTCCTACTTCATTCACTCTAAACGTCACTTCTGCATCTATTCTTCAGTCCACAGCAACATGTGATCCTAAATATTTAAAACACTCTACCTCCTCAAGCAACTCACCATTCGAAACTATATTCATCCCCCTACCAACTACATTTAAACATTTAAATATGTAGATCTATCAAACATTTAAAACATCAGTGACTTTTAAACAATAAGAAGCAAAGGACGTCATCTGTTGCGCTTCGGGTGACTGCTGGGTCTTAGGGCACGGACTGTCTAGTCTGAGTCTGATTTGTCTTATAAGTATCGAAAATTCTCTTTCACTGTTAATTTTTTTTTTTCGTCTGCTTACCATTCATTTTTATATTATACATATTTGGTCATACAGTATCTATATATCTACCTATCTGTGTCCAGCTTTATCAGTCTTTCAGTCTATCTCCCTACATATATCGGACTACATCTGTCTGTCTGTCTGTCTTTATCTCTCAGTGTACCTGTCTATCTGTCTATCTATCGACACCCATATATACAGTACAGTATCTACAGTATTTATATATCTGTTTGCCAGTCTATCTACCTATCTGTCCTTCTATCTACATACCTAGCTATTTATCTGTCTATCTATTTTCCATCTGTCAAACTCTGAGTACTGACATATTAATTTCCTTGCTTTCTGTTCCCAGCAGTTAACCCTCCCTCTGTGGGATATTCAGGGCGTATAACCGCCTGGGGAAGATTACACGCCTCAGGGTTAACATTTGCATCAGAATCGCGTTGTTAGTACAAATTGCGGTCACTGCTGGGGGAACCTCGGGAATGATGCTATGTTGAAGACAAAATGTCTGCCTTTGAACTCACGAGGGGATAATTTTGACTCCTTTATTATTTTAACTCTCTCTCTCTCTCTCTCTCTCTCTCTCTCTCTCTCTCTCTCTCTCCCTAACTTATTTTTAATCTGTCCTCTCTGTTTAGTCACAGAATCCACCGTTATATTATATTTGCTAATAGTTTCCTAATTATTTCAGCATGACGATTATCCATTCCATTTGGCTGTCTTTATTTATTTTTTCTCATATTCCTTGAACATTATTCAGCATCAGACATCAGTGGTGCAGTGGTCAGCACGTCCATGCATCTAACATTTTAAGACCCAAGTTCCGACTCCCGAGAAAGTCAGACTGTTGGGGAAAGTTTGTTTTCCTTATAATCAATGCTGGTCGTTACCTGTCTGATTTACTGACGATCGAACAGGTAATATTTGTTAGATTAGAATAATTTTCATCATGTTTGTCTTTAAAGCTCACCTTTTAACCTCTACTCTCAATAGTTTTCTTTTTACACACACACACACACACACACACACACATCTATTTATATAAAAGAGCCGCGTTGTTTGTTTGTTTATCCTTCAGTCATGCCCAAACCAAGGGTCAGAGACCCCCCCCCATATATATATATATATATATATATATATATATATATATATATATATATATATTCATTTTTCATTCATAGCCAGACGCCATGTATCCCAAACAGGGTGGTCAAAGGCTTAGAGTTAATTGTTTAACAGGGAGGGGCACTATTCCTCCACCAACCCCACACACGTAGGGAGAACGTTATGCCAACAGCATCTGGTGTTCCCAGGTGGTCACCCATCCAAGTACTAACCAGACCCAACGTTGCTTAACTTCGCTGATCGGACATATATATATATATATATATCTTACAATAACTTTGTAGCTTCTTGTACTGTGTTTTGTAGATCAGTTATATTAGACTCGTGGACGAGCGGTTGCTATACGTGAGTAGTTTTGTAAGTAGATAATCTTCGCTCCCTTTTGTCATGCAATGACAGGAGAGGTAAAGATTAGTATGGGACTATTTTTATTTGTCTTGGAAATCTTAACAAAGTCTCTCACACACGAGTGAAGTATAAAGTAGAGTCCCACGAGCTACCTCTCTCTCTCTCTCTCTCTCTCTCTCTCTCTCTCTCTCTCTCTCTCTCTCTATATATATATATATATATATATATATATATATATATATATATTTTTGTATATATGTATAACTATATATATATTGTTACGGAACAGAGAAAGATAATGTACACTTTAAGTGAGAATACGAAGAGTCACTACTGTCCCGTAAAGTTCCAGGTTCAAAACAAAAGAGTTAGGTAAAATTACAAGTTAAAGTTTAATGCTTAAACTAACAACAAAACATTCAGAACTCATAAGGATAATGTAATGGCAAAAACAGGTTAAATATATGGTTAACTGCAATAGCCTCTATTAACACGAAATTAGCAAGAGTAAATTTATCTAAGTCAGCCCTGATAAAATGAGATACCAGATAATACTCAGTGAATGCCAGATAAATAATTACAGATACAAACTATTATCAAAAATGACTGACATAAAGAACCCCACACGAATTACAAAAACTTCACTAGGCCTACAAATTAAACTTATGCTATACAGTACAAGAAAAAATGCAACAACAGTTATACTCAAATTACACACAGCTGCTAGATGGTTGGAGACTTCTTGAGCACTCATAATAATAATATCTGTACAGGGGAGGACAGAGATGTGAACAAAATGAGGAGCAGATCTAAGTGGCCATGATGCAGAGACTGAGCTCATTATATAGGAGCCAGGAGAGCTTGATACAACTTGTAATAAGGACGCGCAAATGAAGCCATGGGGACATAGAGTTGACAATCCCGCTCTGGACAACAGAGAGAACGACTTACTCTACTATAACGGTAGAAGGGGGGGACTGAGGCAGAACACGCTCGTGATCAAACATGCAGCATACTGTGCGTTAAAATTACACAAAGGATGATGAAATCATAGGCTATGTAACACCTCCCCACAAAGAAAAAGAAATTTACAAAGGAAATTTCTTATTACTCTAAAACAATCTGTCTAAAGTCTAGATAAGCAATCTGCAATAACATTTTCTTTCCCCTTGACATGTTGTATGTCTAATGAATACTCCTGAAGAAGTAGACTCCATCTTGTCAATCTCTGATTTTTATCTTTAAACTTACTAAGGAATTTCAGTGGGTTATGATCGGTATAAATGACTATGGGGTCAAAAACAGAACACAAATAAAATGAAAAATGCTGTAAACCCAAAATCAAGGCCAAAAGCTCTTTCTCAATAGTTGAGTAGTTCTTTTGAGGTGGAGTGAACTTCTTACTGTAATAAGATACAGGATGTTCAATACCCTGATCATCCTCTTGCAGCAAAACAGCCCCAGCTCCTGTATCACTTGCATCAACAGCCATCTTAAAAGGCTTAGCAAAATTTGGAGTAGCGAGCACTGGCTGACTTAATAGAATAGCTTTAAGTTTGTTGAAAGAGGATTCACAGTTATCGGTCCAGACAAATTCAACTCCCTTTTTCAGTAGGTCTGTAAGTGGTGATACAAGAATAGAAAAGTTAAGAACAAATCTCCTGTAATAACCTACCATTCCCAAAAATCTTTGTAGCTCTTTCCTACTTTTAGGTCTGGGAAGATCACTTATAACCTGAACCTTAGCTCCTGGTGGTGCAACATGTCCATCACCAATTACATACCCAAGGTACTGAACTTTAGCTTGACCAAACTCACACTTTGATAAATTAGCTACAAGATTAGCATGAACTAAACGGTCAAGAAATTTACTGACATGGCATAGGTGATCTTTCCAGTTGTCACTGAAGATTAATACATCATCAATATAAACAACACACCCTGCCAAACCCTCTGTTACAACATTCATGAGCTTCTGAAATGTGGCTGGTGCATTCTTCATACCATACGGCATTACAGAACATGCAAAAGCCTTTCCTAGTGTTACAAAACATGAGATCTCCCTAGCACGTTCAGTCATAGGTACTTGCCAGTATCCCTTTAACAAATCAAACTTACTTATGTACCTAGCCTTTCCGATCTTGTCTATGCAATCTTCCACACGAGGGAGAGGGTAAGTGTCTGTTTTGGTTATCTGATTAACACGTCTGTAGTCGATGCAAAGCCTCTGTGACCCACCTGGCTTAGGGACCAGAGTGACAGGAGAACTCCACTCGCTCTGACAGGGCTCAATCATCTTGTGGTCCAACAGGTAGCCAAGCTCCTTCTGGATGAGAGGAACTTTCACTGGGTTCTCACGGTAAGGAGGCAATTTAATTGGCTTTGCGTCTCCAACATCGACATCATGCATCAACACAGTGGTTCTTCCTGGAGTAGCACGGAACACTTGCGGGTACTCCTGCAGTAATGCCGAAAACTCCTGCCTTTCCTTGGGTGGTAGATGAGAAAGCTTAGTCTGGAGATCATTCATGATATCAGGATTCTTCCCCAAACTATCACTCAGGCTCATACTGCATGGGAGAGCTTCACTTGCAGACTCGGGTGGAACAGCTACAGTGCAGACTGGATTATTTTCGTCCCGCCTGTGATATAACTTTAGCATGTTGATGTGACATAGTTGCTTGCTCTTTCTACGATCTGGTGTGGCGATGACATAGCTGACATCACTGAGTTTCTTCTCCACGAAATAAGGGCCACTAAACTTGGCTTGAAGAGGTTGCCCATGAACTGGTAGCAGAATCAAAACCTGATCTCCTGGCTGAAAGTGGCGTAACCTGGACTTCTTATCATACCAAGTCTTCATCTTCTCCTGAGCAGCTCCTAAATTCTCTCTCGCCAGCTGTAAAGCAGTGGACAGCCGTTCTTTGAAATTCATCACATACTCCAACAGGTTGACGTCATCTTCCTCCGACAGCCAGCATTCCTTGAGTAACTTAAGGGGTCCTCTTACTTCATGGCCAAACAGTAGTTCAAAAGGTGAGAAGCCCAGTGATTCATTTGGAGATTCTCTTGCAGCAAACACAACGAATGGAAGACCTTTATCCCAGTCTTTCTGATGTTCCAAACAGTATTTCTTGAGCATCGATTTGAGTGTTTGATGATATCTCTCCAACGCTCCTTGGGTCTGGGGATGGTAAGCTGAAGACGTGATCTGGGTGATGCCCAACTCTTTCAGAGACTGTTTGAAAACGTTTGACATGAAATTACTTCTCCGGTCTGACTGTACCTCCTTGGGCAGACCAAACTTTGTGAAGAACCCTAGCATTTCCTTAACCACGTTCTTTGCTGAGATATTTCTAAGTGGAATGGCTTCAGGATAACGAGTAGCCATATCAATCATGGTCAACACATAAGAAAATCCTGAAGAAGTCTTAGGAAGAGGGCCCACAATATCCACCAACACACGGGTGAAAGGCGCCTCAAAAGGAGGAATGGGAACTAGAGGTGCATCCTTTTCGGTCTGATTACACTTCCCCACAACTTGACAGGTGTGACAAGACTTACAATACCAGGAAACATCCCTGAAGATACCTGACCAGTAGAAGTGTTTCAAAATGCGTGCCACAGTCTTCCTCACTCCAAGGTGTCCTGCCAAACTGGAATCATGAGCCACTCGAATGATATCCTGCCTACAAACACGAGGGATGACAACTTGATGTACAACCTCCCATTCACAGTCGGCTGATGCTGTTGGGGGTCTCCACTTCCTCATAAGTACTCCTGACTTTACATAATAACAAGTAGAAGCACCGGCTGACTCTTCTTCACTGTAAGCAGAGTTAGCTAGACCTTTCAACTCAGGGTCAGCAACCTGCAACTCAACCAACTCTTGACGAGACAAATTATCAACACTACGGGGTACTGCCTCATCTGGTGAGTGGTCCAAATTAGGAAGAAAAGTGTCAGCTAGGATAACATCATCATCATCATTATCCTCTAAATCACCAGTAACTTTAGACTTAGCCCTAGTGACAGCACATGCAGGGAACACATCAGGGACATCACAATCCTGGGACGCAGCCACTGGCTCACCAGACGACTGAGGAGCTGGACACACTTGACTTCCACCAATATAATTTCCAAGTAAGAAAGTTACACCTGACATTGGGAGTGTCTCAACCAACCCAACCATAACAGAACCATTAACAAAACCAGACTCTAAATTCACTCTGCACAGAGGAACAGAGAAGTAATTATTCCCTACACCTTGTAAGATTACAGTTTCATCAGAGGAATTAAAATTAGAGCCTAGAACACTGGTCAGCATAAGGGATTGGCAAGCACCTGTATCACGATATATTTTAACTGATTTCCTGTCATTACTCTCCAGAGGACTGACAAAACCTTCCGACAGGAAATTAGCACATGAACTCTTGAGAGTGTCACCCACGTTACTGCTCAAAAGAGGAGCTCCATCATGAGAATTTAAGTTACCCCTCAAAGCAGGTTCAGTTAACTCAGTTAAAGAATTCTGGGAACTCTCAAGAGTGGACACTAGACCAATTGACTGAATATTTAAAGACTCCTTTTTGTTCACATCACGCTGTCTCCTGAAACATCTCTCCGTAGTATGACCAAGCTTACTACAATAAATACATTTACTTTTCTGAAATCTAGAGGTGAAGCTGGTATTTACTTCCTGAGAAACATCATCCTTATTCTCTTTCCTGTTACCTGTACTCTGAGTAGAGGCAACGTACTTACTCTCAGCTTTCCCTTTTTCTCTAGAATATCTCTTGTGAGTGAGAACATACTCATCAGCTAAAACTGGAGCATCAGACAAATTATCTATTCTTTTCTCATCAAGATATAGGCTTACATCTTTACTAATACACCTTTTGAAATCCTCCAGCAAAATCATCTGCTTAAATTTACCAAAATCAGAATCCACATTCTTAGAATTTAACCACTGCTCTAACAAATCTTCTTTGATTTTTGCATACTCAACATGGGATTGCTTATCTTGCTTGTAAGTTGTCCTAAATTTTACTCTATAGGCTTCAGGAACAAGCTCATAGGCCTTAAGAATCAAGCTCTTAACTACATCATAATTATCAGATTGATCCTGAGGCAAAGATGCATAAGTTACTTGAGCTTTACCGGTGAGAACAGTTTGAAGGAGTACTGGCCAATACTCCTTAGGCCAATTAAAACCTGTAGCTACCCTCTCAAACAACTGAAAATACTTTGTTAAATCAGATTCATTAAAAGGAGGGACAAGTTTAACATTTTTAGCCACATCAAAATCATCAGAGCTAGATGATCCAGTTCCACCTTGTTTCATGCGATACTCATGGTCTGCCTGAATCCTAGCAATTTCAACTTGTGCCTCAGCCTCCTTAGCTTTTGCCTGAAATTCAGCCTCCTTAGCCTTAGCCTCCTGCAGGGCTAGCTGTAACTTAGCTAATTCAATCTGCGTTTGCTCATTTGGAGGAGTTACATTAAACAAGCTTTTATTAATCATGCCAACAATTTGATCTTTAGAATGATGAGAGTGAACTGCAATTCCCAATTGTTGAGCAACAAGCTTAAGTTCATTCTTTGTTCTGTTTTTTATATCACACACTGTTTGCACATTTGACAAAAAATCTTTGGCTTCATCAAGTGTAGAAATAGTAGCCATCATGAATATATCACAGTCACAAAATATCAAACAATATCCTTATGATAATATCCTGAATATCCTGATATGAGGTCGCCAAATTTATGTTACGGAACAGAGAAAGATAATGTACACTTTAAGTGAGAATACGAAGAGTCACTACTGTCCCGTAAAGTTCCAGGTTCAAAACAAAAGAGTTAGGTAAAATTACAAGTTAAAGTTTAATGCTTAAACTAACAACAAAACATTCAGAACTCATAAAGATAATGTAATGGCAAAAACAGGTTAAATATATGGTTAACTGCAATAGCCTCTATTAACACGAAATTAGCAAGAGTAAATTTATCTAAGTCAGCCCTGATAAAATGAGATACCAGATAATACTCAGTGAATGCCAGATAATTACAGATACAAACTATTATCAAAAATGACTGACATAAAGAACCCCACACGAATTACAAAAACTTCACTAGGCCTACAAATTAAACTTATGCTATACAGTACAAGAAAAAATGCAACAACAGTTATACTCAAATTACACACAGCTGCTAGATGGTTGGAGACTTCTTGAGCACTCACAATAATAATATCTGTACAGGGGAGGACAGAGATGTGAACAAAATGAGGAGCAGATCTAAGTGGCCATGATGCAGAGACTGAGCTCATTATATAGGAGCCAGGAGAGCTTGATACAACTTGTAATAAGGACGCGCAAATGAAGCCATGGGGACATAGAGTTGACAATCCCGCTCTGGACAACAGAGAGAACGACTTACTCTACTATAACGGTAGAAGGGGGGACTGAGGCAGAACACGCTCGTGATCAAACATGCAGCATACTGTGCGTTAAAATTACACAAAGGATGATGAAATCATAGGTTATGTAACAATATATATATATATATATATATATATATATATATATATATATATATATATATATATATATATATGTATGTATAACTATATATATATATATATATATATATATATATATATATATATATATATATATATATATATATATATATATATATAACTATATATATATATATATATATGTATTCTTGTATATATATATAACTATATATAGATATATATATATATATATATATATATATATATATATATATAGTTTCGTTTTTAAAGGCTCCAACATGCTTGCATGTGTCGGCCTTGGTCACCTAATGGCGGCTCTCCACGCTGCACGATCCATTGCAGCCTCCCTGTTCAATCCCTTAACCCTAAAGTCACACTTAATGACCTCGTCCCATGTCTTTCTCGGTCTACCCCTCATAACCCCACCCCCAATATTAACACTTCTCACCTTCCTCACCCATTTATCATCCCCCATCCTCTCCACATGTCCAAACCACCTCAATCTACCTCTCCTCATCACAACACCAATACACTCCAGTCCCATCCTACCTCTCAACTCTTTCATATATATATATATATATATATATATATATATATATATATATATATATATATACATATATTCTGAATCAGGGCGACCCAAGGATAGTTTCAGGCTGGTTCAAATGCAGATCGGCGTCATTTGAGGTCACGAATAGAATATTTGCCTTTTTGGCCCTGGCAACACCGGGTACCACTGCAGCCCAGTTTTTGGCATGGAGACTCACATGACCTCCATTTCGGACACAGGCTATAAGAGGTTGACCTCCGAGGTCATTTGAGGTCACCGGTAATACACGGTCAAACGACTGGACCCAACACCCCAATTTTTGGCATGGAGACTCACTTGACCTCCAGTTCGAACAGGCTATGTGAGGTTAACCTCCGAGGTCATATCAGGTCACTGGTCAGAGGTCATTTGAAGTCACTGGTAATAGTAAACAAGTGCATATGTATCATGTGCATCAGTCTGCAAAAGCTGAAATAAAGTTCCTGGACCTCTTATAATCCCTCTTCAGTAGCATGAGAGGTACAGTGTCCAGCAAAAATCGAGCAACCGGCTCGACGAGCAGGTTGGTATATGCGGCACCGCCGCACCTCAGTTTCAACCCCCTCCCTCGTTCCCATTCATTCGTCTACCCTCCCCCCTCCCCACATCCAAGGGCCAGAGAGTAAGGCCTCTTCGCATTGTCTCAACCACTCTACAATTGTCCATCTATCTTGGGAAATAATGGTTTTGTTATTATAATGAATAATAACACATTACACAGTGTTTTACTCCAAAGTATAGTTATTTATACACCACGATCTGAACGCAGGGTGATATAAAAGTAATATATTCACAAGACAGTGAGGTCTGTAATCATACAATTTATCATTTTGATGGCTGTATCCAGTCAATGTGTAACATTAAACAGACGGAAGCTATATGTAGATGTTTGTAGTGGTCGGTGGTGTGTGTGTGTGCTGGTGGGGGGGGAGCTGGCCGTCACACGTTATGGTGGGGTCATGGGGAGAGGGAGATGGGCCCGGGGTCGACGGCTCTGCCTGGGGTGGATTGTGTGTGTGTGTGTGTGTGTGTGTGTGTGTGTGTGTGTTCCACGAATGCTCATAAACACGTCTTTATTATCAACATGAGGTGTGCATTACAATATTGTCCACTGCGCCATATAATAGTGATATGGTTTAACGACATGGCAAATAAGCATTTAATGATCAGTACACAGTAAGACCTTATTTTCTAAATGTTATTCAGTCAGATATGCAGTACAGTAGCGGGTTACAAGACATTAGTTTGAACGTAGCCTTTAACTCTGCAAGGTAAATCAGGCTAAAACACCAGATCTCTAGTAAAACATTCATTAATGTCACTATACCACATGTTATTGTAGGGCAACTGGAAGAGGGCGATGGCAAAGGTGGTGGGTGGTCCTACTTGGTGTTGAAAGGGTTACCTTATCACTCCCTTAGTTACCCACAACATCCATTATCATATAAATCCAATGTCTGACCCCACTGTTTCATATCGTTTTAAAAATGTGTTCTTAAATATACCGGTGGTCAGAAAGTCTTCCTTATTAAATATTTGTGTAACCAACACCGTTTGTCCATTTTAACATCCTTTCCTCTCTGAGGCAATTGACGTTTCGGCTGACGATAGTTAATGGGAAAAACCATGGCCACACAGAGATAGAGGAAAGAGTAACAGACATGGGACACGAGTTGAAGAGCAAATAATCAAAAGGTTAACCTGACCGCTAAGTCTATTACGTTGTATTATGTAACACTGACCAGTCTGAACTGTAACTCGTCAAACCTTTGCTGAAAACGTTCTCGATGAAAATGAATAAACTGAATTATCTTTTGTATGGCGCGATAATGTTGATTAGCGTAAGCTGCAATCGAGACAAGTTTGTTTGGTTATTATGCAGATCATCCATTCGGCCAATTTTGTTATTGGTTACCTTTTTCGAAATACGTAGTTTTATAAACGTGTGAATCGCAAATTTCACCCTATTGCAGTTATAACTATATTTGGCAAGGTTATATTCCTGATATTGTTATCAGGTGGTGGCGGGTCTGTTGCTGGAGTGAGTGGGGATAAGTGGCTGAGGCAAAGGGTGGAGGGGGTTGGTTGCATGGTGTGCGCGGGGTCAGCACACTACGCGGCACACTCTACTTTTGGCTGTCCTGTGTATGAAACTGACATTGATAATTATAATACTATCAGCAGCAGTGAACACCTGTAGTGATTGATGTAGAACGTATGGTATACTACAACATCAAAGAGGCTCAGATGAAGGTGTTATGTTGGAAGTAAACGGTTTTATTGATACCTTTCCTGGGTAGCATCAGCCAGATTCATGAATGTGGTCACGGGACGGACCAGTAGTGGCAGTATCACAGAATAATTATAGATCTGCATGTGCCAATGACGTGATATATATATATATATATATATATATATATATATATATATATATATATATATATATATATATATAGTACAGGTAATGCTTAGCGACAATACCTTTTGTTGGTCGTGCTTAAATCATACCTAGGAAAACCCCAGACCGGTGTATGAAACTCTGTAGTATCGATGTGCTTTCCCGTCAGTAGCAGCCAGTAACACACCTTTTGTAGGTTGTGCACTGGCCGCAAATGATACATAAAGAGAATAGTCCATGGAAAATGAGCAAAAACACTGTTTATTATATTATTAAACACGAATGACATGAGCAGTAAGTAGGGGTCTTCACAGCATACGAAGCTATAATGATTACACACACACACACATACCCACACACACACACACACACACACACACACACACACACACACACACACACACACACACACACACACACACTACATATATCCCAACTTATGCATATTTATATCAATACCTGGCCCACCCCAATACACCGTTACATCATGATGCACAGTTTAACAATACCTGGCCCACCCCAATACACCATTACATCATTATACATAATTTAACAATACCTGGCCCACCCCAATACCCCGTTACATAATTTTGCATAATTTAACAATACCTGGCCCACCCCACTACACCGTTACATCATGATGCATAATTTAACAATACCTGGCCCACCCCAATACACCGTTACATCATGATGCATAATATTACAATACCTGGCCCACCCCAATACCCCGTTACATCATGGTGCATAATTTAACAATACCTGGCCCACTCCATTACACCGTTATCCATATACGTATCAATACTTGGTCCATCCCCCATTCCGGTTAATCACCTCACGTAACCTGTCAGGGACTGATATCATGGTATTGTATATGACCTGCTGGTTCCTGCGGAAGAGTTCCCACTCTGCCCTGGTGTGATCTGGCAGCTGCTGAGACGTGCGCTCCTGCCCTGGCCCCCATGCCTGAACAATTAGACCCCAAATATTTTCCATCGGGTTTATATCGCATGCCTTGCTGGGCCAGTCTAGCACCTCCACATCTCGTTGTTCCTGGAACCACCGTCTGACGATCCTGGCCGTGTGAACAGGGCAGTTATCCTACAAAACACAATAGCAACACTTGTGACATCGGAGCAGCGCCGATGCATGTAATACAATAATATTAAACGTGCGTGCATGTGTGTGTTCAAATATGTCTATATTGTATAATATTATTATCATATTAATAATATTGTTATTTGTTTTTTTATATTATATTAACATTATTACTATTACTGTTCATGCCATGAACCATGATGACATTACATAAGAAATGGGTTATACTGTATAAAATGCAGTTGTATATACGTCATGAGAATAACCACGGAATAATAAGGTACAGTAGTAAGCTGTAACGACGATGATGACGTGTCAAAACAGCACAGTCAACAGTCACCCGGATGGGCTACTTGCTGGTAAAATCTATCACAAACTCTGTGGGTATACACTAAAAATGGGTCTTTTTCGTTATTACTAATGGTCGATTCTAACAGGAAGGCATGCTTCTCAGGTGTTGTCTGGCGTGCTGACTCCAGTGTTGCTCATCATTGTTACTGGATATGCCATTGGTTATACAGTCATAGGGGTAAGGTTTGGTGGTTTTGTGAAGTTTGGTTGGTTTACCCCTGCGACATAAATGCCGTAATACATTAACATCACCAGTGGATGTAGCATACTAAACTCCATCACATAATACAACATCAGTAAAAACGAATAATAACCCCAAAACCAGACACATATGCTCAAACAAAAGAACCAGACGGGTGATACACACAGACCAACAAACGACTCAAAACCACTTATTCACCTCCGTATACAGTAACGGGCAACTTGGGGCAACATGGCAATTTCGTGATTATGTTGAATGATGATTACAACGTTAAATTACGCCATATAATTAATGATATACAGGATACTAGTAGTATACAGTAAAACAGTTATTATTCTGTTACTGGCTACTCGTTATGTAATAACAGATTACTGTTTGCTATATTCTCTACTGATGTCTTTAAAATATGAGTTTGAAAATCCAAGGGATGATTATTATTTTAGTGAATGACGTGTGTGTGTGTGTGTGTGTGTGTGTGTGTGTGTGTGTGTGTGTAAGAAAAAAACTTATTACAGTTAAAGATTACTTTTACCCATAACACTGCGAAAACTGTGGAAGCAAATAATTTGTCTATCTGATACGAGCAATAGTAATCACGAATAATAAACATTTCCTTATGTTTACTGTTTCCTACTGTTCGCATGTATTCATGCATGGGTAGTCACTCTCCTCTATGGATGTTCACCCCTCCTCCGACCCTTCCCCCCTCAGGACAGGATCCCACCTTCCCGCAGCATTCCGTGCAGGACATCTATTATAACCCCCTCCCCCTCTGCGGAACTCCTTCACACACTGTTCGTTGCAGCCCCTTCATGCACTCTGTTAGCTGATCAGAAAGGACGGGATGAGGTTAGGCCTGGACTGGCAGGGGGGTGGGGGTGGCCGTAGGTCCGAACAGGTGACTTGGGGTTACATTTGGAAGAGGGATGGTTTGGTTAGAGTAGTAAGGGATTAGGTTAGGTCATGGTTAAGTGTAGGATGGGGTTGGGTTAGGACGGGAAAAGGAGAAGGTTACATGCGGAGGGAGTAGGTGATGTTAGGTTAGGAATACGTTTGGTCGGGTTAGGAAGCACTAGTCTTTAGTCATGTTTCCATACATGGCAGGGAGTGGAAGGACGAAGAACATGTCCTGGGGCAAATGAAGTCAAGGGTGAGTGGTTGAGGTAAATAAACATCTGAGGGTGGGGGGGGGGCGGAGATGTCCTAGACTCTTCCATGCACATTGACAATCTATAGCACTCCAGACAAAGTATCAAGATCATGAGATATTCACAGTAACGAGTTTTGGTGGGCTTACTTGCATAAAGATGATGCGTTCAGGATAGGGCAAGGCATATGCCCTTACGGTTGGGAGCATCATCTCCTCGAGGATCTGTAGATACTGGTCAGCTGTAAACCGTCCAGTAATTTCTGCCAGTTCTCCAATGCCATATAGGTGGGTCCATCCCCAAACGTTGCAGGTCACATGTCCACTTCTTGGCACTTCTACTATGTGTTCGGGTGCATACCTTGTATTGTGTGGTCGCCAACAACGTGAACGTCCCTGTGCAGTGGATGAAAATGTTTTTTCATCAGAAAATATAACTCTGACCCAGAATGTCAGGTCTTCATCAACATACTGCTGGGCAAACTGCAGTCTTGCTGTCTTATGTCGCTCAAGGAGTTTTTCCTTCTTGGCTGGCGTCCTGTGGTGATGACCTGCAGCGCGTAACCTTCTCATCACAGTGTCCGCAGATATGTTCAGATGATGTTGGTCTTGCATGGCCACTGCATTTGTGATTGGTTTTCTAATAACCTCTCCCTCGATCCTCCTGTCTTGTTCTGGGGTCGTGCACTTTGGCCTCCCTGGTCTAGGCAGGTTTAGGACATTTCCCGATGTCCTCCACCTCTGCAGCCACCGGATAATTGTTGTTCGATGGCACCCTACCTCCCTCGCTATGGCTGAAACCGAGAAACCTGCTTGCCTCAGTACGATGATCTGGCGTCACTGAGCAAGTCTGTCTTGTGTCAAGTTCATTTTCTGAGCGGATGTTAACTGTGTGGCATCTAAATATTGACTGACTCTTGGTAATGCCAGGAACCACCTCATGGCCTCGGCTTGACTAGCTTATGCAGTTTAACCACCAGAGTCAGACAAGCTGTCTTCCAGTCCCTGTTGCCCAACGTTATCCTGTGTTTTACTTATCGGCAACACTATGCTATTATCACACATGGGTTATTAGTAGTAACTAATAGTACTGACATATAACAGAGTTTGTAAAGTAAGTGATTACGTCGAGTAAAGGAACGAACACCCCACCGATCTCTACAAACATCAAGTTACAGCTTCCAATTGTTTAATGTGACACACTGACTGGACACAACCGTCAACGTGATAAATTGTGATTACAGACCTCCCTATCATACGATTCTATTACTATCTTACATCAATCTGCGTTCAGATCGTGGTGTATGAAAGACTGTACTATAGAGCAGAGGTTCTCAAACTCTTTAGTGGGCGACCCTATTTAGAATATTTCAAGACTTCGTGACCCACAGGGTAAAATAATCAAACACACACACACACACACACACACACACAGAGTTAACGAGAGAGTGAATGAGAGAACGAGAGAATAAGTGAGAGTGAGAGAGTTTGTATGAGAATTAGTGAGTGAGTGAGTGAGAGAGAGAGAGAGAGAGAGAGAGAGAGAGAGAGAGAGAGTGAGTGAGGGAGGGAGTGAGGGAGAGAGTTGGTAAGAGAGTCAGTGAGAGAGTGGGAGAGTGAGAGTGAGTCAGTGAGAGAGTGAGTGTGAGAAAGAGAGAGAGAGAGAGAGAGAGAGAGAGAGAGAGAGAGAGAGAGAGAGAGAGTGTGTGTATGTGTGTGTGTGTGTGAGAGAGAGAGAGAGAGAGGGAGGGAGAGAGAGAGAGAGAGAGAGAGAGAGGGGGGGAATGTAACCGGTATATAGCCTATCGTAGTTATTATGAATATGCTAAAAGTGTAATAAATACTCTTTCACTTACGTAAATAAAATACATTGAAAGTATTAGGCCTATTCTATGTCCCTGCAACCCATCAGGATTCCTCTGGCGACCCACCTTTGGGTTGCGACCTATAGTTTGAGAATCACTGCTACAGAGTAAAACGTCATGTATTTTCTTTCCATTTTCATAACAAAACCATTATTTCCCAGGACAACAGGATGACGGAGGAGTGGTTGAGACAATGCGAAGAGGCCTTACTCTCTGGCCCTTGAATGTGGGGAGGGGGAGGGTAGACAAAGGAATGGGAACGAGGGAGGCGGGAGGGGGGGGGGTGAAACTGGGGTGCGGCGGTGCCACATATACCAACCTGCTCGTCGAGCCGGTCGCTCTATTTTTGCTGGAGACTGTACATGGTCTTTCTGGAGTACAAAGAAAGATTGAACTAAAACGAATAGAATTTGGGTGTTAGCCTTTTTAGCCAGTAATGGCGGGAACCCCTGCTAGTATATATATATATATATATATATATATATATATATATATATATATATATATATATATATATATATATAATATTAGAGAGTATTATAATAGAGAGAAACAGACAGACAGACAGACAGACAGATAATAAATAAATAGATAGAAAAGTAGTCAGATAGATAGATAGTTAATGACTTCCTTCTGTCTTCCAGCTTACTTCTTGGGTCTCAGGTTTGTTTTCATTTTTCCTTAACTTTTAACATTTCCAATTATTTCGTCTCACTGATTCCTTTCCTGGCGTTTTCTCCTTCTCAGTCGTGTACAGTCGAGGTCAAAAATTGCCCAGTACTTCACCTCTGCGATTCTTTCTTTTCCCTGGTGGCTAATATTCTCTGCTGCCCTGCTTACACTCGTAGATCATTCTCTTACCGTGTGTATGATGACCATGAGGATGCCCAATTTAAATATGGGAACATTTCTAGGATCTGCCCGGTCAGTCGGTCACACCCTAAAGATTTTCAAACGCAAGACTATGAATGCCTCATATGATGTTTCTCCTTAGCTGAACTCCCTATGATCTGGCATCTGTCTAGTACCTCTGCACTTGTAAATATTTTTCTTTTGGAGATAAATGTCTTAAAATTTAGAGATCCTTTCCTGACTGTTGGAGTTAGAAATAATCTTCATTAATCCCGTCATTGTTACGTATCATCACTATTAAAAAAATCGTTTGTATAAGCAAGAAAGAACTCGAAACATGTTTCCGTACTTTAGGAATAAAACAACAGTAGACTGCCTGGGCATGTTTGAACTGCTAGATACCCGGCATATTATTAGGCCAGTGGTTCTCAACTGGTGGTCCATGGTGACTTTTTGGGTGGTCCACAGGACGTTCACTATATTTGGTAATAAACTGGAGATTGGTGCATATATATTTAAATTTATTGAAAACTCAGTACGAAAAATTTTATCAAAATAAATAATTGGCCATTCATTTTATTGTATTATTCCTATTGATTATTCCAGTATGATTGGTACTTACCCAAATCTGTCAACACGTGTAGTCAGATGTCTTCTGTCATTTGCATCAACTTCCATGTGTGAGAGCAGATTTTCATGTTTGTTGCACATTAAGTCCAAACAGAGGAATCGGCTTGCAGTGGAAAGCGATATTCATTGTGCATTACCAAGTACCACTCCTAACATTAAAAAGCTTGTCAGTGAGAAAAGAATCCAAAAGTCTGGTTGCAAAGAAAAATGTTGGTTGTATACTCCTACATAAATTCAAAATTCTGTTCGTTAGAAATAAATTTCACAGCAAAATGTTAGAGAAGTATTCATGTATTTCCTGGAAATTATGTTTGGAAGAAATATATTTCAGACCGAAATGTCAGCTGTCTAATATTTTATATCATTTCTCGAAATTCTGTTTGTAAGAAATATATTTCTAACCAAAATGTTTGTTGTCTATGCCTTATTTATCATTACTCAAAAATGAAATGGTCCACGATATTTTTTTTTAATTGGGCTGGTGGTCCATGGCCTGACACGAGTTGAGAAGCACTGTATTAGGCCATCTTAGAACTTACCAACACTTATTAAGCTATCAAGGAAGTTACTGACTAATTTGAATTTACAAATTCTATATCCAAGGCTATTGTTTATGTACAAAAACGGCTGTTGGCTGGTTTATCCTTGATTTGAGATATAAACTGCTATCTACAAAAAAGATCTGCCAACAGAAACCCAACTGGAGGTTTCTTGTTGTGTTGCAGGGACGGCTCAGTCGGCTGCTGTGTGTGGATGTGGCACTGTAAAGCATGAAGTAGGTTGTGGGAAGTAGAAAATGAATGAATAATGAGGAACAAAAGTGATTACGTTGACTGACTGTTCTCCACTACAATGAAGTTGATCAGTGGAGTGGAAGAGGAACGTTATATATGGACCAACTAGTTTATAATTGTCGTAGAGTTGTTTATCGACGAATAATTGATTATATGCAATACTGTTGCAGAGTTAGCAACAAGTAAAATTTAATATATAAAACTATTTGATATTTGATTGGTAAAAATCATTTAGTACATAAAACTGGTCCAGAGCTCATCAGGATATGGTATAATTTGATGCATAAATCTTTCGCAAAATTTATTTGAAAAGATGATCTAAATGGCGCATTGACTACTGAAGTCCGATGACAGATTTGCCTAGTATTGTTGCTACGTATAGAAAGTTTTATTCAGCTTAGGAGAGACTGGAGACTTACAGATGGGACTTAAGTCATCTCTTTCATTCCAGGGGCATTCTTCCAAACTCAGTAAAATCATCTCGAAGTACCAAGCACATAACACAAAGTACACAAGACAGACGATGTTAAGATGCCGAATTATTCGCACATCTGAGGTAGACTGTAGCACCATTCGAACAGGGCGGTACTTCTGAGGTGGATGGCAAGCTGGTGATAGGAAGAGCTCGTGTTCCCGTTTCACCAGCTCTCAGGACCTGTTCCTGACCATCTCCCTTTGCTTAACATTTTCAGTGTTTTTATTAACACAGACAGTAGGCCAGCATACTCTCATAATACCTCAACCTCCAACTGTCTACATCACACTACGTGCACATTAGATATCACACTTTCTATTTCTATCCCCCATTAGCAATGGCTACTGCATTATTATAAGCAAGTTCAGTGGTGTCTCGACTGCCATCACTGGCAGGGTAGGGCTGGCGGCACAGGGTTCTTCTCCTGGTTGTAGTCAAGCGATTGTGCCGACAGCCGTTGTTACACTGTTCAAGTTCGCCAGTGGAGAAGCGCAGGTCCGGCCTGATATTTCACTAATATCCGTGGTCTTAGTACCAATCTGAATTCCATTCAGTTTTTCCTCAAATCTATAATATCCCCTCTAGCCCTGTTCCTCACGGAAACCAAAATCTCTCCCTCTTCTGACATATCCCAATTTTGTTTTCCTTGTAACCATCTCAAACTTCCGCAACAAGCGTGTCACCTGTTGTCGTATCAGATCTGAAATTGAAGTTAACACTGTTTTCAATTTCATATCAGCTAACTTTTGTTGTTCATTATACACACTATATTTCCTGAACATTACTAACTATATCTGTATAGTTTCTCACTCCTCCAATACTGCTTTAAAACCTAACATATCTGACTCCATATCCACACAGTTGACCAACCTAAACCTCATCCTTCTCACCGGAATTACCGTTTTGGGTGATTTTAACGTCCCTAATGTACAATGGTTATTCCATTCTGTTAGGACGGACGTTATTGGTCTAGAATACAGGCTGTTTGCAGACTTGTTTAATCTCACGCAATTGGTAAAAAACAACCAGAATACCAGATAATTCTGACCATAATTTCTACCTCTTGGACCTATTTCTGATAAATAACCCATACCATTACAGAATAGACATACTGTCACCACTTGGATCGTCCGACAACAATGTCACCAAAGTCTCATTTGTCAGTTGCCCCAAACCTCCACGTTCTGAACCTGCTGGGGTGACCAGATGGCACTTTGATAGGGTGGACTGGGATGGATTTAGGAATTATCTTGCTTATATTCCATGGCAATCTTTCTTCTCCAGTGACATCGATAATTATTCTACCCAGTCCCACATTAATGATTTAATGCAAGCTGGTATGGAATTGTTCATACTCAGTCAACAATTTGCTAAAAAATCAGATGCCCCAAAATGGTCTGACAGCAACTGTGCCAAAGCAACGACTCACAAGTACTTATAACTTCTATTAAAAAAAAACAAAACCCGAATCACTCAGCCAAATTAAAATGGCCAGAAACCATGAAAAGGGAGTAATAAATCTCATAATATCAAACTTTCCTCACAACCAAGCATCGAGACTATCAAATAAACCTAATGACAATAGGAAACTCTGGTGAACTTTCAGTTCTTTCAATAATAACTTTAAGTCATCAATAGTTTCCACACTTAAATACTCGTATTCAGATGGTAACACTATGAATGACCCACGTGGCAATGCGAACATCCTTGCCAGTGAGCTACACAGGCCAGAAATTTTATCTCTGAGGAAGTCAGCCAGGACGCCCCTGTACTAGAACTCCAATTAAGATACAGGCTAGATATGTAATATCCATCCTAGACAATTTATCATTCAACAAAGTTCCATGTCCAGATGGAATTCCTCCAACTGTTTTCAAAAAGTGTTCCCCAGAACTTGCTCCTGTTCTAGCTAAATTATTCAGAAACTGCATACGTACTTCTTCATCCCCTGATTTTTGGAATGAAGCCAACATCATCCCAGTTCCGAAGAAAGCAAGTTCCTCTGACCCTTCTGATCACTGACCAATAGCTCTCACATCCTCTCTTGGTAAAGTATATGTGATTGTAATTAATAAGCACATTGTGAAACATCTGGAATCCAACAACTTAATTTGTGTCGGACAGTATGGTTTTTGCCACGAAAGATCCACTGTTGATATACTCAGTCTCCTGACTCATACCATCCATCAAACAATTGACTAGCATGGAGAAATCCATGCAGTAGTTCTTGATATTTCTAACGCTTTTGACAGAGTGCAGCATCGTTCCTTATTACCCAAATTCTCTTGCTATGTTTTGTCATCGCTTATTGCTCTGATTTCCTCATATCTCGGTGACAGAAAGATAAAAGTAGATGATGCATATTCTAATTTCTACTCGATTAATGCCATCGTGGAATAAGGATCTGTTGTGGCTCCAACCCTATTCCTATTGCATATTAATGATCTCTTATCTGTCACCAATAATCCCTTTCATTCATATGCAGATGACCCAACACTTAAGAGTTTACTCAAACTTAATCGCCCATTCACAAAGTTTAATATCTCTGACACAACTCAGAACAGCATTCTTCATTAATCAAGACTTATCTGAGCTCACTGAATGGGGACAAAATAACATAGTCTTATTTAACGCTAAGGAAACTAAATATATGCAGTTTAAAAATAGACAGATAATGCCTAATTCCTATATTTCTTTGAATGCTACTAAAATTCATATCTCTAAAAGTAATGAAATTCTCGGTGTTTCACTTAACAAAGAACTCAGCTGGACCTCTTATGTTAGGTCACTTGCTAAAACCGCTTAAAAGAAACATGGAGTATTGTACAAAGTCCGTAACTTCTTTGCTGACGAACAGTTAGCTATAATTTACAGGAGTCATATAGGCTCTCAGCTAGAATATTGCTCTCCCTTGTGGAGCGGACGTGGAGAGTTTCACTAAAAAAAAAACAACTGGTCAAAATTCACAATAAAGCTATTAGAATTATTGATAGCCCTGCTACTACAAATGAACTACCTCGCCTACAAGAAAGTAGGAATGATGCCTCCCTTGCATTATTTTACAGACACCTTTATGGCAAATGCTCAGACGAAGTTGCATCCATTGTGCCACCTACTTACGCCTTCCTCCGCACGACACGGGCATCTAATAGGGCTTATGACTGGACTATTACACTACCATGTTGCAGAATTTTTTCCTACAAGAATTCTCTTATTCCCCAAACTGCATCTCTTTGGATCTCGCCTCCACAGAATGGTTTCCCTCCGAACTTCAACCCACGGCTGTTGAAGTCGAACTGCAACAGATTTTGTTTTAATGCAGGACACGTGTAATCTGGTTTATGGATTACTTGTTTTTTTATTCATTTATTATACCTTCCTCTGTTCTGTTATTGTAAAAATAAGAGTTGACAGTATTTTCTGAATGACGTAAGAACTTTCAATTTCGATGTCAGCACATAAGAAACCATGGCTCAATCACTTTTTTTTTTTTTTTTTTTTAAATTAAGGACACCTTCTATAGGATAAAAGAAATACCATAACAGACCCCCGATATCTGTTTTGTATGTAGATGTTTATCCGTCTGTCAGTCTATCTGTGTATGTGTGTGTCTATCTATCCATCCCTCTCCCACCGGCTGCATATTTGATATGAAGGAGTGGACAGGTTTTATTCTAAATCATGTTATACAATCTGGTGTTGCTGAATTTCCATTTCATCATATTCATAGAATCCGATATTGCTGAATGGATCTGATGGTATTTATTCTATTTATGTTTCTTTTGGTGAAACCTTCAGAACGATTATGAATTTTATATTTTATGTTTTGTATCTATAAATATTATTATTCAACCCAGGAAATACTTCCCTTCAGGGGTGAAATGATTATATAACTTTTCAAGCTCGAAGTAACTCTCCTCATCTCCGGTAAGTCAGCTGGTGATAGAAATACATTCACATGCACACAAAACATACGTTATCAAGAATGATTCATTCACACCTATGACACAGTTATTGTATTCTTTTTCTTCTCCATTTTTTTTTTCAGCACTGTGGGAACTTTTCGGACAAGAAATAATAGATATAGCACTACAACTGGATACGACCTGTAAGGGTTTCACTCCGAGGAGTGGTTAGGGTTATTGCTCACAAATTGCCACTCAGAGGCAAGCAAAAGCTTATCCACGTCTTAAATGCCAGGATTAAACAGGTCTCTGCGATCCTTGCCAAGAAAAACAGGATTGAAGTCAGAGTACTTAAGTACATAAATAAATAAAGAAATAGATAAATAAATGAATAAACTAGTATATATATATATATATATATATATATATATATAGATATATATATATAGATGTATACACTACGCTTATATATATATATATATATATATATACATATATATATATATACACACACACACGCACAGTACCTCTCTCCCAGTGTGTGTGTGTATGTGTATGTGTGTGTGTGTGTGTGTGTGTGTGTGTGTGTGTGTGTGTGTGTGTAAATGTACAAATAAATGAATGTTGTCAGAAAAAAGTGCATGATCAGGGATTTGGTAGCCATTTTTAACGTGACAGCGTCCGGACTGATTCAGTCGGATACGTTTATGTGAAGCTACAGAATGTGGTCAAAGTTTTTGGCGTATCAGATATAGCAGGATTCCGGGGGTTTGAATGATGAGCGAAGTGAATGGAAGTGTTGTCCATTGGACTGGGCAAACTTAGGCTGTCTGGACGTTGCTATCCCTCACCCTGCCCCAGAGTGAGAAAGGAGGTCTGGATGATGATGGCGATGAATATATATATATATATATATATATATATATATATATATATATATATATATATATATATATATATATATATATATATATATTGTTGAGAAGCTGGATTGTTTGTTAGACTGTGCTAGAGAATTCCCGTTGTTTCTCATAGTTCCTTTACGAGTCATAGTTGCCAGTTAGCCTGCTGTTAGTGAGCGTAGTTATTTTGGAAGCTGTACATTAATTTTTGTGCCCTTTTTCTTTATAATGTCTTTTTATGTGATTGTTATATTATTACTCTTATCTTAGTTGGTATGCTAAGTATTTTAGAGTGTTATGCAGTGTAAGAAAACTCTGGATATTTTGGATATCTCTGAGTTGGTAACTGTTGCTTCTCCTTGAATGTAAATAATTCTAGAACAATGCAAGCTTATAAGGATAAAGAAGAGACTAAGTCAGTTTTCAGTTCTGTTTGAGTGTAGTTCAGTGTGAGTACAGTGTCAGTGCAGTTACTGAAGTTTGTATATCTTTGGTACTTATGAAAATAGTGAAGTGTTGTTGGCAAGCATTAAATGTTATTGTAATCAGAGAAGTTTGTATCTTTTCGGTACTTGTGAAATCAGTGAAGTGAAGTTGGCAAGCATTAAGTGTAATTGTTTGGAAGATAAAGACAGTGAACTTAAGAAGCCAATGTTAATTTACAATGCCTGAACTGATCCTGTGTACTGTACACAGAAAGGCTGCCTCTAGGAAGAGCAACTCACTGGGCAACGTCCTTCCCATACTGATCTACTGCTGTTGGAGCCTGCAGCAGTGAGGGACGGGGATGTAACAGTGGTGTCTGGAATGGGATCAGCAAGGGCTGCAGTGAGTCTGACCTTCGACTTGGAGGCATAGTGTACAGACAGGAGGCCAAGCTAGGCAGGAGAAGTGATCACGGGGTGCAATTATGAAGCTATTACAAGCACAACTACAGGCACAGAATGAGGGACAGAAAGAATTTGAAGGCACAAAATAAAGAACTCAAAGAACAATTACAGGCACAAAGTGTACAATTACATGCACAGAACGAAGACAAGAAGCATTACAGGAGCAACAGAAGGATTAACGGCTGAGGATGCAAAGTCAGCTAGATGCTTCCATGGGGGAAATGAAGGAATAACAACAGTTGAGGGAGGATGTATACGCTGAGCTACGGCAGAAGTATGAGGTAAACAATAAGGTGATGGAGTGCAGACAGTGTGTAGAAAACCAGCTGAAGATTAGTGAGGGGATAATGACAAAGTGCAGACAGCATGTAGAAAAACAAGTTGAAGACAATTAGTGAGGGAATAGTGATGGAGTGCAGACAGCATGTAGATAACCAGTTGATGCATGTAGTCGACCATGTGAAGATAATTAGTGGGAAAAATGAGGCTGTAGGGAAATACTGCACTGCAAAGCCTCAGGCTAGTGTACAGTAAGGGGGAGTGAAAAAATGAAAAATTGAATTATGGCATGTAATACCCCCTAAAAGTTGTCATTTGTCCCACATATCTTGCACGTAAAATTTGGCATTCTAAAACCAACATTTTCTGCCATCTACCAAAATTGCTAATTTTATATGCCAGGACGTGTTCAGCCATATCAAATACATTAGAGGAAAAGGCAAATAAGGTTTCAGATACATGCTTCTCAAGTGCTTTATGAGTACCTGAGTGTATATATTATATAATGCATATAATACTTCTAGTTTGTTAAGCCTACTATGTTCTGCTGCATTTCTTATGTAGTGTGAGTGTTGGAGCATGGTGACATGATGGCTGAGCGTCATCCAAGAAAATCTCCGGCATGCCAGATTTTCGGTAATCCTCATAGAATGACCTTGCACAGGTTGCCAGCCATTGAAGACATGCTAATTTACTATCAGTGGGTCAGATTGGCTTAGAAGAGTAATTATTTAAAAAAAAACACAAACAACTGTTGCAGAAGTGTCTAATGTCCTGGCTGTCAAAATTAAAGAAATTTGGACCCGAGCATCAATACATACTGTGACATCAACCGGCATTATACAGCTGATACGAAATTACTACAATAAACATCTCAAACTTGTGAGATACTGAATGTCGAAAAGAAATAAACAGTATGAACAGAAAGTCACCGAATTCAAGGAGCAAGCCAGGAGGATTCTCGACCTTGCAGCATGCAAATGTGGTAATCATTCATCATGTTCGTGTGAAAAGTCTTGCAAGGTTCCACGTCCTGAACTGTCTTTTCTTGAAGATCAACGAACCACACGCAAGATGATGATAGGGCCACTTGACAGCAAGACTACAAAGAGGTTACGGAAGCGTCTGAGCAGAAAGTGGAAGGAACAAGACAGACTAGCCCAGTATCACCTTGAAGCTAGTGCCAGTTCATCGACATCAAAGAAAAATGAAAGCAGCTTTAGCAGTTCTGCAGAAAATGAACCTGATGAAAGCACAGATAGTGACATGAAATATTGTCTGCTACTGTTGCATGTACTTTTCAAGCATTACACCCTGCTACTGCTGCGTGTACTTCTCATGCAGCATCACAGCTGAGACGTCGGCTAGAGAATACTGCTAGGGCTTCAGAGCAACATACAGTTTTAGATAGAGCAGTGGCAGAGATAGCATCTGCAGTCTTGGAAGACTATGGCATAGTAACATCTGAGGACTGCAGTGATGTCATCGACAGAAGCAGTTAGAAGGGAATGGCAGAAGTATCGTGAAACCATCTGTATGAAGCAGCATGTCTTACTGCCGAAATGCAGGGCCTATATTTTGATGGTAGAAAGGATAAAACACTGGCTCTCCAAACAGATGATGGCACAGCTCCCTGGGGAGTGACTGTAGAGGAACATATATCACTGGTACAGGAGCCTGGCTCCAACTATCTGCCACATTAAAACTGAAGGTGGCAGTTCTGCAAGCATAAAGCTGGCCATCATTCACTTTTTTGGTGAAATATCATAGATGTTAAAAAGCTGGTAGCAAATGGGTGTTAAGGTACTGCAGTGAACACAGGGAAGAAGGGCAATGTTATATGACTCCTTGAAGAACATGTCAAACTTCCTGTGCAGTGGTTTGTTTGCCTTCTTCATGCAAATGAACTTCCTCTACGTCATTTGCTCGAACATCTGGATGATGCACAACAGGACCAAGGAGCTTCTCAGGGCCAATCGGTTCTTTATTGGCGAATTGTGAGGAAATGTCAATTGTTGCTTTTGGGCCAATAACATGTGAATTTCCGGATGTCAACGTTGAAGATCTGAGTTCGGATCAGCAGTATTTATTGGATATCTGCCAAGCAGCAGTCACCAGCAATTGCTCTGTCCCTTTGTCACATCGTTTGCCAGAAAACTAGTTATGTCCAGCTGGGTTACACTGGCCAATCGAGTTCTGCGTTTGTATGTTGTGACAGAAAGGCCTGGCGATTATCTCAAAACAGTTGCTGAATTCATTCTGAAGGTTTATGCTCCAGTCTGGTGCACGATCTAGTCCAAGCCTTCAAGCAAGGATGGCTCTAAGCACCTGTGGATGCAACTTAAGAGGTCATGCTACCTGTCACAAGATCTGAAAACTGTAGCTGATTCAGTGATACAGCGAAATGGCTACTTTGGCCACCCTGAGAACCTTTTCCTGACCGTGGTAACCGAGGAGCGACAACATATCAGGGAGCTGGGAGTTTGATGAATCATGTGAGCTCGAGCCTCCAAGACACGTCAACGTGATATCAGACGTTTTCAAGTACCATCTCTAAATCTCAATGCAAAGGAGTACATTGATTTGACTGACTGGCAGAAATGTGTCCTGACTGAACCTCCAAGCACAAAATCAATTTCCGATGTTGACCTGGAAAGTATGGTTAATATCGAACAACTTTTGCCACTGAAATTCCATGTTTTCCATGTCATACACAAGCAGTGGAAAGGTGTGTAAAGGCAGTCACAGAGGCAACAATAGCTGTTGTTGTACAAGAAGCAAGGGATGTCTTTATTCGAGCAAGAATACATGCTCTAGCTATCATGCCAAAAAGAGTGAATATTGCACCACACAGTAACTTTTTAGATTTGTTGTAAGTGTTGTACTTGCTGGCTTAAGTTGCACATATTGGGTCATGTACATTTATACATTGCATATTATAATGTATAATTGTCTATTGTACTGTATAATACAATGAGTGCCGAGGATTTGTGTCATTTGTGTCACCGGTTGGTAAAAAACAGATGGTAGAGGACAGAAAATTTTGTTCTATTTCAATAAAGTTTTATATCATTAATGAGTAATAGCTCTGGCAACTTTTGGTACTGTAGGTATTACATCCAATAACGCCGTGACTTGATTTGTGGCCCTTTTTCACTCCGCCCTAGTGTGCAGGGAGCATATAAAAAGAATAGACTGTGTATGGTGAATCTTGATGGTCCCAAAGCATCTAAAGGGTTGAATAATAAGAAGGCAGAAGTTTAAAATCCTGGACTTAATTATGATGACACATTTTTTAGGCCCCAAACCACGTACTACATGGGGGTCCATTTAAACAGAAATCTCAGGAATTTGATGGGAAGCTTATCGTGTGAAGAGTGAGTGACTTGCGGATCAGAATGGCTGGGATGATAGGCAGAAGGCAATGCAGCTTGCCACAAACCTCAAGGGTGCTGCAGTGGAGATTCTTGGCCAAATGTCAGTGGAGGACAGACAGAGTTATCAGTCCCTAGTAGAAGTGCTGGAGCACAGATATGGGACCATGTACCAAACTGAGGTTTACAGAGCAAGATTCTAGACCCGTGTACTAGATCGAGGCGAATCCCTACAGCAGCTTGCTCATGACCTGGAGAGCATGGCATACATGGCATACCCTAGAGCAGCACCTAACCTGTTGGCTATTCTTCTGAGGGACCACTTCATCGATGGTCTTGACAGTGCAGAGTTGAAAGTGCAAGTGAAGCAGACCCAACCCAGAAGCATGCAAGAACACTAGCCATGACCCTAGAATTTGAGTCCTACGTCAGGTCCAGTGCGTCCACTGTTCAGGCAGGTCGTAGTGCGGGATTTGAGGCAAGAAAGGCACAGGTACGTGAAGTGAAAAAATTTGAAGGAAGTTGCTGGTACTGTGAAGAGCCATGACATAGGAAAGAGCACTGCTACAAGTGGAAGAGGGAACGGGAGAAGATCAGAGAGAGTTGCTGGGACTGTGAGAAGCCAGGACACAAGAAGGTGGATTATTACAAATGGAAGAAGGACGGTAAGAAGAAGGCTGCAGAAGATGGAAGGACTGATGGCAAGCAGTGTAGCAGGAATGAGAAACTTGGCAAGAAATGCCGCTGTACTGTAGTGACATGGCCAGCGTCAGATGAAGAAGACTTGAAGAGGATGTAGATGGAGGATGCAAATTTACAACCAGTGCTAGAGTGGCTGCAGCGAAGTACAGTGTGACCATCTTGGGAAAAGGTTTCCAGGTTCAGGTCTGTGACTGACAGTGAGACCTTCGTTTGAACAACAGACTACTGGAGCATCAGTGGGAGACTCTCGATAGCCTCAGCGAGTATTGGCAACTGCTGGTTACGAAGCTGAGGTCTAAGATCTTGGATGAGTCCCATAATCAGATTGCTAGTGGGCACCTGAGAGTGAAGAAAACTCTAAGTCGTCTGCGAAAGAGGTTCTACTGGACTGGTATGCGGCAGGATGTTGAAGAATAGTGTCAGGCCTGTGATGTATATTGTGCCAAGAAAAGATCCAAGAAACATGGTGGTGCCCCTCCTCAGCTGTACCAAATCGGTACACCAATGGAAAGAGTTGTGGAGGACATTGCTGATTCTCTGCCACTCACTTAAAGAGAAAACTGGTATAAATGAGTCACCATGGATTATTTCACAAGTGGTTAGAAGCCTATGTCATCTCTGATCAAGAGGCTGTGATCTTTGCTAAGGTGTTGGTTGATCAGTTTTTCTCTCGTTCTGTCCTGCCACAAGAGTTACATTCAGATCAGGGTGGAAACATCGAGTCTGCTGTGTTCCGTGAGTGCTGCATGTTACTGGGGATCAAGACGACCAGGACGACCCCACTAAGGCGACAGTCAGATGGGATAGTGGAGAAATTCAACTAGACCCTAGGACATGAACTGGCTAAGTACTGCACAGAGGGACAAATGGAATTGGACCAGAAATTACCTGCAATGTTGATGGCATATTGATCTGCATCCCATGAGTCTACTGGCTACACCCATGCAAAACAGATGTTGGGCCACGAGTTACGTTTACCTGTTGACTTGTTAATGAGAAAACCACCTGGTGAAGAGCAGCCTACAGACACCTCCAGCTATGCAAAGCACCTTCAGGAAATGCTGGCTGAGGTACATCATCAGGTGCAAGGAGCCCTTAAGCTTCCAGGAGAGGTGATGAAATGCAAGTATGATGCCATGGCAAGTGAGGTGAGCTTCAAGGATGGTAATAATGTTTGGTTATACAGTCATCAGCAGAAGAAGGGACAGTCACCGAAGCTGCACAGCCTGCGGGACGAGCCTTACACCGTGTTGGACCACCTATCAGACATAATGTACTGGATTCGGGGAGGCAGGAAATCTCGCCCAAAGGTGGTACACAATGAGCCGTCTGTAGCAATACAATGGGCCAGGACAGTACAGCTGGGACGTCTCTCAGCAAATCGTGCTCTCCCGCACCCAAAGATGTTCAGGAGGATCAAGGAGCTAAAGTACAAGAGGATGATGACAGTTTCCCGAAGGAAGACGTGAATCTGGAAGAGAACCAAGACAATCCAGGGGGAGTGGACTGTGTGGAGGATCAGGGACGCCATCAGCAACGGCATGGGAGAAGACCTGATTAGCTGAAGGATTATTTTGTGTATAATTAAATGTTTAGTTTGGATTAAGGATTATGTTTGTATACATCGTGTAGTTTTGTCAGGACGACAAAGGACTAGGGAGGAGGTAGTGTTGAGAAGCTGGATTGCTAGTTTGATTGAGCTGGAGAATTCCCGATGTTTCTCATAGTTCCGTTACGAGTCAGAGTTGCTAGTTAGCCTGCTGCTTGTGAACATAGTTATTTTGTAAGTTGTACATTAATTTTTGTGCTCTTTTTCTCTATAATGTTTTATTTTTGTGATTGTTTCTTAGATTATGTACTCATCATATTTTGTAGGCTAAATGATTTAGAGTGTTATGCACTGTAAGAAAACTATGGGTGTTTTGGATATCTCCGAGTTGGCAACTGTTATTTCTCCTAGAACGTACATCATTCTAGAACAATGCAAGCTTACAAGGATGGAGAAGAGACTAAGTCAGTTTTCAGTTCAGTTTGAGTGTAGTTCAGTGTCAGTGCAGTTAGTGATGATTGTATATCTTCGGTACATATGAAAATAGTGAAGTGTCGTTGGCAAGCATTAAGTGAATTGCTGTTAGTGAACTTTGTATCTCTTTGGTACTTATGAAATCGGTGAAGTGAAGTTGGCAACCATGAATTGTATTTATTTGGAAAAAAAAAAGAAAAGACAGTGTACATAAGAAGCCAGTGTTCATTTACAACGCCTGAGCTGATCCTCTGTACTGTACACCAAAAGGCTGTCTGTAGGAAGAACAGCTTACTGGGCAACGCCGTTCTTATACTGATCCACTTCTGTTGGAGCCTGTGGCATTGGGAAGTGGGGACGTAACAATATATATATATATATATATATATATATATATATATATATATATATATATATATATATATATATATATCATGCAATTTTGAGTATATTTTGTTCTATAACATATACTCTCGCGACCCCAGTTCAGTACCCACCATTCGGCTGTTTAAGTGTAAGAGTTTCGTGACTGGCATGTGCCATTGACTGAGAGATTCGCAGGGCGAAGGAAGACGAGTATTATTAGCTTATACTGTACTATATAAAAATCCCATATCCTATCAGTACAAACGAGTTTTAAGAAGAAACTTTACGTAGTCTATTGATTCTTTAACACCAAGTCATGCATTCCTGCAATTCTTTTGCACAAATCGACTGTAAATTAAGGATTTAATTTTTTTGGCTTGCAAGAGAGTCGGGGGGCAGGAGAGGTGCTGGTGTGTTGTTGCCAGTTATGTAATGTTAAGTTTGTAGGATATTACTATCAGCATTATCATAACACCCACAGCTCATTCAATGGAAAAACATGATTGTACTGAGTGACTTGCATCCCTTTAAGTCAGGAGTAATATTATTATTATTCATTATAATTTTTCTGCTGCAAGTAAACGTGGCACCATTTCTTTCATATGATGTTGACGTGAGAATAGTGACACAGGATTCCCAATGTAACGACTATGCAGATAGACCTATTTTTTGCTTCTACATAGCGGCACTATGTAACATCTGGCAACATGATGTCTAGCTACATTCTAGATATTTTGTCAATTTTAGGTGGTATTCTACAGATTTTATCGTATTTTCTAGCGATGTTTTGCAGTGTTTATTATCTAGCAACATTCTAGTAGTTTTCCAGACTAAACTAGCGAGATTGATTATAAGGACTTGGCAACCATGCGTCTACTGTCATTGGAACGGGAGAAGTTGCAGGCAAGGCACACAATTCAAATACTGTTCTTCGGGTTCAGCTGTTCACTGGGTTCAGCTTCACTTGTTCGTGAAGCAGCATGCCACGTACAGTTGCGGAACAAAGAACCTGAACACAAATGGCGACCCCTGGCAACCATTCCTATAGTAAACATGGAGGTGATAGTAGAAAATCATGAATGGAGGGGCAGCGTTTGTATCGTACTGTGTGATTGGTCGATGCATCACCACCGTCTCTCATTGCCATGTATTCAATTATTGGAGGAGGTTATGAGTATGATCATGCCACGTAGTAGAGATAATAGATATTGACTCAGTGTTATAATGACACATAATATCTTAAGTATTTTACGCAACTGGTAATTATTGATAAACTGTATTGATTTCTGGGTCGCATAATAACACAGTGCAACTGATTATACTCATGGTTGCAACAGCATCAGTTCTGGCCTTCGGTTCGGTATGAGACCGAAGCCTCATTAACTTGAATAAATCATCAATGTTAAGTGAAATATATATTTTATGAGCGTCTATTTCTGTATACTTTACTAATGAAAAAGTAATTGGAAGATTACGTTGGGGTAATAATCTTTATTACTTTGTTATGATTTCACTCAAACAAAGCTTCCTCCTCAAAATACGGACAAAGCTTCATTGAGCACCATCCCTTACCATACTGATGGTGCGAGGAACAGTGTAGTATAGGCATCATTTGTTCATTTAACTGATACTGGCCAAACACTAAGTAATTAATACACAGAGGTCTGCTCCATCAGTGATAAAAACGGATTACTCCTTCATAAGACATAATCTCTGATAATGAAAACATTCCTCATCGGTGATGTCCGTCACAAATTTGAGCTGTTGAGCTGTAGCCTGTAAGGGCGAGGTATAGCCTTTTAAACTGTTTCTCATTTATAAGTTTTTTATATCCTACAACATGCCTACAACCTCTCCGGTGGCCTTCCCTCACATGAGCATCCCATTCAAAATAGCTTAAAAAAAAAAATGGGGGTCTTTTGTGTATACAGTATATAAGAATCATAACAAGCAGTTTAATCCGCAAGTTAGTGTTAACAATAAACGATTTCTCGGATCAGTTGAAACAATCCGCATTAATGGTTCTGAACTCAAGAAAATCTTGGAACCATAGTTTCGTCTGACTTCTCCTGCCAATATGCTGACACTCTCTCGACTCACCTCGGCGATATCAGCAGCAAGATGAACTTGGCCAAGATTGCTCAGCGCGGACGCATCGTGGGTATGAGAGACGCTGGCCTAACACCTTCCGAAATATCACGAGAACTAGGGATATCTCGGACAACTGTGTATAAATGGCTATAGAGATGGGATGAGGAAGAATGTCTTGATGATCACCCAAAGTCAGGACGCCCTAGAGAAACCACACCAGCTCAGAATGAAGCCATACGAGAAGCAGCAGCAGCAGATCCCTTCACGAACGCTGTCGCCATCACGGAACAGCTGCAACTTGAAGTTACTCCAAGGACAGTTCGAAAAAGGTTGCACGAAGCTGGTATCCACCATCGGACGCCGGCTATCAAAGAGAAGTTAAGCGAGAGACACAGGGAACACCGACTTCGCTTTGCTCAGCTTTATGCTGACGAGGACCTGGACTTTTGGGGTCGTGTTGTGTGGAGCGATGAAAAGAGTTTTTGTTCAACATCCCATGGGAAACTTCATTGCTGGCGCAGGAATAACGAAAGGTAAGCTTGTATTGACCATGTATTTCATCTCTTAAGTTAATATCCTATTTTTCCTAATATTCGGTTAATGTAATTCATGTCTCTTATGAACCTTTTGCCTATTATCGAATCCAACATAGCTTCAGTTTTCTCCACTCCTTTTACACCCTTTTGCCCCTGGATAAGTGCCGCAAGGCCTTACCCGGTATATGCTAGTCCTTTTCATAATTTAATTATAATAATGATGATGATTGAAGAACACCATATGAGAAGCCTTTTAATGACGACGTTTCGCTACTGTTTCTTCAGGTGGAAGGCATGTCCCTACAACACTGAAATCCTTATATATACGCTACATGGGGAAGGGTAGAAGCGGGAGGTGGCAAGTGGGGTTGCGGGGGATGAGTGCTGGAAGTGGGTGTGCGGGGAGGTTGGGAGGAATGGAGAAAGAAATAGTGGGCGGGGGTTGTTGTGGCCAGGTTGCCGTTATCTGACAATATTTCAATGATAATGACGACGAAATGAGATTAACAATTTGTGGTAACAATGGAAATAATAAAAATAATGAAGATACAACAAAGATACTAATAGACACACTGAAGATAAAATAGAGATCATAGTAGTCACAATGATAAAACAGATCATATTAGTCACAATGAAGCAAAGATATTAGTAATCACCATCCCTAATGATTATTACTATTACTATTTCTCTCCCTTCCTCCCTACCTCCCCGCACACCGCCTTATATATGTGTGTGGATATATATATTATATTATATATTATATTATATATATATTATATTATATATATATATTATATATTATATTAAATATATTATAGTATATATATTATAGTATAGTATATATATTATATTATAGGATATATATATTATAGTATAGTATATATATTTATTAGTAGTTACATACTGAATAGTCATTAATGCAATATTCGTGATCCAGGTATGCCCGTTCCAACATCTACGAGGTGGCCAGGAGTGGTCACGTGACTGCCCACTTATGGGGCTGGATATTTTTGCACGGTGTGGGTGAACTGACGGACATTGAGGGACGTCTAAATGCAGAAAAATACATTGAAATACTAGAAGAAGTTATGCTTCCTTCGGTACGGGCCTACGCTCTACCCTTTCCGGAGAGGATTATATTCATGCAAGATAACTGCCCCATACACACTGCAAGAATCGTCCGACGATGGTTTTAAGAACAGCAACACGTGGAACTACTCTACTGGCCCAGCAAAGCATGTGACCTTAATCCCATCGAAAACATATGGGCAAATATTGTTAATGTGTGGGAGCCAGCACAGGAAAGAACCTCTCGTGAACTAGTGCAACACGCCAACAGAGAGTGGGAAACAATGAGGAGGAAGCCTGAACTGGTGTTCAGGCACGTAGCATCTGTTCCTGAAAGACTGCGGGACGTGATTGAGAAGGGAGGTGGCTGGACTGGTCACTGAGTATGTCAGCAGGAAGTAATGGCAAGATTTGGGTGCATGTGTGAGTGCATGAGTAATTGGTTATAGAATAAATTAAATAAATCACAGTTTTCTGTTACTGAAACCTCTGCTATATTCATAATTGCAGCAATTTATGTGAATAAAATATCATTTACCATAATGATGGATCCATATAAAGGTCGTCTGTGAGTTGTAAGTTTGAGTACAGCAGGTCAAAAAAAAAAATTATAATAATAAGAAAAACATTACGCCATAGGAGAGCGGAAATAACAAGGTTACAGCACTACTACGGTCTTCTTCCACAGCCTGAAGGAATTAAAAAGTTGTAGAGATGTTAATGTTAATCCATGAAAATGGTTAATGCAGATCCATGAAAATGACTATGAGGATATTATATGTTAGCAAGACAAGTTGTGTATGAGCATAATAATGTAATGTAGGGGAAGAAAACCGCCCCAGAAATAGAAGACCCTTTATGACGAGGAAGGATGAGAAAGAATCATAATAAAGGTAGGGCAGCAAGCAATAAGGAAACGGAGGGAAAGGATTGGCAGTTCAGGAGTTAAAAAGGGGTGGCTGCTGTCTGAAGGGGCACTATAACCCTTAAGGCCCATCCACACGATCGAACAGAGCCCGATGGGCAAATATTGTTACCCAAACCAGGTCCAATACACGCGTTTGGAAGGTTGGTGGTGGGGGAACTGATCCATCTGGTAACACAAGTAAAAAGCGAGAGAAAACAGCTCAAAGGGCACTGCTCGATCGTGTGGACGGGCATTTAGTACTGTAGACCGGACCCACCTACAGGGGTATGAGCACAAAAATGCCTCCTGATGATTCAATGTTATTCTTTTTAATCGAGGTGTATAAATGGTTTAGGACAAAGAAGCTTAATTTTCATGAACATAAATACTGTGGATTTAATATTAGTATATTTTCAGTTCAAAGCATAAGTATCATACACACAAGGGGCATAACTAGTGTCATGTGGAAAGGATCAAATAGGCTAACAAGTATGTAATAAATGTGGACACTATGAATACCTTGAAGATGCACTCGCCCAAAAAACTGTTCAGAACAATTTTCTTGAATTCATTTGTGGGGGAACAGACTATTATTTCAATATGCACATTTGTGGTTTACTGAAATAAAAATTAGATATGATTATATGTTAATACCAGAAAACTTATGCTTGAAAAAGGAAGTAACAAGCAGTCGGAGAGTTTTTTGTGTAAAGTTATTTTGAATGGGATGCTCATGTGAGGGAAGGCCATTGGAGAGGTTGTAGGCATGTTGTAGGATATAAAAAACTTATAAATGAGAAACAGTTTAAAAGGCTATACCTCGCCCTTACAGGTTACAGCTCAACAGCTCAAATTTGTGACGGACATCACCGATGAGGAATGTTTTCATTATCAGAGATTATGTCTTATGAAGGAGTAATCCGTTTTTATCACTGATGGAGCAGACCTCTGTGTATTAATTACTTAGTGTTTGGCCAGTATCAGTTAAATGAACAAATGATGCCTATACTACACTGTTCCTCGCACCATCAGTATGGTAAGGGATGGTGCTCAATGAAGCTTTGTCCGTATTTTGAGGAGGAAGCTTTGTTTGAGTGAAATCATAACAAAGTAATAAAGATTATTACCCCAATGTAATCTTTCAATTACTTTTTCATTAGTAAAGTAAACAGAAATAGACGCTCATAAAATATATATTTCACTTAACATTGATGATTTATTCAAGTTAATGAGGCTTCGGTCTCATACCGAACCGAAGGCCAGAACTGATGCTGTTGCAACCATGAGTATAATCAGTTGCACTGTGTTATTATGCGTCCCAGAAATCAATACAGTTTATCAATAATTACCAGTTGTGTAAAATACTTAAGATATTATGTGTCATTATAACACTGAGTCAATGTCTATTATCTCTACTTAGTGGCATGATCATACTCATAACCTCCTCCAATAATTGAATACATGGCAATGAGAGACGGTGGTGATGCATCGACCAATCACACAGTACGATACAAACGCTGCCCCTCCATTCATGATTTTCTACTATCACCTCCATGTTTACTATAGGAATGGTTGCCAGGGGTCGCCATTTGTGTTCAGGTTCTTTGTTCCGCAACTGTACGTACAGCAATGAAGAATATGCAGATATCGTCTATTTTTACGCATTCTCTGACGGTAATGCCAGTGCTGCAGAGAGGAATACAGGTGGAGATACCCATTCGCGCCACGTTTACTTGTAGCGGAAAAATTGTTATAAATAATATTCTTCTTGACTTAAAGTCAGGCTAATCTCCCTTAACAATAACGTTTCTCCACTGAATGAGCTGTGGGTGTTAAGATAATGCTTGTAACAATATCCTACTAACTAAACATAACTGGCAACAACGCACCAGCCCCTCTCCTCCCTCCCTACTCTCATGCAAGCCATAAAATTTGAATTTAATCCTTAATTTACAGTCGATTTGTGCAAAAGAATTGCAGGAATGCATGGCGATGTTAAAGAATCAATAGATTAAGTAAAGTTTCTTCTTAAAACTCGTTTGTACTGATAGGATATGGGATTTCTATATACAGTACAGTATAAGCAAATAATACTCGTCTCCCGTCGCCCTGTGAAGCTCTCAGTCAATGGCACATGCCAGTCACGAAACTTTTACACTTAACAGCCGAATGGTGGGTACCGAATTTGGGTCGCAGAAAGTATATGTTATAGAACAAAATATACTCAAACATGCATGTTAGATCATTGGTGTAAGTTTTTGTCATAGGTTGCGTTACAACCTGTATATATATATATATATATATATATATATATATATATATATATATATATATATATATATATATGAGACAGGATCAACTTGGGTGAGAGAGCAGACTAAAGTCAAATATATTATAGAAGTTATAAAAGAACAAAAATGGAGGTGGGCAGGCCATATAGCAAGAATAAGGGATAACCGATGGAGTAAGAGGCTGACGGACTGTACACGAAGAGAATGTAAGCGAAGCAGAAAAAGGCCAGACAGGAGATGGAGAGATGAGATAGAGAATTTGCAGGGAAAACGTGGCAATGATTGGCTCATTCAAGGAATTCGTGGAAAAGGTTGGGGAGGGCTTTGTTCAGCAGTGGACTAATTATGGTTGATATATATATATATATATATATATATATATATATATATATATATATATATATATATATATATATATATATATATATATATATAACATTTACATATACCGTATATATATATATATATATATATATATATATATATATATATATATATATATATATATATATATATACATAACATTTACATATACCGTATATATATATATATATATATATATATATATATATACATAACATTTACATATACCGTATATATATATATATATATATATATATATATATATATATATATATATATATATATATAGTTACGGAACAGAGAAAGATAATGTACACTTTAAGTGAGAACACTAAAAATCACTACTGTCCCGTAAAGTTCCAGGTTCAAAACAAAAGAGGTAAAATTACAAGTTAAAGTTTAATGCTCAAACTAACAACAAAACATTCAGGACTCATAAGGATAATGTAATGGCAAAAAACAGGTTAAATATATGGTTAAATGCAATAGCCTCTATTAACACGAAATTAGCAAGAATAAATTTATCTAAGTCAGCCCTGATAAAATAAAAAATACACCGGGTAATGCTCAGTTAATGCAAGATAAATTATTACAGATACAAAATATTATTAATGATGACTGACAAAGAACCCTTACACAAATTACAAAAACCTCACTAGGCCTAAGAATCAACCTTATGCTACACAGTACAAGAAAAAATGCAACAACACTTATACTCAAATTACACAGCTGCTGGATGGTTGGAGACTTCCTGAGCACTCAATAATAACGGTGCATGGGAGGACAGAGATGTGAACAAAATGAGGAGCAGATCTAAGTGGCAATGATGCAGAGACTGAGCTCATTATATAGGGGCCAGCAGAGCTTGATACAACTTGTAAGAAGGACGCGCAAATGAAGCCATGGGGACAAAGAGTTGACAATCCCGCACTGAATAACAGAAAGGACGACTTACTCTACTATAACGGTAGAAGGGGGGGACTGAGGCAGAACACGCTCGTGATCAAACATGCAGCACACTGTACGTTAGAATTACACAAAGGATGATGAAATCATAGGCTATGTAACACCTCCCCACAAAGAAAAAGAAATTTACAAAGGAAATTTCTTATTACTCTAAAACAATCTGTCTAAAGTCTAGATAAGCAATCTGCAATAACATTTTCTTTCCCCTTGACATGTTGTATGTCTAATGAATACTCCTGAAGAAGTAGACTCCATCTTGTCAATCTCTGATTTTTATCTTTAAACTTACTAAGGAATTTCAGTGGGTTATGATCGGTATAAATGACTATGGGGTCAAAAACAGAACACAAATAAAATGAAAAATGCTGTAAACCCAAAATCAAGGCCAAAAGCTCTTTCTCAATAGTTGAGTAGTTCTTTTGAGGTGGAGTGAACTTCTTACTGTAATAAGATACAGGGTGTTCAATACCCTGATCATCCTCTTGCAGCAAAACAGCCCCAGCTCCTGTATCACTTGAGTCAACAGCCATCTTAAAAGGCTTAGCAAAATTTGGAGTAGCGAGCACTGGCTGACTTAATAGGATGGCTTTAAGCTTGTTGAAAGAGGATTCACAGTTATCGGTCCAGACAAATTTAACTCCCTTTTTCAGTAGGTCTGTAAGTGGTGACACAAGAATTGAAAAGTTAAGGACAAATCTCCTGTAATAACCTACCATTCCCAAAAATCTTTGTAGCTCTTTCCTACTTTTAGGTCTGGGAAGATCACTTATAACCTGAACCTTAGCTCCTGGTGGTGCAACATGTCCATCACCAATTACGTACCCAAGGTACTGAACTTTAGCTTGACCAAACTCACACTTTGATAAATTAGCTACAAGATTAGCATGAACCAAACGCTCAAGAAATTTACTGACATGGCATAGGTGATCTTTCCAGTTGTCACTGAAGATTAATACATCATCAATATAAACAACACACCCTGCCAAACCCTCTGTTACAACATTCATGAGCTTCTGAAATGTGGCTGGTGCATTCTTCATACCATATGGCATTACAGAACATGCAATAGCCTTTCATAGTGTTACAAAACATGAGATCTCCCTAGCACGTTCAGTCATAGGTACTTGCCAGTATCCCTTTAACAAATCAAACTTACTTATGTACCTAGCCTTTCCGATCTTGTCTATGGAATCTTCCACACGAGGGAGAGGGTAAGTGTCTGTTTTGGTTATCTGATTAACACGTCTGTAGTCAATGCAAAGCAGCTGTGACCCACCTGGCTTAGGGACTAGAGTGACAGGAGAACTCCACTCGCTCTGACAGGGCTCAATCCTCTTGTGGTCCAACATGTAGCCAAGCTCCTTCTGGATGAGAGGAACTTTCACCGGGTTCTCACGGTAAGGAGGCAATTTAATTGGCTTTGTGTCTCCAACATCGACATCATGCATCAACACAGTGGTTCTTCCTGGAGTGGCACGGAACACTTGCGGGTACTCCTGCAGTAAGGCCGAAAACTCTTGCCTTTCCTCGGGAGGTAGATGAGAAAGCTTAGTCTGGAGATCATTCATGATATCAGGATTCTTCCCCAAACTATCACTCAGGCTCATACTGCATGGGAGAGCTTCACTTGCAGACTCGGGTGGAACAACTACAGTGCAGACTGGATTATTTTCGTCCCACCTGTGATATAACTTTAGCATGTTGATGTGACAAAGTTGCTTGTTCTTTCTACGATCTGGTGTGGCAATGACATAGTTGACATCACTGAGTTTCTTCTCCACGAAATAAGGACCACTAAACTTGGCTTGAAGAGGTTGCCCATGAACTGGTAGCAGAATCAAAACCTGATCTCCTGGCTGAAAGTGGCGTAACCTGGACTTCTTATCATACCAAGTCTTCATCTTCTCCTGAGCAGCTCCTAAATTCTCTCTCGCCAGCTGTAAAGCAGTGGACAGCAGTTCTTTGAACTTCATCACATACTCCAACAGGTTGACGTCATCTTCCTCCAACAGCCAGCATTCCTTGAGTAACTTAAGGGGTCCTCTTACTTCATGGCCAAACAGTAGTTCAAAAGGTGAGAAGCCCAGTGATTCATTTGGAGATTCTCTTGCAGCAAACACAACGAATGGAAGACCTTTATCCCAGTCTTTCTGATGTTCCAAACAGTATTTCTTGAGCATCGATTTGAGTGTTTGATGATATCTCTCCAACGCTCCTTGGGTCTGAGGATGGTAAGCTGAAGACGTGATCTGGGTGATGCCCAACTCTTTCAGAGACTGCTTGAAAACATTTTAAATGAAATTACTTCCCCGGTCTGACTGTACCTCCTTGGGCAGACCAAACTTTGTGAAGAACCCTAGCATTTCCTTAACCACGTTCTTTGCTGAGATATTTCTAAGTGGAATGGCTTCAGGATAACGAGTAGCCATATCAATCAGGGTCAACACATAAGAAAATCCTGAAGAAGTCTTAGGAAGAGGGCCCACAATATCCACCAACACACGGGTGAATGGCGCCTCAAAAGGAGGAATGGGAATTAGAGGTGCAACCTTTTCGGTCTGATTACACTTCCCCACAACTTGACAGGTGTGACAAGACTTACAATACCAGGAAACATCCCTGAAGATACCTGGCCAGTAGAAGTGTTCCAAAATGCGTGCCACAGTCTTCCTCACTCCAAGGTGTCCTGCCAAACTGGAATCATGAGCCACTCGAATGATATCCTGCCTACAAACACGAGGGATGACAACTTGATGTACAACCTCCCATTCACAGTCGGCTGATGCTGTTGGGGGTCTCCACTTCCTGATAAGTACTCCTGACTTTACATAATAACAAGTAGAAGCACCAGCTGACTCTTCCTCACTGCAAGCAGAGTTAGCTAGACCTTTCAACTCAGGGTCAGCAACCTGCAACTCAACCAACTCTTGACGAGACAAATTATCAACACTACGGGGTACTGCCTCATCTGATGAGTGGTCCAAATTAGCAAGAAAAGTGTCAGCTAGGATAACATCATCATCATCATTATCCTCTAAATCACCAGTAACTTTAGACTTAGCCCTACTGACAGCACATGCAGGGAACACATCAGGGACACCACAATCCTGGGACGCAGCCACTGGCTCACTAGACAACTGAGGAGCTGGACACACTTGACTTCCACCAATATCATTTCCAAGTAAGAAAGTTACACCTGACATTGGGAGTGTCTCAACCAACCCAACCATAACGGAACCATTAACAAAACCAGACTCTAAATTCACTCTGCACAGAGGGACAGAGAAGTAATTATTCCCTACACCTTGTAAGATTACAGTTTCATCAGAGGAATTAACATTAGAGCCTAGAACACTGGTCAGCATAAGGGATTGGCACGCACCTGTATCACGATATATTTTAACTGATTTCCTGTCATTATTGTCCAGAGGACTGACAAAACCTTCAGACAGGAAATTAGCACATGAACTCTTGAGAGTGTCACCCACGTTACTGCTCAAAAGAGGAGCTCCATCCTGAGAATTTAAGTTACCCCTCAAAGCAGGTTCAGTTAACTCAGTTAAAGAATTCTGGGAACTCTCAAGAGTGGACACTAGACCAATTGACTGAATATTTAAAGACTCCTTTTTGTTCACATCACGCTGTCTCCTGAAACATTTCTCCGTAGTATGACCAAGCTTACTACAATAAGTACATTTACTTTTCTGAAATCTAGAGGTGAAGCTGGTATTTACTTCATGAGAAACATCATCTTTATTCTCTTTCCTGTTACCTGTACTCTGAGTAGAGGCAACGTACTTACTCTCAGCTTTCCCTTTTTCTTTAGAATATCTCTTGTGAGTGAGAACATATTCATCAGCTAAAACTGCAGCATCAGACAAATTATCTATTCTTCTCTCATCAAGATATAGGCTTACATCTTTATAAATACACCTTTTCAAATCCTCCAGCAAAATCATCTGCTTAAATTTACCAAAATCAGAATCCACATTCTTAGAATTTAACCACTGCTCTAACAGATCTTCTTTGATTTTTGCATACTCAACATGGGATTGCTTATCTTGCTTGTAAGTTGTCCTAAATTTTACTCTATAGGCTTCAGGAACAAGCTCATAGGCCTTAAGAATCAAGCTCTTAACTACATCATAATTATCAGATTGATCCTGAGGCAAAGATGCATAAGTTACTTGAGCTTTACCGGTGAGAACAGTTTGAAGGAGTACTGGCCAATACTCCTTGGGCCAACTAAAACCTGTAGCTACTCTCTCAAACAACTGAAAATACTTTGTTAAATCAGATTCATTAAAAGGAGGGACAAGTTTAACATTTTTAGCCACATCAAAATCATCAGAGCTAGATGATCCAGTTCCACCTTGTTTCATGCGATACTCATGGTCTGCCTGAATCCTGGCAAGTTCAATTTGTGCTTGAGCCTGTACCTGTGCCTCTTGAATACGAGCATTTGCCTCATTAACACGAGCCTCCTGCAGGGCTAGCTGTAACTTAGCTAATTCAATCTGCGTTTGCTCATTTGGAGGAGTTACATTAAACAAGCTTTCATTAATCATATCAACAATTTGATCTTTAGAATGATGAGAGCGAACAGCAATTCCCAATTGTTGAGCAACAAGCTTAAGTTCATTCTTTATTCTGTTTTCTACATCACACACTGTTTGCACATTTGACAAAAAATCCTTGGCTTCATCAAGTGTAGTAATAGTAGACATCATGAATAAGTAACAGTCACAAAATATCAAGCAATATCCTTATGATAATATCCTGAATATCCTGATAAGAGGACGCCAAATTTATGTTACGGAACAGAGAAAGGTAATGGACACATTAAGTGAGAATACTAAAAATCACTACTGTCCCGTAAAGTTCCAGGTTCAAAACAAAAGAGGTAAAATTACAAGTTAAAGTTTAATGCTCAAACTAACAACAAAACATTCAGGACTCATAAGGATAATGTAATGGCAAAAAACAGGTTAAATATATGGTTAACTGCAATAGCCTCTATTAACAAGAAATTAGCAAGAATAAATTTATCTAAGTCAGCCCTGATAAAATAAAAAATACACCGGGTAATGCTCAGTTAATGCAAGATAAATTATTACAGATACAAAATATTATTAATGATGACTGACAAAGAACCCTTACACAAATTACAAAAACCTCACTAGGCCTAAGAATCAACCTTATGCTACACAGTACAAGAAAAAATGCAACAACACTTATACTCAAATTACACAGCTGCTGGATGGTTGGAGACTTCCTGAGCACTCAATAATAACGGTGCACGGGAGGACAGAGATGTGAACAAAATGAGGAGCAGATCTAAGTGGCAATGATGCAGAGACTGAGCTCATTATATAGGGGCCAGCAGAGCTTGATACAACTTGTAAGAAGGACGCGCAAATGAAGCCATGGGGACAAAGAGTTGACAATCCCGCACTGAATAACAGAAAGGACGACTTACTCTACTATAACGGTAGAAGGGGGGGACTGAGGCAGAAGACGCTCGTGATCAAACATGCAGCACACTGTACGTTAGAATTACACAAAGGATGATGAAATCATAGGCTATGTAACAATATACATAGACTATATATATATATATATATATATATATATACGGTATATATATATATATATATATATAACATTTACATATACCGTATATATATATATATATATATATATATATATATATACAGTGCGAGGAAGAAGGAACCAAAGGCAGCGATCCCGCAATATCGTTCCTTCCAAGAGAAAAACAAAATACAAGAGGGAGCCATAATCAAGATCCGATCATTTCGAGATGTCTGGAGACACTGCTTTTGAAAGATTGGAGTCATAGGAAGCAGGAAATACAGACAGAGGGAGACAGTTCCACAGTTGACCTGTTGCATAAATGAAGGACTGGGAGTAACGGTTAACTCTTGCATTAGAGAGTTGGACAGAAAAGGGATGAGAGTTTGCTGCTAGACTGGTGCTACATGCTCATCGTAGAGGTGGAGGAATGCATGCAGACAGTTCAGAGGAGCAGTGACCATTGAAATAGCGATAGAAAAGAGATAAAGATGCAACAGTTCGACGAAGAGACAGAGGTTGAAATGAGTCAGTAAGAGGAGAGTTAATGAGACGAAAAGCCTTTGACTCCACGCTATTGAGAAGAGCTGTATATATATATATATATATATATATATATATATATATGTATATATATATATATGAGGAGCGTAGGAATATATATATATATATATATATATATATATATATATATATATATATATATATGTGTAGCGTAGGAGTCCGGGGTTAAGCAGTTGGTCCCGACATTTAAGATGAGTGACCAGCCTCACTCATCCCTGAGTGGCATTACATGAGCAATCAACCCCAACCATCCCTGTCACGGGGTTTTTATATTATCACGGTGTTTTTAAAATAAATGGTTAAATATTATTTAAATTGATATTAATATTCAATAATATTGAAGAGCAGAGACAATGATTGTCTTGCTACATCAAGCAACGATTACTTTACGCTGGTTTGTGCACGATTCTCTGAGAACGAGAATTTATAAACTTTCTCAACAGTACACAGCAGAGAATAATTACTCACAATTGCTGAATTACTGTACTGTTAGCCTCTGGAGGAAGTTACTTCACCCCTGACAATAAATAACTAATACTAATAATAATATCAGGCTCTTGCTGATGCTTTAACTCCTATCTGGCACAACGGATTTTAAGTTAATACAACAAGACTGGTCTAAGTACCAGTTATGAAGGCAAACGTTTATGCAAGCTAGGAGCTGTATGGAAAATAAGCTTAATTTGGAGAAGTGAAACAAGATTTTACTTTACATTGAGCTCAAGAAAAAGAACTTAAATTTATTGATTACAAAAAATAAATTTAATGTTACAATTCAAATCAAATTAATGAGACGCACTCACTCACTCACGCAATAGCTAAATACTTACGCCTAAAAAAAAACACCTTAATTAAACTCTTATGACTAGGGAAATACAAGAAGGAAATACTATAGTCGATGAATGCTGCGTATCACCCAAGTTGAACTAAGGATGGAAGTACTGAAGAACTGTGAAGTGGAGTTTGGGTACTAGCTGACCTCTCACACTGCTGGCACAGGACCTCTCTCCGTCGCAGCAACAACTGGACTGACCAAGTCGTGGGAAAGAAAAGCGGAGCACCAAGCCGCATTTTCTAACGGTCAGAGCAAGCAGAGACGAACAATAAAATACAATAGTATCGCTCAGTAAAGCACTTAGTGAAGTGCATTAAATCGGTCACTTTTGAAAACAGTGACGAATGTTTTGAAAAGTATACCCCGAAATGGAGGGAGAAACGGTTAGCTGAGCGATACACAGTGAGTTTTCCACTAATAGTTCGTGGCTTCTCACAAAAGGGAAATGTCGCGAATTGATTCGTGACAGTACGCCCTTACAAAGTTAAATTTTTTCCTTATGGGAAAAAATTTATGGATATATATATATATAGGTACACATCCTAAGTCATTCACACAAGATTCACACTGTGGTGTGTGTACTATCCTGCTACAGGAGAAAGTCACAGTCGCTAGTGAGCGAAAAAACCTCGTATTTACGTTAATAGAAGCAAGCTTGAGGGAAAAACTCCGTGACGACGGTGAAAATCCTGTACTCAGTTCAAACTGAGCGAAAAGTCGCTACATTTACACTGACAACTAATTGTTGTGTAGCGTGGTGTATGTAATACATGGTGTAGGTGTGACAGTTGTAGTGTAACTGTACCTACGTGTAAAATGACACAGTAAATAATATATGGTGATGACGAAGGCAGAGAAGAGGCGGCGGCAGCGTGCGGCAGACGATCAGCTGGTCCGCACAGCAAAACTGCTACACCCATTGCTGAACCTGCAAAACCAATTGAGGTGGAGCATCAAAAGTGTCAATGAGACAAAATTTTATTATGTTACAATTACTCTCTCTGCCTAGCAGTCAGTGCTACGACGTACATTCGAGGTCGCCATTAATTATAGCACACGATTATGGTCGGGAAGTTGAGAATCCTTGTGCTAACTCGGGTCTTCCATAGCCTCGAACTGCACACGGGTCCTCAACCTTTATTCCTAAATTTCCGACAGAGGATGCCTATCCTGGTGAAATATCATTCGCCCATCACACTAAAATAGAAAATAGGAGGAAGTGCCTTAACCTACAGTACTTATATTAGTATCGGAGAGCTGAGAATCCTTGTGCAAACTTGGGTCTTCCATAGCCTCAAGTCGCCTCTGCGGAGTTCTCACTTCCCCCTTACCCTACAATACTTATATTAGTATCGGGGAGCTGAGAATCCTTGTGCAAACTCGGGTCTTCCATAGCCTCAAGTCGCCTCTGCGGAGTTCTCTCTCGAACTTCCCCCTTAACCTACAATACAATACTTATATTAGTACCGGGAAGCTGAGAATCCTTGTGCAAACTTGGGTCTTCCATAGCCTCAAGTCGCCTCTGCGGAGTTCTCTCTCGAACTTCCCCCTTAACCTACAGTACTTATATTAGTATCGGGGAGCTGAGAATCCTTGTGCAAACTTGGGTCTTCCATAGCCTCAAGTCGCCTCTGCGGAGTTCTCTCTTCCCCCTTAACCTACAGTACATGTGTATGTACAGGCCCTGGACATACTGTGTCCTGTGGGGCCAACAAGTGAGACGTCAGGTCTACACTTTTGACTGGGAACCAGGCTAGTCCTTGGATTACTCAAATCTCTGAGGATGCCTATCACGGAACCCAGCATACAACAACTGCCCATGTTAGTCAGCAGTTAGTAGGCGAGACATCAGGTCTGCACCTACGTTATCACTTCCCTTGATGTATCTCACAACAAGGTTAAACTGCTGTAAATACAGTGTCCAGCGTGTCAATCTTGCATTAGCCGTCTTGGTCGTGCTAAGACTAGTGAGTGGCATATGGTCAGTTTCCAGAACAAATGATGCCCCAGATAAATAATAATAATATTTTTTAACACCATCAACCACAGCCAAGAGTTCCTTCTCAACAGTACTGTAATTCCTCTCGGCGGGTTTTAGCCTACGGCTGTGGTATGCCACTGGGAAGATTCCACCTTCCGATTCCTGCATCAATACAGCACCTACTCCATCTTGTGAAGCATCAGTGCGCAGTATGAAAGGTTTGCTGGAATCAGGCAACTGCAAAATGGGCTCCTTGCACAACATATTCTTGAGGGTGGCAAAAGATCTCTCTTGTGCTTCTCCCCATTCAATGGTGTTTGGAGCATATTTCCGTAGCCCTTTGTACAACGGTTGGGCAATGAGAGCAAAGTTGGGAATAAAACTCCTATAATATCCCACTAGGCCAAGAAATGCCCTAACCTGTTTCTTGGTCACGGGTCTCGGGGCTTCTTTAACCTTCCTGAACTTGTCACCCTGACACCTGCAGTGATTGTTGCCAACAATATGACCGAGGAACTCCACCTCACTGTGAGCAATCTTGCATTTGCTAGGCTTCACAGTCATGTTGAAACTCTGGAGTCTACTGAAGACAATTTCCAAGAGTCTGAGGTGCTCCTCCAATGTGGCGGAATGAACGAGGACATCGTCAACGAACATCTCTACTCCTACAATACCATGGAGCACTTGTCTCATGGCCCGATTGAATACTGCTGGGGAATTGGTAAGTCCAAATGGGAGGACTTTATACTGGTACAACCCCCTAGGAGTAGCAAAGGCAGTGAACTGACGACTCTCAGGATGAAGGGGAATCTGGAAGAATCCCTTCGCTAGGTCGAGCTTCGTGAAATATCGTGACCCTGCCAGCTTGGAGAAGATGGCAATATGGTCACCCATTGGCTCAGCATCCACTTTGGTGATTGCATTGAGCCTTCTATAGTCGCCACAAATCCTGACTCCACCATCTTTCTTGCGGACTACTACCATCGGACTACAGTAAGGAGATGAGGACTTTTCGATAATGCCTGCAGTCTCCATGTCAGCAATTTCCTTATCTACTGCACCCTGTAGTCGCATGGGAATCGGATATGGCTTAACCTTTATAGGAGCATTGCTGGTCAACTCAATTTTATGACACGCAACCTTTGCAAGTCTAGGTTGGTCTGAGAAGACATCAGCATACTGACAGAGCAGTGACTATAAGGCATTCTGGTCCCCTACTGCTAAGTCAGGGTTAAGTAAAACATCTCCAACAGTCTCTTCCTGATGGGACTGAGCGGTTAAGGGCTCGTCATCATGGTCATCAGCTGGGATCACCGCAGCTGCCCCGGTTTCTTCCAGTGGCTGGTCACTATCATCAGCTACTCGTAGGCCAGTCTCCTCGGGGTCTGACTCATGATAAGCCTTCAACATGTTAATGTGGAACCTTTTACGTAGATTCCCCATCTGTATTATGTAGTTGAGGTCTGAAATGCGCTCTACTACATCGAATGGACCCTTCCACTGCACCAACAACTTGTTCTGGGCAGTGGGGAGTAATACCAAGCATTTATCGCCTGGACTAAACTTCCGAAGCTTTGCCTTCTTATCATAATAAGCCTTTTGAACTTCACGCGCCTTGATCAGTTCTTCCTTAGCTAACTCGCACGTCGACTGGAGGCGGTCAGCCAAATCAAGGACGTAGGTGTAGGTGGTCTTGACTTCAGGGTCGGGTTCTTCATCGTCCCATAACTCACGAAGGACTTGAAGTGGGCCCCGGACCGACCTCCCATACACCAGTTCAAAGGGTGAGAATTTCAATGAATGCTGTGGGGCTTCTCGATAAGCAAATAGAAAAGGAGCAATGAACCGCGGCCATTCCTTTGGCTGTTCGGCGGTCATGCGCCTCAACATCTTCTTCAGAGTTCCATTGAACCTCTCACACAACCCGTTACACATGGGATGATACGGCGTAGTTCGTAAGCCTCGGATGGACAGCAACCTGAACGTTTCGTTCATCATTGCCGAAGTGAACTGCGAACCCCGGTCGCTCAAGACCTCCTTAGGGATACCTACACGACAGAACACTTCAATTAATGCCTCAGCAACAGTGACGGCCTCTATATTCTTAAGGGCCACAGCTTCAGGCCACCGTGTGCTGAAATCAACTATAGTGAGGATATACTTTGATCCATCACTAGCCCTAGGAGAGATTGGCCCAACTATGTCAACTGCTACTCTCTCGAACGGTACAGAGATTATGGGCATTGGCTTCAATGGCGCAGGACGGACACGTCCCCGGTCAGTGGTACGCTGACGCACATCACAGGAACGTACGAGCCTCGTTATTTCCCGTCCCATTCCTGGCCAGAAAAAGTCAGCATGGATGCGGTCAGAGGTCTTCTTTTGACCCATGTGACCTCCCATCGCTGAACAGTGACCTAATTCAAACACTGCTCGGCGATACTTTGCAGGAACGACAAACTGCAGTCGAACCTCACCCTGGGGTGTCTGTGACTCACGGTACAGCCGTCCTCGCTTACGAAGGAACCTGGCTTGACCTCCCCGTGAATACTTGATCACATTACTCTCCAGCTTCTTGCGCACTGAGGCAAGTGTCGAGTCAGTCTGTTGCTCTTGGACAACATCTTGACTATGAATCAGATCTTGCGGCATTGCGACGGTCAACGGAGTGACGCGATTTGGAGCCTTGGCCATGGCTCGTGTTATCGCAGCAGCCGAAGTCTGAGTAGCAACATCTACGGCACAACTATTTTTGATCCCAGCGATGTTGCCTAATATGAGGTCAAATAGGGGTTCTGGCATGACAACTGCAAGTGTCGTACCAGTATAAAATGGAGATGCCACCTGGATACGTGCCTCAGGGAACAATCTCACTGATCCATCAATAAGTCTAACTTGGATCTGTCGACCTGTATACTCATCAGGCCGAACTAAACTCTGCTTAACAGAGCAGCCTGAGGAACCATTGTCCCTCAGGACATTTACAGAAACACCTCCTACAGACCCTGGCTGAACAAGAAAGGCAGTGTTGTTGGTGGAAGGGTCTGAGGAGGTAGCAGCCAGTCATTCATGAGACTGCGGAACAACCGATGCAGCAAACGTGGCGCCCTGGGAACTAGGTGTCTGAGGAGAGTTCATGGTCGGAGGGGGAATTGTGAACTGTTGGGAAGTACCTGTACTGGTAGAGATGGCACTACCGGGTACTTGTGGAATGAAGGCTGCATTTGCCTCCTGCCTCCGATACACTAATTGACCTGACTGAGGGTTACGTGGCTTGTCCTTGTATTGCTGCTGCTGCTGGTTGGGGAACTGCTGCTGGTTGGGGTGCTTGTTGTACCGCTTCCAAGCAGGCTGCTGTGTATTTTGCCCCTGGTCCTTCTGTGGTTTTGGACCTTGGCCATTACTCTGAGAACGGCCTTGGTGCTGGGATTCAGTCTGAGACGGCTTCCCAGACTTGGCAGTATCTTTTCTGCTCCAGGTGTTTTGCTTACGAGCTTGATACCCGTATGCAGTAAAGAATGCGTCATCCTTTTCTGCGATTTGGCTGGCATCTTTCACCTGGCAGATCTTAAGCTGTGCTATGAGCTCAGCAGGCCACGACCTCTCTAGCTGTGTACGCAGCATAAGGTCAATTATCCCCTCACGCGTGGAAGGAGTTTCATCTTTCTCCATCCACTCATTTAAGTAAGCTGTGAGACGATCAAGGAACTGAACAGCTGTCTCCTTGTCCTTGGAGACGGGCTCGCATGAACTGAACTTTGGCGTCGTCTACTGTGAGACCATACGCCTTAATGAGTGCAGCTTTCATCATCTCATATGTGAGATTGTCTCCACGAATTCGGTGGAGAATATCGAGGGCAGGGCCCTCAAATAGGCTAAGAAACTGAAGCCGCTTAGCTGCCTCATCCAGTTGATACATGTCTGCCATGTCCTCAAAACGAGCTATGTACAGCTCGATTCGCTCGCTTTCCTTGTATGAAGGAAGCTTGATGCGTGGGGTCGCCAGGACATGTGCAGGGAGAACGCTCGTGGAGCTTGGACCAACTGCACCAGACGTGTCTGAAGCCAAGGAATCTCGCTTGAGCTTCATCACTTCAAGTTCATGTTTTTCGCGTGCTTCTCGCTCGGCACGTTCGTGTTCTCGTTCTCTCTCGCGTTGTTGTAACTCGTATTGACGTTCTCTCTCTCGTTCCTCACACTGTTCTCGCTCATGTTCTAAGTCGAGTTCGCGCTGTTTTTGCTCGTGTTCACGCTGTTCTCGCTCGTATTCGCGCTGAATTCTACGCTCTTCACGAGCATCTTTCTCACGTTCTTGTTCGTAATTGAACCGTGAGAGTATGTATTCTTTAATTTCAGTTGGGTCCATAAGACCCATATCTTTGGCTTCCTGTAAAAATACAGCAGTAGCCATGGCGCTAATTTATTAAGCAAACCGAAATTGAGTACTGACTGCTTAGCAACGAATACTAATAAACACAAGTAAAGAATACAGACACAAGCTAGTGGTGACCAGTCTTATCTAGTTAACTGGCAAAGATAAATAAAAAATGTAAATGACTGGGAAGACTCAATAATAAACACAATGGGTATGGCGACTTCCCAAGAGCGAATAAAATCGTCTGGCGTTACCAAAAATAAAGTACTAAATAGAGTTAAGTACTCTACGGATTAATAAGCAAAACTTCACTAGCTAAATTAACGGTAAACACCAGTAAATTTGTGCCTATAAACTTTAATTATAAATACCTAAATATGAATGAGTGAGCACTATCTCGTGAATAGCTTTAGAGCTAGGAGTTAATATCCTGGAATGAGGTCGCCAATTGTCACGGGGTTTTTATATTATCACGGTGTTTTTAAAATAAATGGTTAGATATTATTTAAATTGATATTAATATTCAATAATATTGAAGAGCAGAGACAATGATTGTCTTGCTACATCAAGCAACGATTACTTTACGCTGGTTTGTGCACGATTCTCTGAGAACGAGAATTTATAAACTTTCTCAACAGTACACAGCAGAGAATAATTACTCACAATTGCTGAATTACTGTACTGTTAGCCTCTGGAGGAAGTTACTTCACCCCTGACAATAAATAACTAATACTAATAATAATATCAGGCTCTTGCTGATGCTTTAACTCCTATCTGGCACAACGGATTTTAAGTTAATACAACAAGACTGGTCTAAGTACCAGTTATGAAGGCAAACGTTTATGCAAGCTAGGAGCTGTATGGAAAATAAGCTTAATTTGGAGAAGTGAAACAAGATTTTACTTTACATTGAGCTCAAGAAAAAGAACTTAAATTTATTGATTACAAAAAATAAATTTAACGTTACAATTCAAATCAAATTAATGAGACGCACTCACTCACTCACGCAATAGCTAAATACTTACGCCTAAAAAAAAACACCTTAATTAAACTCTTATGACTAGGGAAATACAAGAAGGAAATACTATAGTCGATGAATGCTGCGTATCACCCAAGTTGAACTAAGGATGGAAGTACTGAAGAACTGTGAAGTGGAGTTTGGGTACTAGCTGACCTCTCACACTGCTGGCACAGGACCTCTCTCCGTCGCAGCAACAACTGGACTGACCAAGTCATGGGAAAAAAAAGCGGAGCACCAAGCCGCATTTTCTAACGGTCAGAGCAAGCAGAGACGAACAATAAAAAACAATAGTATCGCTCAGTAAAGCACTTAGTGAAGTGCATTAAATCGGTCACTTTTGAAAACAGTGACGAATGTTTTGAAAAGTATACCCCGAAATGGAGGGAGAAACGGTTAGCTGAGCGATACACAGTGAGTTTTCCACTAATAGTTCGTGGCTTCTCACAAAAGGGAAATGTCGCGAATTGATTCGTGACAATCCCTTGGATATAAACCTTCACCGGCTCAATCCGACTGGAGCGCAATAATTACTAAATAAACCACCAGGCGCCATAATTTGGTTATATGGTTACCACCCAGCGTAGTAAATGGTTTCCTAGTGTACAGGAAACCATTTAGCTTGTCACTCAGTGTAGAGTCACCCATAGGCAGAAGGAAGAGGAAAGAATGAAGGAAAGAAAGACAGAAGAGGAAGTGTAAAGTTACCCATAGGCAGAAAGACAAGGGAAGAATGAAGTAAAGGAGGACAGAAGAGGATGGAAGGAAAGAACGATGGAGGAGAGGAAAGGACAGACACCCGACAGCAGCACTACATCGAGTAAGTGGATGGTGAGCGCCCCCACCTACCACATATATATATATATATATATATATATATATATATATAGCTGCGATTATATCGGCATATGCTCCACAGGCAGGATTGGATGAATCAGAGAAAGATAGATTTTGGGATGATTTAATACGTGTAGTGGGTGGTATGCGGGATGATGAGATAGAGATTTTGGGAGGGGACTTAAATGGTCATGTAGGTGAAGTAGCACAAGGTTATGAAGGAGTGCATGGGGGATGTGCATATGGTCTAAGGAATGCAGAAGGGGAAAGGATACTCGAGTTTGGGGAGGCAACGGATATGATTGTGTGCAACACATATTTTAGGAAAAGAGACAGTAGGTTAATTACGTATGAGTCTGGGGGAAACAGCAGTCAGATAGATTATTTTCTGGTTAGGAGGGCCGATAGGAGGTTAGTGAGGGATGTTAAAGTTATAGGAAGTGAGGAGTGTGTGCAGCAGCACAAACTGTTGATTTGTGATATGGTGCTTAAAGAACAAGTGATGAAAAAGAGGACTTATGTACCTAGGAGGAAAATATGGAAGCTGAAAAACCATGTAGTAAGGGATGCCTTCTATAGCGAGTTGAGGAGAGTGGTGGCTGAACAGGGAGCTGTAGACAGAGGCGTTAATGAACAGTACAGAGCCCTCAAGAACAATTTCTTGAGAGTTACTGATGTAACATGCGGCTGGACAAGAGGACCACCAAGACATAAAGTAACTTGGTGGTGGGATGAGGGTGTAGAAGCTGCAATTAAGGAGAAAAGAAGGCTTTTCCGGGAATGGAAGAAGGGTGGTAGCAAAGAGGAATATTTGGCTGCCAAGCGTAGGGCTAGAAGAGAGGTATACAGGGCAAAGTCTGAGTCACAGAGACAATTACTTGATAACCTAAATCATGGGGAAAGGAAAAATATATTTAGGGTGGCAGGTTAGGTGAAGAGGGATAATCGGGATATCATAGGTGAGCAGTGTGTGAAGAATGATGAAGGAAGGGTAGTGGTGAACAGTGAGGATATTAAAGATGCATGGAGAGAGCATTATAACCGGTTGTTGAATGAGGAGTTTGACTGGGACAGGGAAGGTTTGGAGCCAGCAGATCCAGTGTCTGGCCCTTGGCCTTTGATTGATACTGCTACTGTGAGTGAGGCAATAGGCAGGATGAGGGTGGGGAAGGCAGCAGGTGTGTCTGGGTTGACTGCCGAAATGTTGAAGGCCTCAGGCGATATAGGGGTGAGTTTAGTCACTGACCTGATAAATAGGATTATTTATGAGTGTGTTGTCCCAGATGATTGGCTGAAGAGTGTAATTGTAAATGTGTATAAAGGGAAGGGTGATGCCCTGGAAAGAGGAAATTATAGAGGTATAAAGCTTTTAGATCAGATAATGAAGGTAATGAAGAGAGTTTTAGAAGGTATGATTAGAGAAAGAGTGAATATTGATGAGATGCAGTTCGGGTTCATGCCAGGTAGGGGGACCACTGATGCCATATTCATTGTTCGACAGCTTCAGGAAAATATATTGGTAGGAGAAGGGATCTTTATTTTGTTTTTGTTGATTTGGAAAAGGCCTTTGACAGAGTCCCTAGAGCGGTGGTGAAGTGGGCAATGAGAAAGCTTGGCTAGGAGGAGTGGCTGGTTAGGGTGGTTATGGCCATGTATGTGGGTGCTCACACCCAGGTGAGAGTGAATGGAGAATTGAGTGATGAGTTTTCCGTGAATGTTGGTGTGCATCAGGGGTCAGTCTTGAGTCCCATGTTGTTTATCATGGTACTTGAAGCCCTTTCACGTGACTTTAGAAACGGACTCCCGTGGGAGTTGTTGTATGCTGATGATTTGGTGTTGATTGCAGAGAATGAAAGGGAGGCGGAGGAAAGGTTTAGGAAGTGGAGAGATGGTATGGGGCGAAAGGGTTTAAGGGTAAATGCAGATAAAACAAAAGTGATGATATCTAGGGTTGGTGGCGGTACTGTCAAAGACGAGGGAAAGTGGCCATGTGCAGTTTGCGACAAGGGCGTGGGAAGTAATTCCATCTTGTGCGGTGTGTGTGATAAATGGGTGCATAAGAGATGTAGTGGTATCAGAGGTAGACTGCGAGATAATGCTGATTTTATGTGTACGGTGTGCCGGGGTGAGCAGGTGGAGATTGTCAGACGTGAAAGGATTGAACTTGCTGGTGAATCTCTTGAGTGTGTGGAAGAGTTTTGTTATTTGGGAGACATGTTGTGTGCTGGAGGTGGGACTGGAGCTAGCTCTGTGGTTAGGGTGAGAAGTGGTTGGAAGAAGTTGAGCGAGCTCTTGCCTCTCCTGACATTGAGAGGGCTCTCCCTACGTGCTAAGGGGTCTTTGTATGCAGCATGTGTTAGGAGTGTAATGCTGTATGGCAGTGAGACCTGGGCAGTGAAGGAGGAAGATATTCGCCGGCTCAGACGTACAGATGTGACAATGATTAGGTGGATGTGCAGTGCGTCCCTGCGTCCAAGGCCTGGAGGGGCTGGGTTTACAATGGAAGAGTTGAGAGGTAGGATGGGACTGGAGTGTATTGGTGTTGTGATGAGGAGAGGTAGATTGAGGTGGTTTGGACATGTTGAGAGGATGGGGGATGATAATTGGGTGAGGAAGGTGAGAAGTGTTAATATTGGAGGTGGGGTTATGAGGGGTAGACCGAGAAAGACATGGGACGAGGTCATTAAGTGTGACCTTAGGGTTAAGGGACTGAACAGGGAGGCTGCAATGGATCGTGCAGCGTGGAGAGCCGCCATTAGGTGACCAAGGCCGACACATGCAAGCATGTTGGAGCCTTTAAAAACGAAACGAAACGATATATATATATCTATCTATCTATCTATTGCCAGACGCCTCAATCCCGTTTGGGGTGGCCACAAACAAATCGCCTCCAAGTCGCCCTGTCCCCCGCCATTTCACTGCCCTGCTCCCAACTCACACCCCCCTCTCTCATATACCTCTCCACCCCATCCCTCCATCTCATCCTCGGTCTCCCCCTCCCTCTTCCACCCTCCACCTCACTCACATACACTCTCTTCGTCAATCTTTCACCCTCCATCCTCTCCACATGGCCAAACCACCTCAGTGTGTTCCTCACAACGCTTCCTATCACATCCACATCCACACCACAACGCTCCTTTATATCCTCATTCGTCAGCCTGTCTCTCCACGTGACTCCACAGGCTCCTCTTAAATAACTCATTTCCACTGCTCTCACTCTTGACTTGTGTCCTTCCATATATATATATATATATATATATATATATATATATATATATATATATATATATATATATATATATATATATATATATATATATATATATATATATATATATATAAATATATATATATTTATATACATATTTATACACATATATATATATATATATATATATATATATATATATATATATATATATATATATATATATATATATATATATATATATATATATATATGTATATATATATACTATCTATCTATCTATCTATATCTATATCTATCTATCTATCTATCTATCTATCTATCTATATATATATATATATATATATATATATATATATATATCCTCTCTCGCACGATAAGTTTCAGTAAGTTTTCCGGCGCACGATTTTATCTGCGAAGCTGCCCGGCCAGGCTGCCCGCGCGCAGCAAATAACACATATTCTCTCCTTATTTTCGCCACCCAAACATCAATATACTGCAATGAAACCTATATCACCTTATTCGTCGATGTTTGTTTAAGCTGATAAGCACCAAAAAAAAAAAAAAAAACAGGAAAACCCGAATAAAACAACATTAGGTGGCCGTGAATAAACATTTTGCTACGTCACGTTCACTTCCCAACATCACCATTCGAATGTTTTCCATCATACAGGAAAATGTTATTGGAAGTTTTTATAGAGAATTTCATCAGCTTTCTAAAGAGGAAATCCGGTTGTGATATGATTTGTAGTTTTCGAGAAAATAGCCAAAAATTGAAAGCCATTTTTTGAAAAAAAATCAAGGAGCTCAAACAGAAATTTTCTCGCACGTTATGTTTTTAGTCCATAATATTATGCAGAATTTCACCAGCTTTCTAATGAGCACCTTTTAGTTTCGATCCGTCTCATAGTTTTCGAGTAAATCGCCAAAACGACTGTGAACTCACGTCCTTACGTCAGTTTCGTCATGTGCTCATAGCATACGCAATATTCCCGCCTACGTAACAACGATTTCTTATCATAGATATTACATTGTTATGTCTTGTACATACGTACAATTTACTGCTCTTTATCATGGTTTGTACAGGAAATCGATACGTCCAATAGTTTTCGAGTAATTGGCCGACAAAGTGAGATTACTCCTCCGAGTGCTTCCGAGTTTACCGCTAGCGAGGAAAAAAACCCAAGGCTGTTCCCCCAACTTTTCCAACAGAAAATGCTCCCAAAGGCTTATATTCTGCAACTGAACATACGTAGATTTTACTGCTCTTTATCATGGTTCTTACAGGAAGTCGATACGCCCAATAGTTTTCGAGTAATTGGCCGACAAAGTGAGATTACTCCACGGAGTGCTTCCGAGTTTACCGCTAGCGAGGAAAAAAAAAAAAATGTTTTCTCCCCCTTTGCCTAAAGACTATGCTCCCATTTTTTTTTTTTTTTTAATGTACAGACTGTAAAATCTTCCAAGGTTGTTTTTTTTGGTTGTAACCTACTACACATGAACACTACTTTTTCCATGTTACTGCTAATGAAGCTTTACTTTGTCATATGTGTAATATGTAGGAGAAGACGGTTATTTGCCTGAAAATTATAGGGGCAATGATAATAGGTCAATATACATACCAACAAAATTTGGAGAACTCACTTGCTCCATAGGTGTTGCTTGAGTTGTAGGACCTTGTGGGATTGGAAGATGAGGAGGTATGCAGTGTGTGTGTGTGTGTGTGTGTGTGTGTGTGTGTGTGTGTGTTCATACCTAATGGCCTAATTGTTCTTACCTAATTTTATCTTTACAGGAATGAGTCAAGCTCGTACTGTCCCGTGTCTTAAACCATATTTATCGTACATATCCTTAAATTTGTGAATTGTTTTGGCACACACTATTTCATTCGGTAGTGCATTCCATTGATCAATTGCTCAGTTTGGGAAACTGAATTTCCTTACGTCTTTATCACCTCTCTTCTTATGCAGTTTTTTGCAGTGTCCTCTTGCTGATGCTTCCCCATATGTTAAGTAATCATTTATGTCTATTTTCTCCTTCCCTGATATGCACTTATATAGCATTATCATGTCACCTCTTTTCCTTCTCTCCTGTAATGTTGGTAGATTCAGTTTATTTAGTCTTTCTTCGTAGCTTAGGTCCCTTAAGCTTGGTATCCATCTTGTAGCGGCCCTTTGAACTTTTTCAATCTTGTCTATGTGTTTTTTGAGATGAGGACTCCAGACTACTGATGCATATTCCAGGGTTGGTCTAATGAATGATGTTATTATCCTTCTTAGCATGTCTTCATTTATGTATGTGAATGCTATTCTCATATTTGCAAGCAGTGTATACATGTTCCGTACCTTCTTGCTGATGTGGTCAGCCGGAGATAGTCTGTTATTGATAATCAAACCTAGGTCCTTCTCTCTTTCTGATGTGTATGGGGTTTTACTTCCTAACGTATAATCCCAATCAGGTCTTTTTCCACTTTTACCAAACTTGATTACATGACACTAGTCCACATTGAATTCCATTTGCCATGTATTACTCCATTCATGAAGTTTATTTAATTCATCTTGTAGCTCTTTACAAGAGTCTGTGTTAGTAATTCTCCTTTGTATTTTTGCATATTCTGCAAACATATTCAGATAGCTTTCATTTCCAGTGTTACTGTTTATATCATTTATATACACTAAAAACATGATTGGTGCCAGCACTGAACCCTGTGGTATTCAACTAGTCGCTTCTTTCTATGATGAGTAGTTTCCCCTTAGTACTGTTCTCATTTCTCTTTTTATGAGAAAATCTTGCATCCAACAAAACAGTTTGCCTCGAATTCCTCCTTGATGGTACAGTTTCCATAAAAGTCTTTGGTGTGGTACTGTGTCAAATGCTTTCTTGAAATCTAAATAGATACTGTCCACCCATCCTTCTCTTTCCTGTATTGTGTTTGTTACTCTGTCATAGTAGCTCAACAGATTAGTAACACATGATTTTCCTTTTCTGAAACCAAACTGTCTTTCTGTTATCATACTGTGTTCTTCTAAATGATTTACCCAAGCTTTTCTTATAAGCTTTTCTAATATCTTGCTTACAACACTGGTCAGTGATACTGGTCGGTAGTTGAGTGGATTTTGTCTATTTCCTTTCTTGAATAAGGGGACAATATTTGCATTCTTCCAAATATCAGGCAGTTTACCTTGACTCAAGGATTTCTTAAAAATTAAATATAATGGTTTACTTACCTCCATTGCACATTCTCGTAGTACCCAACATGAAATTTCATCAGGACCACTTGCTTTTCCTCTGTCTAAATTATTTAACTCATTCTGTATTACTTTTTCTGATATTTGTATATCTGGTAGTATGTGTGGACATGCATGTTCCACATAATCCCTCTCTAATTTTTTTTTCTTCTGTAAAAACTAATAGGAAATTCTTATTTAGCGCTTCACAAATATCTTTCTCTTGTGTATAGGTGATTCCCTCGTCCGTAATGGATTGTACTATATCTTTTACTTTGGTTTTGCTTCTGATGTAGCTGTAAAATAACATTGGTTGATCACTACTTTTATTTATTATATCCTCCTCAAACTGTTTTTGGGCTTCCCTCCTTATTCTTGTATAATCGTTTCTTGCCTGTTTGTAATTATTATACGCTGTTTCACTATTGTGTCTCCTGTATCTATTCCACAACAAATCTCTTCTTTCTTTTGATTTTTTACATTCCGTATTGAACCATTTCTGTATTTTCTTATCTGCTTCTTTGTGCTGTGGGATGTACTTCTGGACTCCTATTTCATAAAATTCACAGAATTTTTTATATACAGCATTTAAATCTTGTCCTCTAATCTCATTTTCCCAATCAACTTCTAAGAAATACTTCTTTAGGTCTTGATAATTTCCCTTTTTATAGTTTAGGCTCTTTTTGTAACTTTCATTGCTGTTAACTATGTCATATGCTATCCTGAAGTTGTAATTTAGTACTGCATGATCGGTTTTGCCGAGTGGAGGGTGATATATTAAACTGTCAATATCATTTTCTTGCCTAGTTAATATTAGATCTAGCATTGGAGGTACATCGAGTCTTCTTTTTCTGGTGGTTTCCCTCCCATGTTGCGTTAGGAAAAACTCTTGCACGAGATCCAGGAGCTTTTGGTCCCAACAGCTTTCTTGGCTAATTATATCTAGAATATTCCAATTTATAATTGTATTAAAATCTCCAGTTAGTATAATTCTTTCCGATTTCTCTTGCATTTTATGTAGTAATGATCTTAAACTCTGAATTGTACTCTCTGCCAGGTCCTTATATTCGTCTCTTTCCCATGTGTTTGATCTGGGTGGCATGTACAAATTGGCTACAATTACTTTACCTTCAGATGTGTTGATCTCTACTGCAATCAGTTCTACTTGTGATGGTCTATCTAGTTTTATTTCATTGACTTTTAGATTTTCTTAGTTAATATTATAATTCCTCCTCCTTTTTTTAAATTTCTGTCTCTTCTCCATATATTGTATTCCTCTAAGATTAGTATGTCATTGGATATCCTTGGTGTTAATTTTGTTTCAGTTAGGAATATTATTTGTGGTTCATTTTCTCTGACATAATCATTCATCTCTAGTAATTTAGATACCATTCCATCCACATTTGAGTACATCAACTTTATCATTTTGTTTATATACTTGTCATGACTTGGTTCTACTACCTTCCTCCTTTTTATTCCCTCCTGTTTGTGTACCACTTTCGTACCTGCAATCCTATTACTTTGTAAAAAAATGTGTTCTTCTCCTCTTCTGATCTTCCCTCATTTTTTGTTTTTGCTCCCTCCCTCTTCTCTTTCAGTAATTCCAGTTCCTCTTGTGTTAGGCATCTTTTTATCCATACATTTTTGAACTCCTCTTTTTCCATAAGATTCTTTGCATTTTTTAGTATCTCCTCCACAGTGTTTACACTCTGGAAAGTCACTTTTAGAGGTCTTGTCTTGCTTTTCTCGTATTTCCCTAACCTTTTGTGTTCCTCTATGTCTTTACTACAGATTTCCTCTGATACTTCTTTCAGTAAGCTCATTACATTTGCCTTCTCCTTTTTGTCTCTTGTGATCTTGTTTTTTACTTCTTCCTCTTCTATACCAGTGATTACTATAGATTTGTTGATATCTACTGAATCTCTGACTAACTTTGGGTTGTTTTGGGTTATTCTTTTCACTTCCTTTTTAATGCTTTTTTCCTCCACCCTTGTTTCTAAGTCTTTCTTTACTTTCACCATTTCAGCATACGTGGTTTCCACATCATTTTTGTAGCTTTGCACAGCTTCATTCACCTGTGTTATCTTCTCCTCAATATCACTGCTCTGGTCTATCAGACTGCTTACTTGCCTAATTGTCTCTGTATCATTTTTGAACTCTTCCATAATACTCTCGTCATTAACTACTTTGCTTGCCATTTCACACATTTTCTTCCTAAGTGTACTCAATTCCACTGTTAGTTCACTGATGGTTGTCTTTCTTGTTGGCCTCCCTTCCTAGTTTTTCTATTTCTTTCTTTTGCAAGTGCATCTGCTTCTTTATTTCATCAATTTCATTTTTGAAAGCCATTTCCAGTTTGAGTACACGTTCAACCAGTCTATTGTGAGTCTCCACTTCAACCAGTTCTTGGTAGAAATCATCATCTTGCTTTCTACCTTTATCCCTTTTCTTTTCCAAATTTGCTTTACTAAAGTATGTGTCCATTTTGCAATACTAAAAGCACAGAGTACATGTACTTACATTCCCCAGGGCAGTTGTGGTCTAAACAAACCTCAGCTGACTGAGCGCATTCTTTCGCCAGTCGGTTCTCTTTTCTGTTTGAACAAGTCTTGTTTAAACTTCTTCTTATTTTTTTTCTTTTAATAATAAAAAATCATTTAGTCTAACCTGGTACAGAGCTTGACTCATATAAAGATACTAATTTAGGTAATGCCAATGGCCATGCTGGCTCGGTATGGAGCACTGTCGACGCACGTCTGTTGTCCTTGACTCCTTGTGTGTGTGTGTGTGTGTGTGTGTGTGTGTGTGTGTGTGTGTGTGTGTGTGTGTGTGTGTAAGTGTGGTAGTGTGTGTGTGTGAGTGTGTGTGTGAGTGTCTGTGTTAGTGTGTGTGTAAGTGTGTGTGTGAGTGTCTGTGTTAGTGTGTGTGTAAGTGTGTTAGTGTATGTCTGATTGTGTGTGTGTGTCTGTGTTAGTGTGTGTGTAAGTGTGTTAGTGTATGTGTGAGTGTGTGTGTGTGTCTGTGTTAGTGTGTGTGTAAGTGTGGTAGTGTGTGTGTGAGTGTGTGTGTGAGTGTCTGTGTTAGTGTGTGTGTGTGTGTGTGTGTGTGTGTGTGTGTGTGTGTGTGTGTGTGTGTGTGTACTGCACTAGGGAATACTTCGCTCAGCATGGAACCATTCGAAGCAATCACCCACGCACAGTGCCACATCACAAACAGGACACATGTGACTTGTGTCCCTCCTCATCTTCACCAGGGAACACAGGGTGCACCGCAGCCTCCTCCGGTTGGGGGTCCTCTCCCGGTGCTGGCACTGCAGCACGTGCCACAGGTGGTGAATGTCCTGCTGGCCGTCGAATTGGAAGGTCAGGGGCATGGTGGATGACGTGCCCTGATACAGACCACTCTGCTTCATCGAAGTAGAGGAGCTTGTCCACTATCTCCTCCACGAATTCAAGCAGACTGACTGGCCCGCGTGAGCACTTCTTGTACAGGGCGAACGCGTTGAAAATGGCAATGTGAATGAAGTAGAAGGTGATCTTCTTGGTCCATTTCACGGTCTGCTGCTGGATGGAGTAGTATTGGACCATCTGGTCAAAATGGTCCAACCCACCCATGTGTTGATTATAGTCATCCACCACGATGAGTTTGTCCACAGTCTTCTGGACATAGGTTGTCCTTCCGTCAGGAGCCCTGGTCTTCTTTCGAACCTGCTTCTGGATGGTGCCTGTGGTATGGAAGGTGGAGACCATGTTGACAATGCGTTTGTCCCTCCACAGCAACACCATCACGTTGTTCTTGTGTCCTACAGCTGCTTTGGTGCTCCCCTTGCCAGGTGTAGGGTCCCACACACGTAGGTTCCTGCACTGAAGAGGCGTTCACACAGGGATACAGAGTTATAATAGTTGTCCATGTAAACTCTGTATCCCTGATCCTTTAGCGGTTCTATGAGGCTCCACACGGTGGTCTCCAGTGTCCTCTTCTGCCCCGTATACACCTCGAATTTCTGGATGTAACCCGAGGAAGCCCCAGCCAGGATATACAGCTTGATAGAATACTTTGAGGGCTTCATCGGGTTGTACACGCAGAAGCTTAGGCGCCCCTTCCACGGCAGTGAGCCCTCGTCCAGGCTGAGGTGCTCCTTGGGTAAGTAGGTGTTCTGGAACCACTGAAGGAGGTACTGCATCACCATGCGAACCCTGATGAGCCGTTGTTCATTGTCCTGGGGTATCGCAAGTGAACTGAATGCATGGAAGTGTCTCAGGATCACCCTGAAATGCCTTCCACTCATCACTTGCATAAAGAGAGGGTAGTTGTGGAGGCGGGATCTCATCCAGTAGTGCCGGATGCGTGGGAGATTCATAACCCCCATGAAAAAGTAAACCCCCAGGAACTTGGCCATCTCCTCTTCATTGCAGATGAACCATGCATCCAACGCAGTCCCCAGGAATGACGCGTAGCTGTTGGTCTTGTGGGTGAAATACGTCAACAACTCCCTCGTGAAGAACAGCTGGAAGAAGTGGAGAGGAGTTGTTGGCGGATCCACCTTCATTCCTGGGGATCCTGTGAAGGGCCCATTAGCTGGTGTGAAAGGGCCACTGCTCCATCCTTCACCCATTGCGGAAACACCTCCCGCAGTGGTTGCAGTGGGTCGGCGTACCGACACCCTTGTGCTTCTTTGGACACCCCTTGGCCACCCCCCATAGCCAGGCCGTGGACCACGCCAGCCTCGTCAAGGTGGTGAGAGTTCCGATGATGAGGAGGATGAGACTGTCTCCTGCTGCTGGAAAACGTCGGGGGGGATTATCGCTGTTGGAGACAGCTCCCTTGTCGACCGGGCAGGGGATGACAACACAGTCGCCTCCTGCACCAGTTGCGCCGCAGTCAGTGCGTGCCGTGCAGGTGCCAGTGTTGTGTAACTTGGCCTAGCTTCCGGTGACATTGGCTCGGCCAAGGGGGAACTAGAGGCTTGAGGTGAAGAGACCATGATGGCTGTAGGAGCGAGAGGTCCCAGCAAAGCCGATGTCTGTCGTCCAAGTGAAGACAATGATTGGTCCAATAGTCCTGACACTGGTGGTGGTGGTGTCTGCTCCCATCGTTCTTGAAGCACTGGTAATGCCGCCCAAGGGGAATCCTCCTGGACCTTGTCCCATTCCTCCTCACTTGGGACATCGCTCAGCTTGTCCTCTACTTCGCTCTCGGTCTCCTCCTCAAATAGAACCTTTTGCCACTGGTCAGAAGACAGACCTTTCTTCTCCATTCTGGCAATCACTGACACAGAAAGTCAATCTGAGTTTTTAGGTTCTCTGCTGAAAAGGAAGAGATATTATTCATTGTCACACAACACCTTCCATTGAGAGTAGCATTACACACGTCATGTTATATCTTTCTATACAGGAAATCGCTTCACCTTTTACGAACAGTTCACATAAAGGATAACTTTTCAGTGTTTTTTCACGGTCTCATAACTGTTCACTGGCGTCCGTGGGTGTGTGCTATATATATATATATATATATATATATATATATATATATATATATATATATATATATATATATATATATATATATATATATATATGTGTGTGTGTGTGTGTGTGTGTGTGTGTGTGTGTGTGTGTGTGTGTGTGTGTGTGTGTGTGTGTGTGTGTGTGTGTGTGTGTGTGTGTGTGTGTGTGTGGACTGAAGAGGTGAGACAGGCTGTGGCAAAAAAAAGAAGAAAGCATACAATGAATGCATGAGAAATAGGGGCGTGAAAGAAGTTGAGAGGCGGAAGAGAGAGTTATATGTAAAA
>NC_136999.1:26315013-26597513 GCF_032717465.1 Coenobita brevimanus | reverse complement strand
CAGTGATGTCCCTCGTTCCTTGGCATCGTTGCCTTTCACAGCACACCTGCTGCTAAGGTACCGCTCATCTACGCCACGCACCTAAGCGAACATTCTCAGCACAGTTCATGTATATTTTACATAAAGTAAAATTTATCACACAATGTCACACCAAGGTACAGTACCTGTTGAATGACGTCCCTCGTTCCTTGGCATCGTTACCTTTCGCAGCACACCTGCCGCTAAAGTATCGCTCACCTACACCATGCACCTAAACTAACACTCGCGGCACAGTTCACGTATATTTTACATAAAGTATAATTTATCAAAAAATGTCTGACCAAGGTACAGTACCTGTTCAAAGACGTCCCTCATTCCTTGGCATCGCTACCTTTCACACCACACCTGCCGCTAAAGTACCGCTCACCTACGCTAAGCACCTAAACGAACACTCGTGGCACAGTTCACGTATATTTTACATCAAGTATAATTTATCACTAAATGTCTGATCAAGGTACAGTACCTGTTCAATGATGTCCCTCGTTCCTTGCCATCATTACCTTTCACAGCACACCTGCCACTAAGGTACCGCTCACCTATGCAATGCACCATAATTTATGCCATCAAGAGGATACGTGGCACATTTCGCTTACACTTGACACAATATCATAAACAAATACATGACTACCACCATGAATCCACCCTAACCTCCGCAATTACTCCCTTCCTTACTATGGTTCAACGTGACTGTGATGCAGTATCCTTCGCCGGGAGAGTACGAAGCAACTCTATTGTATTGGCACACACCACACTCCTTCACGAACACCCGCAGCATATTAGACGTATATATATTTCACACAACTCCATACGCATTTTCACTATTAGAATCACAATAATTCCATCCCTAAACACCTCTAATTCTCCCTTCCCGACTATAAAAACTGTACATGATGCCTGCCCCATTCCACACTATGGTTCATGGCATCCACAGTGCTAACTAGTTCCATGTATTCACCAAGCCAGCCACAATATCTTTCACACAAAAAACAGTTTAGGCATTGGCTTCATTATATACGTATTTGTATTCACACCATAGGACCTTGAGGAAGACGAGAGGCGAAACCCCGCCACAGTGAACAAACATATCGGCAGTAAGCCTAATGCTTGATAAAGGGCACAATTCCTTTTCATGACATATATCTATGTTCCATCAACAATATCACATACAAATATGCTCACAAATTTTTCATTATCACACTGAGTCCATTGGGGCTTCGGCTTGGGCAGGAGGAGGAGAATTAGTAGGAGTTTAAAGGAACAGTACACGTGACGCAACCTCACCGCCTGGCTGCTTGGAAGAGACTGAGGTTTCTCAGGCCGTGTTGGGTCCCGCCAGGCAGCTCAGTGTTGCCAATGTCTTACCATTGGAAAATGCTACCATCGCTATGACGCGCCAAAATTTGACGCAAATCCGCCAGAAACTTAATTTTTGGCGAAATTTTTGGTGCTTAGAGACGCGATTCGCGTGACTGAACAAATTGAGAAAATCCACATGAAACGCAAATCGCGTGACTGTGCCTGAGAGGGTTTATATATATATATATATATATATACATACATATATATATATATATATATATATATATATATATATATATATATAAATATATATATATATATATATATATATATATATATATATCATCTATCATCTCATCAGCCGTTTGACTGTCCACTGCAGGACCAGCCTATCCCTACCGAAGTGGGGACAATACAGCCAATGCATCTCTACCAAGCGGCTTAGGCTGTCTAGTAGAGATTGTATGTAAGATGAGAAGTGCTTGTAAGTGTAACTGTAGTGTTGGAGTGGCTTTGGATGTGTGTGTAGTCTGTGAACCAAGAGTAATCGGCCCGTGCAAACCAACTGGGTGCAAGCATACTTTATAGTATGCAACACTGGTTCAACCACAACATCCCTTGTGTCCGCCAATGCAGTACGTGGCCAGAAGAACGCTCCCAAATTTATTACCCTGGCGGGGCGTGAACCCTCGTTCTTCAGTGTACGAACACGCACACTTTACCACTGTACCACAGAGACTCCATATATAGATATATGTATATATATATATATATATATATAGATATAGATAGCTAGATAGATAGATAGATGAGTGTATATATATATATATATATATATATATATATATATATATATATATATATATATATATATATATATATATATACAGGGGTTTAAAACACTGCACAGTGGAGAGGTATCCTCCCCTCCTCCCTTCTTCATTGTCCCATACTCCCACCCAAACCCCACACTTTTCTCTCCAACCCCATAACCCCACCCGGTACCCTTCATACAGCACTCTCACTTTTGGGGATTTAGTCCCCAGACTGGGATTTATGAAGTACTCTAGGGTTAATCTAGGGAAATTAGCTTTTGGGGAAATTCTGGGGATTTCTGAGAGTTTTCGGTGAAAACTTGCAGATTTTGTATGCATTTCTTTAATAGTATCAGATAAATATCAACCTAGAATCAGTATCTTAACCATGCAAAAGAAAAGGCCCATCAGCTGTTTTTTGGTGGCATATTCTATATCGACAATTTTGATTGGCTACTGGTGTTTAGCAGTCTTGAACTCGACCAATCACATCCCTCCGCCCTGAGCCCACAAGAGCCTCAGTGAGTCAGTGTGTTTACACTTTGTACCTGTGGGTAACACATACCTGGTAAGTTCATAAATTTGAACTTTTTTTGTAGGTTTTATGATATCTGGCTCCTTATTGGTCGTACATGCAAGGAAATAAAAGTTACAGATGTTTAATGATGGCAACAGCAATATATGACAGTCAATACAGTAGCTAATAATGACTTAAGTATAACAAGGAGAAGTTCTTTCGAAAGGTCGGTGGAAATGTTTTCACAAATATGTTTATAATTAATTTTTACTCTATTTTATAACAGTAAATAGAAATTAGGTAAGCAGAGACTAAAACCGTATAATTATATTTATCAGTTTCTGTTGACTGTACATGGTCTTCAGCAACGAAATTTCCCAGAGCGTTGTGTTTGAGGACTGTAAATAAAACCAATTATTCTAACTTTACACAGGATTCAAAAAGTACCTGACTTAATTTCATTACGTTTTCTGGAGTAGTGTGACATGGGCAAATGAAACTACTTTTTTTTTATTATTAGTTGATCAGAAAGTACATACCTGTATAAGTTTTTTTTTTTTTTTTTTTTTTTACAATACCGTGGTTTCTTTTAACTTAGGTTAATGGACTCATCTGTCTGGAATTATCATCGTTAGGTGCTGTAGTAACAAGGACATCATGGCAACTGCCCAAGAGACATCATCTAGTGATGAGGAGTCTAAACCTGCCCCAAAGAAAGCTAAAATTTATGCCCAGAAATTTCGCCCTGAGTGGATGTAGCAGAAGGAATTCAAAGGCTGGCTGACAGCAACAACAAAGGACATTAAGGATGCAAGGTCTTCATTATGCAACAAGATTGTTCCTAGTCATCGATCATCTTTGCTTAAACACAGTCTGAGTCAAACACACATAACTAACGTGAAAATTAAGCAGAGCAGTCCGTCAGTAAAGGATGTTTTCGAAAAAAAAAAAAAAATCCCATCTGCATTTACAAGGAAAACACAGAACAACATGTAACTGCTTTTACCCTTCACTCTGGCTGTCCCATTAGTTAACCTTATTCCGTCACGAGCTCCATCAAATGCTGCAGAAAAAAATACCTTAATACAGATTAGACTTAGTGACACAATGTGTGTGAATATAGTTAGGCAAGGACTTGGATTATATTTTGCAAAAGAGTTGTTTGCAAAATTAAGAGAATAAAAATTTAGCATTATTCCAGATGAGACCACAGATGTGTCCACAGGAAAACAACTTGGGATAATTGTTATGTACTTTAATGATGAAACAGTGGACACTGTTACTCAGCTCTTTGATCTTATTCAAGTAAACAGCTGTACAGCAGAAGGATTATATAATGCAATAAAACAATCACTGCTTGAGAAAGGCATCCCTATGAATGATCTTATTGGTTACTCATCTGATACTACCAATGTCATGTTTGGAGATAAGGAGAGTGTAGTTTCTTTGCTGTAGAGAGATCTTCCACATGTCATTACAATAAGATGCAGTTGTCATATGATTCACTTGTGTGCTTCCTATGCCTGTTTGAAAATTTCAGTATCCATGGAAGACTTGTTGAGGAACGTACGTGCCCACTTCAGTCGGTTGAGTCAAAGAAATCATAGCTTTGAAGAATTTCAAAGATTTTGCAATGTACCTATTCATAAGCTTCTCAATCAGTCACAAACACGTTGGCTGTCCATGGAAAACGTAGTAAACAGAGTTTTAGAGCAATGGGCAGCTCTTTAGCTATATTTCACACACTAACTAGCAGAGAAGAAACATCCCTGAAATACAATGACACCAATTCTGCAAACACTGAATAACAACTTCATGAAAGCTCTGCTGGAATTTATGAGCTTTCAGCAAAAAAAGACTTAACTCCTTCAATACCCTGTTTCAAAGTAAAGAACCAGCTCTTCACGTTCTAAGGGAGAGGTCATGAACCTCCTAAAGGAAGTGCTCTGTGATTTTCTCAAAACTGATGTTGGTAGACATAATGATCCTTTTGAAGTTGACATTCACGAGATCAAGAACACAATAGACATTGATCATGTGTATATTGGTGTAGCTGCGACAGCCACTCTTTCTGAGTGCAGTGAAAGAGACCCAAATGGAGTGAGGCAGGTTAGAGTAGCTTGCAGGAACTTCATGGTGGAGCTGGTGGAGCAAATCCGGAGGAGATTTAAGGAAATAAAGAGAGAGTGCTGTGATCACCTTGATTTCTTAGTGCCATCAAATGCAGTGAAATGCTATCCTTCCATTTTGACTAGACTGTATGAATCCTTTACAATTTTTGAAAGATTGTTTCCCAACTAGATCTGGTGGACATGGAGTGGAGTAAACAGGCTACAAAAGAACCTCACATCTTGAAGCCCAGTCTTTCTGATCTACAGTTTTGGAGAGAGAAGCTAAATCAGAAGGACATCAATGGCGAGTTGAAGTATGGAAACCTTCGCAAAGTAATAGGGTGCATGATGTCATTACCATTTGTGAACGCTCCAGTTGCAAGACTCTTTAGTACATTAAAGCTAATCAAGACAGATCAGAGAAACAGGTTTATGAGAGAAAGTATTGTAAGTCTACTCCACGGAAAAGAAGGAATGGCCTCACTTGGGATGTCAGCAGATCAACTAAATGTTCAAGATGATCCAAAATTGCTCAAACTTACGCGAAATGTCAAAAGCAATGCTACAGACTCTGAGGCTCATGATATCATAGCTGAAAAACTGGTGTCTTAAAAATTGTTATAAATTATGAACCAGGAATGATTATTTCGGTTAACTGTATTGTTTATTTTGCTGGAAAAAAGTTTACATGAACAAACTTCCAATCACAAATGCTATTTTTATGAAACTGTATTTTCTGTTAGTAACTATTTTCATAAGCTAAGAAATGCAAAATGAATATATTCTGAAAGCCTGAAATACTAGTCTTACTGTCTGGTAATGTACGTAGTTTAATTATGTTGCTGAAAGCACGTTTCAGGAAAAAAAAAGTTATAAACTATACCCAAATTTTAGTACCAGAAATGATACTTCATATTTTTGAATTATAGTTACTAATTCTGAAAACTCTGTGATATATTGAATACTGTATCAGATTATGAGCAAACACAGGACTCTATGGGCCTATACTTTTTGTTTTATTGAATCTTTATGTTGTTAAACCAACGAAAATGCAACCTTAATGACTGAACGAGAAGTGTGTGAACTTATAACCAGGGTGTCAAACCGAGGGGTCAAACCAAAGCAGTCCAAAAATACATTAAATATTTTCTAGTTCATTCAAGATAAACTGGTGTATTATATGGCTTCAGATTCTAGGTTGTTCAGTCTGTACATGGATGGGGTAATAAAAGAGGTACAAGGGAGGGTAGTGGATGTTGGAGTGGCCCTGGTGAGAGAGGATAGTGTTTGGAAACTCCCTGTACTGTTGTTTGCAGATGATACTGTGTTGTTGAGTGAAGACGAAGGGGAGCTGCAAGGCTTGGTGGATGAGTTTGAGAGAGTGTGCAAGAAACGGAACCTAAAGGTGAATGTAGGGAAGAGTAAAGTGATGGTCTTTGAGAGAGGTGAAGTTAGTGAATGTACAGCGAGGTTGGATGGTGAGGAATTGGAAAATGTGAGTATGTTTAAGTATTTGGGTAGTGTGATGAGTAAGGATGGAGGTTTGGAGGGTGAAGTGCTTGCAAGGGTACAGCAGGGAAGAAAGGTTGCTGGTTCCTTTAAAGCAGTGATAAGAAACAGGGAAGTGAGCATGGAAGTGAAAAAGTTACTACATGACAGTATTGTGATACCAACTCTAACGTACGGAAGTGAAGCTTGGACATTGTTAGAAGGACACAAGTCAAGAGTGAGAGCAGTGGAAATGAGTTATTTAAGTGGAGCCTGTGGAGTCACGTGGAGAGACAGGCTGACGAATGAGGATATAAAGGAACGTTGTGGTGTGGATGTGGATGTGATAGGAAGAGTTATGAGGAATACACTGAGGTGGTTTGGCCATGTGGAGAGGATGGAGGGTGAAAGACTGACGAAGAGAGTGTACAGTATATGAGTGAGGTGGAGGGGGAAAGAGGGAGGGGGAGGCCGAGGATGAGATGGAGGGATGGGGTGGAGAGGTATATGAGAGAGGGGGGTGTGAGTTGGGAGCAGGGCAGTTTAATGGCGGGGGACAGGGCGACTTGGAGGCGATTTGTTTGTGGTCACCCCAAACGGGATTGAGGCGTCTGGCAATAGATAGATAGATAGATAGATTCTAGGTAATGTAAATTGAACAAAAAGACAAAAATTTCGAGGAAATATTTTTTTGCACCGCCCATTTCAAGCAAATTAAGTGAATTGCAATCCTGTTACCAAACAAAATTCTCCCTACTTGCCACCCTGTTTATAACGATATATCAGAATTATATAATGTAAATTATTTCCTCAGTTAGGAGAGTTGATGATTTAAATTCTTGAATAATGCTTAATACAAATGAGAACATTTTCAAAAACTCACGAAATTTATAAATGCATGTAATCTTAAAATTATATTAACGGTGTATTTTCATTATTACACAGGCTGTGTTTTAGAAAAGTTCACTCTATTCAGAAAGTGATCTGAACTATATTTATTTGCAACAGTCAAAGATTGACATAAATATATATAATCCAATTTAAATAATCCTCGGTATAGTGATGATGGAATAAATCTTATAAACATATAGCCACTAACATCATTGTATTATTTCACAAAAACTGCTCTCTCTCTCCCTCCACACACACACACACACACACACACACACACACACACATATATATATATATATATATATATATATATATATATATATATATATATATATATATATATATATATATATATATATAAAATAAGTACTTCTACATTGGGAATTTTAGGGTGATCCAGGAAAGTTCAACTTTAGTTTAGGGAATTCCTGAAATGTATTTGTGAGAGCCCTGCCTCCATACTCTCCCTCACAGCCAGCAAGGGGTTAATGTACTTTTTGCATGTCTTAGATTAAGCGTAGTCTGACACTAACAATGGAATAAACAGTATCATAAACTCTTTCGACCGCCATCTCTCACACATCTTCAGTCCCAGAGGCTTCAGTCCCACACGCTTCAGTCCCAAATGCTTCAGTCCAACTATTTGCCCCCCGGAGAGCAAATTTGGCATGTTGCCGAGCTTGAGCCATAATAACCACGATAGGGTTACTCAGCTTAATGCTGGTGGATTCGGTATCTTTATGTGACAGGTAGAAATTTGCTCCCTTTACAATGCTTCAGTGTGAACCTTTCAAGTTTCAGCGGTAAATAAATCAGTATGTAGCGCTCTAGTAATCCTTATATGCACGGTTTTGGCGAATAGTTTAAATTAATTCATTCTCCCCCCCCCCCCTCTCTTTCTTTCATACTAGTATATCTATCTATCTATCTATTTATATACAGAATGTGTATAGGCTATTGCAATAACAATTTCTGGCGCTGGAGATCTATTTCCATATCCCAATGGTCGCAGCAGTTCTGGAGATCGCGAGAACGGCATGTTTCTTATCCCACGGAGTCGTATCGCTTATCTTATATATATACTGGGGAGTTATTGGTTACTCTGACGCAGATGGGAGGAGTGACGTGGTTATAAAGATTCGGGCTTGTGAGATGGCATCAGCTGTTGAATGAGTCAACATTACCCATTACATACACACAAATACCTCTAGATTTTGTCCTCAAAATCACTAGATTATTGCTATATGGCATAAAATGCTGGAATCTCTATAGACAAATGGATGCACGCCCTACAATATAGAATAAGAAGGCTTAATTCTCGCGAAAATAGGTAGCATTCATGTCACCCGATGTCATTGTTTCTGCTAGTTCGAATAAACTATTTCTAGATTTAGCGGTATAATTGAGCCACATTTGCAACACTGCAAACGGGCGGTGTAGGGAAAACTAAAGCAGCGAGCTGGAGGGTGTCTATGACTGACCTTGGCTGGTGATATGAGGCATATCCCTGCTCAGGTAGAGGTGGGTCTGAGAGACCAACACCCCCGTCCCATTTTCTAGGTCATTAACTTCTAAATACCCGGGACCCTGTTCTCAGTAGCTTCCTAACTTTGTGTATCCATGTAAGGTGTGAGGGAGTTACTTCAAGCTCTCTCTCCGTTTCCGCAGTATGATGGTATGTGAGTATCAGTTGGATAGGCCTATGTGAGACCCACATGTACCTGAGGTGTGTGAGATATTTTCTTCTCCCTGACTGCAGATATACAGTAAATGCAATGCCTAGCAGCCCCTCTTAGCACCATGAAGCACCATCCCATAGCTACCAAGCCTTGGGACCATTCAAGCAACCATTCAGATTTTTTTTTATTTTCTTATAGAAGGCCAAAAATTAGTTTTTTCTAATTTATTTTTCATTTTTTTTTTTAAGAATAAGAAAACAACAATCATTGTCTTTACATGTTTGTGTTGCATTAAATATGTTATTCTATTTTCAATATTGCAATACAGGAAGCATAAACATTTTTCCTGAATTTTTATATTTTGGAGTCTAAGACCCACGTCTACCTGCTATGCAACACGGACTGACATTTACCCGAGCAGGGATAATAATGCCCGCAGGAGTGAGGAACAGATAAGGACCCACTCTGGGGTTTTGTGGAACAGTTCCACCGACACCCACACCCTTGTCCTAACCAACGGAAAATAATGACGTCACCGTAACTGATAAGGTGCGATATCCAAATGGTCGTAGATCACCAGTATACGCTATATGTGTGTGTGTGTGTGTGTGTGTGTGTGTGTGTGTGTAAGAGAGGTGTCTACTATCGCAATATTTAATCACAGCAGATTTACTTTTTCTCACTCCCTCACAATGTAGTAATTCTATTCCTAACTTGGTTTGTGATATGTACTGTAATATTCCTTTATTGGTTGTTCGGACTACACGTAATTAGAGAAGTGCAAGAAGTACAGTAACCCATAGCTGGCTGTGAGTTAGAGTATGGAGGGTACCATGAGGGGTTATGGGGTCGGAGAGAAAAGTGGGGGGTTGGGTGGGAGTGTGGGACTATGAGGAAGGGAGGAGGAGGGGATACTTCTCCATCGAGCAGTGTTACAAACACCTTAGTCCATGGAAAAAGAAACAAACTCATTTCGACGTCTGTACATACAGAGAGAGAGAGAGAGGTAGATGGTTTTATATATATATATATATATATATATATATATAGATATATATATATATATATATATATATATATATATATATATATATGTGGGGGCACTCACCATCCACTCACTCGATGTAGTGCTGCTCTCGGGTGTCTGCCCTTTCCTCTCTTCCATCCGTCTTTCCTTCCATCCTCTTCTCTCTTTTTTCGTTCATTATTTCCTTGTCCTTCTGCTTACGGGTGACTTAACACTCCCTCTTCTGTCTTTCTTTCCTTCATTCTTTCCTTTTTCTTCTACCTGTGGGTGACTATATACTCAGTGACAAGCCAAATGGTTTCCTTACACCAGGAAACCATTTACTACGCTGGGAGGTAACCATATAACCAAATTTTGGCACCTGGTGGTTTAGTGCGTAATTATTGCGCTCCAGTCGGATTGAGCTGGTGAAGGTTTATATCCAAGGGTTGGTTGGGGTTGATTGCTCATGTAATGCCATTCAGGGATGAGTGAGGCTGGTCACTCTCATCTTAAATGTCGAGACCAACTGCCTAGCCCCGGACTCCTACGCTTCTCATGGGGCATTGTAGGATTGGATGATGGATTCATTCATCCATCATCAAATCCTACGTTGCCCCATGAGGAGTGTAGAAGCCCAGAGCTAGGAAAGTTGGTCCTGACATTTATGATGAAAGTTACCAGCCTCACTCATCCCTGAGTGGCATTACGTGAGCAATAAACCCCAACCACCGCATGGATATAAACTTTCACCGGCTCAATCCGATTGGAGCACCTTTATAACCAAGTAAATAACCAGGAGCAAAAATTTGGTTATATGGTTACCACCCAGCGTAGTAAATGGTTTCCTGGTGTACAGGAAACCATTTGGCTTGTCACTCAGTGTAGAGTCATCCATAGGCAGAAAGAAGAGGAAAGAATGAAGGAAAGAAAGACACAAGAGGGAGTGTCAAGTCACCCGCAGGCAGGAGAAATAGGAAAGAATGAAGGAAAGACAAAGGAGGATGGATGGAAAGAAGGATGGAGGAGAGGAAAGGGCAGACACCCGAGAGCAGCATTATATCAAGTGAGTGGATGGTGAGCGCCCCCACATACTACACAATGATGGATATACACACACACACACACACACACACACACACACACACATATATATATATATATATATATATATATATATATATATATATATATATATATATATATATATAAATATATATATTTTTTTCACTCTCATCTTAAAATGTCAGGACCAACTGCCTACCTCGGGCTCCTACGCTCCTCATGGAGCAACGTAGGATTGGACGATGGATGGATATATATATATATATATATATATATATATATATATGTTTGTGTATGTACAGTATGCATATACATGTGTGTATATATATATATATATATATAGATAGATAGATATAGATATAGATATATATATGTCACGAATCAAATTCGCGACATTTCCCATTTGTGAGAAGCCACGAACTATTAGTGGAAAACTCACTGTGTATCGCTCAGTTAACCGTTTCTCTCTCCATTTCGGGGTATACTTTTCAAAACATTCGTCACTGTTTTCAAAAATGACCGATTTAATGCACGTCACTAAGTGCTGTACTGAGCGATACTATTGTTTCTTTACTGTTTGCCCCTGCTTGCCTCGACCGTTAGAAAACGCGGCCTACTGCTCCCCCTTTGTTCCCACGACTTAGTCAGTCCAGTGTTTGCTTTGACGGAGAGAGGTCCTGTGCTCCAGAAGTGTGAGAGGAGAGGTCAGCTAGCACCCAAGCTCCACAAGATCACAGTTATCCAAGCTCCCACCCCCTGGGTGATACACAGCATTCATCGACTATAGTATTTCCTTCTTGTATTTCCCTAGTCTTAAGAGTTTAATTAAGGTGTTTTTTTTTTTTAGGCGTAAGGATTTAGCTTTTGCGTGAGTGAGTGAGTGCGGTCTCATTAATTTGATTTTGAATTGTAACGTTAAATTTATTTTTTTGTAATCAATAAATTTAACAGTTCTTTTTCTTGAGCTTAATGTAAAGTAAACTCTTGTTTCATTTCTCCAAATTAAACTTATTTTCCATATAGCTCCTAGCTTGCATACACGTTTTACTATTCATAACTGGTACTTAGACCAGTCTTGTTGTACTAACTTAAAATCTGTTGTGCCAGGAGTTAAGCATCAGCAAGAACCTGATATTATTATTAGTATTAGTTATTTATTGTCAGGGGTGAAGTAACTTTCTCCAGAGGCTAACAGTACTAATTCAGCATTTGTGAGTAATTAGTCTCTGCTGTGTACTGTTGAGAAAGTTTATAAATTCTCGTTCTTAGAGAATCGTGCACAAGCCAGCGTAAAGTAATCGTTGCTTGATGTAGCAAGACAATCATTGTCTCTGCTCTTCAATATCATTATCATTATTTTTAATAACTGCATTTTATTTTAAAAACTCAGTGATATTTTAAAAACCCAGTGACAATATATATATATATATATATATATATATATATGTATGTATCATTGGTAAAGTGTGCGTTCTCGTCCACTGAAGAACGAGGGTTCGCGCTCCACCAGGGTAATAAACTTTGGAAGCGGTCTTCTGGCCACGTACTGCATTGGCGGACATCAGGGGAGCTGTGGTTGAACCAGTGTCACATACTATAAAGTATGTTTGCACCCGGTTGGCTTGCACGGGCCGATTACACATGGTTCACAGACTACACACACATCCAAAGCAATTACAACACTAGAATTACTTACAAGCATTTTTCACCCTACATCCTGTACAATCTCTACCAGACAGCCTAAGCCAGTTGGTAGAGATACATTGGCTGTATCGCCCCCACTTCGGTCAGGATAGGCAGTTCCTGTAGTGGACACTCAAACGGCTGATGATATTATATATATATATATATATATATATATATATATATATATATATATATATATATATATATATATATAATTATATATATATATATATATATATATATATATATATATATATATATATATATATATATATATATATATATATATATATATATTATATTCCCCTGTGCCAGGGGGGACACAATCTGGCCGCACTATGGGGTGGTACTACTACTCTGTGGCCAGGTTGTGTTAGGAAGAATACTGCCACCTTACCCTGCGTGTAGTAAAAGGCGACTAAAAGGGGCAGGGTGAGGGGACTAGGGACCCCCTCCTGTGTTTTTTAGTTCCTAAAAAGAGACAGGCCAGAGAAATGGATGGGGGATTGAGTTATCCCCGTACCCTGAAGATTGGGTCTATGAATGTGCGTGGATGTAGTACGATTGAGGCTCAAAGGGAGGAGATTGGGAGAATATTTCTGAAAAGAAAGTTGGATGTGTTAGCTTTGAGTGAAACGAAGATGAAAGGGAAGGGGGAGTCTATGTTTGGAAGTGTGAATGGAAGATTGTCAGGTGTTGATAGAGGAAGGGCAAGAGAAGGTGTGGCCTTGTTAGTGAGTCCGGAAGTACAGCAGTGTGTGATTGAGTGGAAGGAGGTGTCTTTGAGACTGATGTGGGTGAAAGCGAAATTTGAACGTGAGTTGTGGATGTTTGTGAGTGCATATGAGCCTGGTAGTGAAAGAGATGAAGAAGAGAGGGAGTCTTTCTGGAATGATGTTGATGAGTGTCTGCAGAGGCTTGGAGCGAATGTCAATGTGGTAATGATGGGAGATCTGAATGCTAGAGTGGGAAATGTAGCAGTTGAAGGTGTAGTTGGTATGCATGGTGTGCCTGGAAGAAATGAAAATGGGGAACGAATGATAGGGATGTGTGTTGAGCGAGAGATGGTGATTGGAAATACGTTGTTTGAGAAGAAAGGTATTTATAAGTATACATGGGTGAGACAGGAGGGTGGAAGGGTTGTTGATAGAGCTTTGATGGACTATGTGGTTGTGTCTAGGAATGTAATAGGTAGATTGTTGGATGTGAGAGTTCTCAGAGGGGAGGGTGCAGGTACGTCTGACCACTACCTGGTGAAGGGAAAGTTAGGAGTAGGTAAGAGATGGGTGAGAGCTAGGAAGGTTAGGTGTGGCAGGGAGGTTTTGAAAGTGAGTGAGTTGGAATAAAGAGAGAAAAAGATAGAGTATCAGAAGAAATTGAAAGATGAGTGGAATGCAGTGAAAGATCAGGAAAATGGCAGTGTGGAGGAGGAATGACAGTTGTTTAAGAGTGCTGTGGTGGGGCATGCAGAAGAGGTGTGTGGTGTGAGACGTGTGGGTGGTGGTGTAAGAAAAGGAAGTGAATGGTGGTGTGAGGAAGTAAGTATGGCTGTGGCTGATTAGAGACGTGCATATGAAGTGTGGCTGCAGAGGAAGGAAAAGAGGAATAGGGCAAGAAGGGCTGTGCATGATGCCAAAGTGGTAACAGACGAGAGGTGGGGTAGGCAACTGACTGAGAATTTTCAACAGAATAAGAAAATGTTCTGGAAGGAGGTGAAAAGGGTGCGAAAGGGAGATCTGGGAAGGAAGAGTGAGTAAAAGCAGAGGATAGAAGGATGTTAATTGAGATGGATGCAGTATGGAAGAGATAGGCAGAGTATTATGAAAGATTGTTAAATGTAGAGGAGGAAAGGGTGGCTGAGTTTGTGGCAGATGGAAGGGTGCAAGGAATAAATGTGTTGGGAGAGTTAAATAATTCTTTGATCACGAAGGAGGAAGTGGAGAAGGCAGTAAAGGAGATGAAAACAGGGAAAGCTGCATGTATGGATGGGTGTGCTGTGGAATGCCTGAAGGGTGATGGAGTGACTATTGTTGACTGGTTACTAAGATTGTTGAATGTGTGCTTTGTGAAAGGTATAGTGCCAATTGACTGGGCAAGTGCTTGTGTGGTCCCGTTGTATAAAGGCAAGGGTGATAAGTATGAATGTACTAGCTTTAGGGGTATAAGTCTGTTGAGTGTTGTAGGTAAGGTTTATGGTAGAGTGTTAATTATGAGAGTTAGAGAGGGTACAGAGGGAGTGATTGGTCATGAGCAGTGTGGCTTTAGGAAAGGGAGGGGATGCGTGGATCAGGTGTTTGCTGTGAGACATGTGTGTGAAAAGTATTTAGCGAAAGGCAAGGATGTGTTTTGGGCATTCATGGATTTAGAGAAAGCGTATAATAGAAGTGTTGGGGAGGCTTTGTAGACTGTTTTAAGATTGTATGGACTTGATGGCAGGTTACTAAAAGGGGTGAAAAGTTTTTATGTAAATAGTAAAGCGTGTTTAAAAGTGGGAAATGCTGTGGGTGATTGGTTTCCTGTGAGAGTGGAGCTGCGACAGGGATGTGTGGTGTCGCCTTCATATGGATGGTGTTGTAAGGGAGGTGAATGCAAGAGTTTTAGGTGGAGGTCTGAGTCTGGTGAATGGTGATGGTGGAGAGTGGAATCTGAAGCAGCTGCTGTTTGCAGATGATACTGCACTGGTGGCTGATTCAGAAGAGATTTTGAGACAGTTGGTAGAGGAGTTTGGAAGGGTGTGTGAAAGGAGGAAATTGAAAGTAAATGAAATTAAGAGTAAAGTGATGAAGTGTACGAGGTTGGTAGATGGTAGGAGGATGAAAATAGTTTTGAATGGCAAGTTGCTTGAGGAGGTAGAGTGTTTTAAATAATTAGGGTCACATGTTGCTGTGGTTGGAAGAATAGATGCAGAAGTGAAGTTTAGAATAAATGAAGTAGGAAAGGTGCTGAGAGGATTGAAAAAAGTGTTTAGATGTCGTTCGCTTAGAATGGATGTAAAGAGAAGGCTGTATGAGGGTGTTGGGGTACCGACTGCATTCTATGAGGCTGAAACGTGGAATATGGGTGTAGCAGAGAGGAAAAGTTTGAATGTAATGGAGATGAAGTGTCTGAGGAGTATGTGTGGAATGACGCATATGGATCGAGTGCGAAATGACGAAGTGCAAAGGAGAACTGGAGTTGTTCGGGAGATGGCTGGTAGAGTAGAGCAGAGGGTGTTGCGATGGTTTGGGCATATGGAGAGAATGGATAATGAGCGATTGGTGAAAAAGATAACTAGATATGATGTGAGAGGTGTAAGGCTGAGAGGAAGACCACGAATAGGGTGGATGGACAATGTGAAGAGAGCGCTGGATGTGAGAGGGATGTCTGTTGAGCAAGGAAGAGTGGCTGTGAGTGACAGAAATAAATGGAGAGAAATTGTGAATGAATAAATGTTGACGCAGCCCTGAGGGGATATTCTCCCGCATTTGGTCTGATCAGCTAGTCAGGTCAGGTGCGGGTAAGGGGATGGGTCTATTATGATATGGCAGGGGTAAACCAGCTCTGCTGTCGGGTCCTGCTGTGGATGTCACTGATTGCACTGTGCAGTTGACCCTTGTGCGGTGTGGTTCGGTGAGGTTCTGTCCCTTCTCCCCTTTGGGGCTAAGATGCGAATGAATGTGTTTGAATGGATGAGTAAATGGGGAGTGTGTCGTCCTGTCTCGGCTACCTCCCTTTCCTTGGGGGAAGCAGCCTAGGTATATATATATATATATGTATATATATATATATATATATATATATATATATATATAGATAGATATATACATATATATGTGTATATATATATTATTATATATTATATAGATAGATAGATAGATAGATAGATATAGATACATACAAGTGCTCGTGGGCCCTTCAGTCCCTCCTGCACTTGCTCCTGCGGAGAGCTCTCGTGCTGCATGCTTGCTTTCTCGTGGGTCGAGTAAACTCAATTTCTAAAAGTCCCAGTTCTGAATGAACTGTTTTCTGATCCAAACTTTGATCACTCTTAACTCTAACAAAAAATCATGAATCGAGATGGGATTAAATTTTTCGACATCAGCGAATTTTCTGCGATTTCCATGCCAATGTTGGTGCACCAGGATGTCTCCGTACCAAAGAAAGGCGCCCTCTCCCCGTTTCGAGAATGGAACCCAAGTTGTCCGCATGGAAGTCCAAGTTATTAACTACTTGGCCACGGCAACCGACTGGGCGCCGGGAGTGGCGTTTTTTGGTCAAAATTAGATCGTTCATTAAGTATAGTAATAGTTTTTCAATCATGATGGGACCAAGTTCTTTCACATCAGGGAATTTTTTGTTATTTTTTTTTGCCAATTTTGGTACGATTTGAATGTGTGCTTTGGCTGCCCAAAATACACACACTCACAGACATATGGCTACTGCTATAGTATATATATATATTTATATACAGTATATGTTTATATATAATGTATATGAAGATTGGCCTGGGAGAAAGGTAGAGTCCCGGAGGATTGGAAGTGAGGTATAATTATTCCCCTGTACAAAGGAAAAAGGGAAAAATAAGTATGTGGTAATTACAGGGGCATTTGTCTTCCTAGTTTATTAGGAAAAGTATATGGTAGAATACTTATTGACAGAGTTAGTGAAATAACAGAGGAATTAATTGGAGAAGAAAAGGGAGGTTTCAGGATCGAATATGTTGTGCAGATCAGATATTCATTCTTAGATCTTTAGTGGAAAAGTTTCTAGAGAAGGGAAAGAAATTGTATGCAGCCTTCATGGCTTTGGAGAAAGCATATGACTGGGTGCATAGACAAGGATTGTGGAAAGTTTTAAGAATATATGGAGTAGATGGGAAGCTGTTGAATGCCGAGAAGAGTATGTATGAGGCTGCTATGGCTGTAGTGCGTGTGGATAGTGAACTGGGTGAATTTTGTTATCTGAAGATTGGATTAAAACAAGGATGTGTCATGTCTCCAAGGTTGTTCAATCTGTATATGGATGGAGATATAAAAAAGATACAAGGTAGGGCAGTGGATGTTGAAGCGGCCCAAATGGGAGAGGGCAGTGTTTAGAAACTCCCTGTACTGTTGTTTGCAGATGATACTGTGCTGTTAAGTGAAGACGAGCGGGAGCTCCAAGGCTTCATGGATGAGTTTGGGAGAGTATGTAAGAAACTGAAACTAAAGGTGAATGTAGAGAAGAGTAAAGTTATGGTCTTTGAGAGAAGTGAAGTCAGTGTATGTACAGTGAGGTTAGATGGGGAGGAAATGGCAAATGTGAGTGCATCTAAGTACAGGACTTGGGTAGTGTGATGAGTATGGGTGGAAGTTTAGAGGGCGAAGTGCTTGAAGCAGTACAACAAGGAAGTAAGGTTGCTGGTTCCTTGAAAGCAGTGATACGAAACAGGGAAGTGAACATGGAAGTGAAAAAAGTTACTACATGGCAGTATTGTCATACCAACTCCAACGTATGGAAGTGAAGCTTCGACCTTGTTGAAGGGACAGAAGTCAAGAGTGAGAGCAGTGGAGATGAGTTATTTGAGAGAAACATGTGGAGTCACATGGGGAGACAGGCAAATGAGGAAGTGAAGAAGTGTTGTGGTGTGGATGTGGATGCGATAGGAACCGTTACAAGAAACACTTTGAGGTGGTTTGGCCATGTTCAGAGGACGGAGAGTGAGAGACTGACGAGTAGAGTGTATGTAAGGTGAAGGAGGGGTGAGGGAGGAGGAGGCCAATAAGGATGAGATGGAGGGTTGGAGTGGAAAGGTATATGAGAGAGGGGGTGTGTCAGCTGGGAGCAGGTCAGTGAAATGTCTGGGAACCGGGCGACATGGAGGCGATTTGTTTGTGGCCACCCCTTACGGGATAAAGGCGTCTGGCAATGTATATATAGATAGATAGATAGATAGATAATTATGTTAGGGTGGTCCTCAATTTTTGAAGCCATAGATTTTTTACGGGCCACCTCTCAATTTTGTTCCTCTTGGTACAAAAACCCTCCATGCAAAATTTCAGTCTTCCACCGTAGTGTTTATTGGTGCCCCAAAGACCCAAAAGTTCACACTCTGTGCCATCTGGACGTAATACCCCGCCGGCGGACCTTGGTCCACCTTACACTGTATGTATTAGCCTCTCGTTGGGCGGATGTCTTGGGAACAGATCCCCACGCATTGTTGCCTAGTTTGAGAGGTCGTGGTTGAGTTTTGAATGTCCGGGAATCACTGACAATGAGCCTCTATGACCTGGAACAGGAATTGCCACTGCTCCTCTTCTTGTGCAATGACAGGGAGTGCAGCTCTTTGCACAGTGAGGTTGTTCGTGACTTTCAGTGACTGGACTGAACACCATTTTACTTGCATCTGGCCTTGACTTTCTTTGCTGTATGGCATGGGTCAGAGTCCTGTTGAAAAATCTATGGTCTTTCTCCATATCTTTCCCTTGTTTGAGGCATGAGGCAAGTTCTAAGACCCTGATGTACATATCTTGGTTCATGGTACCATCAACAATGTGCAAACTACTAGTACCATTCACTGATATGGACCCCCACACCATGATTTTCTGTGGAAATTTCACGGTTTTCTTCAGACATTCTGCCATGAATTCCTCTCCAGCTCTTCGCCAGACATTCATCGTCTAGTACTTGGATGGTGGACTTATCGGAAAAACCAACTGAAGCAAATTGAAACAAGAAGCCATTAGAATCAGTACAAGCAGAGTAAATAAACTTCGTAACGTCTAGTAATGTGTCAACAGAAATTTGAGTTAAGGCATAATTTTTTGTGTAGATATTGTTCCATACTAGTAAATTTCCAATGATTTTTTAATAGCTCATATTTACACTTCAGAATACTAAATCACACTTTTTTTTTATCTTTTTCTAGTCATCTGAAGTCTATTGCTTGACCCATTCACAAAGAGACTGCCTCATGGTCTTTGTAATTCGCGTTTTTTTTTTTTCCTCGGACAATATGCGCGCAACCTAGCTTGCAGAAGGCTGTTCACTGTTCTGGGGTGCAGATTCACTTCCTCTTCAGCCATCAGACTTTGCAATAATTCTGCATGATAGTCTTCTGTTCTAAGAGCGATATGTACTATCTTCCTAAACATTCTGAGTATAGTTTTCCCTTTTCTGCCAGGCTCTCATTCTTTTTTAGTTCAAATTTAAACCATTTTCTGCTTTTTCTTGAAAAAAATTAACAGCTTGTGGTGAAATGTTCAATTTCTTTGCAGTTTCATACATGTTTCTTGCAACAGAACCTTGATTTGTCCAACTCTTCTAGGACTCAAATCTTTATTCTTTCCCATTATCAATAAAACATGTATAACGTTAAATATATGCCCGTGAAATAAAAGCCAAGAAAATAAATGCACAGGGAAAGTGGAACTATCATATAAATAATTACCTGTGCATATAAACGTTGTTAGCTGTCAGAGAATAGCATCTCACATCCTTGCTACACAAAGTTCTAAGCAGCGTTGTGGTTTCCAAGCCGAATCAAGTTCAATCAAGTCCACCCTGCTTTATCAGTGTTGCCATAAAGAGGTTTATTTTTACACCAAAACCAGACGGAAATATGTGTATATATAGATTTAGAAAAATACAGATGCACTTTGAACTGTCAATGAGTTTCAGCGATGTTTAAACATAAAAATACTCGTTTTCAGAAAAATCCATAATAATATTTCCAGTACTATACAATATATATATATATATATATATATATGAGAGAGAGAGAGGTACGATACTTTTAAAAAAGACACTCCCAGTCCCAGCAATTCTTTCCTGTCTGTCATACTTTATGACTGCATATCAGATGTGACAGTTGCTTTTCACTGTTCTCTCTCTCTCTCTCTCTCTCTCTCTCTCTCTCTCTCTCTCTCTCTCTCCTTCAACCTATTTTCATTGAGTTTTCCTTATTCATGCTTCTCCTGATGATAATACTAATGCTGATGATGATGATGATAATTCCACACACAAACTAGAATGGCACTCAATAGAGCGCATACCTCCTCCAAGGCCCAACATGCAGTTTCTTTTAAATCAATCGTCTAATCATATATGGAAAAAGACTACCCTGCTATAAAAGCATATTTAAATCCGCTAGATCCGGAGTTTTATATGGATCCGCGCCAAACTGTACGCATTAGTAGATACCAACGTCCTATATATGCCTGATTTTTATTCATCAAGATTAATGCAATATTTACTGAAAAAATTTACGAAAATGTCGATAAACGCCCTATCTCGCAATGTTAAAGAGTATGAGAAAAAAAAAAAAAATCTGGAGCCGCACCTTTACACGGATCCGCACCAAAAAATTTAATTGGGTCTATTCTGGGCCAAGACTCATTCTCCTACCAAGTTTTGTGGAAATCCGTCCAGTAGTTTTTGTGTAATCTTGCCCACAAACCAACCAACAAACAAACGGATGACAATGCATCTGTGCCCTAGGGATTTTTCGTCGCAGGATTATCCCGCGCTTTTGCAAGGGACAGTCTGTGGATGAGAAATCGACAACATAATTATTACTGGTCCTTCATATGGCCCCACCTACTCACCATATAAAAAACCCTTACCACATCCATACAGGGGCGTCATTTGGGGGGGGGGGCAGCGAAGGGCGCTCGTCCCCCCGCGTTTTCTGAGGGGGCCTCCAAGACAACTGCAAATAATGAAAAAAATATAAGGTTAACACCGTGAAATTAAAAATAATTTGTATTTTGCCTCAATAAATTTTGAGTGAAATATATCCTGTGTGTGTGTGTGTGTGTGTGTGTGTGTGTAATAATCAGAATAATTTACTAGATATATTAAAGGATGTCGATGTAACTATGTTCCTAGCCCACTGTTCAGGTAACTTCAGTATCTAGGTGCCCATTTTATTGTAAACTGGCTATCATTAAGAGCTTTATTCATCTTAGGAAGTATGTATCTGTAAGTAGGAGTCTTAAGAGTTCATTTAGATCAGTGGTTCCCAAAGTGGGCGGTGGAGAGATCCAGGGGGGCGGTGAGGTACTGTGGGACCATGAGGAAAATTGGTACAGTAGCGGGACGGCAGGGTAGCATCAGAACCAAGTAATCATTTTTTTTTTTTTTACAAAATCTATATGACAAAGTCTAAGTCACAAACACTTAAGTGACATGTATGCTATACAAAAAAATAAAGTTAACTTAGAATTATACACGAAAGCATCGTTTCATTTTATTTTGTGGTTCGAAGTCGAAGTTTAAAGTTCGAACGTTTTCCTTATATCTTGGTAACTTGGTCTGGACACGATAGGTGTCATACGCCAACGGCCAGCCAGTCAGACAGCAGCTACCATGGGGAGTTCATTCTGTACGGGCTGGTTCCATGTAACTATAATAATCTCTTCAAACTGGTAGAGTAGAAAGCTACTAAAAGTAGAACATGTGGCATTATTCACCATGGCACGTAGGCTACAAAAAGCTAGTAACTTTGCAAAGCAGAGATCACGGAGATATCCACTGTTGCAGTAGTTTATTCATTTTTCAGTGCAATAAATATACGTAGTTTAGTTTTCAAATCCCTCTAATGAATTCTGACATTAATATGCTCTTCTTACCTGAGCCTCTTCCAAATTTAAAAACTATCATTTTACTTCTCCTTCTTAGTGCAGAGCTTACTTTTTCACATTACTTTATATGAATCATGGTATTTTAGGGGCTTTACTAGCTAAAACCATTCCATTTTTGATTTAGTTACGACTTTACAATTTTTCATTTTCAATTTAATATTATCTTTTCACTAGGCTATAAGAAAGAAGTCTGTTTAAGCTTTCACCAGTTCAAATATTCTAATTGCTATTGGTCTATTATCCAAGTTTAATAGCATATAGTGCAATGATATGCACATTACCATGCACTTTAAATTACATATTCAACTTCACATAGAAATACTGCCAATGCTAGAACATCCATTAGTGGGTGTGTCAGGAAGTAATTGGTTTATAAATAATTATATCGAGTATATATATTTGTTTATTGCTTAAATTCTCTAAATAAAGCTTTGCATCTGGCTTCAAAATGCTCGCTCGCCACCCACCCCGTGTGGGGAGGTGGGAGTAGGGGGGCCTTCTAAATAGCGTATGCCCCCCCCACCCCCGGGAAAATTGAAATGACGCCCCTGCTTCCATAACAACAGATCTGAATGCAGTATGTACAGTGTATCATGACACAGATGGTGAGAACTACAGCTGGTTTATTTTCGCCTTACGGAACTGGACTAGTTGCATAACTTAAAACCAAGTAGTGTTTTTATGAAATTTCACAGGCCTTAGTTATGTGGGAGGAATGAGTCTCACTGCTTGTCATATCAAGCATCCAGTCTGATGACATCTGGCCATCAACTGTGCTGAAAGGAACTAGTGGTTTTCGGCAGATTTGAATAACTGAGCTGTCGTGACTAAGTGGAAGATGAAGTGTAACAGTTGCACCGGATAAGGTTATGTTGATGCGTAGATAATTGACTGTTCAGTCGAAGGCCTATTTCTGTTGATTTGTCGAAAATCAGACTGCTAGGTCGGAGACCAGGGTTTTCTAGCCAATGTCAAGAATTAGTTGCACACACACACACACACACACACACACACACACACACACACACACACACACACACACACACACACACACACACACACACACACACACACACACACACCTGTGGTTCTGTGGTTGAGGTTCAGGACATCAGTCCCCGGCCACACTGGTGTGCCGCCGTTGCGTTTCGGTTTCTTGTTGCCGGATGCTGTTGCCTTCTGCCACTTGATGATAGTGGGTGACACATGGCTGGTCCGGTATAGTTGCTAAGAATTTATCCAAAGCATTCTTGAATGATGTCAGTGTGTGTTTCGTGTCTCTGAGGGATTGAGGAAGGTAGTTGTAGAGCCTTAGTCCATTCACGAAAATTGATCCTTCTATCTGTGTCTGTATTCGTCGCCACGTCCTTTTAATTAGCGGTATTCGCACAGAGCTCCCCTTCTTGAGTTGTGGTGTGTTATGATAAGATTTCCTCCGTTGTAATTTAGGTTAGGGACAATGTCACTGATGGCATTCCAAATATGTATGATGATGTATCTTTCTCTCCGTCTTTCTAAGGAGTACAGCTTCAGATGCTTCAACCTCAGCCACTAGTCCATTGCATTAGTGCCACGTATTTTAAATGCGATTGTTCTCTGCAATGCTTCAGATTTTCTTATTTGCTTTTTCGATCTGCCCGATGGTAACAGGGTTCCACAATTGGCTGCAATATTCGATGATGGGTAAAACCATTGCTCTGTTATAGAATCAGTATCGCATCTGGTTCAAAGGTCTTGAATGTACGGAGAATCCAACCTATCCGTTGTCTGGCCTTGGAGACCATTTCATTTATTTCTAGTTCGAATCTGGCATGATTACTCATAATGATTCCTAAATCTTTTGTATTAATGGGACAGCTAATGGTCTCGTTTTCTGGGGTTCTGTACTCGTAGTTGATCACGTCAGCTTTCGGGTGTCGGTACCGAAGCATCTATAATTTGCTGGTGCTGAATTCCATGCTGTTGTTCTTCGCCCATTTAAACATCGACTTAAGATCTTGCATTTTGGTTCAGTGTTGTTCATTCGATATTTTGGCTAACAGTCTAGTGTCATCCGCGAATGAACTTGCTCTGCAGTATTTCATATCCTGATCTATATCAATGACAAATGAGGAAAAACACGGGGCTTATAGCAGAGCCCTTGACCACTCCACTGAGCACTTCAGTACTGTCAGACTGAACTCCTTCTACGATTACTGACTGGCTTCTGTCAGTGAAAAAATTATTAAACCATTCCAGTATCTTTCCTTGGATCCCCATTCGGTAGAGCTTACTTAGCAATGTGTGCTGATTCACATTATATGCCTTGGAGAAATCTAGGTAAATAACATCCACTCTATGTCCGGACTCTAGTTTTATCAGAATTTCTATGTGATGCTGTGAGAGTTGTGAAAGACACGACCGGCCTTGTCGAAGTCCGTGTTGCTGATTGTTATGAAGGGAATTGTTCTCCATAAACGTCGATAGCTTTATAGCTTTAATCCTTTCAAATATTTTTATAAAGTGACGTTAAGTGCACCGGTCTGTAATTCCTCAGGTGCAGTCTGTTACCTCCTATATATATAGATGAGGTGATTCCATGTTTAAGTATAAGAGGTATTTCTCCAGTGTCCAGGGCGCTCACAAATACATTTCAGGAATTCCCTAAACTACAGCTGAACTTTCCCTGGATCACCCTAAAATTCCCAATGTAGAAGTACTTATTATATATATATATATATATATATATATATATATATATATATATATATATATATATATATATATATATATATATATATATATATATATACCTAGGCTGCTTCCCCCAAGGAAAGGGAGGTAGCCGAGACAGGACGACACACTCCCCATTTACTCATCCATTCAAACACATTCATTCGCATCTTAGCCCCAAAGGGGAGAACGGACAGATCTTCACCGCACCACACCGCACAAGGGTCAACTGCGCAATGCAATCAGTGACATCCGCAGCAGGGCCCGACAGCAGAACTGGTTTACCCCTGCCACATCATAACAGACCCATCCCCTTACCCGCACCTGACCTGACTAGCTGATCAGACCAAATACGGGAGCATATCCCCTCAGGGCTGCGTCATCACTTATTCATTCACAATTTCTCTCCATTTATTTCTGTCACGCACAGCCACTCTTCCTTGCTCAACAGACATCCCTCTCGCATCCAGCGCTCTCTTCACACTGCCCATCCATCCTATTCGTGGTCTTCCACTCAGCCTTACACCTCTCACATCAGATCTAGTTATCTTTTTCACCAATCGCTCATTATCTATTCTCTCCATATGCCCAAATATATATATATATATATATATATATATATATATATATATATATATATATATATATATATATATATATATATATATATATATATATATATGTGTGTGTGTGTGTGTGTGTGTGTTTGTGTGTGTGGAGAGAGAGAGAGAGAGAGAGAGAGAGAGAGAGAGAGAGAGAGAGAGAGAGAAGTTTTTGTGAAATAATACGACGATCTTAGTGGCTATATATTTATAAGATATATTCCATCATCACTACACCGAGGATTATTTAAATTGGATTATATATATTTATATCAATCTCTGACTGTTACAAATAAATATAGTTCAGATCACTTTCTGAATAGAGTGAACTTTTCTAAAACACAGCCTGTGTAATAATGAAAATACACCGTTAATATAATTTTAAGATTACATGCATTTATAAATTTCGTGAGTTTTTGAAAATGTTCGTATTTGTATTCAGCAGGGAGCAGGTAGAGTCCCGGAGGATTGGAAGTCAGGTATAATTATTCCCTTGTACAAAGGAAAAGGGGAAAAAGAAGTGTGTGGTAACCATAGGGGCATTTGTCTTCTTAGTATAATAGGAAAAGTGTATGGTAGGACACTTATTGACAGAGTTAGAGAAAGAACAGAGAAATCAGTTGGAGAAGAACAGGGAGGCTTTAGGAAGGGAAGAGGCTGTGTAGATCAGATATTCATTCTTAGATCTTTAGTGGAAAAGTTTCTAGAGAAGGGAAAGAAGTTGTATGCGGCTTTCATGGATTTGGAGAAAGCACATGACAGGGTGGATAGACAAGGATTGTGGAAAGTATTAAGAATATATGGAGTAGACGGGAAGTTGTTGAATGCTGTGAAGAGTATGTACGATGGTGCGAAGGCTGCAGTGCGTGTGGATGGTGAACTAAGTGAATTTTTCTCTTTGAAAGTTGGGTTGAAACAGGGATGTGTCATGTCGCCATGGTTGTTCAATCAGTACATGGATGGGGTAATAAAAGAGGTACAAGGTAGGGTAGTGGATGTTGGAGTGGCCCTGGTGAGATAGGATAGTGTCTGGAAACTCCCTGTACTGTTGTTTGCGATGATACTGAGTTGTTGAGTGAAGACGAAGGGGTGCTGCAAGGCTTGGTGGCTGAGATTGGGAGAGTGTTTAAGAAACGGAATCTAAAGGTAAATGTAGGGAAGAGTAAAGTGATGGTCTTTGAGAGAGGTGAAGGCAGTGAATGTACGGCGAGCTTGGATGGCGAGGAATTGGAAAATGTGAGTACGTTTAAGTACTTGGGTAGTGTGATGATTAAGGATGGAGGTTTGGAGGGTGAAGTGCTTGAAAGGGTACAGCAGGGAAGAAAGGTTGCTGGTTCTTTGAAAGCAGTGATAAGAAACAGGGAAGTGATCATGGAAGTGAAAATGTTACTACATGACAGTATTGTGATACCAACTCTAATGTATGGAAGTGAAGCTTGGACGTTGTTGGAAGTACACAAGTCAAGAGTGAGAGCAGTGGAAATGAGTTATTTAAGGGGAGCCTGTGGAGTCACATGGAGAGACAGGCTGACGAATGAGGATATAAAGGAGCGTTGTGGTGTGGATGTGGATGTGATAGGAAGCGTTATGAGGAACACACTGAGGTGGTTTGGCCATGTGGAGAGGATGGAGGGTGAAAGACTGACGAAGAGAGTGTATGTGAGTAAGGTGGAGGGGGAAGAGGGAGGGGGAGGCCGAGGATGAGATGGAGGGATGGGGTGGAGAGGTATATGAGAGAGGGGGGTGTGAGTTGCGAGCAGGGCAGTGAAATGGCGGGGGACAGGGCGACTTGGAGGCGATTTGTTTGTGGCCACCCCAAACGGGATTGAGGCGTCTGGCAATAGATAGATAGAGATAGATTATTCAAGAATTTAAATCATCAACTCTCCTAACTGAGGAAATATTTTGCATTATATAATTCTGATATATCGTTATAAACAGGGTGGCAAGTAGGAAGAATTTTGTTTTTTTAACAGGATTGCAATTCACTTAATTTGCTTGAAATGGGCGGTGAAAAAATATATTTCCTGGAAATTTTTGTCTTTTTGTTCAATTTACATTACCTAGAATCTGAAGCCATATAATACACCAGTTTATCTTGAATGAACTAGAAAAGATTTAATGTATTTTTGGACTGCTTTGGTTTGACCCCTTGGTTTGACACCCTGGTTATAAGTTCTTACAATTCTCTTGTTCAGTCATTAAGGTTGCATTTTCATTGGTTTAACAACATAAAAATTCACTGCACGATAAAGAAATACAAACAAAGAAACTATAATATTCAATAAAACAAAAAGTATAGGCCTATAGAGTCCTGTGTTTGCTCATAGTCTGATACAGTATTCAATATATCACAGAGTTTTCAGAATTAGTAACTATAATTCAAAAATATGAAGTATCATTTCTGATACTAAAATTTGGGTATAGTTTATAACTTTTTTTCCTGAAACGTGCTTTCAGCAACATAATTAAACTACGTACATTACCAGACAGTAAGACCAATATTTCAGGCTTTCAGAATATATTCATTTTGCATTTCTTAGCTTATGAAAGTAGTTACTCATAGAAAATACAGTTCCATAAAAATAGCATTTGTGATTGGACGTTTGTTCATGTAAACTTTTTTCCAGCAAAATAAACAATTAACTGAAATAATCATTTCTGGTTCAAAAATTTTAAAAATTTTTAAGACACCAGTTTTTCAGCTATGATATCATGAGCCTCAGAGTCTGTAGCATTGCTTTTGACATTTTGCATAAGTTTGAGCAATTTTGGATCATCTTGAACATTTAGTTGATCTGCTGACATCCCAAGTGAGGCCATTCCTTATTTTCCGTGGAGTAGACTTACAATACTTTCTCTCATAAACCTGTTTCTTTGATCTGTCTTGATTAGCTTTAATGTACTAAAGAGTATTGCAACTGGAGCGTTCACAAATGGTAATGACATCATGCACCCTATTACATTACGAAGGTTTCCATACTTCAGCTCGCCACTGATGTTCTTCTGAGTTAGCCTCTCTCTCCAAAACTGCAGATCAGTAAGACTGGGCTTCAAGGTGTGAGGTTCTTCTATAGCCTGTTTTCTCCACTCCATGTCCACCAGATCTAGTTGGGCAACATCTTTCAAAAATTGTAAAGGATTCATACAGTCCAGTCAAAATGGAAGGATAGCATTTCACTGCATTTGATGGCACTAAGAAATCAAGGTGATCACAGCACTCTCTCTTTATTTCCTTAAATCTCCTCCGGATTTGCTCCACCAGCTCCACCATGAAGTTCCTGCAAGCTACTCTAACCTGCCTCACTCCATTTGGGTCTCTTTCACTGCACTCAGAAAGAGTGGCTGTCGCAGCTACACCAACATACACATGATCAATGTCTATTGTGTTCTTGATCTTGTGGATGTCAACTTCAAAAGGATCATGATGTCTAAGAACATCAGTTTTGAGAAAATCACAGAGCACTTCCTTTAGGAGTTTCATGACCTCTCCCTTAGAACGTGAAGAGCTGGTTCTTTACTTTGAAACAGGGTATTGAAGGAGTTAAGTCATTTTAGCTGAAAGCTCATAAGTTCCAGCTGAGCTTTCATGAAGTTGTTATTCAGTGTTTGCAGAATCGGTGTCATTGTATTTGAGGGATCTTTCTTCTCTGCTCGTTCGTGTGTGAAATATAGCTGAAGAGCTGCCCATTGATCTAAAACTCTGTTTACTACGTTTTCCATGGACAGCCAACGTGTTTGTGACAGATTGAGAAGCTTATGAATAGCTGCATTGCAAAATCTTTGAAATTCTTCTAAGCTATGATTTCTTTGGCTCAACCGACTGAAGTGGGCATGTACGTTCCTCAACAAGTCTTCCAGGGATACTGAAATTTTCAAACAGGCATAGAAGCACACAAGTGAATCATATGACAACTGCACCTTATTGTAATGACATGTGGAAGATCTCTCTACAGCAAAGAAATTACACTCTCCTTATCTCCAAACATGACATTGGTAGTATCAGATAAGTAACCAATAAGATTATTCACGGATGCCTTTCTCAAGCAGTGATTGTTTCATTGCATTATATAATCCTTCTGCTGTACAGCTGTTTACTTGAATAACATCAAAGACCTGAGTGACAGTGTCCACTGTTTCATCATTAAAATACATAACAATTATCCCAAGTTGTTTTCCTGTGGACACATCTGTGGTCTCATCTGGTATTATGCTAAATTTTGATTCTCTTAATTTTGCAAATAACTCTTTTGCAAAATATAGTCTAAGTCCATGCCTAACTGTATTCAAACACTTTGTGTCACTAAGTCTAATCTGTATTAAGGTATTTTTTTTCTGCAGCATTTGATGGAGCTCATGACTGAATAAGGTTAACTAATGGGACAGCCAGAGTGAAGGGTAAATTGTGTTCAGCTATGAAAGCAGCTACCTGCAGTTCTGTGTTTTCCTTGTAAATGCAGATGGGATTTTTTTTTTTTTTTTTCAAAAACAACCTTTACTGACGGACTGCTCTGCTTAATTTTCACGTTAGTTATGTGTGTTTGACTCTGTGTTTAAGCAAAGATGATCGATGACTAGGAACAATCTTGTTGCATAACGAAGACCTTGCATCCCTAATGTCCTTTGCTGTTGCTGTCAGCCAGCCTTTGAATTCCTTCTGCTACATCCACTCAGGGCGAAATTTCTGGGCATATGTTTTAGCTTTCTTTGGGGCAGGTTTAGTCTCATCACTAGGTGATGTCTCTTGGACAATTGCCATGATGTCCTTGTTACTACAGCACCTAACGATGATAATTCCAGACAGGTGAGTCCATTAACCTACGTTAAAAGAAACCACAGTATTAAAAAAAAAAAAAAAAAAAAATACAGGTATGTACTTTCTGATCAATAAAAAAAAAAGTTTTCATTTGCCCATGTCACACCACTCCAGAAAACGTCATGAAATTAATTCAGGTACTTTTTGAATCCTGTGTAAAGTTAGAATAATTGGCTTTATTTACAGTCCTCAAACACAACACTCGGGGGAATTTCGTTGCTGAAGGCCATGTACAGTCAACAGAAACAGATAAATGTAATCATACGGTTTTAGTCTCTGCTCACCTCATTTCTATTTACTGTCATAAAATAAAGTAAAAACTAATTATAAAAATATTTGTGAAAACATTTCCACCGAACTTTCGAAAGAACTTCTCCTTGCTATACTTAAGTCATTCTTAGCTACTGTATTGACCGTCATATATTGCTGTAGCCATCATTAAACATTTATATAACTTATATGTTCTTGCATGTACGACCGATAAGGAGCCAGATATCATAAAACATAAAAAAAAAAACGTTCAAATTTATGAACTTACCAGGTATGTGTTACCCACAGGTACAGAGTATAAACACACTGACTCACTGAGGCTCTTGTGGGCTCAGGGCGGAGGGATGTGATTGGTCGAGTTCAAGACAGCTAAACACAGTAGCCAATCAAAATTGTCGATACAGAATATGCCGCCAAAAAACAGCTGATGGGCCTTTTCTTTTGCATGGGTAAGATACTGATTCTAGGTTGATATTTATCTGATACTATTAAACAAATGCATACAAAATCCGCAAGTTTTCACTGAAAACTCTCAGAAATCCCCAGAATTTCCCCCAGAAAGCCAATCTCCCCAGATTATCCCTAGAGTACTTCATAAATCCCAGTCTGGGGACTAAATCCCCAAAAGTGAGAGCGCTGCCCGTGTCTAGAGACCGACGCCAGAGCAGCAGCAATGGCAATGAGATAGCTCCCGCGCACTTCCGCTGTAGGAAAGCAGGTATATTATCAGGGCCCGTTGCTGCATATATGCTGATTTCTGAAATGGCATGCTCTATGTCCACCGATCGAAATCAATGTCCCGTAGTGTATTATCATTATCCCTCTCCTCCTGTTCGTTTGATTTGTTAGCTTGTTCACAATGACTGAACACAGACTTACATAGATCATTCAGGGCATCACCTATCTGTTTCGGCTCGGTGATTAGCTCTCCATTGACTTCTAAAGGGCCAACCCTGCTTTGAGATTTGGCCTTTGATTTGGATAGCACACACACACACACACACACACACACACACACACACACACACACACACACACACACACACACACACACACACACACACACACACACACACACACACACACACACACACACACTGTACAGTCAACATCAGAATTACTGTCGCCTCTCTTGCTTCCAATTCCATGGTCTTTGAAAATTAGTTTGGTGAATCTGCACCAGGTGACACTGAAGCCACCGATCTGTGGTGCAATACATTGATCACAGTATGTTGTGGATTGAATTTACTGATTTTTAAAGCCTGTGGTGGGGAAAGCAGGACAGACGATGGAATTTTTGATGCCGAATGTATACTGTAGGGATATACATATTGTACTGTTCACTCATGCGCCATGGTTTCTCCTTATCGTCATGCTACATTAGGCAGTAGGGAAGTCTCATCCAGGGTTTCACACACAGTAATGACCTATTGCTGAGTGTACGAAACCTTTTATGACTAAGAATAACAGTGCCGTCGCCAGCTATCGTTCGTGTAGTGTAACAAAGCTTTGAACTCCTACCTTAATAGTGAACAAAAGATCGTCATACGTTGTGAAACCATATACATGACCGATGTAAAGCTTAGAACTTGGGCAGCGGTTGGTCAGAAAATCTATGATCTGTGAATTAGTATACATCATAGAAGATATATAAAATATACTGATAATAATGATACAGGTCATATAAACCAAATACCGTGCTCATCATGTATTCAGCTGTCGCATGACTCACTTCAATGGCTTCACACCGAACTAAACTGGTAATTTTATATATTTTTATCGCTGAAATGAAAGGCAGAAGAGACTTGCTGACGAGACAGACTAAGAGAGAAATGTGCATACAGGGAATGATAGACTGAGCGTTAGATTTGCCCGTGATTACGATGACCAAGGTGTCGACAGAATAATAAAACTTGATCGATTTAGAACAGCAGTTCTCAAACTATTTAGTGTGTGAACCTATTGGGAATATCTCAAGGCTTGGCGACCCACAGGGTACAAAAATAAAACAGAGAGAGAGAGAGAGAGAGAAACCAGTAGCCTATATAGCCTATCGTAGTTATTATGAATATTCTAATCGTGTAGTAATGATAATTACGATTTTAATTCCGTAAATAATACACTCCATTAGGCCTATTCTATGTCCCTGCGACCCATCAAAATTCTTCTCGCAATTGAATATTGAATATAATTAAATATTCTGGCGGCGCAACTGCCAGGGTCATATGCCGCGACCCATAGTTTCAGAAACACTGACGTAGAAAGACGTTTATAAAAACGTGTAAAGGGCTAGAGAGACAGAAGTGGAGAGCTGGCTAGATCAACTGCTAGAGAGGAAATGATAGATAAATAGATTGATACGAGTAGATTGTGTGTGTGTGTGTGTGTGTGTGTGTGTGTGTGTGTGTGTGTGTGTGTGTGTGTGTGTGTGTGTGTGTGTGTCAGGTTTCCTTCTCTTGTGTGTGTGTGTGTCAGGTTTCCTTCTCTTGTGTGTGTGTGTGTGTGTGTGTGTGTGTGTGTGTGTGTATGTGTGTGTCTGTCTTCCTGGGTGTGCGTATGTGTGTATGTATGTATGCCTTCTTTCCTGCCAGTGTGTGTGTGTGTGTGTGTGTGTGTGTGTGTGTGTGTGTGTGTGTGTGTGTGTATGTATGTAGTATGTATGCCTTCTTTCCTGCCAGTGTGTGTGTGTGTGTGTGTGTGTGTGTGTGTGTGTGTGTGTGTGTGTATGTATGTATGTATGCCTTCGTTCCTGCCAGTGTGTGTGTGTATGTGTGTGTGTGTGTGTGTGTGTGTGTGTGTGTGTGTGTGTGTGTGTGTGTGTGTGTGTGTGTGTGTGTTTCCTGATTTACTGTACCCTGTAAGTAACGCACCTTTTGAATGCTCCCAGCCGAAATGATGGCCTTGGGAGCTCTGAATCTTGGGGATCAGAGAAAGACAGAAAACGTGGGAGAGGTAGAAAGGATGAGGAAATATAGATGAGGTTACTGAGGACGAGGCCAGGTATAAGAGAGAGTATGAGCAAGAGTTACTGAATACAGAATAGCTGAGAAAGCTAATTATGGTCGTGGGATGTGTGAGAGAGGACTACAACACGTATAGAGAACTATGCGAGGATATGTTTTATATACATGTGTGTATCAAGCACGTGCTGATTTTGTAGGTAAAATTTATTTGTTAATTGGGAAATAAGTGCATGTAAAATGAAACTTCAGTAACGCTTTTGTTAGTCAGACTTGTGGTTTGATTGGTTGACTTCCCATCGAACAGGGATTTGGTCGGTTCGTACATACTGACCTCCGCTCTGTGGTAAGTGAGCTGGTTAGCCTTCTCGCAAGCAACAACTAGGTCAGTTCCGAGTCTGCAGGAAAATATTTGCATAGTGTTATATGTACCATATATTTTTTTAAATATAACGGAGAGCAGTTGCTTGAATTAGCTGGGTTGTCCCCATCACTTAACTACAATGGCCGACATTGAAGACTCTCCCCCACTCTTCAATCTGGCTGTGGTTCATCCCACAACCACATAATTATCACTACGGCATGCTATGTTTCATATTTGAGTGTAGAGGATGCCAATGTGTCTGAAATATGTGCACCAATGAGACTGAGTCGATCCACCAAAACAGCTTCTGTAGTTCTGCCTCAACACAGCTGGCCACCTTGTTCACCACGAACTATCAGGACAGTACTACTACATCTTGACCAGTGGGCTTGCTTTTTATTTTTTTATGTACATATTGTACAGGGTTGTGGATAAAGGTGGTGGTGGAATTTAGTGTTTAGTGTTTACAGGTTAAATTAAAGAGTTATGAAATGTTTGTTTATGCCTCATTTGCGCTTCTCTGACACCCCATAATAAGAATCAGGTATTTAAATGATAACTGAATACAGGCTGGCGTACTGGGGAAGATATAAGGAAAAAAGAGGTACTGAAGCTTTAAGAAAGTGAATTTTGGTGAGGTACGTGAGAAAGCGAGGTAAAGTATCAGGAGAGTATAAAGTAAGGAAGATGAGAAAGTAAGGTAATATGAAGCGAGGTAGCTGAGTGAGAGCAAGGTACAGGCTCAGACACAAGTATCTTCTCAGACTGACGAATACATAACAGAAAAATCGTACCATCTGAAACACGCAACGGTAGTGTAGGGTTTTCACTATATATCTCCAGTTGTAAATTTCGTCAGACGGAGCTGGGAAGAAAATTGTTTCTGTGACTGAACTTTCTGAAGGTTAGTTTATACGAAAAGGTAGAAGAGAAGTATCTGAAGGTTAGGTGCAAAGAATGTCAAGATTAGGAATAAAGAATGCTAATGCTTGGACAGATGAGTGTCAAGGTAAGGGCCACAGTTAGGACCAGAGGATGCCAAAGTTAGGACCAAAGGATGGCAAGGTTATCAACGACAAAAGCCATGTTAGGAACTAAGAAGGCCAAAGTTATGACCGAGAAAGACCAAAATTAGAACAGAAGGATGATTTGGAATGAAGGATGCTAGGGTTAGGACTGAAGGATTGCAAAGGTTAAAACCAAAGAATGCTAAGGTTAGGACTTAAGGATGCCATAATAAGGATTGAGAAATTCCAGTGTTAAGGGCTAGGAATTCCAGGGTTGGGTAAAATGATGCGAAGTTCAGGACCAAATTTTACTAAGGTTAGGGCCATGAGGTGACGAAGGTTCCGACAAAAGGATGCCAAGGTTAAGAATGTGGGATGATCAAGGTTAAGGCCAAAGAATGCCAAGGTTAGGACTATGGGGTGATCAAGGTTAAGGCCAAAGGATGTCAAGATTAGGGATATGGGATGAACAAGGTTAATGTCAAAGGATGCCAAGGTTTGGATCAAAGGTTATTAAGATCATTTTGTCCTTTTATTTCTTTTCAGCTTGAGGACAGTTCACCTGCGAGCATTTACCATGGAACAGTGTGGGTGAATTCATCCCTACATCTGATGATGTATTGAATACTTAATTAATCCTGTCTCCAGACATAATTTGTCGAAGGTCAAGCCACCGGGCAAAGTGATATATTGTGGTAGCGGGTATTAGATTGAGCGTTCCTTTGTGTGTGTGTGTGTGTGTGTGTGTGTGTGTGTGTGTGTCCCATGCGAACTGACTTGTCATGGTGGGAGGCATGAATATCTAGTAAATGTGGTGGGCAGTACCAGACCGGAGAAATCCCTCCCCCTCCCTGCCACAGCAGGAGGACAGGGTAACCATGCTGGAGGGGCCATCAGTCAGAAGTCAAAGTTTTCCCAGGCCCATTGCCTGTTGGATTGCCCTTGGATGGGTTAAGGCTACGGGACTAAACCCCAAACGAAAAACGCTTGAATGGAATCCCACGGAAGGCGGGCCTTGATAGACAGAGTTCTCGGCAGACTTCTGCAACCCTGATCAGTTGATGGTCTTTGTGAATCGTCATGCCACCATCACCTGCTGAGAAGGGCCAAGTCATGTAGTGGTAAGGACTGTGCACTCTCACCATCACAGCAAATCTAATCATTGCACAAGTCCATTGCTATAGTCCCCTCGCATTTCATCCATTCATCAGAATCAAAAGACCTGTGGTGACAGGCTAGGGTGACGGTGACAGGTCATGGATGTGGCTGGAAGTCGCTAGCTCAAGTATTATACATAGGCGGCACTAAACCAGCGGTCACTGGCATGATGGCATTAGAGTATGTCATGCATTTTGCAATATTTTGTGCAACTTACCAGGGGAAGCAGGTGGCAAACTGCCTACCCCTGATGAGGAGCGGTTTAGAAAGGATAACCTAAACATCTGCTGCTCCTCACCACCTGGAAGAAAACCAGGTCTGCCATGGCATTGCACACTGTGGTCAATAATACAAACAATCCCTCTGACTCTTGCTACCTGGAATATAAGAAATTTGCTTGATACTGACCAAGATTCACGATCACGCCGTAGGACTGCCCTTATTGCCCGTAAACTGAAAAAAAATAAAATTGACATTGCTGCTTTATCTGAGATTCACCTCTCAGGAGAGGGCAACTAAATAGAAGAAGGAGAGTATACGTACTCGTATTTCTCAAGGAGATACTCAGACAATGTAAGAGGAAACGGTGATATTGTGTTTTCAGTCTGAAGCAACTTACTGCAGAAGGTCCAGGAATCAACTGTGAATTTATAAGAGACAATAGTGTCATGGTACACACCACTCTCTAAAGGCCAATATGCAACACTCATCAGTGTCTGTGCCCAAGGACTTGACTCTGAGGACATTGTCAAAGATTCCTTTTATGACTCACTGGATGTTACCATTCGCACAATGCTACATAATGACAAACCCATCCTGCTTGGAGATTTTAGTGCATGAGTAGGAAAAGGTAATCACCTCAAGCAAGACATCTTAGGCTGCCATGTTGTTGGTAACATGGAGAACAATGAATGGCCTTTGACTGCTTTCCTTGTGCTTTGAACACAGTCTGATCATCATCATATCATTTTTCAACATAAGAACAAACTTCATATCACATGGATGTCCCCACGATCTAAACATGGCACCTAACTGACTATACCATTATAAGGCCGAGAGAACAGGGAGAAGTTTTTATAACCCAAGCTATGAGTGGTGCTGAGTGCTCAACAGACCATATCTTATAATAACCAAACAGCAACTAGTCATATATCCACAAATGCACTGTAGATCATCCTCCAAGAAACTAGACTGTAGTATTTTTAAGGATGCTGCAACTTTGAACACCTTCTGCAGCACTACTACAGACAAGCTCTTTCAATGACACAAACAACAATGCAACAAACCTAGACGCAGAGTGGCTGAACATTACGATACTGCATCAAAGCACTGCTGAAGAAACCTCTGGCTTCTCCACATGCAGCCATAAGGGCTGGTTTGATGAAAATGCTAAGGACATACATGACTTTCTTGCAATGAATAATAGACACATAACAGCTGGTTGGCTCACATCCCCCCCTCCTTTTTTTTTTAATGTGTCCGACATTGGGCAAAGGCTTCAAGGCCCATCCCAAGGCCCAGAAGTCCTCCTACAGACCTCCACATGTAACACTTCATTGCTGACACCCACTGTCCATTTTGAATACATACTAGGGCTGTCTCATATAGGACTGGTGTGCTGGTGACAGTGGACATCTTTAGATGTCGGCTGGTCCTCTGGTAAATCAGTAAAGTCTGCTTTAATGAAATTCAAATCCTTAAACTATCCCTTGTTCCAGCCGGGATTAGATCCTGGGTCCAGTATGATGGCAGGCTGCCTCACTACCGATTCAGCCAACGTCTTCACTAGTTCCTTAACCCTGAAAATCGAATTCAAGAATTTCAGAAGTGAAACCCAGAGAAAACTGCATTTGATGAAGAACAATTAGCGGACTGGGCATGCAAAAAAGCTGCAAAAACTGGATGATAATAATGATCATCATGGATTCTACATGTCCATTAAAATCATTGCAGGGTCAGCCAAAAGCAACATTGCCCCTATTCAGTCAGCCAAAGGAGAATTCCTGAAAGACAAGCATGCAATCCGAGAAAGAGGGGCGCAGTACTTCAATACCCTGCTGGATTTGTGATTTGAGAGTTAGTGATATTAGACTTTGTAAATGGGTGTTTGAGTGTTAATGAACTGTGAAGTGTTAAATTATCTGCATATGAATGGATGGGATTGTGGGTGACAGATAAGAGATCATTAATATGAACCAGGAACAGGGATGGGTCAGAACCGATCCCTGTGACACTCCGGTGTTAAAAGAGTGGAAATTGGAATATATATACTCATCTACTGTAACTCTTATTTTACTGTTGCTGAGATATGAGTAAAGCAGGGGAACAAGAGACGTTAGTCTATAGCAAGGGAATTTGAACAGCAGAGAACGGTGCCACACTCTGCTAAAAGATTTAGAAATACCAAGGGCTACTGCATGAGTTCCTCCATGTTGGTCGATTGATTGGTGGATGGTATGAGTTAGGAGATTGAGTACGTCAATAATGGATCTTTCGTGACGAAAACCATATTGTCTATCACTAGTTAAGTTGTGGATTCAAGGTGTTTAACTATGAGCTTATTAATCACAATTTCAAATGATTTACCAAGAGAAGATGTGACAGCTATTGGTCTGTAATCAGAGAGGTCAGAGGAACTTCCTTTCTTTGGAATTGGGAGGATACTGGCTTCTTTCCATGAATTAAGGAATGAAGAAGTATGTGTGAATAACCTGAATAATTTAGCTAGAACAGAGGCGAGTTCTGGGGAACACTTTTTCAAAACAATCGTAGGAATTCCATCTGGGCCTGGAGCTTGGCTGGTAAATTGTCTGGGATGGATATTACGTATCTTGTCTGTATTTTAAGTGGAAAGATTTAGGGAGAGTCAAGTTCTAGCACTGGGACGTTTTGGCTGACATCCTCTATGGTAGAAATTCAGGCAAAATTACCGGCAAAGATATATGCTTTCCCACGCGCATCATTTGTAATGTTGCCATCTGAAGATTTTAATGGAGGAATCGATGGTGACTTGTTAAAGTTATTATTGAAAGAATTAAGAGTTGACCAGAATATTCTATTGTCAATAGGGTTGTTAAGTAGTTCTGATGCTTGATTTTGAAGAAAGTTTGATTTAGTAAGATTTATTACATGGTTCCATCAATATTATATTGATAGAGTGATTCAGATGTTTTTTATTTTAAGTAAGATTTATATGCTAATGACTTTTGGGCCGTTGCTCTGGAGAGTTCGATCTTTTAGTGAACTGTTGACTTGGTATGAACAAATCCGTACCAGCTAGTATTACGTCATTAATGTGGGACATGGCAGACGGCCGGCTCTACCATGGGTGGGTAGAGTCGATACCTTTGTGTGGGAAGATGGAGCCGGCACAGACGGCTCAAAAACCATCTGTGCCAGTGTGCAGGAGGATGAGCTTACCCCTAGGCCCGGGACTATTAGCAGTTTATCAGTGCTATATTCACTACTATCATGCAATTCCTGGTGGAGGAAATAACTTTCCACCAGGCCATGTCTGTGTGGTGGCTGGGCGCGGCTGCCAGTGAGAGCATGCACATGCGTGACTGGATACCTGTGGAGGTGGGAGAGATGCTTATGTGAGTAGCCCTTATCACGTTGATGGCGCACATAAGAAAACATGTGCTCCATGATTATTGGTCGGTTGATGAACTCGTGGGAACACCTGTCTTCACTAAGTACATGGCCCATGACAGGTACCTGGCCATCCTAAGGTCCTTTATTTCAATAGAAATTACGAACCTGCAAAGTATGACAGGTGGAGAATAAGACTAATCCTGACAATGCTCACGGAGTCATTTGCCAGGATTTTTCGTCCGTTTCAGAAAGTGGTAATCGACGAGTCGGTGGTATTATTCTGGGGCAGGCTGGCATTTGTTCAGTATGTGTCGTCGAAGTGTCACTGCTTTAGCCTCAAATTCTTTGTCCTTTGTGACTGCAAAACTAGATATGTGCTGGATGTGATATTTTATTCAGCAACTGCTGTGACAATACCCAGTGACGATCCTCATGGTTTCTCGGCATTAGTAGTGAAAGTGCTCATGGAAAGATATTTCAACAGGCACCACATTCTGTATACCGATAATTATTATACTGCCTGGCGTTGACCAAGTATCTGCTTGACCATGGTACTGGGTCCTGTGGAACTGTTAGGGCAAACAGAAAGAATTTCCCAGTATTTCCAGTAAATACTGAGAAAGGAGCCCTTCTGACCAAGAAATGTAGCAACATGTTAGCCCTTCTCTGGCATAACAAGAGATGGGTTAACATGTTGTCTACAGTACATAAGGGTGTGTTTGTGGAAACTGGAGAAACAGATTACAGGACCAGGAAACCCGTGGTAAAGCCCAGTGCTGTCAACGACTATAATATCAACATGCAGCTTGTTGATAAATCGGACTTGCAAATTGGTGAGGTTGGTTGCCTATGTATGTCTTGCAGGTGGTATATGAAGGCGTTTTTACACCTTGATATTGCCGTCCTGAACAAATTCACACTGTTCAAGGAGCTCATCAGGAAACCTCTCTCTCTATGAGAGTTTAAGAGAGAGCTTGCACACAAACTCCTTGAAGAATATTCAATCGCACAAGTGACATGTGCTAGGCGGGGGACAGTGGCTACAGCGGACAGGATAAGCTGCGCCGAGTATTTCTGGTAGGACAGGCTATTAGAGATTGGTCATACGACAGAAGGTCGTCAGACCTACTGGCGGTGCCATGTCTGTCGCACGACCAAACGCCGTCCCCCAGCATGAAAAGAGACCTCATACCGATGTGCAGAGTGCAAGGTCCCCCTATGCCCTAAATGTTTTTCCAAGTATCACTCCAAGTGTGGATACTGAGTAGGTGTTTTTTTTTCTATGTGTCCGATTCTGGGCATAGGCTTCACAGTTTGCTGTCAAGGCCCAGCAGTCCTCCTACATACCATACAACTCTTCATATCACCACTTCGGCGCTAACACCCACAGCCCATATTGACTACATGCTAGGGCTGTCTCAAACAGGACTGGTGTATTGGTATTAGCGGGGGTGTTTTTAATACATGTCGGCGGGTCTTCTGGTAGATCAGTAAAGCCTGATTTAATGAAATTAAAATCCTTAAACTCTTCCCTGCCGCAGCCGGGATTTGAACCTGGGTCCATTAGGACTGCAGGCCACCTCTCTACCGATTGAACCAGGAATGCACAAGTGTGTGTGTTTTTATAAATAAGTGAAATGTTGGATATTATAAGTGATTTATAGTAAGTACTATGTTATAAGTGTTTTATAATAAGTCCTACAAGTGCATTGCAGTAAGTGTTACTGTTTATTGGATACTGGTGAAAAAATTATTGGAAATACCTTGAGTTAGCCTACCTGTTACCTGAAAGAAAACCACTTGTGAGCGTGCCAGGAAGAAAATTACCTGGTTGGCAATAACAAAATTATTTCATTATATACTCAGGCAAATTGTGCTGAGTATGAGCATCAATGTATCCTACCTGTTATCTGAAAGAAAACCACTTGTTAGCTGGCCGGCCAGAATATTACCTGGTTGGCTATAACTAAAATATTTCACTTGATACTCAGGAAAATTGTGATGAATATGAGCATCAGCGTATTTGTGATGGGAAGTACAAATAATGTAAGTTGTGTATGGTATAACATAAGATATTCATGATGCCCCTGATAGTACAAATATGTCCAAATTATAGTACAAGTAATTACCTCATACTCAACGGTACTGCTTGAGACAGCCACAACATTTACTTGTCAAAGAGCAATTACCCATAATCCTGATGTCAAGTGCAATTATATGTATCCTTGTAAAAGAAATTATTATAACTGACGGAGGAAATGAATACAGAAAAACGAAGAGATATTTCCTTTCCCTCACACCTACGGGGCCTAGTGGCGCTATGAAACGGGTGGAAAACCGTTTGGGGAGCCACATGGACAGGGTAATGACTCATCCTTATGGTGGTGAGTAGGGGAAAGTCAAGGAATAAGTAGAATTTTCCACATTCCATCCAAGGACGCCCAGGTAGTGTTACAATCACCACTGTAGACTGTAGCACCAGTCGAGCAGGGCAATACTCCTGAGGTGGATGGAAAGCTGATGACAGGGAGTGCTGGAGCTCCCGTTTCATCAGCCCTCGGGACTAGTTCCTGACCATCCCCCTTTGCTGAACTTTTTCAGTGTCTCAGTTACACAGAGAGTAGGCCATCATGCTCTCCAGTACAAATTTCTCTAACTATCTTCACCAAACTACATGCACAGAACACACTACACTTCCTATTCAAAATTCACCCAAAATGGCGTCAATTCACCCAGCCTCGGAGTCCCCAGGGGGGGGGACCATAAATGCCCCCGCCATCTGCCCCTCTCCCGGTGACGACTCGAGGTGCCTGGAACCACTGTCTAACTCTCTTCTTCTTCATTTCTGCAACATTCGCGGCCTTTCATCTAACTTTCGCTCTGTTGAGCACCACCTCTCCTCCTCTAAACCTCACCTTCTTTTTCTAACGGAGACTTAGCTGTCTGAGGCAACTGACAGCAAACCCTTTTCTGTATCCTCCTACTTTCTCTATATTCATTTCAAAGCCAAAGGTGGCTGTTGTGTATACATGCGCAACGACTTATCTTGCTCTCGTGTTCCTGAACTTGATTCTTCTGAATTCTCCACACTCTGGCTTCGGCTTTCCTGTCATTCTCTGACTAAATATATCTGTGCTGTTTACTTATCCCCTAATTCTACTGACTATCAAAAATTCTTCGACTATCTTACTTCTACGATGGAACACATTCTGTCCATTTCTCCTTTCTCTGAAATCTCCATTTTTGGAGATTTCAATGTTCACCACCACCTTTGGCTCTCCTCTCCTTTCACGGAGCCACCTGGTGAACAAGCCTACATCTTTTCTATCCTTAATGACCTAAAGCAGCTTGTACAGCACCCTACCCGTATCCCTGACCGCCTTGGAGAGAGCTCCAACATACTTGACCTCTTCCTCACAACTAATCCTTCTGCTTACTCTGTTAATCTTTTCTCTCCGTTGGGCTCCTCCGATCACAACCTTATTACCTTAACCTGTCCTATCACTCTGGTACGGCCTGTGGACCCTCCAGGGAAACGTCGTCTGTGGCATTTTGGAGCCGCGGACTGGGAGGCCCTCAAGCAGTACTTCTTTGATTTTCCCTGGAATGATTATTGCTTCCATGGCCATGAGCCATCTGAGTGTGCCTTGCACATTACGGAGGTTATTCTCTCGGGCATGGAAGCATACATTCCTTTCTCATATCCTTTGACTAACGCAAGAAAGCCTTGGTTTAATCACGCTTGTTCTAATGCTGTGCGCAACAAGGAGAAGGCCTACAAAAGGTACCGGAGCCAACCCACCCCTGAATCACATAATCTTTACGTTTCTGCCCGGAATCGTGCTAAGTCTATTCTTCGCTCTACTAAAAATAATTTCATCCATACTAAATGCTCTAAACTCTCCAACTCGAATTCTTCCCGCTCCTTCTGGCACCTTGCCAAAAATCTTTCTAACAACTTTACCTCATCATCCTTCCCTCCTCTTTTCTACTCTGATGGTTCTGTAGCTATTTCTTCTACTGATAAAGCAGATCCCTTCGCACAGACTTTCTCCTCCAATTCCACCTTAGACGATTCCGGTGCTGTTCCTCCATCACTTCCCCCCTCTGACTTCCTCATGGCTGACATTAAAATTTCTTCAGTTGATGTATTTTCTGCCATCACTGGCCTCAGTACTAACAAGGCATATGGGCCTGATGGGGTCCCTCCTATTGTTCTCAAGAACTGTGCTTCTGTGCTTACACCCTGCCTAGGCAAACTATTTCGCCTTTGTCTATCAACTTGTACCTTTCCTTCTTGCTGGAAGTTTGCTCTCATTCAGCCAGTCCCAAAGAAGGGTGACCACTCCCAACCCTCCAACTATCGTCCAATTGCTTTAACGTCCTGTATTTCAAAAGTTTTCGATTCAATTCTTAATAGAAAAATTTTAAGGCATCTTTCCTATCACAACATTCTTTCCGATCGTCAGTATGGGTTCCGTCAGGGACGCTCCACTGGCGATCTTCTCACCTACCTTTCAGACTCCTGGTCATCCTCCTTTCGGGACTTTGGCGAAAGCATCTTCCTATCACAACCTTCTTTCCGATCGTCAGTATGGGTTCCGTCAGGGACGCTCCACTGGCGATCTTCTCACCTACCTTTCAGACTCCTGGTCATCCTCCTTTCGGAAATTTGGCGAAAGCTTTGCCATTGCACTTGACATCTCAAAGGCTTTCGATCGAGTCTGGCATAAATCTTTAATTTCCAAACTGCCCTCCTACAGTTTCTATCCTTCTATCTGTGCCTTCATCGCTAGCTTCCTTTCTGGTCGTTCTATAGCTGCTGTTGTAGACGGCCATCGTTCTTCTCCTAGATCTATCAATAGTGGTGTTCCTCAGGGCTCTGTCCTATCACCAACTCTCTTCCTTTTATTCATCAATGATCTTCTAAGCCGTACATCTAACCCTATCCACTCATACGCTGATGACTCCACCCTTCACCTTTCCATTTGGTTCCCGCAACGCCCATCTCAACAGTTACTTCAAGAAACAAGGGATGAGGCTATGGCACACCTAATGTCTGACTTGGCTCATATCTCTGACTGGGGTAAAAATAATATGGTTGTCTTTAATGCATCTAAGACTTAGTTCTTACACCTATCAACCCGACAAAATCTTCCACAGGTATACCCACTAATGTTTAATAATATTCAGCTTAATCCTGCATCATCCTTGAACATGCTTGGGGTTTCATTTACTCGGGACTTATCTTGGAAAGATCATATTACATCTCTTGTAAAATCTGCTTCCAAGAGATTGGGTGTGCTAAGCCGACTCCGCTCTTTCTTTACCCCTGCACAATTGTTGACTCTATACAGGGGTTTTATCCGCCCCTGTGTGGAGTACAACTCTCATGTGTGAGGGGGTTCCCCACATACAGCTCTTCTCAATAGGGTGGAGTCAAAGGCTTTTCGTCTCATTAACTCTCCTCCTCTTACTGACTCCCTTCAACCTCTGTCTCTTCGCCGCACTGTTGCATCTTTATCTCTTTTCTATCGCTACTTTAATGGTCACTGCTCCTCTGAACTGTCTGCTTGCATTCCTCCACCTCTACGACAGGCGCGTAGCACCCGTCTGGCAGCAAACTCTCATCCCTTTTCTGTCCAACTCTCTAATGCAAGAGTTAACCGTTACTCCCAGTCTTTCATTTATGCAACAGGTCAGCTCTGGAACTGTCTCCCTCTGTCTGTATTTCCTGCTGCCTATGATCTCCAGTCTTTCAAACGTAGTGTGTCCAGGCATCTCAAAATGATCGGATCTTGAATTTGGCTCTCTATTGTATTTTGTTTTTCTCTTGGAGGGAACTGTTACTGCGGGCTCATGGCCTTTGGTTCCTTCTTCCTCGCATAAAAAAAAAAAACTCCAGTCAGTGCTGCCAACGCTAGCCAGTGAGGCCAAGGCCACAGCCAGTGGCGCGCGCTCAGATCCACCCTACCAAATGTGAAAAACCACTCGTCTTCAACTCATCCTTACTCATCGACGGGACCAACTAGAGACCTCAGGATACCTTCATTGGAAAGAGGAAGAGCTGATGTGTCTTATGAGTTTTTATTTGCTTCTCTAGCTGTCACAGTTTGGCAGACATTAGGGTTTGAAGTAAGGGTATTTTTGCCAAAATCTCAGAAATCCCTCATAGGGAGGTGTGTGTGTGACGGCTGGAAACCCCCGGCAGCTAAGGGTTAAAACCTTGGATTTCAAAACTAATTTTTTACCATCTTGAAAAGCTTGCTTGTCAACATGAATGTTCATGCTTCCACAGGCTGGAGCAAATCCAAACCGTTCAGTGTGGAATTTGGAGTAAAGCAAGGATGTATCCAGTTCCTGCCACTTTCAACATCTATCTCACTGTAGTCATCCTTTTAAGTCGCCAACAAAATAATGAACCCTGGTGGTCAAATAATAATCCAATTCCGTCTAGAGTAACTTATTTAATCTTACACATCTTCAAGCACAAACAAAGACTGAAATGGCTCAGTTCCTTAAGCTACAATATACTGATGACTGTGCTGTCCTTACATTTGCCCTAGAAGCCGTATAACAGAGTTTCACCATCGTCTTCACTATATATCATGCACTGAGACTGACCCTAAAACGTGGGGCGTCGCGTTTGCGACGCTCGCCGAAAAGGACATAATGGTGTATCGTCGCATTTGCGATTCGAGTTAATTTTGAATAAACGCGGGCAAGCAGGTTCAAGCTGGTATTGTCTATTTGTACCGCCACCCTTTAGCTACTATTAGCATACTTGACCTTTGTACCACTGACCTCCATTGTTGCCAAGTATCTTTTTTTTTACCCACCCCTCCACCACGGCCCGGCCACCCTCGCTGTGATATATGGCAGCACGCTGACTGCTCAGAAATGTCAATCTGCGCTTTCCTCTCACAAGCAGTTTATGCTAATTGGAAACGCTTGTTTCCCCAGTTGTCACACTAGCTTTTTTTCACGCATTTTGCCCCTGTTTAGCATCAGTTTACCGCAGGCTTTCAAGGTGACATTATGTTGAATTCTAGCTCTTCCGAGTCAGTGCCTTCAAGCCCTCCGAACAAGGGCTTTGTGACCTCTACCCCTTCAAAACCCTTACTAGGGGGTGGAAAGGGCCTGAGTGAGTCTGCTATAGGCCTAGAATTACTGAAAGCCTCTATGGACTATGGTAGTGACGTTGCGGTGTTGTCGAGCCTTGTGGAATCAGACACTTTATCGAGTGCTGAGTCTGAGGTGCAGGAAGAGACAATTGCTGTGCCTAGCACCTCGTCAGGCAAGGCTCCAGTGCAGAAGGGAGTGGCATATGGCAAGGGGGCAAAGAGGAAGCGAAGTGGTGACCCCGGTTCCCAGTCATTGTTCTCCTCAGGCCGGCCATTGTCCCCAGCCTCAGGTCACGCCACCGCCATACCGCCTCACACTCCCAGCCCCATTCTCTCGTCATCATCGTCTGCTGTGCTTTCTCCAGAGTCTTCGGAGTCTTCTTCACCACCTCGGAAGGGAAGTAGGCAGTCTGGTACTCATAGAGGTTTCCGTAGGCCCCGTGTTTGTGCTGGCATGAGTAGAAAAGTGTCTCCTAGTGCTAAAATTAGTGGTAAGGTTTATCGCACTAGGCAACTCACCACCCAGCCTACTGCGAGTGACCTTGAACCTTCTCCCACTCTCCCCACCACCACCACAACTGCACATGCCCGACCTAGCTCACCCACTGCCTCACCGCCTGCTTCACCCACTGCCTCACCGCCTGCTTCACCCACTGCCACACGACCTGCCTCACCCACTGCCTCACCGCCTGCTTCACCCACTGCCACACGGCCTGCCTCACCCTCCGACGTACCCACCCACTCCCAGCCTAGGCAGGGCACTCTGGACGCCTTCGTGTGGTCTGAGGGCTCTGATTTTGTGCCAGAGGATCTGCCCTTTGATTCCACTGGGTGTGGGATCCAGGCTGACTTCCCTGTCCCCGAGGGTGGTGAATGCTTGGACTACCTGTTGGCCTTCCTGGATGACGAAGTAATGCAGCAGATTTGTACCAAGACCAACAGGTACGAAGGACAATGTGCTGCAGTTTGTGAAGGTGAAGGTGCAACGCCATCCACGTCGCGGATGGCAGCATGGGTTCCTGTGACGATCCGGAAACTATTTGTATTCACTGGCTTGATGCTTCTGATGCCACATAATTGGAAGCACAAGCTCGAGGAGTACTGGAGTGCTGACGACCTTTGCCCCACACCCATCTTCAACAAGTACATGACTCGGGATCGTTTCAGGCAACTCATGACGTACCTTCACTTCGCAAACAATGATGAGCCTTCCCAGACTGACCCCCTATGGAAAGTGAGGGAAATCCTGAACATGATCAAGGACAAGTTTATGACGTTCTTTCGGCCCTTCAAGAAAGTAGTGATCGACGAGTCCTTGGTTTTGTTCAGGGGCCGTCTTCGGTTCGTGCAGTATATTCCTAGCAACGCCACCGCTTTGGAATAAAGTTTTTCGTGCTATGCGACTGCAAGACGGGGTTCATCCTAGACTTCGTTATCTACACCGCCAGCAATGTGGACTTGGACAAGACCGACCCCCTTGGATTCTCTGGCTCTGTGGTGAAAGTGCTTCTGGAAAAGTACTTCGGCGGGAATCATGTCCTGTATACGGACAATTATTATACAGCACCCAAACTCGCCAAGTACCTTTCAGAGCACGGCGTCGGCTCCTGTGGCACTGTCAGGAGCAATAGGGCACACTACCTGCCTTCCCCGAGGCTGCAAGATCAAAGCGGGGAGATGTGCACCTGAAGAAATCAGAGAAGATGCTGGCGATACGGTGGCACGACAAGAGGATCGTCAATATGCTCACCACAGTACACAAGGGGGAAATGCAAGCCACAGGGAAGGTCGACAGAAGGACTGGCGATCCTGTGATGAAGCCTGATGCTGTAATTGACTACAACGTCAATATGCAGCTGGTGGACAAGTCTGATATGATGATCGGAGAGATTGACTGCCTGAGTAGGAACTGGCTCTGGTACAGGAAGGTGTTCTTGCACTTGCTGGATATGTGCATGCTGAACGCCTTCATCCTGTATAAGATCAAGAACAGGAAGCCAGCTAACTACTCTCTCAGGCGGTTTTCAAAGACTTGTGTCTACCAGCTGTTTCAGCGTTTTGGGCAGGTACTGCCATCAGGTGCCAGGCGCCACTCACAGACACCTCCAGACCGCCTACAGTGCCAGGACTACCTTCAGCGACACCGCCTGGAGCCACTGCCTAGCACTGCCAAGAGGGGGAAAGCACTGAGGAGGTGCTATGTTTGCAGCCACACAAACCGGCAAGAACGAACTTTTAGACGCACCTCCTTGCAGTGCAAAGGGTGTCAGATTACCCTGTGCGCTTACCCGTGTTTCTTTGATTACCACAGCCTCACGAGATATTGAAAATAAGGGTGGAAATATGTAAATAATACTGAGAGTGACAGTGATACTAGCGTTTAGTTTTCTTGTATGTACTGACAGTGACAGTCAGTTGAGTGTAAATTAGTGTATGTAGTTGTAAAAGCACTGACAGTGACAGTGATTTCAGTGTAAATTATTGTACATAGTAATAATATAAGTATTGAGAGTGACAGTCACTCCAATGTAAGAAGTTGAAAGCATATTTTTCTATTCTACGTTATGACAGTGACAGTTTGGTGTGTAGGAAATATTATATTTATAAGTAATGACAGTGACAGTGATGAATTAGGCACTAAACTGACAGCGAGAGTGAAAGTGAGCGATAAGAATGAAGTGCGAGCGGCCGACAGGAACGAGAATAAAGTGACTGGCGTAAGGCAGAATAAAAGCGCGCCGCGGTGGTCTTTCTCATTCCCGCTTCACAATACTGGCAGTGACAGTGATTTTTATGGCCGTAATAGTGACATGCGAGCCTTTGGGAAGTAGGCTACTATGATGGAAAATAATATAGTATACGTGTTTTTAGCTGTGAAAAGGGAAATGTTTGTTCAGTGACGGGAAGACCGCCGCCGCGCTGCATGTCGGCCGTACGCTCCGTTGATTTTATCTTTATTTTCAGTGCTTATTGTACAAATACGGATTCCAAACGACCTGTACGTTGTAGTAAAAAATGTACTGTGACAGATTGAGGCTGTGGTAGAGGGGAAACCGGGTTGCTGGAGGTGTGAAAGTGAAGATTTTGTTACCCAACTTTGCAAGTGTCCACAAGTCCTTGGGTAGTCCATAAAGGCTCAACATCTGTCTCTGGAGAAAGCTGAATGTAAGTACTATCTGCCATAAAAGTTATAATGTTCTAGGGTTAATCTCTGATTTTTGGCAAATATTTTCCTACAGGTACTCAGACCGCGATACAACTCCGCCATAGGGGGAGGGTCGGCTGTCGATGGCCGCGCTTTTGGGGTTAAAACCTCATTCATAACATAATTGATTGTATGGGGGGAAAACTGCAACATTTCTGCTAGCAAAATACATTAAGAGTACCAGGATATCTTTAAAACTACAACAGCAATGAAACAAATCATTTTAGAAAAAAACTTTGATCCGCTCTCCTGTAAAATCGTTAAAATCGAGTTACGCCACTACGTTTCGATAACGTCGGTTTGTGTATGTATGGATGTACAGGAAAACTATCTTCCCATTTCCGTTCGAAGAAACTTAACACCTGGCGAAATGTAATGAAAACCCTGTCTCTATTGGTGCTTGTTTCAGATGGTTCGATTTTTCCGCTACATATTCGTCAAACTTTGGGAAGATAGTTATGTCTTTGAATGATGGTGTCTATCAGTGTATATATGGTAAAAAAATATCGTGTCTGAGCTTGACCTACTACGAAGCAAAGAAATGCGACCACTTTTTTTTTTTTTCCTCTCTACCGTGACGCGCACAAATACATACTTTGTTCAAGGTTCTGTGAACAAGTGACAAAATATAGATGTAAATGGATCAAAGGTGAAAGGACGCTTGTCAAGGCCAAACTTACCTTGCAGCATTAGCTCATGATTGCCACCAAACTTCGATTAAAATTCACGAATATTATGTCTGTGGGGATAGGAAAAAATTATTAAGTTTTGATGCAGAACAATGATATAAAGTTAAAGCTCAGTCGCCGCGTTCCTCTCTGTCCTCCCTATTTGTAGTTTTTTTTCTTCTTTAATGCGAGGAAGAAGGAACCAAAGGCTAGGAGCCCACAAAACAATTCCTTCCAAGAAAAAAAAAACAATACAAATGAGAGCCAAATTCAAGATCCGTTCATTTCCAGATGCCTGGCCACACTGCGTTTGAGAGACAGGAGACCATAGGAAGTAGGAAATACAGACAGAGGGAGACAGTTCCAGAGATGACCTGATGCATAAATGAAGGACTGGGAGTAACGGTTAACTCTTGCATTAGAGAGTTGGACAGAAAAGAGATGAGAGTTTGCTGCTAGACGGGTGTGGTAGAGGTGAAGGGATGCAAACAGACAGTTCAGAGGAGCAGTGACCCTTGAAGATGCGACAGAAAAGAGATAAAGATACAACAGTGCGGCGAAGAGACAGAGGTTGAAGGGAGCCAGTAGGAGGAGGAGAGTTAAACAGAGGAAAAGCCTTTTGACTCCCCCCTGTTGAGAAGAACTGTATGCGGGGAGCCTCCCCACGTATGAGAGTTGTACTCTACACAGGGGCGAATCAAACCAGTGCATACTCGACGACTGTGCAGGGGTAAAGAAGGTACAGGGTTGGCTTAGTACACGTAATCTCTTGGAAGCAGATTTTACAAGAGATGCAATATGATCTTTCCAAGATAAGTCCCGAGTGAATGAAACCCCAAGCATGTTCAAGGATGATGCAGGACTGAGCTGGATATTATTACACATTAGTGGGTACTCTTGTGGAAGATTTTGTCGGGTTGACAGGTGTAAAAACTGAGACTTTGATGCATTAAAAACAACAAGATTATTATTACCCAAGTCGGAGATACAAGCCAAGTCAGACATTAGGTGTGCCATAGCCTCATCCCTTGTGTGCTGAAGTAACTGCTTAGATGGACGTTGAGGGAACCGAATGGAAAGGTGAAGGGTGAAATCATCAGCGTATGAGTGGATAGGGTTAGATGTACAGCATAGAAGATCACTGATGAATAAAAGGAAGAGAGTTGGTGATAGGACAGAGCCCTGAGGAACACCACTATTGATAGATGTAGGAGAAGAACGATTGCCGTCTGCAACAGCGGCTATAGAATGACCAGAAAGGAAGCTATAGATGAAGGCACAGATAGAAGGATAGAAACCATAAGAGGGCAGTTTGGATATTTAAGATTTATGCCAGATTCGATCGAAAGCCTTTGAGATGTCAAGTGCAATGACAAAGCTTTCGCCAAAGTCTCGAAAGGAGGATGACCAGGAGTCTGAAAGGTAGGTGAGAAGATCGCCAGTGGAGCATCCCTGACAGAACCCATACTGACGATCAGAAAGAAGATTGTGATAGGAAAGATGCATTAAAATTTTTCTGTTAAGAATTGACTAGAAAACTTTTGAGACACAGGATATTAAAGCAATTGGACGATAGTTAGAGGGTTGGGAATGGTCACCCTTCATTGGGACTGGCTGAATGAGAGCAAACTTCCTGCAAGAAGGAAAGGTACAAGTTGATGGACCAAGGCGAAAGAGTTTACCTAGGCAGGGTGTAAGCACAGAAGCACAGTTCTTGAGGACAACAGGAGGGACTCCATCACGCCCATATGCCTCGTTAGTATTGAGGCCAGTGATGGCAGAAAATACATTAGCTGAAGAAATTTTAATGTCAGCCATGAGGAAGTCAGAGGGGGGAAGTGATGGTGGAACAGCACCGGAATCATCTATGGTGGAACTGGAGAAGAAAGTCTGAGCGAAGAGATCTGCTTTATCTGTAGAAGAAATAGTTACAGAGCCATCAGGCTATAAAAGAAGAGGGAAGGATGATGAGGTAAAGTTGTTAGAAAGGTTTCTGGCAAGGTGCCAGAAGGAGTGGGAAGAATTCGAGTTGGAGAGTTGAGAGCATTCATTACGGATGAAATTAGCAGAGCAAAGAACAGACTTAGCACGATTCTGGGCAGAAACAAAAAAAAGATGTGATTCAGGGGTGGGTTTGGTCTGTTACCTTTTATAGGCCCTCTCCTTGTTGCGGACAGCATTAGAACAAGTGTGATTAAAACATGGCTTTCTTGCATTAGTCAAAGGATATGAGAAAGGAATGTATGCTTCCATCCCCAAGAGAATAACCTCCGTAATGCGCAAGGCACTCTCAGATGGCTCCTGCCCATGGAAGCAATAATCATTCCAGGGAAAATCAAAGAAGTACTGCCCGAGGGCCTCCCAATCTGCTGCCAAAAGTGCCACAGTCGACGTTTCTTTGGAGGGTCCACAGGCTGTACTGGAGTGATATGACAGGCTAAGGTAATAAGGTTGTGATTGGAGGAGCCCAACGGAGAGAAAAGTGTAAGCAGATGGATTAGTTGTAAGGATGAGGTTAGGTATGTTGGAACTCTCTCCAAGGCAGTCAGGGATATGGGTAGGGTGCTGTACAAGCTGCTCTAGGTCATTAACTCGCCACATTCCAGCAAATTTTTCATCAATAACCCCCTCCATCCCAACAGATTATTCAAAAGTTGTTTTTTGGCTAAAACCTCCACTTTTTCTGAGAAACATCGAAAATTCAGAAAGAAAGTGCTCAGTTAAGTTTAGAAATACCAATAAAATAACAGTGCCGTCACCTTGGTACCGTGTTCTCTCAGGCCAGGCTCCAGAGGGGTAAGTATACCAAACCACTCATTATATGTAAATATTTATTTATTTGATACGATTTTATATATAATACAAGAATATATTGGTTTTCATACAATAATGTAAATATTTATTCATTTGATACGAATTTATATGTAGTACAAGAGTATATTGATTTTCATGCAGTAATATAGGCAATATAAGTGCTGTTCTCTCACCAAACACATCAACACATGGCATCTTCCTTTACGACATTGCTGCCTCATCACTGCTTGTTTCTTCCTTTGGCTTGTTTCTTCCTTCGGCTTGTTTCTTCCTTTGTCCTCCACCTCGGGAATCACATTCGTTTGAATTTCGTCATTGGAGAGACTGTGGTGCGACATACCTTTACTGGCCAGGTCACTGCTGAGAGGTGAGTTGCTGAGAAAATGGCATGCAGGGGGGGGGGTTCAGGTGGGACCAGGCATTATCCCTGCCTGGCATTGGGTAGAGGAAGGTCTCCCACATAAGTCTACCAAAAATCACCCCTGAAACTTGAAAAATGTGCAAAAGATGGACCTCTCAATTCCAAAATGTATGGATACGTTGTTGGGTGTCACCGTGACAAAACATGGCAACGTATCCATACGTCATCGGGACGCCTTGGGTTAAGGATAGAAAAGATGAAGGCTTGTTCACCAGGTGGTTCAGTGAAACGAGGAAAGAGCCAAAGGTGGTGGTGAACATTGAAATTTCCTAGGATGGAGATTTCAGAGAAAGGAGAAATGGATAGAATATATTCCATCATAGAAGTAACATTGTCAAAGAATTTTTGATAGTAGAGTTAGGGGATAAGTATACAGCAAAGATATATTTAGTTAGAGAATGACAGGAGAGCCAAAACCAGAGACTAGAGAATTCAGAAGAATCAGCTTCAGGAACACGAGAGCAAGATAAGTCGTTGCATACATATGCACAACAGCCACCTTTGGCTTTGAAATGGTTATAGAGAAAGTAGGAGGATACAGAAAAGGGTTTGCCGTCAGTTGCCTCAGACAGCTGAGTCTCATTTAGGAAAAGAAGGTGAGGTATAAAGGAGGAGAGGTGGTGTTCAACAGAGAGAAAGTTAGAGGAAAGGCAGCGAATGTTGCAGAAATGAAGAAGTGAATCAGACAGTGGTTCCAGGCAGCTCGTCGAGTCGTCACCGGGAGAGGGGCGGATGGTGGGGTCATTTATAGTCCCCCCCCGGGGACTCCGAGGCTTGGTTAATGTGCGCTATTTTTCTTTTTAATTTTGAAGAGGCAGTGTAATGTGTACTGTGCATGTAGTTTGGTGTTGCAGGTAGAGAAACTTGTAATGGAGAGCATGCTGGTCTACTCTCAGTGTTACTGAAACACTGATAAAGTTCAGCAAAGGGGGATAGTCAAGAACTGGTCCCGAGGGTTGATGAAATGGGGGCTCCAGCTCTCCCTGTCATCAGCTTTCCATCCACCTTTTTTTTTTTTTTTTTTTTTTTTTATGCGAGGAAGAAGGAACCAACGGCCATGAGCCCGCAGTAACAGTTCCCTCCAAGAGAAAAACAAAATACAATAGAGAGCCAAATTCAAGATCAGATCATTTTGAGATGCCTGGACACACTACGTTTGAAAGACTGGAGATCATAGGCAGAAGGAAATACAGACAGAGGGAGACAGTTCCAGAGCTGACCTGTTGCATAAATGAAAGACTGGGAGTAACGGTTAACTCTTGCATTAGAGAGTTGGACAGAAAAGGGATGAGAGTTTGCTGCCAGACGGGTGCTACGTGCCCGTCGTAGAGGTGGAGGAATGCAAGCAGACAGTTCAGAGAAGCAGTGGTTTTGATGAGAGTACTGCCCTGCTCGACTGGTGCTACAGTCTACTCCTCATCTGTGACTGTGTTGGTAATGATTTTGTGATGATTGTGCTGATGTCGATGATATGGTTCTGATGGTGCTGGTGATGGTGTGATGATTGTGGTAGTTCTGATGGTGCTGGTGATGGTGTGATGATTGTGGTAGTTCTGATGGTGCTGGTGATGGTGTGATGATTGCGGTAGTTCTGATGGTGCTGGTGATGGTGTGATAATTGTGGTAGTTCTGATGGTGCTGGTGATGGTGTGATGATTGTGGTAGTTCTGATGGTGCTGGTGATGGTGTGATAATTGTGGTAGTTCTGATGGTGCTGGTGATGGTGTGATGATTGTGGTAGTTCTGATGGTGCTGGTGGTGATTTGGTGATTGTGGTAGTTCTGATGGTGCTGGTGATGGTGTGATGATTGTGGTAGTTCTGATGGTGCTGGTGGTGATTTGGTGATTGTGGTAGTTCTGATGGTGCTGGTGATGGTGTGATAATTGTGGTAGTTCTGATGGTGCTGGTGATGGTGTGATGATTGTGGCAGTTCTGATGGTGCTGGTGATGGTGTGATGATTGTGGTAGTTCTGATGGTGCTGGTGGTGGTGTCATGATTGTGGTGGTTCTGATGGTGCTGGTGGTGGTGTGGTGATTGTGATAGTTCTGATGGTGCTGGTGGTGGTGTGGTGATTGTGGTAGTTCTGATGGTGCTGGTGGTGGTGTGGTGATTGTGGTAGTTCTGATGGTGCCAGTGCTGGTGTGGTGATTGTGGTAGTTCTGATGGTGCTGGTGATGGTGTAGTTATTGTGGTGTTGTTGGTGGTGATGACGGCATTGTAATTGCTGTAGTTCTGAGGGTGATGTTGTGATGACTCTGGTATTTGTAATGGTATCTGCAGTGGTGTTGTGATGGTTGTGGTACCAGTAGTTCTGATAGTGATGGTGGTGGTGTGATGATGGTAGTTTTGTGATGATGGTGGTTTTGTGATGGTTGTGTTTTTGTGATGGTGGTGGTGTTGTGATGGAAGTGGTGTAATGATGGTGATGGTGTTGTGATGGAGGTGGTGTTATGATGATGGTAGCTTTGATGATTTTGGTGGCGATGTAATGATGGTGGTGGTGTTGTGATGGAGGTGGTGTAAAGATGATGGTTTTGATGATGGTGGTGGTGGTGTGATTATTATGGTAGTTGTGATGGTGGTGGTGGTGTGATGATTGTGGAAGTTGTGATGATTACGCAAGTTGTGATGGTGTTGGTGTGATGATTTTGGACGTCGTGATGTTGGTGGTGGTGCCATTTTTATCGAAGTTGTGAAGATGCTGGTGTGGTGACTGTGGTAACTGTGATATTAGTGGTGTGATGACTGCGGAAGTAGTGATGTTAGTGGTGGTGCCATTTTTATCGAAGTTGTGAAGGTGTTGAAGTGATGATTGTGGTAATTGTGATATTACTGATGTGATGACTGTGAAAGTTCTGATGTTGGTGGTGGTGTCATTATTGTGTGCGGTGTGTTGGTGATGTGATGGTTGTTGTACTGGTAGTGGTGGTTTCAGTGCGGTAGTGAGGGCTTTGTATTGAGCCTGTGTGACTAGTAATGGTGCTATGATCATTGTGTTTGTGGTGTTTATATTATCCTCTGGTAAATTTGGGAATAGTCCACTATGTTTCAGTAATATTCCACTACTGACTCTACTACCACACACCAGCAACCAGACCAGCCTTGCCTGTGTTATTGTCTACACACACAAACAGATCTGAGATAAAGGCCAGACCCACTAATTGTCAAAGTGGTGGTCCCCCTTACCCCCTCCAAAGCACAGCACAATACAACCCTTGGATGTCGTATAACCAGGGGTCGTATTCTCGTTGGTCAAAGAGGCTCCCCAGCACCTCATCCCTACCAGTTTATATTTGTGTCGGATATATATACTCATATGTTATTTATGTAATCTGGGTTTATATAAAAATGATGCAAATAGCCCACAAGGTAACAAATTGTAATATGCAAAGTACATCGTTAAGGAAGAGAGGTGCTAGGAAACCTGTAACACGTTAGCTCACCAGACTATGGGCCAGGTCACCTCTGTTTCTGAAACTTTTCTCATGAATTATACCCGCGATAGAGGCCAAGCCCATGGATTTTCGCGGCCAGCTTCTCCTGAATCATCACAGATGGACTGTATGATAATAACAGGGTCATCTTTGAGTGCAGTTCACTGCACACTGTTAGACTGTAGAAAAAGCACAGTCAGTTAGTTTTAAAACTTTCATCCTGTTAAGCCAACAAATCAGAGATGTCGAAGCTGAAATTTAACTACCGCCTTTTTGTGCTTACTTTTAGTCAGCTGAACCTCTCAGACTCAACGAGATGCCCTGACTGAAAGAATAATAGAATAAAGGTCATCATGCTGTACAGACATATTTTGTAGTTCGATCTTACATTGTTGAAGATAAGGTACGGCTCTATGTCCTATCACTAGGACTTCTTCGTGAATAGTATCATATTCTGTTGGCACAACTCTGCAATTAAAATGGTGGGATTGAAGGGTTAAACCACTTTAAAATACAAAAAAGTCTAACAGCATTGCATTACAACATTGCACATTGCAAACAGACGATTTTAGTAAGGTTTTCTGGAAATTCCAAAGAAAATGAAACTGCAAAACGTGCGATAGTTTGTGAACCATTGAAAGGCAATGCAAATTTTTGATGATGTAAGTACTGACGAAATAGGCGTAAAAGAAAAAAAAACACATTAAATAGAAGGTATATCACTAACACGAAAATGTGAATGGTCGTCAATTCCCGAGGAAAAAATTAAAAAAGAAATAAACACAACAAAACCTTGAAATTTAAAACACGGAGCTGCCCGAAGACTGAGAACCCCCTGCAGGAAAGAACAATAGTGAGCAATTCTGTTGGACAAAAGGGCGCATTTTAGCTCAGAGAGAGAGAGAGAGAGAGAGAGAGAGAGAGAGAGAGAGTTTGCGTTATGGTGCCTTGTATTTGTACGAGTTCCGTATGTAAGAGTTTTTTACCCGTCCCCGCCCCGGATGGGCTCGGGGAGGGGTACTGCTTTCACTCGGTTTGTCTGTTTGTATGTCTGTCTTTCTGTTAACAACTTTGCGCGAAAACTATTAGTGCGATTTTGACTAAAATTACAGAGATGGTGGGCTACGACCTTCTGATCACCTAATTAAGGTTTGGGTCAAATTGGACCAAGGCCCAGGCTGTTGGCCCAAAAAATGTAAAAAAAAAATCGCAATAACTTCTTTCAAATTCGTCATATCGACATGAAAACTAAATTTAAAGGTGCATCTTTCACACTGAGAGACGGAAGTTGAGAGACAGAAGAAAGAGTTATATGTAGAGAGGAAGAGAGAGGTGAAAAGATTAGTAAGAGAGAGTAAAAAGAGAGTGGATGAGGAATTTGGAGGGAATTTGAGTGTAAAGTGGAGGGAATGTAAGCAATAGTTCTGGAAAGAAGTAGAGAGAGACATGGTGGCAGTGAAGTTAGTCGGGAAGTGAAAGATAAAAATTGTAGATTTTTTTTTTTTTTTTATGTGTCCGACTCTGGGCATAGGCTTCACAGCCTGCTATCAAGGCCCAGTAGTCCTCCTACACACCATACACCTGATTACTAGTGGACAAGGGAGAAAAAGTGAACAGATGGAGAAAACACTGTAAGGAATTATTGAACATAGAGAATGAAAGGAATGCGAGTATAAGTGGCTGGGGAATGGCAGGTAGAAGGAGGTATGTGAGACGAGAGGAAGAAATCAGTAGGATGGAAGTTGTGGAAGCAATAAAGACAATTCAAATGGAAAAAGCCCCAGGAATTAATTGAGTGTGTGGTAAAATGCTGAAGCATGGGGGAGAGATAGTAGTAGAATGAATGTGGAAGATGTGCAGATTGGCCTGGGAGGAAGATAGAGTCCCGGAGGATTGGAAGTCAGGTATAATTATTCCCTTGTACAAAGGACAAGGGGAAAAAGAAGTGTGTGGTAATCATAGGAGCATCTGTCTTCTTAATGTAAAAGGAAAGGTATATGGTAGGATGCTTATTGACACAGTTAGGGAAATAACAGTGGAATTAGTTGGAGAAGAACAGGGAGGTTTTAGGAAGGGAAGAAGTTGTGTAGATAAGATATTCATTCTTAGATCTTTAGTGGAAAAGTTTCTAAAGGACGGCAAGAAGTTGTATGTGGCTTTTATGGTTTTGGAGAAGGCATTTAACAGGCTGGATAGACAAGCATTGTGGAAAGTATTAAGAATATATGGAGTCCATGGGAAGTTGCTGAATGCTGTGAAGAGAATGTATGAAGGTGCTAAGGCTGCAGTGCATGTAGATAGTGAACTGAGTGAATTTTCATTTTGAAAGGTTGGATTGAAACAGGGATGTGTCATGTCACCATGGTTGTTCAGTCTGTATATGGATGGTTTTATAAACGAGATACAATGTAGGACAGTGGATGTTGGTGTGGCTCTAATGAGAGAGGGCAGTGTTTGGAAACTCCCTGTTCTGTTGTTTGCAGATGATACTGTATTGTTAAGTGAACACGAAGGAGAGCTGCAAGGCTTTGTGGATGAGTCTGGGAGAGTGTGTAAGAACCGGAATGTAAAGGTGAATGTAGGGATGAGTAAAGTTATGGTCTTCGAGAGAAGTGAAGCCAGTGAAAATATAGTGAGGTTGGATGAGGAGGAAATGGAAAATGTAAGTGCGTTTAAGACCCAGGGTAATGTGATGAGTAAGGATGGAAGTTTGGTGGGTGAAATGCTTGAAAGGGTACAGCAAGGAAGAAAGTTTGCTGGTTCCTTGAAAGCAGTGATAAGAAACTGGGAAGTGAGCATGGAAGTGAAAAAGTTACTACATGTAAGTATTGTGATACCAACTCCAACGTATGGAAGTGAAGCTTGGACCTTGTTGCAGGGACACAAGTCAAGAGTGAGAGCAGTGGAAATGAGTTATTTGAGAGGAGCATATGGAGTCTAATGGAGAGACAGACTGACAAATGAGGATGTGAAGGAGCGTTGTGGTGTGGATGTGGATGTGATAGGAAGCGTTAGGAGAAACATACTGAGGTGGTTTGGCCATATGGAAAAGATGGAGAGTGAGAGACTTGTCATGGGGGGATGAGAATTTAAGAATTAATAATTACTAGATGTTACTTAAAAGTAGAGACAAGGGATTGACTTGTGAAAGTCAAGTAGTAAGTTTTACTTTATTTCGGCTTACTTAGCCAATTCTCTAAAGACGAGAATTTATAAACATTCTCAACAGTACACAGCAGAGACTAATTATTCACGAGTGCTGTTTGTAGGACTGTTAGCCTCGCGGGAAAGTGACTCCACCGCTGACAAGCAATAACTAATGCTAATAATAATAAACAGGTTCTTGCCAATGCATTAACTCCTGGCTGGCACAACAGATTTAAGTCTGATACAAAAGAACTGACCTAAGTACCTGTTATGAATAATGTAAAGGGATTGTGCAAGCTAGGAGCAGCAACTAAAATAAGCTTAATGTGGAGAAATAATTACATTAAGCTCAAAGAAAAGGACTGTGAATTTATTGATTACAATGAAATATATTTACGTTACATGAGTCTCACAAATGAATTCAAAATAACAAGGAGAATACACTCACTCGCTCATTCAAAAGCTAAACACACTTAAGCCCAGAAAAACGGAAAGAAATACTAGTCAGTGGAGGGGAGCCAAACGAGTAGTCTGGGCGACTGTGATGAACATCAAAACGCTGCTATTCGCTAAGCCAGCTTCTCCAATTCACTGTCTAGGTGGAGATTCAGAAACTCGCTGTAGAACGGAGGCGCTGCTCTTCTCTGGGCACAAACGGTCCTATTATCTCGACGACTCAAAGCTGACTAACTTCAAAAAGTTGAAAGGGGGCAAGAGATGGCCGTGTTCGCCGGAAGTAGGGCATGGCCTAAGTCAACGGTCAACGAGAGAGGGTGAACGATATACGCTCACAATAAATCACTCAGTGAAGGCACTAATGTCGTGCATAAGAATGATCACGAGAAACAGTGAGAAATGTTCTGAAAACCATCCCAATCAGAGTGAATACGAGGCCGGTTGAACTGAGTGATGCGCAGTGGGAATTCCACTAGAATTTGTGTTTTTTTCAACGAAGTACAATGTCTCAAATTCATAAATACGCTCGAGCGAATTCGTGACATTACACCCCATCAAAATCAAATTTTTCTTCAGAAAAATTTTTGATATACGTACATATATTTCCTAACTCAGTCACACAAGATTCACACCGTGGTGTGTGTACTATCCTGCTGCAGGAGAAAGTCACAGTCACCCATGAGCGTAAAATCCTCGTATTTACGTTAATAGGAGCAAGCTTGAGGAAAAATCTCCATGATGACGGTGAAAAATCCTGTACTCAGGTCAAACTGAGCAAAAGTTCACTACATTTACATTAACAACTAACTGTTATGTAGAGTGATTTATGTAATACACGGTGTAGGTGTGACAGTTGTGGTGTAACTGTACCTACGTGTAAAATTATATAATACAGATCAATAGTAGAGACGACGAGGCAGAGAAGAGAGGCGGCAGCATGCGACAAAGACGATCAGCTGATCTGCACAACATAATTGCTACACCCACCAGCTGCACCTGCAAGAGCACTGAAGGTGGAGCATCAAAAGTGTCAGTGCAACAAACAATTAAAATTACAATTTCTCTCCCTCTGCCTAGCAGTCAGTACTTATGTTACAAAAAGTACACTATTATTTTGTTAATGGATACATTATTAACCAGGAAACGTAGTCTTTGGATTGCTCAAATCTCTGAGGACCCCTGTAGTTTATTGATTAAACCTACATTATTCAACAAGGAAATGTACTACTCCTTGGACTGCCCAAATCTCTCAGAATGGCAGCTTACTGGTTAAACCTACATTATTAACCAGGGAACGTGGTCCCAGGACAGAATCTCAAAAGACCCAGTTTATTGGTTAAACCATACTCTGCACTTACAATTAACATTGGCAAGCTGAAAATCCCTGCGCAGTCTCGGGCAGGTCACATTTTAACACCCACCATGGGTGTGAACACTCATGTGGATAACGTGCACTCTCCAGGAATCCTCAGAGAGGCGCACAGCTCGAGACACCACAAGGTAATTAATACGCAGCCTCAAATTGTCCTTACGGGGGTCTCGAACTTCCCCTTAACCTAAGGTATACATGTATACACAGTTCCTGGACGTAATGTGTCCTGTGGGACCAACAGGCGAGACGTCAGGTCTTACTGGTACACTTTTAACTGGGAACCAGGCTGGTCCTTGGATTGCATAAAATCTCTGAGGACGCCTGTCTTACGGAACCCAGTTTACAACATTTGCCCGTGTTAGTCATCAGTTAACAGGCGAGACATCAGGTCTACGCCTACATTGTCACTTCCCTTGATGTATCTCACAACAAAGTTAAACTGCCGCAAATACAGTGTCCAGCGTGTCAATCTTGCATTAGCCGTCTTAGTCGTGCTGAGACTAGTGAGTGGCATATGATCAGTTTCCAGAGTGAATGGTGCTCCATATAAATAATAGTAATATTTCTTAACACCATCAACCATGGCCAAGTGTTCCTTCTCAACAGTACTGTAATTCCTCTCAGTGGGTTTTAGCTTACAGCTGTGGTATGCCACTTGGAAGATTCCACCTTCTGTTTCTTGCATTAATACGGCACCTACTCCATCTTCTGAAGCATCAATGTGCAATATGAAAGGTTTGATGGAATCAGGCAACTGCAAGATAGGCCCCTTACACAGCATATTCTTAAGGGCGGCAAAAAATCTCTCTTGCATTTCTCCCCATTCAGTGGTGTTTGGAGCATGTTTCCGAAGCACCTCGTACTATGGTTGGGCAATGAGAGCAAAGTTGGGGATAAAACTCCTGTAATACCCCACTAGGCCAAGGAATGCCCTAACCTGTTTCTTGGTCACGTGTCTCAGGGCTTCCCTAACCTTCCTGATCTTGTCACCCTGACACCTGCAGCGATTGTTGCCAAGAATATGTCCGAGGAACTCCACCTCACTGTGAGCAATTTTACACTTGCTAGGCTTCACAGTCATGTTGAAACTCTGGAGTCTACTGAAGACAATTTCCGAGAGTCTGAGGTGCTCCTCCAACGTGGCAGAATGAATGAGGACATCGTCAACGAACATTTCTACTCCTACAATACCATGGAGCACTTGTCTCATGGCACGATTGAATACTGGTGGGGAATTGGTAAGTCCAATTGGGAGGGCTTTATACTGATACAACCCCCTAGGAGTAGCAAAGACAGTGAACTGACAGCTCTCAGGGTGAAGGGGAATCTGAAAGAATCCCTTTGCCAAATTGAGCTTTGTGAAATATCGTGACCCTACCAGCTTGGAGAAGATGGCAATGTGGTCAACCATTGGCTCAGCATCCACTTTGTTGATTGGATTTTGCCTCCTATAGTAGCCACAAATCATGACTCTACCATCCTTCTTGCGGACTACTACCATTGGACTACAGTAAGGAGATGAGGACTTTTCAGTAATACCCGCAGTGTCCATGTCAGCAATTTCGTTGTCTACTGTGTCCAGTAGTCGCATAAGAATCGGATATGGCTTAACCTTTATGGGAGTATTGCTGGTCGACTCAATTTTGTGACAATCAACCTTTGCGAGTCTAGGTTGGTCAGAAAAGACATCAGCGTACTGACAGAGCAGTGACCTTATGGCATTCTGGTCACCTAATGCTAAGTCATTGTTATGTAAGACATCTCCGACAGTCTCCTCCTGACGGGACTGAACGGTTAAGGGCTCATCATGGTCATCAGCTGGAAACACCGAGGCTGCCCCGGTTTCTTCCAGTGGCTGGTCGCTGTCAGCAGCCACTTGTGGGCCAGTCTCCTCGGGGTTTGACTCATGTTAAGCCTTCTACCTGTTAACGTGGAACCTTTTACGAAGATTCCCTATCTGAATTATGTAGTTGAGATCTGAAATGCATTCTACTATACATCATATGGACCCTTCCACTGTGCCAACGACTTGTTCTGGGCAGTAGGGAGTAACACCAAGCACTTATTGCCTGTACTAATCTTCCGAAGCTTTGCCTTCTTATCATAATAGGCTCTCTGAACTTCGCATGCCTCGATCAATTCTTCCTTAGCTAACTCGCACGTCGACTGGAGGCGGTCAGCTAGATCAAGGACGTAGGTGTAGGTGGTCTTGACTTCAGTGTCAGGTTCTTCATCATCCCATAACTCGTGAAGGACTTGAAGTGGTCCACGGACCGACCTTCCATACATCAGTTCAAAAGGTGAGAACTTCAAGGAATGCTGTGGGGCTTATCGATAAGCAAATAGAAGAGGAGTAATGAACCGCAGCCATTCCTTTGGCTGTTCAGTGGCCATGCACTTTAACATCTTCTTGAGAGTTCCACTGAACCTCTCACACAACCCGTTATATATGGGATGGTAAGGCTTAGTTCGCAGGCCTCGGATGGACAACAACTTGAATGCTTCATTCATCATTGCAGAGGTGAACTGTGAACTCCAGTCACTTAAGACCTCCTTGGGGATACCTACGCGACAGAACACTTCAATCAATGTCTCAGCAACAGTGACAGCCTCTGTATTCTTATGGGCCATGGCTTTAGGCCACTGTGTGCTGAAGTCAATGATGGTGAGGATTTACTTTGATCCATCACTTGCCCTAGGAGAGATTGGCCCAACAATGTCAACTGCTACTCTCTCGAACGGTTCAGAGATTATAGGCATTGGTTTCAGTGGCGCAGAACGGATACGTCCCCAGTCAGTGGTACGCTGACACACATCACAAGAATGCACAAGCCTAGTTATTTCCTGTCCCATTCCTGGCCAGAAAAAGTCAGCATGGATGCGGTAAGAGGTTTTCTTTTGACCCATGTGACCTCCCATCACTGAACAATGACCTAATTCGAACACTGCTTCGTGATACTTTGCAGGAACGATGAACTGCAGTCAAACCTCGCCCTGGGGTGTTTGTGATTCACAGTATAGCCATCCTCACTTACGAAGGAACCTGGCTTGACCTCCCGGTGAATACTTAATCACTTTACCCTCCATCTTCTTATGCACTGAGACAAGTGTCGGGTCAGACTGTTGTTCTTGGACAACATCTTGACTACGAATCAGATCTTGTGGCCTTGTGACAGTCAATGGAATGACACGATTCGGAGCCTTGGCCATGGCTCGTGTTACTGCAACAGCCGAAGTCTGAGTAGCAACATCTACGGTGCAACCATTTTTGATGCCCGGTATGTTGCCGATAATGAGGTCAAACAAAGGTTCTGGCATGACAACAGCAGCTGTCAAGCCAGTTTAGAAAGATGCCACCTGGATACGTACCTCAGGGAACAATCTCACTGATCCATCAATAAGTCTAACTTGGATCTACTTACCTGTGTGCTTGTCAGGCCGAACTAAACTTTGCTTGACGGAGCAACCTGAGGAACCATTATCTCTCAGAACATTCACAGAAACACCTCCCACAAACCCTGGCTGAACAAGAAAGGCAGTGTTACTGGTGGAAGGGTCTGAGGAGGTAGCAGCCAGTCATTGGTGAGACTGCGGAACGAACGATACAGCAAATTTGGTGCCCTGAGAACTAGATGCCTGAGGGGTGGTGCTCGCCATCTTAGTTGGAGCATTGACCTCCTGAGATGGAGAGTTCACTGTCGCTGGGGTACTAGTGAACTGTGGAGAAGTACCTGTACTGGTGGGGTTGGCACCAATGTACGCTTGTTGAGGAATGAAGGCTGCATTTGCCTCCTGCCTCCGATGCACAAAAGTCGATTGTTCTGACTGAGGGTTACGTGGTTTGTCCTTGCCCTGCTGCTGCTTGAAATACTGGTACTACTGCTAGTTAGGGTTCTGCTTGTTGTACTGCTTCCACTCAGATTTCTGGGTATTTTGCCCCTGGTCCTTCTTCTGCGGTTTGTTTGGACCTTGGCCATTATTCTGAGAACGGCCTTGTTGCTGGGGTTCAGTCTGAAACGGTTTCCCAGATTTGTCAGCTTTCCTGTTCCAGGTGTGTTGCTTACGATTTTGATACCTGTACGCAGTGAAGAATGCATCAGCCTTCTCCACCATTTGGCTGGCAGCCCTTACCTGGCAGATCTTCAGCTGTGCCATAAGTTCAGCAGGCCACGACTTTTCTAGCTGGATGCGCAGCATAAGGTCAATTATCCCCTCGTGCGTGGGAGGAGTTTCATCTTTCTCCATCCACTCGCCTAAGTAAGCAGTAAGCCGATCGAGGAACTGAACGGCAGTCTCCTTTTCTTGTAGATACGCCCTCATAAACTGACTCCTGGCATCGTCAACTGTGAGACCATATGCTTTGACGAGTGTGGCCTTCATCATCTCATACGTGAGACTGTCTCCACAAATTCTGTGGAGAATATTGAGAGCAGGGCCCTCAAACAAGCTAAGAAACTGGAGCCGCTTAGCTGCCTCATCCAGGTGGTACAGCTGAGCCATGTCTTCGAAACGAGCTATGAATGGCTCGATTCACTCACCTTCCTTGTACGAAGGAAGCTTGATTAGTGGGGTCGCCCGTACATGTGCAGGGAGAGCGCTTGTGGAGCTTGGGTTAGCTGCACCAGATGTGTCTGAAGCCAAGGAGTCTCACTTGAGATTCAGCATCTCAAGTTCATGTTTCTCACATGCCTCGTGCTTGGCACGTTTGTGTTCTCATTCTCTCTCTCGTTGTTCTCGCTTGTGTTCACGTTGAATTCTATGCTGTTCATGAGCATCATTCTCACGTTGCTGCTCATAACTAAACCGTGAGAGCACGTATTCCTTGATTTGTTCGGGGTCACTAAGCCCCATATCTTTGGCTTCCTGTACATAGATATTAGTAGTCATGATGCTAACTCAACTAAGGCTGAGTGGGCTAAAGACTGGGTACCGACTAATATTTTGCAGAGAAATGCCAATAATCAAGAATAAAGAATATAGGCACAGGTTGGTGGTTACCAGTTTTATCTAGTTAAACTGGTAAAGAGAGAAAATTAAAAAAAAAAAAAAACTTTCTGGGGAAACTATTACGTAAATAAATAAAATGAATCAATAACTACCAGTACGATAGTGCCTTAGACTTTAATGATAAATACCTAGGTGTGGGTGAGTGAGTATTATCTCATTAATAACTTTAGAGCTAGGAGTTAATATCCTGGTGAGGTCGCCAGATGTCACGGGGGGATGAGAATTTAAGAATTAATAATAAGTAGATGTTACATAAAAATAGAGACAGGGGACTGACTTGTGAAAGTCAAGTAGTAAGTTTTACTTTATGCCAGCTTACTTCGCCGATTCTCTAAAGATGAGAATTTATAAACTTTCTCAACAGTACACAGCAGGGACTAATTACTCACTCGTGCTGTTTGTAGTACTGTTAGCCTCTCGAGAAAGTGACTCCATCCCTGACAATCAATAACTAATGCCAATAATAATAAACAGGTTCTTGCCAGTGCATTAACTCCTGGCTGGCACAACAGATTTAAGTTTGATACAAAAGAACTGACATAAGTACCAGTTATGAATAATGTAAAGAGTTTGTGCAAGCTAGGAGCGGCAACTAAAATAAGCTTAATGTGGAGAAACAAAACATGATTCTAATTATATTAAGCTCAAAGAAAAGAACTGTGAATTTATTGATTACAGTGAAATATATTTACGTTACATGAGTCTCAAAAATGAATTCAGAATAACAAGGAGAATATACTCACTTTGCTCATTCAAAAGCTAAGCACACTTAAGCCTAGAAAAACGAAAAGAAATACTGGTCAGTGGAGGGGAGCCGAACGAGTAGTCTGGGCGCCTTTGATGAACATCAAAACGCTGCTATTTGCTAAGCCAGCTTCGCCAATTCACCATCTAGGTGGAGATTCAGGAACTCGCTGTACAACGGAGGCACTGCTCTTCACTGGGCACAAACGGTCCTATTCTCTCGACGACTCAAAGCTGACTAACTTTAAACAGTTGAAAAGGGGCGAGAGATGGCCGTGTTCGCCGGAGTAGGGCGTGGCCTAAGTCAACGGTCAACGAGAGAGGGTGAATGATATATGCTCACAATAAATTACTTAGTGAAGGCACTAATGTCATGCATAAGAATGATCACTTGTGAAACAGTGAGAAATGTTCTGAAAACAATCCGATCGGAGTGAATACGAGGACGGTTGAACTGAGTGATGCGCAGTGGGAATTCCACTGGAGTTTGTGGTTTTCTTAATGACGTACAATGTCACGAATTTATAAATACGCTCGAGCGAATTCGTGACAAGACTGACGAGGTAAGTGTATGTGAGTGAGGTGGGGGGGGGGAGGAAGGGGGAGGCAAAGGATGAGATGGAGGGATGGAGTGGAGAGGCATATGAGAGAGAGGTGTGTGAGCTGGAAGCATGGCAGTGAAATGGCAGGGGACGGGGCGACGTGGAGGCGATTTGTTTGTGGCCACACCTTACGGGATTAGGACGTCTGGCAATGGACAGATAGATAGATGGATCTTTCAGATCTCCGTCTTATAACGTGCCTTATTACATCAGGGGGGGTTATCCCCCAGTTAGTGGTAGAGGGGGGTTAATGCCAGGTGGGTAGGTGCTAAAAATTTCAAATGGGCGTAAAATTTTAACCCGATTTACTCTAAGTTTGATATGTGACATCTTTGACTAGATATCCTGTTGTACTTATACGTCAGTACTAAAATGACTGCCGGGGACGGGTTTCCCGTTCCTTGGCACCACTTTATTTTTTAATGAAATACCTAAAATATGTGCAATCTAGTATGACTGTCGGAGAAATACACTAATTAGCTTCACAATGATTAACTCTTTATTTTCTCTTTTTCTGAATATCGCTCTTGCAATGTTGCTCAACTTATTTTTCGAGCCAGAATGGTCAGTTATACTCTTTAACTGCCACTCATTACATAACATCTCTCAAAAACTGAAGAAATATTACGGTGAAACCTAGAACGAAGTGGAATTGATCCCCTAGGGTGAAGGTGCTAAAAGAGAAGCATTATAATACCAGGATAGAAGGCCAGAGTAAAACCTCATTTTGTTTGCTGCAGAGGTTAGTGAGAAATTTAATTTTCGATGGAGGACCAAGAAACGAGTGGTGTGAACGAAGAAACTGTCTGGGATAGCTGGAATTTGTGTGTGTGTGTGTGTGTGTGTGTGTGTGTGTGTGTGTGTGTGTGTGTGTGTGTGTGTGTGCAGTTACTGATATAAGTAAACCTGAGAGTACGTTCCCTGTGTCCCAGCAGTCCTACGTTAATACCTTCACATGTCACCACGTCGGCCGTAGTACTTCCTGCTCTTATTTGTTATGTACCAGAACTGTCTCATTCTGGGAGTTCTGTTTTTTTTTTTTTTTTTCTACATGTCACTGGGTCTTGCTAAACAACAATAACTCTCTTATAGGGAATTTTATATTGTCAGACGGTTCCCTGCTCTAGCCTGTGATTGAATTCCCGTCCTTTCGAATAGCAGACCATTTCTTAGACAACTTGGGCAGTGGGGCAGGACAGGACCAAGTTTTAGAGAACAGTTCTGTAGACGATGGGCTGGATAAACACGGGCCATGAAGACGAGCGTTGTAAAGGCCGTGTTCTAGTTGACAGTGGATTTTTTGTTGCGCCTCTGAGGTAGTGAATTTATTCGCTACCTTTTTTTTTTTTTTTTTTTATGTGTGTCCTACTCTGGGCAAAGGCTTCACAGCCCGCTCCCAAGGCCCAGTAGTCCTCCTACATGCCATACACCTCTGCTTAGACCCTAACTTTGTATAAAGTTATTTACATCGTTATAATATCGACTATCGTTTGCACTAGTAAAATACTGTACAGTCGATATCAAGGTTTAATGGGCAAAATAAATCGCTAAATAAGAAATGTTATTGATCCTCCAAAACCTCATGGGATGCAACATCATGGGTGTAAGAAAGAAAGCGTTTATATTGTGAAGATTACCTGCAACTGTTCGACGACGGGAGTCAGAAGAAGGATGAAGTGGGTGGAGAGATGAGGACAGGATGGTCTGGGATCGTAGTATGTGGTGTAATAGGACGGGGGAAATACACCCTGAAAAGAGTGCCACTATGCTTCGGAGTGTATGAGTGTGGTCTTGGTATTATTCACCGTTTCCTCTCAGTAAAATAAGGTAAGCACTAGTCTCTCAAATGTGGAGGCTTACGTAGCAAGTAATAAGCCAATATGGCGATGATGATGATGGTGGTGGTGATGATGATGATGATGATGATGATGATGATGATGATGAGAGAGAGAGAGAGAGAGAGAGAGAGGGAGGGAGGGAGGGAGGATTATAGACAACGAGCAGAGGACGGTAAGGTTTACCGAATGAGAAAAAGACTTTCATAAACAATAGACTAGAAGACAAAGGAGAGAGAGAGAGAGAGAGAGAGAGAGAGAGAGAGAGAGAGAGAGAGAGACCATGACAGTGTAAGTCAGACCTATGGCATCAAGAGACGTGTAGGGTGAGTGCAGAAGAGTGGGTGGGATGGGCTAAGCTGATGATGGATGGTGGGGGCAAGAACACCTTGTGAAGATTGGTGCGATGAGGGGCGGTGTGGCAGTGGGTCCAGGCATCTCTTTAATGTTCGATGGTTGGAGGGAATAAAAAAAAGAGAGAAAAAAGTGAGTTGCTAAGAGTCATAGGATATCGTAGTAGGTGTAGGGGCTGGCCTAGGATGTTCGCTTGTGCTGTGGCCCCATGTTAATCTGGAGTGTGAACCCAGTGGCCTGCAAGATTAAGCTGCCTTCCTCCTTCTACCGTCAACAAATCCTCCTTCTTGGGGATAGGGAAGTAATTGAGATACGTTTATATAACCATACAGTGGAGCAGGGCAGTTATATCGGTGCCACCATATGAAGGCATCCTTCCCCAACCTAGACCGGGAACAATACGGCAATGGTTCCTGTGATTATGGGTGCTGTAGGTTGGCCGGCATGGGTGAGACGATGGCTTGATTTAAATTACTAAGCAACAAAAGGGTTAGCCTACGACTGTCATGTACGTGGCCTTTTTGCGACGCAGGAAATAATGCGTCTCTATATTAACCCCTTAAATCCGATAACGTATTCTTGTAAGTTATTCTTGCTGTCCCCAGATGATTTTATTCAACTTTGGACTCGTCTGTGGTAGTGAAGGGGTTAATGAATCATTTATCTAACGCCTCCAGTCAGAACAAGTTTCTCTGGAGTTGGATAGTATCGTCTGGTGGTAGCTATAGCATAATAATGTATTGTACGTACATAGTTGGAGTGAAGGTCAGAAACAGAAATGGAATTTCACGAGCTGTGTACTGCAGTTAATTTAAGTTTCACGGATAACAACCAAAACACACACACACACACACACACACACACACACACACACACACACACACACACAACGAGAATGATAACACCGTCCAGTGGTTTAATTGAGGTCAATGAGTGGAAATAAAATCCAGTAAGCAATAAACAAAGGGATCTCCATCAAACATTCCAGTAAGGACTGGTCACAACACGGTTATTCAGAGGTCTCTTTATTTTTTCTATTTATTTATATTTTTGCAGCTTGAGATGCGTTCAGTTATGAGCACCGTGCGTTGCGCGTGTGTGTGTGTGTGTGGCGGGAGGGGAGGGGATGTTATAATATAACTTCTTCTTTTTTTAGATTTCAGAGGAACTAGGTGGAAGGGCTGAGGAACAGCCCACGAGGAATATGATTGATTTTACTAAAAATGAGTCAAATGTTAAGATCATAGGATAAGGCAGGAATGAAACGAATCAGCCTTGGGAAGAATTAGTCAAAACTGAAGATCGCAGGGCAAGGTCAAAGTTCGACACGTTTGTATGAATTTGTAAATTAAATAACACAAAAAATTTTACTTTGATTTTAGCCAAACTTGATGAATGGTTTAGGATTAGACGTGGACTAAACTCATTGTTTTTTCTAACAATAGGTCAAACGTCAAGAGCATAAGGCAAAGTCTACTTTTAAAATTTTATCCTACTTCGACCAAATTTTATGGAACGGTTGAAGGTTACGAGTGTCCATCCATCTATCTATAGCCCGACGCCCTTATCCCGCAAAGGATGGCCGGAGACAAAACACCTCCAAGTCACTCTGTCACCCACCATTTGACTACCCTTCCCCCAACTCTCCTCCCCCTCCCTCATATACCTCTCAACTCCATTCCTCCACCTCATCCTCGGTCTACCTCTCCCTCTCCCTCCCTCCACCTCACCTACATACACCCTCTTAGTCAGTCTTTCATTCTCCATTCTCTCCACATGTCTAAACCACCTCAGTGTTCTCCTAACTTTCTCTATCACATCCACATCCACCCCATAACGTTCCTTCACTTCTTCATTCGTCAACCTGTCCCTCCATGTCACTCCACATGCTCCTGTCAGGTAATTCATTTTCACTGCTCTCACTCTTGACTTGTTCCCCCTCTAGCAAGGTCCATGCCTCGCTTCCATACGTCAGGGTAGGGATCACAATACTATCATGCAGTGACTTCTTAACTTCCATACTCACCTCCCTGTTTTTCATCACTGCTATCAGTGAACCAACAACCTTCCTTCCCTGCTGTACCCTTTCAAGCACTTCATCCCCCAAAGTTCCATCCTTACTCATCACACTACCCAAGTACTTGAATGCACTCACATTCTCCATATCCTCATCATCCAACCTCATTGTGCATTCAGCGACTTCATTCCTCATAAACACCATAACTTTACTCTTGTTTACATTACCTTTCAAAATCCTCTTCCTATACACTGTCCTAGATTCATTCACCAAACCTTGCAACTCCCATTCATCTTCACTCAACAATACTGTGTCATCAGCAAACAGCAACACTGGAATCTTCCAAATCTCACCCTCATTCATTAGAACCACCCCCACATCCACTGCCCTACCTTGCAACTCCTTTGCAACCCCATCCATGTATATATTAAACAGCCATGGGGACATCACACAACCCTGTTTCAGTCCCACATTTAAATCAAAGAACTCACTCAGCTCACCATCCACTCGTACCGCATCCCTAGCTCCTTCGTACATACTCTTCACAGCACTCAACAATTTCCCCTCCACTCCATATATTCTTAATACCTTCTACATACCTTGCCTATCTATTCTGTCATAAGCTTTTTCCAAGTCCACGAAGGCAGCATACACTTTCTTTCCCTTCTCTAGATACTTCTCCACTAAACATCTTTGAACAAATATCTGATCTACACACCCTTTTCCCTTCCTAAATCTCCCTTGTTCTTCTCCAACTAGCTCCTCTGTTATATGCCTAACCCTGTCAATGAGTATTCTACCATATATTTCACCAGTCACACTAAGAAGGCAAATACCCCTATGGTTACCACATATTTCTCTCTCCCCTTTTCCTTTGTATAACGTAACAATTATACCTGATTTCCAGTCCTCTGGAACCTTCCCTCTTCCCAAGCCTATCAACACAACTTCCATATCCACTCCACAACAATCTCACCCCCATACTTCAGCATTTCACCACACACTCCATCAATTCCTGTGGCCTTTCCCATCTTGATCTTCATTGCTTCCACTACTTCCGCCCTATTGATTTCTTCCTCCCTCCTCACATCTCTACTTCTCCCAGCCATTCCCCAACCACTTATTCTCGCACTGCTTTCACTCTCTACATTCAACAAATCCTCAAAATGCTGCTTCCATCTCCTCAATTTCTCTCTCTTCTCCACCGACAATCTATTATTCCTATCTGTCACTCCCCTACTATTTCCCCTTTCACACTGTCTTACTTTCTTTACCTCCTTCCAAAACAATTTTCTATTCTGCCTCCATTTCACACTCACATTCCTCCCAAACTCTTCATCCACGTTCTTCTTACTCTTCTTCACTAATCTCTTCACCTCCCTTCTCCTGCTCATATATATACCTCTCTCTTCTCTCTCTCATCTTCTCCCATACCTCTGCTCGCTAGCCATTCACTATATTCCTTCTTCTTTTGTTCCACAGCTCGTTTCACCTCATCATTCCACCATGCTGTCCCTTGCAGCACACCCCTGCATCTCCTTCTTACTCCACAAACCACCTCACACGTTGCGCCTATCTCTTCCGTGAATATCTTACATACATCTTCCACCCCTTCCATCTGCTCTAAGTCATACCTTCCCAGTCTTTCTTCCATTATGCTCTTATACGCTGCCATTTTCTCACTATCTTGCAACTTCTCCATTCTTCTCAAAGTAGCTGTTTCCTCCTGTCTTCCCCTTTGTCTCTTCACCCATTTTCTTTGCAGCCTTACCTTGGCCATCGTTAAGCGATGGTCAGAGATTCCATTCCCCCACCCTTTCCACACTCTTGCATCCAACACTTGTCTTCTCATTCGTTCATTCACACACACATAATCTATCATTGCCTTTCGTTCAACAAGTTCACCGTCCATCCTCCTCATGACTGTCCTCGTATACCTGTGGATCATCTTATGCCGAAGGAAGGTGTTGGCTATTACAAACCCCTTACCTGCACAGATGACCATCAAAGCATTACCATTCCTATCTACTTCAGCTGGCACACCCCACTGACCAACCACTCCATCCGCTCCTAAATTCTCAACTTTGCCATTCATGTCTCCAGTCAAAAACACTCTCTTGCTCCTCTCAGACTTGTCCATACATGCTTCTACACTCGCCCAAAAGTCATCTTTCACTCTTGCCACTCGGTCCTCTGTCGGCGCATACACACACACAATCGCCCAAGCTTGTATACCTACTTTCATCCTCACCCATACAATCCTTGCACACTGTTCCATACTCTCTTATATTCTCCTTCCACTTTTTGCTTATCATCAGACATACTCCCTCTCTTGTCCTCTCGTTCTCATTAACTTCCGCACATATTCGTAAAGTGTATTCCCATTCTCTCGCACTTTCACTTCCCCGTTTAGTTTCAGTCAATCCACATACATCCACTCTTGCATCCTCAAGCACCTGAACAATCTCTCTCTCTCTTTCACTTCATCATTCACTCCTCTCACATTCCATGTCCCCACCCTTAGAACGAGTGTACAAGTACTAAAGATTCCATGCTGAGTAGAATCAGACAAAGGGAAAGGTCAGCTCCCAAGCAAGGTCAACTGAAGCATTTCTTATCTGATATTAACCAAACTAGTGCAAGGGTTAAGGGTTATACAAGAAAAGGGGAATTATTTTTGCAAACAATCAGTCAGAGGTGAAGGTCACAAGATAAAGTAAATTTTCGACCCGTTGTCTGTGTGTAAACTTAAAACAAAACAAAACAAAAATACAAATCTTGATTTGGTTTGGCTCAAACTTGATGGGGAAGTTGAGGATCACCTGTTGCTTTTAAGAACAAGAGGCCAAAAACCAAAATGAAAAAGGGGTACTGTAGATTGGTTGGGGATCTGATGCAAAAAATTTATATGCATGAGAAAATGCCGGGCGGGTGGAGAGAGAGTGTATAATTGCCTATCAACAGCGTGAGAAGAGACATCTAGGATTGTACTAATTATTTAGGGATAAAGTTCATGTCGCATACGATGAAAGTTTGGGAGAGTACTACAGAAAGTAGGCTTAGGGATGAGAGAACAATAGGAGAAGAGCAGTTTGGTTTTATGCTGGGTAAAGGGACGACATACACAGAGATGATGGAGAAGCCTTGGGAGAGGCTGAATGGGTTACATCAGATGTTTCTTGACTTGGAGGTGGTCTGAGAAAGAATTCCACGTCAGGAAATCTACTGGTTTATGAGAGAGAAGGGTGTGCTGGAAAAGTATGTGATGATTGCACGGGTTATGTATGGGGGAGCGAGAACCCAAGTCAAAAGGAGATTTGGGTTAAGGATAAAATTTTCAGTCAGAGTTTTTCATCGAGGATTTTGTTCTAAGTCCTTCCGTTTTTAATATGATTATCAAAGTGCTGGCTCGAGGGATAAGAGGTCGGTTCCGCTGGTGTCTGAGCTTTGCTTATGCAGCACCAGGGGAGAGGAGGTGGAGAGAAAATTAGAAGATTGGAGAGGACATATGGAAATCAGAGGGGTGAAGATAAGCAGGATGAGAGAGAGAGAGAGAGAGAGAGAGAGAGAGAGAGAGAGAGAGATTGAAAACAGTAGAGAATAAATACCTACAACAGAAGGTGGCTGAGGCGTTTGACTTGGTGTCGTAAAAAAGACACCGAGTGCAGGTGGGATGAAGGAACTGGATTAAAGTATCGGGGGTGCTGAGTGATGGATGAATCAGCATACAGATTAAGAGTAAGGTATATAAAACAGTAGTAAGACCAACACTGAGGTATGGAGCGTGGGCAGTGAGGAATGTGCACGACGAGGAATTGGATCTGGCGGAGATGAAAATGTTGAGATTGACGTGTGGAATAAAGAAGTCTGATAGGATTAGAAATGAGAGAATAAGAGGGATTGGGAGGGTGAGTGATGTGTCCAGAAAGGTGTACTAAAGAAGACCAAATTGGTACGGGTATGTGATAAAAGGGAATGAAGATTACGTGGGGAGAATAATGGCAATGGAGGTACAAGGAAGAAGAAGGGAAAGCAAAATAGGAGGTGGATGGACTGTGTGAACGAAGATTTGTGAGAGACGGGGCTGACAGGAAAGGAGACGCAGGATCGATTTGTATGTCGAATATTTATCAAATACATCCACCCCCATATAAAAGTGGGAAGATGAAGAAGGTTTGTTAGGTGTTTTTTAAATAATGAAACTTTGAAAGTTGAGCCTCCCAACCCTTCATTTTGTTCTAATGGACACTTAATATAAGATTACTTACTTTTTTTTTTTTTCAAATAAATTTATTTAGGGGTCGTGCAGTAGGGGTAGTTTCAGCATTTCCAAAGTTTCCAATGAAATTTCAATATAACTTCTGAACCAGAAGAGAGAAGTGGCTAGAGTGGATACAGGACAAGGGATCGGTTGAAATAACAATGAATATATTGAGAGCAAGAAGCACATAAAGAGACTAGTGAAGGGCAAAGAGAAGAAGATAAATGATGATCATGGACGAAAATTGACAGAGAATTACTCAGAAAATAGGATGTTTTTTGGAAAGCAGTGCGGAAATGTAGAAGTGACAATGGAAAGAAATGTGAAAATGTGAAGGATGTAAGTGGCAGATTATTAACCCATGGGGATGAAGCAAAGACCAGATGAAAAGAATATTTTGAAATTCTGGTGATTGGGAATGGAGAGAGCAAAGCAACAGTTAACATGATTGGTTTTGAGAGTGTACAGAGAAATAATGCAATGCCAGGAAACGTGACACTAGCAGAAGTGAAGGACGCTGTGAAGCGCTGAAAAATGTGAAAGTAGCTGGGGCTAATGGGGAGTATGGAGAGATAATTAAGTTTAGTAGAGAGAGCTCAATGAAGTGTTTGTTGGTGATATGTATGAAGGCATGAATGATTGAAACTGTGCCACTAGAGTGGAAAAAGCAAGTAACTGTACCCTTGTACAAAAATTAAGGTGAGTGAAATGAGTGCAAGAATTATCGTGGCATATGTCTACTGAGTGTTCATGAGAAGGTATATGAAAGAATTATTACAAAGAAAGTAAGAGAGGTATCAGAAATCCTAATGAGTGACGAACAGGGTGGCTTTAGGAGTGGCAGAGGACGTGTGGATCAAATATTTGCAGTGAGACACATTGTGAAGAAGGCTTGTGAGAAGGATGATAAGGTGTTTATGGCATGTATGGATAAGGAAAAAGAATAAAACAAGGTAGATAAAGAAGGATTGTGGAAGGTGTTGCCCATGTACATTGGAGAGATGGTAAGATGCTAGGTGCCGTCAAGAGTTTTTATGATGGTAGTGAGGCATGTGTATGAGTAACTGGAAATCTAAGTGAATGGTTCACAATCAGCGTGGGCGTGCGACAAGGTTGTGTGGTGTCCTCATGGTTGTTCCATGTGGATGGGGTGATGACAGAATAAAAACACGAGTAATGAAGGGGGGGAAGGCGTTGGTATTGAATGGTGATAGATGGAATATCTCAAATTTGTTGTATGTCGATGATGCAGTGCTACTTGCAAATACCTGACAAAAGCTTCGTAGACTTGCGCAGAGTTTTGCTGATGCCTGTGAGCGCTGTGCCTTGAGAGTAACTGTAGAAAAAAGTAAAGTGATGGTTATTGAGAGAGAAGGTGACTCCCAGTGTGATGTTACAGTGAATGGAGAGAGACTGGTATTGGTGTAAGAGTTCAAATACCTAAGTACAGTGATAGAAAAGAGAGGAAAAATGAGCTAAAGAAGTGGAAAATACAGTAATGCAAAAAAGGAAAGCAGCTGGTGCTATGAAGGCCTTGATAAGAAACAGAGACTTGTGCGTTGTGGCAGCACGAGGATTAAATGAAGGAGTGTTAGTGCCAACTTTAACACACGGATGTGAGACTTTGGTGTCACATGAAAATGAAAAGTCAAGAGTAAGAGCAATGGAGATGGTACTGCTGAGGAATGAATGTGGAGTACAGGGAGTAGATAGGATACGGAATAATGTGATATGTGAAAGATGCGGAGTGAGGAAGTCTGTGGACACCAGAATCAAAGAAAGTGTGATGAGATTGTTTGGCCATGAGGAGAGAATGGGTGACAAAGGAATGGTGAAACGGTATATCTGAGCAAATCTGAAGGAGGAAGGAGGTGTGAGCTAGGAGCAGGGCAGAAAAATGGCGGGGGACAGGGTGACATGGAGGCGATTTGTTTGTGGCAGCCCCTTACGGGATTAAGGCGTCTGGCAATATATATATATATATATATATATATATATATATATATATACCCAGGCTGCTTCCCCCAAGGAAAGGGAGGTAGCCGAGACAGGACGACACACTCCCAATTTACTCATCCACTCAAACACATTCATTCGCATCTTAGCCCCAAAGAGGAGAAGGGACAGATCCTCACTTCACCACACGGAACGAGGTGTGGCAGGTGGAACACAATCTGGCCGCACTATGGGGTGATACTACTACTGTACTCTCCGGCCAGGTTGTGTTAGGAAGAATACTGCCACCGTATTCCCTGCGTGTCATAAAAGGCGACTAAAAGGGGCGGGGTGAGGGGACTAGGGACCCCCTCCTCTCTTTTTTTTTTTTTTTTTTTTTTTTTAAGTTCCTAAAAAGAGACAGGCCAGAGAAAGGGATATATATATATATCTATATATATATATATATATATATATATATATATATATATATATATATATATATATATATATATATATATATATATATATATATATACAGTGGCGTACCCAGAAAGTTGAAAAAGGGAGGGGGGGGGGCTTTTTTCTTATCTTTATAACTGTGTAGCCCATGACTTTGGCGAGCGCAGCGTGCCCGTACAGATCGGGGGTTTGGGACGGGGCTGTAAGCCCCCCCTCCGAGATAATTTTGCATTTGGGCCAATTTTATGATCATTTTGAAGCCTAATGGAATGGGTATACGACGTAAACATAGCATAATCTGAAGTCATTTTTAAGTACTGTATGCCACTGAATTATGATTCAGTTTCTCCAATAACCTTATACTACAAAAAATCAAACGCTCACATTTCGATCAAACAACTATACTACTTTAATAAACTAATAACAAATTATATATATATATATATATATATATATATATATATATATATAGATAGATAGATAGATAGATAGAGAGATAGATAGATAGATATAGATATGTGTGTGTGTGTGTGTGTGTGTGTGTGTGTGTGTGTGTGTCCATCAGCATATACAGACATCTAAATCCCGGAGGGCGAGGCCCAAACTAGTCTCTATGCTATACTTTTCTTCAGAGTCAGGCTGGCCTCACTCCAACTAACTCCAGTCACATTCACATTCCTCTACACCCTGTCCCACCACCTCATCCTCGGTATTCCCTCATCCCTATTCCTTCCATCTGCCTTGCATACATTATTCTGGTTAATCTATCTATCTATCTATAGCCCGACGCCCTAATCCCGCAAACGGTGGCCGCAGACAAAACGCCTCCAAGTCGCTCTGTCACCCACCATTTGACTACCCTCCCCCAACTCACCCCCCCCTCCCTCATATGCCTCTCAACTCCATTCTCCACCTCATCCTCGGTTTACCCCTCCCTCTTCCTCCCTCCACCTCACCTACATACACCCTCTTAGTCAGTCTTTCATTCTCCATTCTCTCCACATGTCCAATCCACCTCAGTGTATTTCTCCTAATCTTCTCTATCACATCCACATCCACCCCACAACTTTCCTTCACTTCTTCATTCGTCAACCTGTTCCTCCATGTCACTCCACATGCTCCTTTCAAGTAACTCATTTCCACTGCTCTCACTCTTGACTTGTTCCCCTCTTAAAAGGTCCACTCCTCGCTTCCATACGTCAGGGTAGGGATCACAATACTATCATGCAGTGATTTCTTAACTCCCTATTTCTCATCACTGCTTTCAGTGAACCAACAACCTTCCTTCCCTGCTGTACCCTTTCACGCACTTCATCCACCAAAGTTCCGTCCTTACTCATCACACTACCCAAGTACTTGAATGCACTCACATTCTCCATATCCTCACCATCCAACCTCACTGTACAATCTGTGACTTCATTCCTCTCAAACACCATAACTTTACTTTTGTTTACATTAACCTTCAACTTCCTCCTCCTACACACTGTCCCAAATTCATTCACCAAACCTTGCAACTCCTATTCATCTTCATTCAACAATACTGTATCATCAGCAAACAGCAACACCGGAATCTTCCAAATCTCACCCTCAATCATTAGAGCAACCCCCACATCCACTGCCCTACCTTGCACCTCCTTTACAACCCCACCCGTGTATATATTAAACAGCCATGGAGACATCATACAACCCTGTTTCAGTCCCAAATTTAGATCAAAGAACTCACTCAGCTCACCATCTATTCGCACCGTAGCCCTAGCTCCTTCGTACATACTCTTCACAGCATTCAACAATTTCCCCTCCACCCCATATATTCTTAATACCTTCCACATACCTTGCCTATCTATTCTGTCATAAGCTTTCTCCAAGTCCATGAAGGCAGCATGCACTTTCTTTCCCTTCTGTAGGTACTTCTACACTAAACATCTTAGAACAAATATCTGATCTACACACCCTTTTCCCTTCCTACATCCCCCTTGTTCTTCTCCAACTAGCTCCTCTGTTATATGCCTAACCCTATCAATGAGTATTCTACCATATATTTTACCAGTCACACTAAGAAGGCAAATACCCCTATGGTTACCACATACTTCTCTCTCCCCTTTTCCTTTGTATAAAGGAACAATTATACTTGATTTCCAGTCCTCTGGAACCCTTCCCTCTTCCCAAGCCTATCTACACAACTTCCATATCCACTCCACAATAATCTCACCCCCATACCTCAGCATTTCACCACACACTCCATCAATTCCTGTTGCCTTTCCCATCTTGATCTTCTTCATTGCTTCCACTACTTCCGCCCTACTGATCTCTTCCTCCTTCCTCTCATGTCTTCCTCTCCCAGCCATTCCCCAACCACTTAAAAAAATAATGACATAAAGTAATTTACATTTACAGTATCAATCAATCAAGAAAGCGCAAACGCCACGAAAGGCTTAGCCTCACCCACGCTCCAACTCCACTCACGCAGATCCCTCTGTGCAATCCTCTATGTAGCGGCTCTTCCACCCTCTAAGTATCTCCCGACAGGAGTGATTAACGTGCTCTAGCCATGAGTTACGTGGCCTTCCCCTTGGCCTCCTCCACCCTGGGTCAGCTCGTTCAGAGATCATACTGCTGGCAGGATCATCCTCAGGAAAGCAGGCCACGTGCCCACATAACTGGAGTTGGCATTGAAGTATTATGTGGGTAAAAGAGCTCGATTCAGTCTCACTGAGAAGTCGCTCGTTACTCACCTGGTTGAACCAGTGATATCCCACGATCTGCAATGACACTTCTTTAGTACCAAAGGAATCAATTCGCCGCTTCAAGTCATTGCTTAGCTTCCATGTCTCACAGCCATAAAATAGGACAGGGAGCACCAGTGCCTTGAAGATGCAAACTTTCGTCCTTCTACACAAATAACGACAGAACCAAATAAACGAACTGAATGAATCCATAACCCGGTAGGCCAAGCCAGTGTGACGAGATATCTCACTCATTGATCTACCATTGTTATGGACCGCACTGCCAGGATGAGTGAATCTTTCTAAGTTCATATTCTCACCACATCCTTAGACAGACTGAACTGCTTCATCCAACAGGCCACCAAATACCTCGGCCTTCATCTTGGCTCAAGAGACCTTTAATCCCAATGGTTTTGCATTCTCGTGCAATTCCTTAACGGCTCTCAGTAATTTCTCTCTCTCTCTCTCTTTCTCTTTCTCTCTCTCTCTATATATATATTGATAGATAGATAGATAGATAGATAGACAGACAGATAGATAGACATAGATATATAAAGTGCCGCATTGTTTGTTTGTTTGTTTGTATGTTTGTTTGCCCTTCAATCACGCCCAAAGCAAGGGCCAGAGACCCATGCATATTCTGAATCAGGGTGACCCAAGGATGGTTTAAGGGGGTCAAAATTCAGATCTAGGTCATTTGGGGTCACCGGTAGAGGGTTCGCCTTTTTGGCCTGGCAATACCGGGTACTCCTGCAGCCTAATTTTTGGCATGGAGACTCACATGACCTCCAGTTCGGACATAGGCTATATGAGGTTGACCTCCGAGGTCATTTGAGGTCACTGGTCAGAGGTCATTTGAGATCACCAGTAAAAGTAAACAAGTGAGCACTAGTACCGTGCGTTAGTCTGCAAAAACTGGAATAGAAAGTTCCTAGACCTCTTATAATTCCTCTTCGAAAGCATTAGAGGTACATGGTCTTTCTGGAGTAGAAAGGAAGATTGAAATAGAATAAAGAGGATTAGAGTGTTCGCTTTTTGGCCCGGCAACGCCTGGTACCCCTGCTAGTATATATATATATATATATATATATATATATATATATATATATATATATATATATATATTATACTCATCTATGGTGGTGAATGGGGGCACCCATCATCCACTCACTCAGTGTAGAGGTGCCTTATGATCTCTAGACTGAGTGACAAGCCAAATGGTTTCCTGTACCCAGGAAACCATCCACGCTGGGTGATATATATGTTTATATATAGAGATAGATAGATAGATAGATAGATACACGAGGTGCATTCCAGAAGTTTTGAGACTTTTTTTGGAGACACATTTATTTATTTTAAAAAGGTACAAAACTCTAATCTCCTTCAAAATAGGACCCTCCAACTTCAATGCACTTGTTGTAGCGCTCCAGCCACTTCTTGAAGGCTCCCTCGTAGTCCTCCAAAGCGAAGGTGTCTAGGACCCTTATCACAGCCTCCTTCATCTCCTCAATGTCTTCAGAACGTCTGCCCCTGAAGTTCTCCTTCAGCTTGAGGAATAACCAGAAGTCGCAGGGGGCAAGGTCTGGACTGTAGAGAGGGTGAAGGACAGTCTTGACGCCCATCTCTGTCATGTAGTTGGGCACCAGGATGGACTTGTGGACTGCTGCATTGTACTGTTGCAGGTGCCAACGACCTGATTTGAAGAGCTCTGGCCTGTTGCGACGAAATCTCTTCCTGAACTCCCTCAAAACCTCCACATAGTATTCTTTGTTGACCGTTTGCCCGGAGGAAACCCAATGGATGTAGATCATGCCCTTGCTGTCGAAGAAGGGGATCATCATGAGCTTCCCAGTGGATTTGCTCTGCCTGGCCTTCTTGGGTCTGGGGGAGTCAAAATGCTTCCATTGGGAACTCTGTCTCTTGGTCTCTGGATCATAACAGTAGATCCAGCTTTCGTCACAGGTCACCAGAGACCCAAGAGCACTCGGATTCGAGGTAATGAGCTCAACTATCTCCCTGCTGTCACCAACAAGTCTTTCCCTCTGTTCGTCACTGAGTACCCTGGGAACAAACCTTGCACAAATTTTGCGCATGTTCAGATCTTCATAAAGAATTTTGTGTACAGTTGCCACACCGACTTCAAACTGTGTAGGCCTACTTATTGTCTGAATAGATACACGACGGTCCTCGTCCAGAAAATTGCGAATTTTCTCAACCAACTCTGGCGTTCTGACGTCCCTCTCCCTCCCTTACCTCTCATCGTCTCTCACCTCCTCTCTGCCGTCCTGGAACCTCTTGTGCCAGCGAAAAACAGATGCTCTGCTCATACAAGTTAATCCATGAGCAGTCTGGATCATTTCATAAGTTTCTGTTGCGTTTTTGCCCAGTTTAACACAAAACTTTATTCCGTAGCGAGCTTCCAAATTGTCTTCACGCCACAACTGCATTCTGCAAACTAGTCAGCTGTGACAAGCTATGTATAGTAGGGTGTGTTTAAAGTGCAGTAACAGCCGTCTCCTTCAACCTGGCAAAAAAAATTGGCATGTTAGCTTATTAGATGTATAGTAATGATATATTAAAGTGACAATAATCAAAGACAGTTAGAAGTGCCTCTCCCAAAAGAGTCTCAAAACTTCTGTAATGCACCTTGTGTATATATATATATATATATATATATATATATATATATATATATATATATATATATATATATATATATATATATATATATATATATATATATATATATATATATATATATATATATATATATGTATATATATATATATATATATATATATATATATATATATATATATATATGTACTTAGGTACAGTGACAGAAAAGAGGATAATGTGCAAAAGACGTTGAAAGTAGATTGACACAAGGAAGAAAACTTGCTGGTGCAAGGAAGGCCTTGATAAGAAACAGAGGCTTGAGTGTTGCAGCTGCACGAGGCTTACATGAGGGAGTGTTCATGTCAACTCTAACTAATGGGTGTGAGACTAGGCTGTGGCATGAAAATGAAAAGTCTAGAGCAAGAGCAGTGGAGATGGGACTGTTGAGGAATGTATGTGGAATACAGAGGGTGGATAGGATACGAAATAGTGTGATTCGTGAAAGGTGTAGAGTGGGGAAGTCGGTGGACACCAGAATCGAGGAGAGTGTCCTGAGATGATATGGTCATGTGGAAAGAATGGATAACAATAGAGTGGTGAAAAAGGTTTACCTGAGAGAATTTGAAGAAGGGAGGAGACGGGGCAGGCCAAGGAGAAGGGGGAGAGATATGGTGGATATATATATATATATATATATATATATATATATATATATATATATATATATATATATATATATATATATATATATATATATATATATATATATATAAATATATATATATATATATATATGGTGATGAATGGGGGCACCCATCATCCACTCACTCAGTGTAGAGATGCCTTATGATCTCTAGACTGAGTGACAAGCCAAATGGTTTCCTGTACCCAGGAAACCATCTATGCTAGGTGGTAACCATATAACCAGGGTTTTTGGCAGGGTTAAGTGTCTCCCAGATTCCCCTATCCAAAATCACTCAATCATAGCAGTTGCTTCAGAGAGCCTCAGAGGCCCAAGTCCTGCCCAGGGCCCCAACCAAATGGGCAAGTTCACATGGCCATGTGGAATGTGAGAGGTGTGAATGAGGAGAACAAGAGGGTGGAAGTGGTGAATTCATACAACAGTGCGAGATATTCCGAGAGGGCACCGTGAAAAACAAAGATAAAAGAGTGTGAATTGGAGGAGTGGAAGGGTGTGAAATGTGTAAGCAAGGGCATGAATGGGCGAGGAAGATGCAAGGAAGGAGTTGCTTTGTTGATGAATGAGATGTAGCAGGGTGGAATGAGAGACTACAAATGTGTCAGCTCGAGGTGTATGTATGTCAACTTCAAGTTTGAGAAAGTGGAAGAGGCGGTGATTGTAGCGTATGCACCGCGTGAGGACGGGAGTACGAGAGAGAAAGACAGTTTTTGGGATGAGCTAGATAAAGTAGTGGGAGAAATGCCCAGGAACTATAATGTGATCATAATAAGTGATATGAATGGAAGAGTAGGCACTTGTCCTGAGGGTAACATAATGGTTTGTAATGGAGTACCTGGAGAAAATGATAATCGGAAGGGACTGAAGGATATGTGTGAGGAGAGGAGGTTGTACATTTGTAACTCGTATTTCAAACAAAAAGATGCACATAAGTATACATCGTATAGAGGGAACAGGGATCGTGTTGAAAGAAGTCTGATTAATTACGTGCTCGTAGATGTCGATGCTGGGAATGGTTGCTGATACGAGGGCCGTGAGAGGACGATGTGGAGGTCTGTCGGATCATATGACTGTCGTATGCAAGATCAAACTGAGAGGAGTGAGGTGGATTAGGAGAGAGAAGAGTAGTCAGAGAGAAAGACTGAAAGTTGAGAAGCTGAGGATTGAAGAAATGGCAGATGATTACAGGACCAACGTAGAGTAGGAGTTGGAATCAGTGACTTGGAATGAAATGGATCTGGGCAGCCTGTGGAATGAATATTGGAATTGCTTAGAAATGCTATAGCAGTGTGTGGTGTGGCAAGAGAAACAACAAAGAAGAAAGGTACGGCATGGTGAGATGATCGGGTTAAGACAGCAGTGGAGGATGAGAGAAAAAAGTGGTTAAAGTGGTTAAGGACAGAGGTTCGGTTGAAATAAGAACTGACTATACTGAGAGGAAGAAGCACATGACGGGACTAGTGAAGAGGAAAAAGAAAGAGGTAAATGATGATCTAGGAAGAAAAATAAATGCAAACTACTCTGAAAATAGGGAGATATTCTGGAAGGAGGTGCAGAAATGTAGAAGTGAAAGTGGAAAGAAATGTGATGGTGTGAAAGATGTAGATGGTAGATTATTAACCCATGGGGATGATGTAAGGACCAGATGGAAAGAATATTTTGAAAGCCTGATGAATGGGAATAGAGAGAGCAAAGCGGCTATAAAAATGATATGTTTTGGGCGTGTGCAGAGAAGGAATGCAGTGGCAGGAGACGTGACAGTCTCACAGGTGACGAGTGCTGTGAAGTGGCTGGAAAATGGGAAAGCAGCTGGGATTGATGAGATGTATGCAGAGATGATTTAGTGTAGTTGGGAGAGTGGAATGAAAGTGCTTGTTGGAGATATGTAAGAAGGCATGGATGAGTGAAACTGTTCCAGCAGGGTGGAAAAAGGCTGTGATTGTACCCCTGGACAAAAAAAAAAAAAAAAAAAAAAAAAAAAAAAAAGTGAGCGGAGCAATGCAAGAATGATCGTAGCATAAGTTTATTGAGTGTGGTAGGGAAGGAATATGGAAGAATTATTATACAGAAAGTAAGAGAGATATCAGAAGTCCTAGTGAGTGATGAACAGGGTGGCTTTAGGAGGGGCAGATGATGTGTGGAGCAAATATTTGCATTGAGACAGATAGCAGAGAAGGCTTGTGAGAAGGACCAAGAGGTGTTTATGGCATTCATGGATCTGGAAAAAGCATACGACAAAGTGGACAGAGAAGGATTGTGGAAAGTTTTGCGTATGCACGGTGTTGATGGTAAGCTGCTAGGTGCTGTCAGGAGTATTTATGATGGTAGTGAAGCATGTATAAGGGTTAATGGACATCTAACTGAATGGTTCATAATCGGTGTGGGCGTGCGACAAGGTTGTGTGATGTCCCCATGGTTGTTTAATAAAAATATGGATGGGGTGATGAGAGAAGTAAAAACACGAGTACTGTAGAGGGGGATGGCGTTGGTAATGAGTGTATGATATATATCAGATTTGTTGCATGGTGATGATGCAGTACTACTTGCAAATAAAGGACAAGAGCTTGGTTGGCTAGAGCCGAGTTTTGCTGATGTCTGTGAGCATCGTGCCTTGAGAGTAAATGTATAAAAGAGTAAAGTGATGGTTACTGAGAGAGAAGACTCCTTGTGCGAAATTACAATGAATGGAGAGAAATTGGAACTGATCAGACAATTCAAATACCTGGGTGCAGTGATAGGAAAGAGAGGAAAATGTGCAAAAGAAGTGGAAAGTAGAGTGACACAAGGAAGAAAAGTAGCTGGTGAAATGAAGGCCTTGATAAGAAACAAAGACTTGAATATTGCAGCTACACAATGCTTACATGAAGAAGTGTTAATGCCAGCTTTAACATATGGATTTGAGACTATGGTGTGGCATGAAAATGAAAAGTCAAGAGTAAGAGAAGTGGAGATGGGACTGCTGAAGAATGTATGTGGAGTACAGAGGGTGGACAGAATACGAAATAATGCGATTCGTGAGGAAGTCTGTGGACACCAGAATCGAAGAAAGTGTACTGAGATGGTGTGGTCATGTGGAGTGAATAGATAACAATAGAGTGGTGAAAAAGGTATATCTGAGCTAATTTGAAGGAGGGAGGAGAAGAGGTAAGCCAAGAAGGTCGAGAAACATGGTTAATGAATATGTGAGGAAGAGTGGGTTGGAAGGCAATGAGGCTAGGGAACTGACAAGAGATCGAGCTGGCTGGATGAATGTTGTGAGAAGAAGTGCATTATCAGGGATTTGGCACCCCTTTTTAACGTGACAGCATCTGGATTGACCCTATCGGATACGTTTATTTGAAGCTACAGAACGTGGTGAATGTTTTTGGCGTATCCGATGGACCCAGGATTCGGGGGGCTTGAATGATGTGTGAATGGAAGCGTGGCCCATTGGACTGGGCAGATTTGGCTGTCTAGACATTGCTCCTCACCCTGCCCTAGGTTGGGAAATGAGGTCCCAATGATAATATATATATATATATATATATATATATATATATATATCGTCATCATCAGCCGTTTGAGTATCCACTGCAGGACCGGCCTATCCCGACCGAAGTCGGGACGATACAGCCAATGTATCTCTACCAAGTGGCTTAGGCTGTCTGGTAGAGGTTGTATGTAGGATGAGAAGTGCTTGTAAGTGTAATTGTAGTGTTGGAATGGTTTTGGATGTGTGTGTAGTCTGTGAACTAAGTGTAATCGGCCCGCGCAAGCCGACTGGGTGCAAGCATACTTTACAGTAAGCGACACTGGTTCAACCACAGCACCCCTTGCGTCCGCCAATGCAGTACGTGGCCGGGTGAACACTCTCAAAGTTTATTACCCTGGCGGGGCGCGAACCCTGGTCCACCCGTGTACGAAACACACACTCTACCAATGTACCACAGAGGCTGCATATATATATATATATATATATATATATATATATATATATATATAGAGATAGAGAGAGAGAGAGAGAGAGAGAGAGAGAGAGAGAGAGAGAGAGAGAGAGAGAGAGAGAGAGAGATTTCAATACATTCGTTTGAATTCTGGGATACTTATTTAGCCAGTAGAAATTAGAGAACATAGGTTCGAGAGTATGTACGCGTGACTGAAAATTATATCATATATAAACTTAATCATATATTTACATGTTTAAGAGGATGTAATTTAATAAACTATAAGGTATTAACGCAATGATAAAAAAAAAAAAAATACTTTATACATTCGTGATTGTAGACATGAAAAAGTGCTTCCAATACATCATTTTCGCGCAGAAATATTTTATATTGTTTTTATTTTAACTTCCTCATCCCAAGGTAGATTTAAATTTATTTTTCATAACAGCCGATTGGTAAGGACGTTAGTGAAGAGTTTGTAAACATCTGGTATTATGCTAATGGGCTGATAGTTACCAAGTTCTTTTCAGTTATTTTTTTGTGTAGGAAAATAATATAACACCATGTTTGGGGATTTTTTCTTCTTTATACACTAGGTAAATAAGTGGGCGAGCCTGTTGTGTACCTCTAACCTTGCATCCGAGAGTAAATCTGCTACTATTTTATCTTCTTCTGGGGTATTTCCTCTTTTCATACTTTTAATAGGAATGTTTACTCTGTGTGGTGTTACTTCAAGTATTTCACTACTGTCAACTGAAATCCTAGCTATTGGTACTCTTCCATTTGATGTATACAGCTTTTTGTAAAATTCGACAGCTCTCTTCACCATCCTATCTCTGCATTTAATGACTTCACCGTTTTTATCTCGCGATAATTTTTTTTTGCTTTCCTAGTGCTATTTTACCTCAGACCTATTTAAGACTTCTTTTTTTTTCTTTTTTGCTGGTTTCTTTGATCTGATCCATGTTTCTCTTTCTTTACTTCACTATCTCATTCATGTTGATAAGCTTATTTAATTCCACTCGTTCTGTTTCATCTTTGTATTTACTTTCATCTCCTTTCTTTTTTTTTCGTGAATTCGAGAATCACTTTTGAAAACTTGTTGGTTCTGGTTGTATTGGCTTTCCTTACTACCTCTGCTGATTCTTTTTGCATTTTTTGTAATCTCTCATTCAAGTTGTCAATGCCACACTCAGCATAATTTAGAGCTTGAAATCTGGTCATTATTTCTAACTGAGCGACTGCTTTGTTTTCGCTTACTTTTATTGAGCATATATATATATATATATATATATATATATATATATATATATATATATATATATATATATATATTTTATGTGTCCGACTCTGGACGAAGGCTTCAGAGCCTGCTCCCAAGGCCCAGTAGTCATCCTACATACCATGCACCTCTACATGTCGCCACTTCGGCGCTAACACCCACCGTCCATACTGAATACATGCTAGGGCTGTCTCATACAGGACTGGTGTATTGGTAATAGCGGGGGTATTTTTACAACATGTCGGCGGGGCTTCTAGTAGATAAGTAAAGCCTGCTTTCACTAAATTCATATCCTTAAACTGTTCCCTGCCCCAGCGGGGATTTGAAACTCGGCCCGGTGGGACTGCAGGCCACGTCTCTACCGACTGAGCTAATTTATTATTAATCAGCTTCTTTCTTCCACTTCTGAAATTGAATCTGGCTGTGCAACCCACCATTCTATGGTCACTTCCTGTATTTACTTTGCTGATAAATTTGACATTAATGATCGTGTTCTTCTTCCTCACTGCTGTAACGAAGTCAGTTTCATTATTTCTCCATCTGGACTTTTCCTGGTCCATTTTCTCCCCCTTCTTTTCTGAAAGAATGTGTTCATTAATCTATATGTTATACATTTCAGCAAAATTTACCACCTTTTCCCCTCTTTCAGTTCTTTCTCCCATTCCAAATTTTTTCACACGTTTCTTAATTTTTAGATTTGCCAACTTTTGCGTTCCTGTCTGCCATGAGTATAGTATATCTGTACTTTTCTTCTTCCTTAATTTGAGAGGTGTTGCTATAGAGAGTTCCTAGTTCTTCACCTGAGCTTTGATAAGTCGGCACATATACATGTTTTGCATTCATGGTGGCTCTTTGGCCTAGTCTGTTTATCATACCAGGCTACTCTCTCAGGTACAGGCTACTCTGTCAGGTACATTGCTGAATTTAACAATATTCTTCGGAAGATTTCTGTGAATTAGAAATCCTGCATCACTAACGCTTTTATTTTCCTTCTTCTGTAGTAATAAAGGTTTTTCTTGTCTTGGAGCTGCATTATATAATTTTTCTTCTTTTCTATGGCTCTTACACAGACCTACAGTACAATATCCTAACTGATGTTTTCTATTTCACTCATCAAGGTATCAAATTTGTAATCTTCCGCAAGCCTTCTTACACTGTATGAGTAGATCTTCATAGATCTCAGTTTGCTTAATGTCCCGGTCTAGGATTTGCCAGAATAGTGCCTACTTTTGGTGGCAACTGAATAAATGGAAGGCAATGATTGATTATGTGTGCGTGTATGAAAGGATGTGTGTAATGGATGCAAGAGTATACAGAGGCAGGGGGAGTGGACTTTCTGACCACCACCAAGTGGTGGTCAGAATCAAGGTCCAAGTAAAATGGAGAAATGGAAGAAGGGGATGACGGGAGCAAGTAGCTTATACAAGGAGAGAGGAAAGGTTACAAGAGAATGGAAAAAAGGCAGAATATAAGAGGGAAGTGGAGGAGTGATTGGGTAATTATGAATTGGAGTAGATGGGGGACGTGGAAGGTGTGTGCAAGATATTCACAGAAGAAATCTGTGCAACATGTGAGGTGGTGTCTGGGGTGAAGAGAAGACGAAAGCAGGTGCAGGGATCAGCATGGTGGAATGAAGAGGTGAGACAGGCTGTGGCACAAGAGAAGAAAATAAAATGAATGGATGAGAAACAGGGGCGTGGTAGAAGTTGAGATACGGAAGAGGGAGTTATATGTAGAGAGGAAGAGAGAGGTGAAAAGATTAGTAAGAGAGAGTAAGAAGAGAGTGGATGAGGAATTTGGAAGGAATTTAAGTGTAAAGTGGAGGCAATGAAATAAAATGTTCTGGAAGGAGGTAACGAGAGTTAGACAGAATGGCAAAGAAGTTAGTTGAGGAGTGAAAGATAAAAATGGTAGATTACTAGTGGGGAAGGGAGAATAGGTGAGCAGATGGAGAGACCACTTTAAGGAATTGTTGAACATAGAGAATGAAAGTAATGCGAGTGTAACTGGCTGGGGTATGGCTGGGAGACGTAGAGACGTCAGAAGAGAGGAAGAAATCAGTAGGATGGAAGTTGTGGAAGCAATGGAGAAAGTTCAAATGGGGAAAGCCCTAAGAATTGATGAAGTGTGTAGTGAAATGCTGAAGCATTGGGGAGAGATAGTGGTGGAGTGAATGTGGAAGATGTACAGATTGGCCTGGGAGGAAAGTTGGGTTCCGAAGGATTGAAAGTCAGATATAATCATTCCCCTGTACAAAGGAAAAGGGGAAAAAGAAGTGTGTGGTAATCATAGGGGCATTTGTCTTCTTAGTGTATTAGGAAAAGTATATGGTAGGATACTTATTGACAGAGTTAGGAGAATAATAGAGGAATTAGTTGGAGAAGAGCAGGGAGGCTTTAGGAAGCGAAGAGGTTGTGCAGATCAGATATTCATTCTTAGATCTTTAGTGGAAAAGTTTCAAGAGAATTGAAAGAATCTGTATGCAGCCTTCATGGATTTGGAGAAAGCATATGACAGGGTGGATAGACAAGGACTGTGGAAAGTATTAAGAATATACGTAATAGATGGGAAGTTCTTGAATGTCGAGAAGAGTATGTATGAAGGTGCTAAGACTGCAGTGAGTGTGTATAGTGAACTGAGTGAATTTTTCTATTTGAAAGTTGGATTGAAACAGGGATGTGTCATGTCTCCGTGGTTGCTCAATCTGTATATGGATGGGATTATAAAAGAGATACAAGGTAGGGCAGTGGATGTGGGAGCGGCTGTAGTGAGAGATTGCAGTGTTTGGAAACTCCCTGCACTGTTGTTTGCAGATGATACTGTGTTGTTAAGTGAAGACGAAAGGGAGCTGCAAGGCTTGATGGACGAGTTTGGGAGAGAGTGCAAGAAACGGAATCAAAAGATGAATGTAGAGAAGAGTAAATTATCGTCTTCGAGAGAAGTGAAGTCAGGGAATGTACAGTGAGGTTGGATGAGGAGGAAATGGAAAATGTAAGTGCGTTTAAGTACTTGGGAAGTGTGATGATTAAGGATGGAAGTTTAGAGGGTGAAGTGCTTGAAAGGGTACAATAAGGAAGAAAGGTTGCTGGTTCCTTGAAAGCAGTGATAACTAACAGAGAAGTGAGCATGGAAGTGATAAAGTTGCTACATGACAGTATTGTGATGCCATCTCTGACATATGGAAGTGAAGCTTGGACATTGTTGGAAGGACAAAGAAGTCAAGAGTAAGAGAAGTGGAAATAAGGTATTTGAAAGGAACATGTGGAGTCACATGGAGAGACAGACTGACATATGAGGAAGCGAAGGAGCGTTGTGGTGTGGATGCGAATGTGATAGGAAGGGTTAGGAGAAACACATTGAGGTGGTTTGGCTATGTGGGGAGGATGGAGAGTGAAAGACTGACGAGGTGAGTGTATGTCAGTGAGGTGTAGGGGGGTAGAGAGAGGGGGCGGCAAAGGATGAGATGAAGGGATGTAGTGGAGAAGTTTATGAGGTAGGGGTGTCTGAGCTGGGAGCAGGGCAGTGAAATGGCGGGGGACAGGGCGACATGGAGGCGATGTGTTTGTGGCCACCCCATAAGTGATTGAGACATCTGGCAATAAATAGATAAATATTCAGCATATTCGGTGGAGTCCTAAGTATCTACACGGGGTCCCATGGTACAGTCCATCTAAGACGGTACCTCATATATCTACAAGGCCTTCCCCTATTCGTCACCCGGGGACGCACCAGGTGCCAGTGGGATTGTTCCCCATATACAGTATATATATTCATATATATATATATACAGTATATATATTCAGTATATATATATATATATATATATATATATATATATATATATATATATATATATATATATATAAAGTATATCTATATATATTATATATATATATATATATATATATATATATATATATATATATATATATATAAAAGTATATCTATATATATATATATATATATATATATATATATATATATATATATATATATATATATATATATATATAAATAAAAGTATATCTATATATTATATATATATATATATATATATATATATATATATATATATATATATATATATATATATGCTCCAGCCATTTCGAGCGAGATAGTCTCACATATTCATGAACTGGTTCCACTCTCGTAATATCCCTCAGTCTTTTTTTTTGTAACTCTGTCTTCTCAATTTACCCCAGGAATGCTTATCAGTATTTTTTTTCTCAAATCCTAATACTTTCTGATCTGTTGCTATTGTACTGTACCATGACTCTTTCCCATAAATTAAAATTGATCTAACCAGGGACTTGTAAATTTTTACTTTGGTATGTACTGAAACCATATTATTATTTTTCGAAACAGATTTCAACATTCCAACAGCTCGCCAAGCCTGTCTAATCCTTTCCTCAATTTCATTGTTTAATGATCCATTAGATGATACAATCGTTCCCAGATATTTTAAATTTTCTACCTTCTTCACCACATTATTCCCAATTACACAATCCATTTGGTTCTCCACGTTCATATTAATAATTTAGTTTCTCCACAATTTATTACCAATCTCACTTTTTCTCCTTCCTCCTCCAGACAATCAAGCACCTTCTGCATCTCGTAAATACCTCCGCAAATCAGTACAGTATCATCAGCATAGTCCATTTTATCAGCCTCTTATTTTCTTTCCAGTTAATTCCTGCACCTGCTCTCCTTACAGCCTTTCTCATAACATAATCCATAACCAAAACCAAACAGCAAAGGCGAAAGAACTCCTTGAATCTCTCCTGACCTAACTTCATATGGACAACTCAAAGAACCACCCACCATTACCTTACAAAAAGTACCTTCATGCAGGCTTCTAATAATATTATAAACTTTTCTGGTATACCATAGAATCTCATAATTTTCAACATAGCTCCACGTGAAACACTATCAAACGCCTTTTCAAAATCCATAGAACACATACTCAGTGGCATTTTCATCTCATTAGCTTGTTGCATTACATGCCTTACAAAAAAAGTCTGATCATTACAATCACGACCCTTTCTAAATCCCGCTTATTCTTCTTTTAAAATGTTATCAATTACTGGCTTTATTCTCTTCAACAGGATTTTGGAAAAGACTTTTGCAACTACATGTGTCAAAGTTATCCCCCTCCAATTTCCACACACACTTAAATCTCCCCTTTTTTTTTGGTATTTTTATAATCACTCCACTTTTCCATTCTTCTGGGATTCCTCCATTATCCCAAGACACATTAATAAGTTTCAAAAGTGCATTCATCAACTCATCATTTTCCACCTTTAGGATTTCAGGAAATATTTCATCCACTCCTGGGGAGAGGATTTTGCTACCTCTTCCAGGGTTATATCCCCTGTTTCTATCTGCAAATCTCTCTCGGCTGGCCAAATGTCCTTTTCAGCTGGGATTTGTCTATTTAGAATAGATTCAAAATGCTCTTTCCACTTTCCTTATATATCCAAGTCTTTAGTCATCAAGTTACCATTTTTATCTCGTACAGGTAATTCCTTCCTTCTCTTTTCAGTCCCAGTTAACCTGAGGCGTCCCATCGACGTATGAATATGTTGAAACATTATGTAATTGCAAGTCCTGTCGACATACTGGTACATCGCGCAATTGCAAGGTGCATAATTTGCACAATTTTCAAAATTCATGCTTGATTTTTGGTACGTAGGGTCGCTCAACCTTCCCCTACCTGCCACCAGGCAGGGACACTCAACGACCCCACGCGACCCGCGCTCACCCTCGGCTTGGTCACTCACCTGTTAGCAGTGGCCCTGGTCAGACATGGCGCATAGAGGCCTCTCAGAGGAGGAAATCCAAGCTGCCCTGGACGCCTTCACAGAAAAAAGTGATTCCCCACTGGACAACGAGGTTGTGGACAAAGATTATGTCCAACCAGAGGAGGTGGAATCCAGCAGCCGTGATGAGGAGGTCCCGTCCCCCAGGAAGAGGCGCTACGTGACTTATCGTGCAGCTAGAGAAGGCCAGCCTGCACAAAAACAACGTGCAACATCCTCTCGGCAGCCCTTTACGTGATGTGGAGCCCGATTTCGAGGACGAGAACAAGGACGAGGAAGGAGCCGTGGGACGTGCGGCCACGTGGTACGGCCGAGAGATTATCATCCATCATTGCCCCGAGTGCACACCACGTTGTACAAGCTGGTATGGGCCTAGTCTTTTGTTTGGGGAGGGCGGAAGTGGCGTGGAGGGAGTGGGGAGTGAAAGGGAAAGTGCAGGGGCGAGTATAGAAAGTGAGAGTGGCGGAAGTGAGTCATCGCTCTCCCGTGGTGGTGTGAGGCAGCGGGGAGTATCAAGTGGGGCAGTGAGGGTGCATGATGACTCACGTGGGGTTGTGATGGAGGGGGAAGGTGAGGAGGAACCACTTCCCAGCACGTCTTATGCTCCCCAACATTCCCAGACATATGGGCGAGTGAGGGTGCGTGATGAATCACGTGGTGTTGTGATGGAGGGGGAAGGTGGGGAGGAACCACTCCCCAGTGTGTGGTAATCATAGGGGCATTTGTCTTCTTAGTATAATAGGAAAAGTGTATGGTAGGATACTTATTGATGGAGTTAGAGAAAGAACAGAGAAATTAGTTGGAGAAGAACAGGGAGGCTTTAGGAAGGGAAGAGGTTGTGTAGATCAGATATTCATCTTAGATCTTTAGTGGAAAAGTTTCTAGAGAAGGGAAAGAAGTTGTATGAGGCTTTCATGGATTTGGAGAAAGCATATGACAGGGTGGATAGACAAGGATTGTGGAAAGTATGAAGAATATATGGAGTAGATGGGAAGTTGTTGAATGCTGTGAAGAGTATGTATGATGGTGCGAAGGCTGCAGTGCGTGTGGATGGTGAACTAAGTGAGTTTTTCTCTCTGAAAGTTAGGTTGAAACAGGGATGTGTCATGTCTCCATGGTTGTTCAATCTGTATATGGATGGGGTAATAAAAGAGGAACAAGGTAGGGTAGTGGATGTTGGAGTGGCCCTGGTGAGAGAGGATAATGTTTGGAAACTCCCTGTACTGTTGTTTGCAGATGATACTGTGTTGTTGAGTGAAGACGAAGGGGAGCTGCAAGGCTTGGTAGATGAGTTTGGTAGAGTGTGTAAGAAACGGAATCTAAAGGTGAATGTAGGGAAGAGCAAAGTGATGGTCTTTGAGAGAGGTGAGGTCAGTGAATGTACAGCGAGGTTGGATGGTGAGGAATTGGAGAATGTGAGTACGTTTAAGTACTTGGGTAGTGTGATGAGTAAGGATGGAGATTTGGAGGGTGAAGTGCTTGAAAGGGTGCAGCATGGAAGAAAGGTTGCTGGTTCTTTGAAAGCAGTGATAAGAAACAGGGAAGTGAGCATGGAAGTGAAAAAGTTACTACATGACAGTATTGTGATACCAACTCTAACGTCTGGAAGTGAAGCTTGGACGTTGTTGGAAGGACACAAGTCAAGAGTGAGAGCAGTGGAAATGAGTTATTTAAGAGGAGCCTGTGGAGTCACATGGAGAGACAGGCTGATGAATGAGGATATAAAGGAGCATTGTGATGTGGATGTGGATGTGATAGGAAGCGTTATGAAGAACACACTGAGGTGGTTTGGCCATGTGGAGAGGATGGAGGGTGAAAGACTGACGAAAAGAGTGTATGTGAGTGAGGTGGAGGGGGAAAGAGGGAGGGGGAGGCCGAGGATGAGATGGAGGGATGGGGTGGAGAGGTATATGAGAGAAGGGGGTGTGAGTTGGGAGCAGGGCAGTGAAATGGCGGGGGACAGGGCAACGTGGAGGCGATTTATTTGTGGCCACCCAAACGGGATTGAGGCGTCTGGCAATATATAGATAGATAGACCAATTTGTTTACATTTCTATTAACATTTTCTACTGTATTTTCAATATTTACACTTCTATTTTACTTACATTATGTTATGCACTGTCATTTGCAGTAACTTATAAAACTATATTACACTGTTCAATCATATTTACATCCATTGCTTTCACATACTATTTGTACATTTTTTACACGTTACACATTATTTACATTTTCCACTTGCACTTTTAGAACTGCTTCAGGCTGTGGTAATCAAAGAAGCATGTTATGCAGAGGGGAACCTGGCACTCAGCACACTGCCAAGAGGTGCGATTGTGCTCAGGTTTGCATCTGGTGGTATGTGCACAGACCTGGCACCTGCAGATAGCAGTCTTCCTCTTCGTTGTGACAGGCAGTTGCACCAGTCTGTGCCGATCCATGTACGCCATCTGCTCAAGTCTGTCAGGAATTCCAACAGAATTGTGCCTTGGAGCTGCTGCTGTCACCCTACCATATCTCTCAAGCAGCTGCTGAACACAAGTCCTGGCAAACAACCTCAACTCAATCACCACCCCTGAACAACTCCAGTTCTCCTTCGCACTTCATCATTTCTCACTCGATCCATTCGTGTCACTCCACACATTCTCCTCAGACACCTCATCTCCATTTCATTGAAACTTTTCCTCTCTGCTACACCCATATTCCGTGTTTCAGCCCCATATAACGCAGTTGGTACCACAACACTTTCTTTATATCCATCCTAAGCTAACAACATCTAAACACTTTTTTCATTCCTCCCAGATCCTTTCCTACCTCATTCATACTAAACTTCACTTCTGTATCTATTCTTTCATCCACAGCAACATGTGACCTTAAATGCTTCACACACTCTATCTCCTCAAGCAACTCACCATTCAAAACTATATTCTACTACCATCTACCAGCCCTGTACACTTCATCACTTTACTCTTATTCTCATTTACTTTCAATTTCCTCCTTTCACACACCCTTCCAAACTCCTCTACCAACTGTCTCAATCTCTACTCTGAATCAGCCAGCAGTGCAGTATCATGCAGCATGATTTATATATATATATATATATATATATATATATATATATATATATATATATATATATACAGAAAGAGAGAGAGAGAGACATATATACATATAAAACCACAAGTCAGGAGGTAAAGGGTTAGTGCCCTTCTCAGTAAAACAACCAGTTCAAAGTTAAAAGACCACCCCTCAAGGGATTATGACAAATAGCTACAGGCACACACACGCGCACACACACACACACACACACACACACACACACACACACACACACACACACACACACACACACACACACACAGTAATACATATATACAGAGAGAGAGAGAGAGAGAGAGATTACTATAAACTATGCTTGCACCCAGTCTGCTTGCGCGGGCCGATTACACTTGGCTCACAGTCTACACACACATCCAGAGCCACTCCAACACTACAATTACACTTTTTTTTTTTTTTTTTTAATGCGAGGAAGAAGGAACCAAAGGCCATGAGCCCGCAGTAACAGTTCCCTCAAAGAGAAAAACAAAATACAAGAGAGAGCCAAATTCAAGATCCGATCATTTTGAGACGCCTGGACACACTGCGTTTGAAAGACTGGAGATCATAGGCAGCAGGAAATACAGACAGAGGGAGACAGTTCCAGAGCTGACCTGTTGCATAAATGAAAGACTGGGAGTAACGGTTAACTCTTGCATTAGAGAGTTGGACAGAAAAGGGATGAGAGTTTGCTGCCAGACGGGTGCTACGCGCCCGTCGTAGAGGTGGAGGAATGCAAGCAGACAGTTCAGAGGAGCAGTGACCATTAAAGTAGCGATAGAAAAGAGATGAAGATGCAACAGTGCGGCGAAGAGACAGAGGTTGAGGGGAGTCAGTAAGAAGAGGAGAGTTGATGAGACGAAAAGCCTTTGACTCCACCCTATTGAGAAGAGCTGTATGTGGGGAGCCTCCCCACACATGAGAGTTGTACTCCACACAGGGGCGGATAAAACCCCTGTATAGAGTCAACAATTGTGCAGGGGTAAAGAAAGAACGGAGTCGGCTTAGCACACCCAATCTCTTGGAAGCAGATTTTACAAGAGATGTAATATGATCTTTCCAAGATAAGTCCCGAGTAAATGAAACCCCAAGAATGTTCAAGGATGATGCAGGATTAAGCTGAGTATTATTAACCTGCCCCGTCCCGACCACTTTTTCACCACTGGTACCCCCCAATCCCGACCATTTTTCGACCCTTTTTTTTTTTTTTTTGCTAAAACTTTCGCTTTTGGTCAGAAACAATGGTCAGTGACAAAGAAATTGTTCCCCGGGGTCCATAATTACCTTAAACAGGTATGCCTTGGTCCCACCTGGCCCCGTGTTCTCCGTAGGTGGTCTGAGCCTCTAACGTTTTCTATGGTATTATAAGTCTGGGACACCAATGAAAGTAAGTAGATATGTATTTATTACAAACATGAAAACATGTGATAAAAGAGTATATTGGATTTTATACAAAAATAGAGCAGAAATAAGCATTGTACCATTGTGCGAAACGAGCAAAATCGGGCAACTTGGTCACGATGAATAGCTAACATTCGAAAATCATGATACATATCATTTTTTTTACTTACATAATACTTCTACAATAACATTATACCATTTTACATTTTATTGAACTGTTTTTACGTATTCACAGGCCTTTTGATAACATTTAGCGTAATGTTAGCGCTTATTTACGTAGTGAGTGAACTCGCTGTGACTGTTGTTTCAACTCGTATTGTGTTTTTTCTACTTACATAATAGTTTTCTAATAACATTATACACTTTTCAACTTTATAGAACTGTTTTGAGATAATTTCAGGCCTTACGTAAATATATAGCGTAATAATAGCGCATAATAACACACATGGTGAAGTCGCTATGGCTACTATTTCAACTTACAACCTATTTTTGTACTTATATAATAATTCTCCACTAACATTGCACATGTTTACACTTGATATAATTGATATCACATAATTTCAGACCTTACGATTCAACTGAGCGTCATATTAGCGCGTACTTACACAGTGAGTGTTATCGCGATATCATTTGTTTCATCTTACACTAGTATTCAACTTATAAATTACCTTACTACTAACATTACAGCAAATTCCACTTTATATAATTCCTATCACATACTTACTGACCAAAATGTTCTACTGAGCATAATATTTTCGCAGATTTACACAGTGGGTGTACTCATGACATCAATTATTACAACTTACACTATTGTTCAACTTATACGTTTTATTCATGCTAACATTACACCCGTTTCCACTTTATATTCTTGCTATCACATATTTACTGACCAGAGTGTTATACTGAGCGTCATATTTTCGCAGATTTATATAGTGGGTGTACTTTTCATATCACTTCGTTCAACTTACACTATTTCTCAACTTATACATTACTTTCCTGAAAACATTACACCCGTTTCAACTTTATATATGACTTAGCACCTACTGACTGGCCTTACCATTATAATGAGCGTCATATCACCATCCCACACAGTTTCAGTAGTGTAGGAAGTTATGGTACTCTCTGAAACATGGCTAAAGGCACAACGCAACATTGGTGGTGGTGGGGGAGGTGGAGAGCGGCGCCTTTCATCACTCGCACTTCTCTTCCCTCTCCCTTTTCCTTTACCCTTTCCCTTCCCTTTCCTTCCTTTCCCCACATCCTGGGGCTGTGTGGAGGAAGTTTGGGAATATTGTATGGCGAAAGACGTGCTGGGGAGTGGCTCCACCTCCTCTCCCCTAGGCCTACGTGCACCACATGCTCGTGCTGCCTCCCTCACACCACTTCCCTTTCACCCCGCACTCCCACCACACCACTTTCGCCTTCCCCAGACAAAACACTAGGCCATACTTTATTTGCCTTCTCGCCCCACCTTCTGATCCTCAGGGTGAGATTTTTTCCTTCCCCAACCACGAGGCAACATCACGTTCTAAGCCGCCGTCATCGTCATCATCCTCGTCCTCATCAGAATCTCTCTCTAGGGGATGGAGAGAGGTCCATGCAGGTGTTTTGGGTGCAGGCTGGCCTTCCCTTGCCTTACGATACGTGACATACCGCTTTTTCCGGGGCGAAGGGACCTCCTCATCACTGCTTGTTATTTCCTCCTCAGGCTGCACATAATCTCGATCCACCACATCATCATCAAGTGGAGAATCACTATCTCCAGTGAAGGCATCCAGGGCAGATTGTATTTCGTCGTCTGAGAGACCTTTATGCGCCATGTCTGACCTGGGTCACTGCTAACAGGTGAGTGACCGAGACAAGGGCGAGCGCAGGTCACGTGGGGTCTGGGACGCTGCCCGCCTGGGGGCAGGTAGGGGAGGCTTGGGTACGTGGGCGAATCGAAAATCTCGCGCGAATTTTGAAAATTGTGGAAATTATGAACCTTGCAATTGCAGGACGTTGAAGTACATCAACGGGATTGGCAGTGACATAAAGTGAGGACGTGGAAGTACGTCGACGGGACGCCGCGAGTTAAACATTAGTGGGTATACCTGTGGAAGATTTTGTCGGGTTGATAGGTGTAAGAACTGAGTCTTAGATGCATTAAAGACAACCATATTATTTTTACCCCAGTCAGAGATACGAGCCAAGTCAGACATTAGGTGTGCCATAGCCTCATCCCTTGTTTGTTGAAGTAACTGTTGAGATGGGCGTTGCGGGAACCGAATGGAAAGGTGAAGGGTGGTCATCAGCGTATGAGTGGATAGGGTTAGATGTACAGCTTAGAAGATCATTGATGAATAAAAGGAAGAGAGTTGGTGATAGGACAGAGCCCTGAGGAACACCACTGTTGATAGATCTAGGAGAAGAACGATGGCCGTCTACAACAGCGGCTATAGAACGACCAGAAAGGAAGCTAGCGATGAAGGCACAGATAGAAGGATAGAAACCGTAGGAGGGCAGTTTGGAAATTAAAGATTTATGCCAGACTCGATCCAAAGCCTTTGAGATGTCAAGTGCAATGGCAAAGCTTTCGCCAAAGTCCCGAAAGGAGGATGACCAGGAGTCTGAAAGGTAGCTGAGAAGATCGCCAGTGGAGCGTCCCTGACGGAACCCATACTGACGATCGGAAAGAAGGTTGTGATAGGAAAGATGTCTTAAAATTTTTCTATTAAGAATTGACTCGAAAACTTTTGAAATACAGGACGTTAAAGCAATTGGACGATAGTTGGAGGGTTGGGAGTGGTCATCCTTCTTTGGGACTGGCTGAATGAGAGCAAACTTCCAGCAAGAAGGAAAGGTACAAGTTGACAGACAAAGGCGAAAGAGTTTGCCTAGGCAGGGTGTAAGCACAGAAGCACAGTTCTTGAGAACAACAGGAGGGACCCCATCAGGCCCATATGCCTTGTTAGTAGTGAGGCCAGTGATGGCAGAAAATACATCAACTGAAGAAATTTTAATGTCAACCATGAGGAAGTCAGAGGGGGGAAGTGATGGAGGAACAGCACCGGAATCGTCTAAGGTGGAATTGGAGGAGAAAGTCTGTGCGAAGAGATCTGCTTTATCAGTAGAAGAAATAGCTACAGAACCATCAGAGTAGAAAAGAGGAGGGAAGGATGATGAGGTAAAGTTGTTAGAAAGATTTTTGGCAAGGTGCCAGAAGGAGCGGGAAGAATTCGAGTTGGAGAGTTGAGAGCATTTAGTATGGATGAAATTATTTTTAGTAGAGCGAAGAACAGACTTAGCACGATTCCGGGCAGAAACGTAAAGATGATGTGATTCAGGGGTGGGTTGGCTCCGGTACCTTTTGTAGGCCTTCTCCTTGTTGCGGACAGCATTAGAACAAGCGTGATTAAACCAAGGCTTTCTTGCGTTAGTCAAAGGATATGAGAAAGGAATGTATGCTTCAATGCCTGAGAGAATAACCTCTGTAATGCGCAAGGCACACTCAGATGGCTCACGGCCATGGAAGCAATAATCATTCCAGGGAAAATCAAAGAAGTACTGCCTGAGGGCAGTACCCTACATTCAATTTCTACCAGACAGCCTAAGCCACTTGGTAGAGATACATTGGCTATTTCATCCCGATTTCGGTCGGAATAGGCCGGTCCTGCAGTGGATACTCAAACGGTTAATGATGATGATGATGATTATATATATATATATATATATATATATATATATATATATATATATATATATATATATATATATATATATATATATATATCATCCAATCCTACATTATACCATGAGGAACGCAGGAGCCCGGGGCTAGGCAGTTGGTCCCGACATTTAAGATGAGAGTGACCAGCCTCACTCATCCCTGAGTGGCATTACATGAGCAGTCAACCCCAACCACCCCTTGGATGTAAACCTTCACCGGCTCAATCCGAGTGGAACGCAACAATTACCCACTAAACCACCAGGCGCCGAAATTTGGTCATATGGCTACCACCCAGCGTCGTAAATGATTTCCTGGTGAACAGGAAACCATTTGGTTTGTCACTTAGAGTCACCCACAGGCAGAAGGAAAAGGAAAGAATGTAGGAAAGAAAGACAGAAGAGGATGAAAGGAAAGAAGTATGAAGGAGAGGAAAGAGCAGATACCTTTTCAGCAGCAGTACATCGAGTGGATATATATATATATATATATATATATATATATATATATATATAGAGAGAGAGAGAGAGAGAGAGAGAGAGAGAGAGAGAGAGAGAGAGAGAGAGATTCGACCACATTAGGTCCAGATTGAGAGGGAGGCTTTGTGAACTGTTTTAAGATTGTATGGACTTGATGGTAAGTTGCTAAGAGGAGTGATAAGTTTTTATGTTAATAGTAAAGCATGTGTAGAAGTGGAAAATACTGTGAGTGATTGGTTTCCCGTGAGAATGCTGCGGCAGGGATGTGTGATGTCGCTGTGGTTGTTTAATATTTATATGGATGGCGTTGTACGGGAGGTAAATGCAAGAGTGTTAAGTGGAGGTTTGAGTGTGGTGAATGCTGATGGTAGAGAGTTGAATCTGAATCAGCTGCTGTTTGCGGATGATACTGCACTGATGGCTGATTCAGAGGAGAGATTGAGACGGGTGTGCGAAAAGAGGAAAGTGAGAGCAAATGAGAATAAGAGTAAAGTGATGACGTGTACGAGGTTGGTAGATGGTAGGAGGAGGATTATAATATTGAATGGTGTGTTGCTTGAGGAGGTAGAATGTTATAAGTATTTGAGGTCACATGTTGCTGTGGATGGAAGAATAGATGCAGAGGTGAAGTTTAAAATGAATGTAGTAGGAAAGGTGCTCGGAGGAATAAAACAATTGTTTAGATGTCATCCACTTAGAATGGATGTAAAGAGAAGGCTACATGAGGGTGCTGTGGTACCGACTGCGTTATATGGGGCTGAAACGTAGAATATGGGTGTACCAGGGAGGAAAAGTTTGAATGTAATGGAGATGAGGTGTCTGAGGAGTATATATGTGTGGAACGATGCGTACGGATCAAGTGAGAAATGATGAAGTCTGAAGGAGAACTGGAGTTGTTCGGGAGATGGCTGATCGAGTTGAGCAGAGGGTGTTGCGATGGTTTGGGCACAGGGAGAGAATGGATGACAAGCAATTGGTGGAAAAGATAACTGGACTGGATGTGAGAGGTGTAAGGCTGAGAGGAAGACTACGAATAGGATGGATGGACAGTGTGAATATAGAGGGATGTCTGTTGAACATGGAAGAGTGGCTGCGTGTGATAGAAATGATTGGAGAGAAATTATGAATGAATAAATGATGACGCAGCCCTGAGGGGATATTCTCCCTCATTTGGTCTGATCAGCTGATCAGGTCAAGTGTGGGTAAGGGGATGGGTACATTATAATGTGCCATGGGCAAACCAGCTCTGCTGCCGGGCCCTGCTGCGGATGTCGCTGATTGCACTGCGCAGTTGACCCTTGTGCGGTGTGGTGCGGTGAGGATTTGTCCCATCTTCCCTTGGGACTACGATGAGAATGAGTGTGTGTGTGTGTGTGTGTGTGTGTGTGTGTGTGTGTGTGTGTGTGTGTGTGTGTGTGTGTGTGGATGAGTGAATTGGGTGTGTGTCATCCTGTCTCGGCTACCTCCCTTTCTTTGGGGGAAGCAGCCTAGGTATATATATATATATATATATATATATATATATATATGTGTGTGTGTGTGTGTGTATGTATATGTGTGTGTGTGTGTGTGTGTGTGTGTGTGTGTGTGTGTGTGTGTGTGTACATACAGATAAACATCCTCCCCCGCTTCCCTCTTCTTAATATTGTATTCTTTTTGCGTTTAGATAGTTTCAATCATGTATGGAAAGAAACTTTAAAGTGAAACAATTTAATAACAATTCACTAACACCAGAGTTATCCTGTCACGTTATTTTTTTTTTTTTTACTCCAGATTGTGTCATAATAAAATAGGAGACTCGTAAGTATACCCGAAAAGTGAGAGGATAATGGTAAAACTATTAACCATCTTTTCAGTGCACAAAAGTATGCCATGAAAGATGAAAGGATGGGATTACATGTCATTTTCCCGGTCTCGGCTTTGTTCTTTTGTGTGTGTGTGTGTGTGTGTGTGTGTGTGTGTGTGTGTGTGTGTGTGTGTGTGTGTGTGTGTGTGTGTGTGTACACTGCCACCCCTACGTCTTAGTATGTTTCAGTAAATATTTTTTTCTCAATACTTGTTGGCATCATACTTGTCTTCACTAATATGGGGACGAATTGAGTGATTTGAATGATGCAAAAGTGCAATAAGACCACGTCATCAAACTGAAAGGTTCAGCCACTCCATTTTTCCTTCTCTGATATTTGGGTGAGGAAGGTGAGAAGGTGAAGTGATGGAACTGGGAGAAGAGGAATAGGAGGAGAATGTAGATAAAAACTTTGGTGCAGTTAGAGGCGGGAGAAGAGGAAGAAGAGGAGAAGGAGCAAGGAGGGCCGTTTGATGCAGTTAGAGGTGTGAGAGGAGGAAGGAAAAGAGGAATAGGAGGAAGTAAAGAACGAAGTTTGGGTGCATGTAGAAGTGGAAGAAAAGGATGAGAAAGTGTACAGGAAAGTTATGGTGCAGTTAGATATGGGATAAGTGTAAGAGAACGAGAAGAAGGAAGCGGCGGCCGGAATTAAGAAGAGAATGATGATGACTGAGCCAGCTCTGTGTTAGGTTGAACAGCAAACATGCAAGTGAGGCACGACGGGGATGCCGTGGCTCTTGCTCTGCCTTTGTTGCCCGTTTACTTTAGCCTGATAAAGATTTTAAACTCCTTTCAGGTCAAATGATGGTGAAGTGTAGTGAAATTGGAGGGTAAATTTGGCTAGTCAAGGAAACTCATTCCTACTTCATAATTCTATCTATCTATCTATTGCCAGACGCCTCAATCCCGTTTGGGGTGGCCACAAACAAATCGACTCCAAGTCGCCCTGTCCCCAGCCATTTCACTGCCCTGCTCCCAACTCACACCCTCCTCTCTCATATACCTCTCCACCCCATCCCTCCATCTCATCCTCGGCCTCCTCCTCCCTCTTCCCCCCTCCACCTCACTCACATACACTCTCTTCGTCAGTCTTTCACCCTCCATCCTCTCCACATGGCCAAACCACCTCAGTGTGTTCCTCATAACGCTTCCTATCACATCCACATCCACATCACAACGCTCCTTTATATCCTCATTCGTCAGCCTGTCTCTCCATGTGACTCCACAGGCTCCTCTTAAATAACTCATTTCCACTGCTCTCACTCTTGACTTGTGTCCTTTCAACAACGTCCAAGCTTCACTTCCAGACGTTAGAGTTGGTATCACAATACTGTCATCTAGTAACTTTTTCACTTCCATGCTCACTTCCCTGTTTCTTATCACTGCTTTCAAAGAACCAGCAACCTTTCTTCCCTGCTGTACCCTTTCAAGCACTTCACCATCCAAACCTCCATCCTTACTGATCACACTACCCAAGTACTTAAACATACTCACATTTTCCCAATTCCTCACCATCCAACCTCGCTGTACATTCACTGACTTCACCTCTCTCAAAGACCATCACTGTACTCTTCCCTACATTCACTTTAGATTCCGTTTCTTACACACTCTCCCAAACTCATCCACCAAGCCTTGCAGCTCCCCTTCGTCTTCACTCAATAACACTATCATCTGCAAACAACAGTACAGGGAGTTTCCAAACACTATCCTCTTTCACCAGGGTCACTCCAACATCCACTACCCTACCTTGTACCTCTTTTATTAACCCATCCATGTACGGATTGAACAACCATGGAGACATGACACATCCCTGTTTCAACCCAACTTTCAAAGAGAAAAATTCACTTAGTTCACCATCCACACGCACTGCAGCCTTCGCACCATCGTACATACTCTTCACAGCATTCAACAACTTCCCATCTACTCCATATATTCTTAACACTTTCCACAGTCCTTGTCTATCCACCTTGTCATTTGCTTTCTCCAAAGCCATGAAAGCCGCATACAACTTCTTTCCCTTCTCTAGAAACTTTTCCACTAAAGATCTAAGAATGAATATCTGATCTACACAACCTCTTCCCTTCCTAAAGCCTCCCTGTTCTTCTCCAACTAATTTCTCTGTTCTTTCTCTAACTCTGTCAATAAGTATCCTACCATACACTTTTCCTATTGTACTAAGAAGACAAATGCCCCTGTGATTACCACACACTTCTTTTTCCCCTTTTCCTTTGTACAAGGGAATAATTATACCTGACTTCTAATCCTCCGGGACTCTACCTTCCTCCCAGGCCAATCTGCACATCTTCCACATCCATTCTACTACTATCTCTCCACCGTGCTTCAGCATTTCACCACACACTCCATCAATTCCTGGGGCTTTCCCCGATTTAACTTTCTTCATTGCTTCCACAACTTCTATCCTACTGATTTCTTCCTGTCTTCTCACCTCCCTCCTTCTCCCAGCCATTCCCCAGCCACTTATACTCGCATTACTTCCATCCTGTATGTTCAACAATTCCTTAAAGTGTTCTCTCCATCCGCTCACTTTTCCTCCCTTCTCCACTAGTAATCTACCATTTTTATCTTTCACTCCCCTGCTAACTTCACTTCCACCCTATCTTACTCTTTTCACCTCTTTCCAGAACATTTTCTTACAGTCCTTCCACTTTACACTCAAATTCCTTCCAAATTCCTCATCCACTCTCTTCTTACTCTCTCTTACTAATTTTTCACCTCTCTCTTTCTTTCTACATATAACTCTCTCTTCCGCCTCTCAACTTCTTCCACGCCCCTATTTCTCATTCATTCATTGTATGCTTTTTTCTTTTGTGTCACAGCCTGTTTCACCTCTTCAGTCCACCACGCTGTTCCTTGCACCCCCCTCCGTCTTCTCTTCCTTCCATACACCACATCACACGCTGCACATATTTCTTCTGTAAATATCCTACACACACCTTCCACGTCTCCCATCTGCTTCAGTTCATATTTGCCCAATCGTTCCTCCACTTCTCTCTTATACTCTGCCTTTTTCTCATCCTCTTGTAACCTTTCCACTCTCTTTGCAACTACTCCTTCCTCTCGTCTTTCCCTTCTTCTATTCCTCCGTCTTTCTTGAATTCTAATTCTGGCCACCACCAAGTAGTGGTCAGAAAGTCCACTCCCCCAACCGCCATAAACTCTTGCATCCATTACACATCTTCGCATCCTTTCATCCACACACACATAATCAATCATTGCCTTCCTTTCATTCAGTTCACCACCCACCCTTCTCATCAATTGCCATGTATACCTGTGGATCATTTCATGCCTGAAGAGGGTATTGGCTATCACCTACCCCCTCCTAGCACAATGTCCACTAACGCACTCCCATTCTCATCTATCTCAGCAGGCACACCCCGCTCACCAACTATTCCATCCACCTTCACATTCCCAACTTTACCATTCATATCACCAATCAAAAACAGTCTCTCATTCCTTCCAAACTTTTCCATGCACACGTCTACATTTGTCCAGAACTCTTCTCTCACTCTTCTAGCACGATCTTGCGTTGGTGCATAAACATACACAATCGCCCACATTTGTATTCCAACTTTCAACTTTACCCACACAATCCTTGACCCAACTGATCCATACTGTCTTATGCTCCTCTTGCATCTTTTACTCACAACTATACATACTCCTTCCTTTGCCCTCTCATTCTCACCTACTCCTGCACATATACCCCATCCATACTCCCATTCTCTCACACTTTCTCCTCTCCATTTTGTTTCAGTTATTCCACATACATCCACTTTCGCACCCTCAAGCACCTGGACAATCTCTCTCTCTTTCACCTCATCATTCGCTCCCCTTACATTCCACGTTCCGATAACCATGTCCTTTGTCCAGTCCTTGGTCATCATCGTTTGGTCAGTCCTTGTCCGAGGCTTATTGTTTGTTTTTTATAGTTAGTTGTTTTCCGGGGAGGGGCACTAACCCTCCGCCAACCCTTTTAGTCACCTTTTACGACAAGCAGGGATACTGGGGGAGAATTCTTGAAAAAAAAACCCTACCCCCAGGGGTAAATTTTGTGCAGAAATTACTTAGTATTCACGGTGTTCCATTGCGTAAAAACATAAGGAACCATTGTCATAATAAACGTAGGAACATATAATTCAAAATTGTGGTGGATGAGGGCGTCTGCCATCCGCTCATTCCATGCAGTGCAGCATTTGAGTGAATCTTAACAACGTAAGATGCCAAATGGTTGTCTGTATTTTAGGGAAAAAAAAATCACTACGTTGTGTGTAGCAAATGGGTGCCTGGTGTTGGATTAAAGAGCTCCAACATAACATTGCCAAAAAGGAATTAAGACTGCTCAAGAGATGATTGCGATTTGTTTCTTGCAATCTGAAATGCCACTCAGGAGCGAGTGACAAGTCACTGGCATAAATTTCTGGACTGAATAACCTAACCTCAGGTCCATTAGATCTTGATAATAAAAGAAAGGTTAATGCGGTTAGAAACTGTAAATAGCTTAGACAAGGAATGTTAATATCGGTACAAATACTTAGGATCCTATTAGTCACCATCATCTGAATAAAACCAGTAAAGTGCACTTTGTGAGCTCGTGACGAGGAAGAAGGAACCAAAGGCCATGAGCCCGCAGTAACATTTCCCTCCAAGAGAAAAACAAAATACAACAGAGAGCCAAATTCAAGATCCGATCATATTGAGATGCCTGGACACACTGCGTTTGAAAGACTGGAGATCATAGGCAGCAGGAAATACAGACAAAGGGAGACAGTTCCAGAGTTGACCTGTTGCATAAATGAAAGACTGGGAGTAACGGTTAACTCTTGCATTAGAGAGTTGGACAGAAAAGGGATGAGAGTTTGCTGCCAGACGGGTGCTACGCGCCGGTCGTAGAGGTGGAGGAATGCAAGCAGACAGTTCAGAGGAGCAGTGACCATTAAAGTAGCGATAGAAAAGAGATGAAGATGCAACAGTGTGGCGAAGAGACAGAGGTTGAAGGGAGCCAGTAAGAGGAGGAGAGTTAATGAGATGAAAAGCCTTTGACTCCACCCTATTGAGAAGAGCTGTATGTGGGGAGCCTCCCCACACATGAGAGTTGTACTCCACACAGGGGCGGATAAAACCCCTGTATAGAGTCAACAATTGTGTAGGGGTAAAGAAAGAGTGGAGTCGGCTTAGCACACCCAATCTCTTGGAAGCAGATTTTACAAGAGATGTAATATGATCTTTCCAAGATAAGTCCCGAGTAAATGAAACCCCAAGCATGTTCAAGGATGATGCAGGATTAAGCTGAATATTATTAAACATTAGTGGGTATACCTGTGGAAGATTTTGTCGGGTTGATAGGTGTAAGAACTGAGTCCTAGATGCATTAAAAACAACCATATTATTTTTACCCCAGTCCGAGATACGAGCCAAGTCAGACATTAGGTGTGCCATAGCCTCATCCCTTGCTTGTTGAAGTAACTGCTGAGATGGGCGTTGCGGGAACCGAATGGAAAGGTGAAAGGTGGAGTCATCAGTGTATGAGTGGATAGGGTTAGATGTACAGCTTAGAAGATCATTGATGAATAAAAGGAAGAGAGTTGGTGATAGGACAGAGCCCTGAGGAGCACCAGTGTTGATAGATCTAGGAGAAGAACGATGGCCGTCTACAACAGAAGCTATAGAATGACAAGAAAGGAAGCTAGCGATGAAGGCACAGAGAGAAGGATGGAAACCGTAGGAGGGCAGTTTGGAAATTAAAGATTTATGCCAGACTCGATCAAAAGCCTTTGAGATATCAAGTGCAATGGCAAAGCTTTCGCCAAAGTCCCGAAAGGAGGATGACCAGGAGTCTGAAAGGTAGGTGAGAAGATCGCCAGTGGAGCGTCCCTGACGGAACCCGTATTGACGATCGGAAAGAAGGTTGTGATAGGAAAGATGCCTTAAAATTTTTCTATTGAGAATTGACTCGAAAACTTTTGAAATACAGGACGTTAAAGCAATTGGACGATAGTTGGAGGGTTGGGAGTGGTCACCCTTCTTTGGGACTGGCTGAATGAGAGCAAACTTCCAGCAAGAAGGAAAGGTACAAGTTGACAGACAAAGGCGAAAGAGGTTGCCTAGGCAGGGTGTAAGCACAGAAGCACAGTTCTTGAGAACAACAAGAGGGACCCCATCAGGCCCATATGCCTTGTTAGTACTGAGGCCAGTGATGGCAGAAAATACATCAGCTGAAGAAATTTTAATGTCAACCATGAGGAAGTCAGAGGGGGGAAGTGATGGAGGAACAGCACCGGAATCGTCTAGGGTGGAATTGGAGGAGAAAGACTGTGCGAAGAGATCTGCTTTATCAGTAGAAGAAATAGCTACAGAACCATCAGAGTAGAAAAGAGGAGGGAAGGATGATGAGGTAAAGCTGTTAGAAAGGTTTTTGGCAAGGTGCCAGAGGAAGCGGGAAGAATTCGAGTTGGAGAGTTGAGAGCATTTAGTACGGATGAAATTATTTTTAGCAAAGCGAAGAACAGACTTAGCACGATTCCGGGCAGAAACGTAAAGATGATGTGATTCAGTGGTGGGTTGGCTCCGGTACCTTTTGTAGGCCCTCTCCTTGTTGCGGACAGCATTAGAACAAGCGTGATTAAACCAAGGCTTTCTTGCATTAGTCAAAGGATATGAGAAAGGAATGTATGCTTCCATGCCCGAGAGAATAACCTCCGTAATGCGCAAGGCACACTCAGATGGCTCACGGCCATGGAAGCAATAATCATTCCAGGGAAAATCAAAGAAGTACTGCCTCCCAGTCCGTGGCTCCAAAATACCACAGACGACGTTTCCCTGGAGGGTCCACAGGCCGTACTGGAGTGATAGGACAGGTTAAGGTGATAAGGTTGTGATCGGAGTAGCCCAACGAAGAGAAAAGATTAACAGAGTAAGCAGAAGGATTAGTTGTGAGGAAGAGGTCAAGTATGTTGGAGCTCTCTCCAAGGCGGTCAGGGATACGGGTAGGGTGCTGTACAAGCTGCTCTAGGTCATTAAGGATAGAAAAGATGTAGGCTTGTTCACCAGGTGGATCAGTGAAAGGAGAGTAGAGCCAAAGGTGGTGGTGAACATTGAAATCTCCTAGAATGGAGATTTCTGAGAAAGGAGAAATGGATAGAATGTGTTCCATTGTATAAGTAAGATAGTCGAAGAATATTTGATAGTCAGTAGAATTAGGGGATAAGTAAACAGCACAGATATATTTAGTCAGAGAATGACAGGAAAGCCGAAGCCAGAATGTAGAGAATTCAGAAGAATCGAGTTCAGGAACACAAGAGTTGCGTAGATATACACAACAGCCACCTTTGGCTTTGAAATGAGTATAGAGAAAGTAGGAGGATACAGAAAAGGGTTTTCTGTCAGTTGCCTCAGACAGCTGAGTCTCAGTTAGAAAAAGAAGGTGAGGTTTAGAGGAGGAGAGATGGTGCTGAACAGAGCGAAAGTTAGAGGAAAGGCCGCGAATGTTGCAGAAATGAAGAAGAAGTGAGTTTGACAGTGGTTCCAGGCACCTCGAGTCGTCACCGGGAGAGGGGCGGATGGTGGGGGCATTTATGGTCCCCTCCCCCTGGGGACTCTGAGGCTTGAAGAGACGCCATAATTTTTTGCATTTTGGAAAGGGAAGTGATAGTGCGTACTGTGCATGTAGTTTGGTGTAGATAGTTAGAGAAATTTGTACTGGAGAGCATGCTGGCCTACTCTCTGTGTAACTGAGGTACTGAAAAAGTTCAGCAAAGGGGGATGGTCAGGAACTAGTCCTGAGGGTTGATGAAACGGAAGCTCCAGCACTCCCTGTCATCAGCTTTCCATCCACCTCGGGAGTACTGCCCTGCTCGACTGATGCTACAGTCTACTGCCTCCTTATACACATTATCATACACACATTATCATAATTTCATTTTGGTGAATATACGGAGTAGATGGGAAGTTGCTGAATACTGTGAAGAGTATATATGATGGTGCTAAGGCTGCAGTGCATGTGGATGGTGACCTGAGTGAATTTTTCTCTTTGAAGGTTGGGCTGAAACAGGGATGTCTCATGTCTCCATGGTTGTTCAATCTGTACATGGATGGGGTAATAAAAGAGGTACAAGGTAGGGTAGTGGATGTTGGAGTGGCCCTGGTGAGAGTGGATAGTGTTTGGAAACTCCCTGTACTGTTGTTTGCAGATGATACTGTGTTGTTGAGTGAAGACGAAGGGGAGCTGCAGGGCTTGGTGGATGAGTTTGGGAGAGTGTGTAAGAAACGGAATCTAAAGGTGAATGTAGGGAAGAGTAAAGTGATGGTCTTTGAGAAAGGTGAAGTCAGTGAATGTACAGCGGGGTTGGATGGTGAGGAATTGGAAAATGTGAGTACGTTGAAGTACTTGGGTAGTGTGATGAGTAAGAATGGAGGTTTGGAGGGTGAAGTGCTTGAAAGGGTTCAGCAGGGAAGAAAGGTCGCTGGTTCTTTGAAAGCAGTGATAAGAAGCAGGGAAGTGAGCATGGAAGTGAAAAAGTTACTACATGACAGTATTGTGATACCAACTCTAACGTACGGAAGTGAAGCTTGGACGTTGTTGGAAAGACACAAGTCAAGAGTGAGAGCAGTGGAAATGAGTTATTTAAGAGGTGCCTGTGGAGTCACTTGAAGAGACAGGCTGACAAATGAGGATATAAAGGAGCGTTGTGGTGTGGATGTGGATGTGATAGGAAGCGTTAGGAAATATACACTGAGGTGGTTTGGCCATGTGGAGAGGATGGAGGGTGAAAGACTGACGAGGAGAGTGTATGTGAGTGAGGTGGAGGGGGGACGAGGGAGGGGGAGGCCGAGGATGAGATGGAGGGATGGGGTGGAGAGGTATATGAGAGAGGGGGGTGTGAGTTGGGAGCAGGGCAGTGAAGTAGCGATGGACAGGGCGACTTGGAGGCGATTTGTTTGTGGCCACCCGAAACGGGATTGAGGCGTTTGGCAATAGATAGATAGATAGATAGTAAACTTTCAATTTTGAAAGTTTACCCCAAGATTAAATTATGAGTTTAAATATTAACTGTCTTACTTTTTCTCTCAGGATGTGCATATAGCGAGGCGCCGTAGCATTTATCAAACGCCTAATGTTCAGTTCTCTCCCGACTTGCCGTGTCAATGAACTGCGTCGGTAAACGCTTGGTTATTGAACGAATGATAAAACCCAGATATGGGGTGAATACACTTGATGATTTAACCCCCTAAACATAGAAAAACGACGTTCATGTAAAATTATGAGTGTGGTATCCGATATTTGACTGTTAGAATTCATGAAAGAAAACAGGTGTTACAAGAGGAAACACTTTTAAATTCGATTTTATAGTAGACCATGCCAATTGAAGCCCTCGGTACATTCCCTTGAAAAGCTGCCATTCTAAGGGGTTTCTTTGGTCTCATGAGTAAATATGTACGGTAGCTAAAAACAAAATGTGCTGAATGTATGTGCTACCTGCTGAAAGAATTTCTTCTCTGTCTCACATAGTACAATAGTTATTAACCTCTGAAAACCAAAGCGGTCGGGTCGTATCGCGTTGGGCTGCACATTTCTCAGCTGAATGTAAACATCACTTAGCTCACTGCTCTCACTAGCTCGTAATAATCAGGTAATAGATAAAGTAGAGGAGTAGATTTATCCCAACAAGGAGAAATTTAATGATGGCCGTATTTATACCCTTAGACTCTTCTACTCGCTATCAGCTAATACAAACCTCAGATGCTACCTGGAATAGGCTTCTCGAGATGTCCCCTCCATCAGCGAGTTACTGGCGGCCGTATAAGCTGTCAGGCTGCTGCGACTCAATCTCAACTGAATAGAACCGTTAGGTATTACTTGTCACGACCTAGATACTTAATGGTAACAGTATTAGCACATTCAGGCGACTCACTCTCAGGTGAATACAAGTATCTGGCATAAGATGGAATACAGTACTAGAATTTCCCGACCGTGAAAGGGTTAGTGATGAAGTCATTAACACTTACACTCCTATTTTTCCCAGCAGAAAAAAAAAAAAAAAACTTTTTTATTATTACCTGAAAGAGAATACGGCACTGGAGCAGAATTGTCCCAACTTTGACAATGTTCATGGTAACAGTCAGAACACATTATGCAGATTCAAGGACACAAGAACGTGAAATTCGTCGCGTGTCGTGTAGCTAACTTCATTCCCTTCACACTTCGGCACCATTCCTCCCAGCACGCTCCCCAGCAACTCAGTGTCGCAAACTTGCCTCTCAAATTCCTCCTTCTCCAACACTCCCTCCCATCCAAGCCTTCAAAGTGTAAAGGATTAACCTAATGAGTTGGCATCAAGTTGGGAGCCAGAAGAGAATGGCACTGGAATCTCCACAAGCGCTGTCGGGCTCATTAGCGAACATGGGGTCTGGAATCTGCTTGCTTGTTAACGAAGAGGCTTAAGGACTTTTGACCAGGGGAACTGAATCAAATTTTGCATGCATATGATTATATGACTCAGGTTTTACGTAGTTTAATTTCACATTTTTTATGTTTTTAACTCCTACAAATATGATATCATCCGTTTTCCTTCATTCCTGCCATCTGCAGACTGTTTTGCTCAATTCAGGAGAGTTCTCTTTTTTGTTTGTTTTCTTAGTATGTGGTTGTCAGATATAACTTTGATTATCGTCATCATTAACAGATGTATTCCTGAGTAAAATTGTCCGGAATAAACTTTAAACAGACGTCATCGTGCTGAAAGGATCAGGAGACAAAGGACCAGAAACTTGGGGCGTGTTAAAAAGGAGGTTTAAGAGTCTAATTAGATTTGGGAGATGCGCAATACTCTCTCTCTCTCTCTCTCTCTCTCTCTCTTTCTCTCGTGCCCATCTCCCTATTTATCTGACTCTTGCTACTCTGCCCCCTCCCTCAAACCATCGGTCTTTTTGGTTTTAAAACCTTCCTTACGTCATTGACCAAAATGACGAACACTCCAGTCCTATTATTTTCTTCTAGTTCAAGCTTTCTTTCTACTCCAGAAAGACCACGTACATCTCATGCTTCTGAGGAGGGATTATAAGAGGTCCAGGAACTTTCTATTTAAGCTTTGACAGACTAACCCACAGTATTTGTGCGTACTTGTTTACTATCACCGGTGACCTAAAATGACCTCCAACCAGTGACCTCAAATGACCTTGGAGTCAATCTCACATAGGCTATGTCCGAACTGGAGGTCATGTGAGTCTCCATGTCAAAAATTAGGCTGCAGGGGCACCCGGCGTTGCCCGAACCAAAAACGCGAACACTCAACCGGTGACCTCAAATGACCCAGATCCGAAGTTTGACCCCCATAAAATCATCCTTGGGTAATAAAGATTCCAAATATGTAGGTTAAGGTCAGGAAAAATGAAAATTGAGGGAGTAGCTCGTGAACAAACATGCAGGCAGACAGAAACTGCTCTTTATGTTGTAGATGTATGAGCCGAGTTGTTTGTTTGTTTGTTTTGTTTGTCCGTCAGTCACGCTAAAACCAAGGGCCAACGACCTCTAGACCCACATACATTCTGAATCAGGGTGACCCAAGGATGGTTTTAGGTGGGCCAAAATTCGGATATGGGTAATTTGAGGTCAGCGGTAGCGTGTTTCAGTGTTCGCCTTTTTGGCCAGGGCAACGCCGGGTGCAGCCCAATTTTTGGCATGGAGTCTTACCTGACCTCCATTTCGGACACAGGCTATTTGAGGTTTGCCTCCGAGGTCATTTGAGGTCACAAGTCGGAGGTCGAGGTCACCGGTAATACACACTCGAATATTTAGACCCAGGAGCCCAATTTTTGGCATGGAGACTCGCTTGACTTCCAGTTTGGACATAGGCCACGTGAGGTTGACATCGAAGGTCATTTAAGGTCACCGGTCAGGGATCAATTGGTGTTAGCGATAGTAGTAAACAAGTGCGAACAAATGTTGTGCGTAAGTCTGGAAAAAGCTGAAATAAAAGGTTCCTGGACTTCATATAATCCCTCTTCAAAAGCATAAGAGGTACAGGGCCTTTCTGGAGTAGAAAGAAAGACTGAACTAGAACAAATAGGTTTAGAGTGTTCTCCTTTTTGGTCTGGGCAACGCCAAGTACCCTTGCTATTGTATATATATATATATATATACCATCATCATGTGGACCTCCTTTCCCTCATTAGGGAATGGTGAGGAGTACCAATGTCCAGACAGCCCAATCCAATGGGCCAAGCTTCCATTCGCTGATCATTCGAGCCCCCGGAATCCTGGCTCTGTCTGATATGCCAAAAACGTTCATCACTCTCTGTAGCTTCACATAAAAGTATTAGACAGAGTAAGTCCGGACGCTGTCAGGTAAAAAAGGGGTACGAAATCTCTGATCATGCGCTTCTCCTCGTAATATTAATCCAGCCAGCTCGATCTCTTGTCAGTTCCCTAGCCTCACCGACTTCCAAACCACTCTTCCTCACACACTCATCCACCATACCCCCCCATCTTTTCCTTGGCCTATATCGCCCCCTTCCTCCTTCAGATTTGCTCATATATACATTTTTCGCCACTCTATTGTTATCCATTCTCTCCACTTGACCATACCATCTCAATACACTGTCTTCGATTCTGGTGTCCACAGACTTCCTCATTCCACATCTTTCATGAATCACGTTATTTCGTATCCTATCCACTCTCTGTACTCCACATACATTCCTCAGCAGTACCATCTCCACTGCTCTTACTCTTGACTTTTCATTTTCATGCCACACCATAGTCTCACATCCATATATTTAAGTTGGCACTAACATTCCTTCATGCAAACCTCGTGCAGCTGCAACTCTCAAGCCTCTGTTTCTTATCAAGGCCATCATTGCACCAGCTACTTTCCTTCCTTGTGTCACTCTACTTTCCACTTCTTTTGCACATTTTCCTCTCTTTTCTATCACTGTCCCCAGGTATTTGGACTTTCTCCATTCACTGTAACATCGCACTGGGAGTCACCTTCACTCAATAACCATCACTTTACTCTTTTCTACATTTACTCTCAAGGCATGATGCTCACAGACATGAGCAAAACTCTGCACTAGTCTACCAAGTTCTTGTTCGGTACTTGCAAGTAGTACTGCATCATCATTTTTTTTTTTTTAAATAACAGTACAGGTTAAGGAAAAATAAACGAATAAAAAAATAATCCATACACCAGATTACTGGCATGCTGTATTCATAAAATATCTGTATCAGTTGGATTTCAACAGCTCTGGGTTGAAGTTTGAGGTGAAACAACTCCGAAGAAGCGAGTTCCAGAGAAATGCAGTTCGGGGGAAAAAAAATCTGACAGGCAGAAGTTCTGCAATATGGCTGTGTGACATGCCAGTCATGAGCGTTACCAGATGCCCGTGTGGCATGAGGGAAGGCATGGAGAGGTGGCACAATGGACCCAACTTCATCTGAGCATTTGCCATAAAAATATCTGTAAAATAATGTAAGGGAGGCAATATTCCTTACTTGTAAGAGAGGTAGTGTATTCATAATTGTAGGGTTATTAATAATTCCAACAGCTTTGTTCTGAATTTTGTCTAGTTGTTTTAATGCAACCTCTCCACATCTATTCCACATGGGTGAGCAGTACTGAAGCTGAGAGTGCACATGACTCTTATGAATTATAGCTAACTGCTCGTCAGTGAAGAAATTACCGACTCTGTACAATAATCCATGTTTCTTTGAGGCGGTTTTAGCAAGTGATTTTACATGAAAGGTCCAGCTGAGGGCATTTTGAGTGAGACACCGAGAACTTCAATACTTTTGGAAATGTGAATAATAATAGCATTGAAGTAATACTGTCTACGAATCTGGCAATATCTGTCTATTAGTAAACTGTATATATTTGGTTTTACTAGCATTGAGACAAGGTTGTTTTGTCCCCATTCACTGATCATAGATTAGTCTTGAATCATGGAGATGGCTGTACTAAGTTGAGAGTTAGAGATATTAGACTTTGTAAATGGATGGTTGAGTGTGAATGAACTGTGAAATGTTGAGCCATCTGCATATGAATGGATGGGATTGCGGGTGACAGATAAGAGATCATTAATATGAACCAGGAACAGAGTTGGCAACAGAACTGATCCCTGTGGCATGCAGCAAATTTGAGATACTCCATTTATCACCATTCATTACCAAGGCTATCCCTTCTCCATTACTAATATATTTACTTTTCTCACCACCCCATCTATATATATATATATATATATATATATACTGAACAACCATGGAACCATGGGGACATCGCACAACCTTGTCACACGCCCACACCGATCGTGAACCATTAACTTAGATGTTCATTAACCGTTACGCATGCTTCACTACCATCATAAAAAATTTTAACGGACCTAGCAGCTTAACATCTACACCGTACAGTACATGCGCAGAACCATCCACAATCCTTCTCTGTCTACTTTGTCGTATGCTTTTTCCAGATCCATGAATGCCATAAACACCTTGTAGTCCTTCTCACAATCCATCTCCACTATCTGTCTCACTGCAAATATTTGCTCCACACATCCTCTGCCACGCCTAAAGCCAATGAAATGAAATGAATCTGAACAGCCTGTGGAATGCATATAGGGATTGCTTAGTTAGAAATGCTAAAGTGGTGTGTGGTGTGGTAAGAGTAACAAAGAAGAAGAAAGGTACGGCTTGGTGGGATGAAGAGGTTAAGAGAGCAGGGGAGGAAAAGAGGAAGAAGTGGCTAGAGTGGTTACAGGATAAGGGTTCAGTTTAAATAAGAATTGAATATATTGACAGCAAGAAGCATGTAAAGTGACTGGTGAAGAGGAAAAAGAAAGAGGAATATTATGATCTAGGAAGAAAAATTAATACAAACGACTCTGAAAATAGGAAGTTATTCTGGAAAGAGGTGTGGAAATGTAGAAATGAAAGTGGAAAGAAATGTGAAGAAGTGAAGGATGTAGGTGGTATGTTATTAACCCACGGGGATGAAGTAAGGACCAGATGGAAAGAATATTTTGAGAGCCTAATGAATGAGAATAGAGAGAGCAGAGCCACTGTAAACATGGTTGGTTTGGGGGATGTGCAGAGAAGGAGTGTAGTGCCAGGAAACATGACCCTCGCACAGGTGAAGGGCTCTGTGAAGCGGCTGAAAAATTGGAAAGCAGCTGGGGTTGATGAGGTGTATGCAGAGATGATTAAATGTTGTTGAGAGAGCGAATGACGTGCTTGTTAGAAATATGTAAGAAGGCATGGATGAGTGAAACTGTGCCAGCAGAGTGGAAAAATGCTGTGATTGTACCCCTGTACAAAAATAAAGATGAGCGAGGTGAGAGCAAAAATTATCATGGCATAATTTTATTGCGTATTGCAGGGAAGGTATATTGAAGAATTATTACAGAACAAGTAAGACAGATATATATATATATATATATATATATATATATATATATATATATATATACACCAGGGGCAGGATCCCACTGCCACCTGGCACGTCCCCAGGTGACGGATAGAAGAAGGCCTTGTAGGTATACAAGGTACCGTCTTAGACAGCGCTGACCATGGGATCCTCTATAGATATCTTGGAGTCCTCGGAATATGATGAATCAGGTGGCACAAAAATTACATCTCAACTGAAACTATGTGACAAGGAGGTGAGATAATCTGCCACAATCCTCTCAACGAAACTTGAGATTTGATGGGCGTTTGTGTTGGATCATTGTCTACTAAAGGTCCAACTGCACTGCCTCCTATGCGTACAGACAGTGTGCCATGGAAAGCAAGTAGGCACTGTTTTGGCAAGTTAGAGACTGGGATGTTAAACAAACTTAAATCCAGGAAGATCTATGCATACAATTTAAGAAGCCTTGCAGAAGATTACAATCTTCATAACTTAACCCGCGGCGTCCCGTCGACGTACTTCCACGTCCTCACGTTATGTCACTGCCAATCCCGTTGACGTACTTCAACGTCCTGCAATTGCAAGGTTCATAATTTCCACAATTTTCAAAATTCGTGCGAGATTTTCGATTCGCCCACGTACCCAAGCCTCCCCTACCTGTCCCCAGGCGGGCAGCGTCCCAGACCCCGCGTGACCTGTGCTCGCCCTTGTCTCGGTCACTCACCTGTTAGCAGTGACCTAGGTCAGACATGGCGCATAAAGGTCTCTCAGACGACGAAATACAATCCGCCCTGGATGCCTTCACTGGAGATAGTGATTCTCCACTTGATGATGATGTGGTGGATCGAGATTATGTGCAGCCTGAGGAGGAAATAACAAGCAGTGATGAGGAGGTCCCTTCGCCCCGGAAAAAGCGGTATGTCACGTATCGTAAGGCAAGGGAAGGCCAGCCTGCACCCAAAACACCTGCATGGACCTCTCTCCATCCCCTAGAGAGAGAGATTCTGATGAGGACGAGGATGAGGACGATGACGATGACGGCGGCTTAGGACGTGATGTTGCCTCGTGGTTGGGGAAGGAAAAAATCTCACCCCGAGGATCAGAAGGTGGGGCGAGAAGGCAAATAAAGTATGGCCTAGTGTTTTGTCTGGGGAAGGCGAAAGTGGTGTGGTGGGAGTGCGGGGTGAAAGGGAAGTGGTGTGAGGGAGGCAGCACGAGCACGTGGTGCACGTAGGCCTAGGGGAGAGGAGGTGGAGCCACTCCCCAGCACGTCTTTCGCCATACAATATTCCCAAACTTCCTCCACACAGCCCCAGGATGTGGGGAAAGGAAGGAAAGGGAAGGGAAAGGGTAAAGGAAAAGGGAGAGGGAAGAGAAGTGCGAGTGATGAAAGGCGCCGCTCTCCACCTCCCCCACCACCACCAATGTTGCGTTGTGCCTTCAGCCATGTTTCAGAGAGTACCATAACTTCCTACACTACTGAAACTGTGTGGGATGGCGATATGACGCTCAGTATAATGGTAAGGCCAGTCAGTATGTGCCAAGTCTTATATAAACTTGAAACGGGTGTAATGTTTGCAGGAAAGTAATGTATAAGTTGAGAAATAGTGTAAGTTGAACGAAGTGATATGAAAACTACACCCACTGTATAAATCTGCGAAAATATGACGCTCAGTATAACACTCTGGTCAGTAAATATGTGATAGCAAGAATATAAAGTGGAAACGGGTGTAATGTTAGCATGAATAAAACGTATAAGTTGAACAATAGTGTAAGTTGTAATAATTGATGTCACGAGTACACCCACATTCTGGTCAGTAAGTATGTGATAGGAATTATATAAAGTGGAATTTGTTGTAATGTTAGTAGTAAGGTATTTTATAAGTTGAATACTAGTGTAAGATGAAACAAATGATATCGCGATAACACTCCCTGTGTAAGTATGCGCTAATATGACGCTCAGTTGCATCGTAAGTTCTGAAATTATGTGATATCAATTATATCAAGTGTAAACATGTGCAATGTTAGTGGAGAATTATTGTATAAGTACAAAAATAGGTTGTAAGTTGAAATAGTAGTCATAGCGACTTCACCGTGTGTGTTATTATGCGCTATTATTACGCTATATATTTACGTAAGGCCTGACATTATCTCAAAACAGTTCTATAAAGTTGAAAAGTGTATAATGTTATTAGAAAAGTATTATGTAAGTAGAAAAAACACAATACGAGTTGAAACAACAGTCACAGCGAGTTCACTCACTACGTAAATAAGCGCTAACATTACGCTAAATGTTATCAAAAGGCCTGTGAATACGTAAAAACAGTTCAATAAAATGTAAAATGGTATAATGTTATTGTAGAAGTATTATGTAAGTAAAAAAAATGATATGTATCATGATTTTCGAATGTTAGCGATTCATCGTGACCAAGTTGCCCGATTTTGCTCGTTTCGCACGATGGTACAATGCTTATTTCTGCTCTATTTTTGTATAAAATCCAATATACTTTTTTATCACATGTTTTTATGTTTGTAATAAATACATATCTACTTACTTTCATTGGTTTCCCAGACTTATAATACCATAGAAAACGTTAGAGGCTCAGACCGCCTACGGAGAACACGGGGCCAGGTGGGACCAAGGCATACCTGTTTAAGGTAATTATGGACCCCGGGGAACAATTTCTTTGTCACTGACCATTGTTTCTGACCAAAAGCGAAAGTTTTAGCAAAAAAAAAAAAAAAGGTCGAAAAATGGTCGGGATTGGGGGGTACCAGTGGTGAAAAAGTGGTCGGGACGGGGCGGGTTAATGACTGAACTGGAAAACATTAGTTGGAATATTATAGGTAAGAGTGAGACCCACAAAAAAGAAGAAAAAGCAATTCAACTTGATGACAGCAACCTCCTATTTACTACAAAGGAAGGCAAAATGAAAGAGTTAGTGATGTAGGATTTCTAATTAGCAGAAATCTTGCAGACAACATTGTTTAATTCAGCACTGTATTTGACAGTGCAGGTTTGGTTGTAATTAGACTATGCAAAAACTATACCCTGAAAGTAATACAAGTATATGCACCAACTTCTCAAAACTCAGATGAATATATAGAAACATTCTATGATGACATCTCCCAGATTATGGAAAAGACCACATATACTATACTCATGGGAGACTTTAATGCAAAAGTTGGGAAATTAAAAGCAGGAGAAGCATGTATGGGAAAATTTGGAGTATGAGAAAGGATTGAAAGAGGAGAAATGGTGGTAAACTTTGCTGAAATGTATAACATGAGAATTATGAACATATTCTTTCACAAAAGAACAGGGAGAAAGTGGAGCTGGAGAAGCCCAAATGGATAAACAAAGAATGAAATCGACTTCATTATAGGAGATTAAAAAAAACACACACACGATCACAAATGTCACGGTTATCAACAAAGTAAATAAAGGAAGTGGCCATTGAATGGTGGGTTGCACAGCCAAATTCAATTTCAGAAGTGAAAGAAAGAAGATGATTAAAGATAAAAAGATATGCCCCCAAAAAGTAAACAAAAACGAAGCAGCCTTTCAGCTGGAAATAAGGAACAAATTTCAGGCTCTGAGTAATGCCGAATGTGGCATTAATGAGCAGAATGACAAACTAACAAAAGTGCTTAGAGAATCAGAGGAGGTAGTAGGAAAACCTAATACAACCAAAATCAAGAAGTGTTCAGAAAAGACACTCAAGCTTAGGAAAAAAAGAAAGGAAAGGAAAGGAAAAACAAAGAAATATTAAATAGAGCGGAATTAAATAAGATTATCAAGAGACGAATAGAAGAAAAAAGAAAGAGAAGCATGGATCAGATCAAAGACGCCATGAAAAAATGAAAAAGTCTGAAGCAGGTCCGAAGTAAAATGGCACTAGGAAAGTAACAAATTGCATCATTGAAAGACAATAACGATGAAGTCTAAGTGCAGAAATAAGATGCCGAAGAGAGCTGAAGAATATTACACAGAACTGTATGCATCAAAGACAGTAGAACCAATAGCTAATTTATCAGTTGACACAAGTGAAATACCTGAGGTAACACCAGACGAAGTAAAAATTTTTTTTTCTTAAAAATATGAAAAGAGGGAAGGCTCTGGGAGAAGATGGAATAGTAACAGATTTACTGTTGAATGCAGGAGTAGAAGTACAAGACAGGCTTGCTCATTTATTTACTCAATGTATAAAAACGAAGAAAATCCTAAAAACACTGTGTAATGCAATAGTTATTTACTTTACAAAAAAGGTGAGTCAAAAGATCTTAAAAACTATCGACCCATTAGCTTATTATCAGTCATTTACAAACTCTTCACTAAAGTTCTTAAGAACAAAATAACAAATACGAAGGAAAACCAACCTCGTGAACAGGCAGGATTCCGAAGTAATATTCGACTACTGATCATCTACACACAATAAAGTAGCTATTTGAGAAACCTAGACTGGGAAAACAAAGAAGTGAACATAGATGGAGAAAAGCTAACCCATTTAAGATTTGCAGATGACATTGTCCTAATCTCAGAAACAGCAGAGACATTACAAGAAGTGTTAAATGACCTGAACAGAGAAAGTCTCATAGTAGGGCTAAAGATGAACCGGAGTAAAACGAATGTTTAATCCACAAACACCAAAGAGCATCATCAGAATACGCGAAGAAATTCTTGAAGAACTCGAAGAGTACAGTTACTTGGGGCAAATACTAAAATTAACGAGAGATCATGAGAGTGAAATAAAAGACGCATTGAAATTGGATGGAAAGCTTTCGGCAAACATAGAGACATTATGAAAAGTAGCTTGCCAGTTTGTATGAAACGAAAAGTATATAAGGAATGTATAATTCCAGCTATGACGTCTGGTTGTGAGACCTGGAAACTGACAAAATCAGTGGGAAATAAATTATTCCGTTCTGAGAGAGCAATGGAAACGCCAGTGTTGGGAATATCTTTAAGATACAGGAAAAGATCAACTTGGGTGAGAGAGCAGACTAAAGTCAAAGATATAATAGAAGTTATAAAAGAACAGAAATGGAAATGGGCAGGCCATGTAGCAAGAATAAGGGATAACCGATATAGCAAGAGGCTGACTAACTGGACACCAAGAGATTGTAAGCATAGCAGAAAAAGGCGAGGAAGGGGGTGGAAAGATGAGACAATGAAATTTGCTAGGAAAACGTGGCAAAGATTGGCTCAGTCAAGGAATTCATGGAGAAAGTTGGGGAAGCCTTTGTTCTGTAGTGGACTTGTAATGGCTGATATATATATATATATATATATATATATATATATATATATATATATATATATATATATATATATATATATATATATACACAGAATATATATATATATATATATATAGATAGATAGATAGATAGATAGATAGATAGACAGATAGACAGACAGATTGATATAGCCTGATGAATGGGAATAGAGAGAGCAGAGCCACTGTAAAAATGAGTGGTTTTGGGGGTCGCAGAGAAGGAACGTAGTGCCAGGAAACATGACCCTCGCACAGGTGAAGGGCACTGTGAAGCGACTGAAAAATGGGAAAGGAGCTGGAGTTGATGAGGTGTATGCAGAGATGATTAAGTGTTGTGAAGAGAGCGGAATGAAGTAATTGCTGGAAATGTGTAAGAAGGCATGGGCAAGTGAAACTGTGCCAGCAGAGTGGAAAAAGGCTGTGATTGTACCCCTGTACAAAAGTAAAGACAAGCGAAGTGAGTACAAGAAGTATCATGGCATAAGTTGATTGTGTGTTGCAGGGAAGGCATATTGGAGAATTATTATTATTTTATATACTGCATAGATAGATAGATAGATAGATAGATAGATATGTGTGTGTGTGTGTGTGTGTGTGTGTGTGTGTGTGTGTGTGTGTGTGTGTGTGTGTGTGTGTGTGTGTGTGTGTGTGCGTGTATCTACAGGGAAAAATTGAAACCTGAAGTGTCCACAAAACTTTCATGTACTCATATCTTCATATCATATTTCCGTTTCTGTGTTTATATGACAGCATATGTATGAATCTCGTGTAACCACGTCCTACATTTGCACGTGAAGATATCGACGTCTGCTCTTAAAAGTGTGGATTGTGTTGGGGCGAGAAACTTCTTCTTTTTTTTTTTTTACGCGCCTGACTCTGGGCAAAGGCTTCAGTGCCTATTCCCAAATCCCAGTAGTCCTCCTTGGGGCCCAGTAGTCCTACATCTCCACATGTCACCAATTCGGTGCTAACACCCACCGTCCATACTGAATACATGTCTCATACAAAGCTGGTGTACTGATATTAGCGGGGGTATTTTTATGACATGTCGGCGGGCCGTTCGGTAGACCAGAAAAGTCTGATTTTATTTTTAATGAATTTCAAATCCTTAAACTGCTCCATGTCCCAGCCGGGATTCGAACCTGGGTTCATTAGAACTGCAGGCAGCCTCTCTACCAAATCTGCCACCGCCCCCTCTAATGTAATTCAACGGCTTTCTTTTATGTAGGTAGGTAGGTTGTAGCTTCCGTAATTTCCAAGGTTACCTAGTATTAGTACTCAGTTGATGAGCTTTGGCTTTTTAAGATAATAGTACAGTATGCTGACAGATTTGGAGAAAAGAGACGTACCGGTAAGTGACACTCATAACTTATTGCAGATGGTTTGAAAAGATGCGAATCGATCCGCAGTAACTAATGATTTACGATATAACTGAGTTTTAGTGCCTAAAGTAGGATTTATTTTTTTCTTTTGCGGTTTTGTTGCAAAATTTGAGAAATGTCACCGGCAGCTCATATTACTTTCCCATTAGCTCTCCAGTGATATGCATGGATCTACTGCAGGTTCAATAGTTTTCAAAATTCCTCGGTTTTGGTGTTAGTTTGGTGCATTTTAGCTTTATTTAGCAAAAAGGTGGCGAATTTAGTGGGTAAAATGAGCCAGGAAAGAATCAACTATTTTAAAAGCAAGCTTTCCGGTGATATGCATAGGTTACTGTATCTTGAGTAATTGCAGAGATAGTGCTGCAGTCCACCATCCAATAAAATGTCTGTAATATTATTATTCTCTCTCACTTTTTTCCTCAAGCAACTTAACAGTAGACAGTGATGTAAAAGAAGAGTGGCTATAAAGGAAATCCTGCAGAGGTGAGTGAGGATACACCCTTCAGCTTCCAGTCTTATACAGAAACCTGGAACATCAAAGTACTCAGCAAATGCTGCAGATGCCTTTTAGGCCAGGCATGGCGAAAGATGCAAAATCTGGGCTTGGCCGCGGAATATAGAGAAAGCAACAGTGAAAGAGTACAGTGCCTGAATCTGTTCTTTCACTGAGCCTGCAGATGTCGAAGATAAACTTGCTGATGTTGGTTACTGTATTATTGATAATGTGCTGTTTTCCACGAAACGACCTTATGATTTTATCCTGCGTCATAATCCTTATTCTATCTTCCCGTGGTTAACAGGGGGCAACAGATGTTACTGTTAGGGACGCGGAAGAGATACTTGAAAAAACAAGCTTTTAATAGAAAATCCAGCCGATCTTTTGATATAAATATACCAGTGTTCTCGTAAGAAGAAGAATCATGCTTATTGTATGTGGATCCACGCTTTCGTAAAACGCCTCTCTATATCATCATGTATTGTGTTATACTCATTGACCCCACCATCATCATCATCCCGGCATTTTGCACGTAAGGATGAGGTACTTCGTAAGGTAGTTTTCAGAGAGCACTAAAAGAGAATATCACGGTAAGGGGAGAACTAATCAGCAACATGCCCAGAGAAATGGTTCATATACTCGTTCACTTACCAGTGAAATTTCCAAAATCCAGACTACGTCACAGGCATCACCTTCTTCACACTTTTTTTTTCCCTTGAAAAATGTGCGTCATATTGCCTGGCCTGTCATCATTGACAACCTGAAATAGTCCACTGCAGAACAGACTCTTCCTACCACTTGCCTTTAATCTTAGGTTGTTTGTTCTCCAGAACTTGGCCCAGGTTTTGTGTCCTTTTGCTTTTTTTTTTTCCTGTAGTTCATTAACAAATTATGACAATACCACGGCCATGCATCGTTTCCATAACACTTTTACGTGACTAGTACCTCATTCATGTGTTAATCTCTTGTTTTGGCTCAGGATTCAGGATATACGGCAATATTAGAGAAATTAAAATGAAAAGCGAAGGCTTTAGCCGGTTCTTCTCAGTCGCAGCACGCCTTCGAGTATCATCCGGTAAAGCGGTAATAATTATATCCATGCAATAACTGTAACTCATCAAAAAGCCAGGTAGCCGTAATGGTGCTAGTATTCCAGAATTATCTATGCCATATTCATATCAAGTGGGAACGATACTGCAGTGATATCAGTCACGGCGTACAGTGCAATGACTGTTTTCCGCTTGGCCAAGGACGCTGCTCATCTGGACGCAGCTGTCAGATATGTGCCGAAATTCCTGACAACAAACTATATCCATTTGTGCTGTATATTGGAATTGCGTTTTATATTAGGAGTTCCCGGGACTTTAATGAAATGTCCTTATGTCTTATATACAGTATATATATATATATATATATATATATATATATATATATATATATATATATATATATATATATATATATATATGTGTGTGTGTGTGTGTGTATGTATGTGTTTACTGTTTGTGTGTGTGTGTGTGTGTGTGTGTGTTTGTGTATGTATGTATGTATGTGTTTACTGTTTGTGTGTGTGTGTGTGTGTGTGTGTGTGTGTGTGTGTGTGTGTGTGTGTGTGCCCGCGCGCGGGAGTGTGCGGGTGTATTGTTTCATTACCTCCTATCAATCTGACAATTTTTCTATTAGTTTTACCTCTCTCTCTCTCTCTCTCTCTCTCTCTCTCTTTCTCTCTCAAAGACACACACACACACACACACACACACACACACACACTGGTCTAGCAGAATACGGTCATTGTTCACACAAGGAAAGAGAAAACATCTTTGATAAACGCACCCATCCAGTCGTCCAGCAACTCAGCACATCCCAAAAGGTGGATACACAGCTAAGTTACAGCTCAGACACACCCTAAATGCACACCACATGCACTACACTCAAACACCATATGCATACCACATACATCTCAGACACACTCCAAAGATGACCCGGACCAACACCAGACACACCACTGATACCCACCACCCCTAAACAGACCCATACATTTGGTGTTGATATAACTCTGTGGATAAACGTTGCCAGATCTCGTATTTCATAATGGCTTCTGAGTGAGTGAATGAGTAAAAGCTTGAGTTAGCGGCACAGTTAGTGACACACGCTAAATTTAATGTCGTCTGGTGCTGCATCAAAACTGGAAAAACATGGCAGCATGTCAGACTACAACTAAGCATTCACTGCCTCTCCTCTGTACAGCTATGGCTACAACTACCAACATCACCTGTCATTATCGTAATGATCATCATCACCTTTTTCATAGCCACCACTATCATCACCATCATCGATGACGTCAGTAATAGCAGCATAACCCACCATCATCATAATCATCATCATCATCATCATCATCCCGTTCCCTCGCACTAGAAACAGAATAGGCAGGATAACAAAAACAGGGATATGGAACACGCTCAAAAGAAAGGGCATTTTCATGTGAAGGATACATGTAAAACTTCATCACGTTCAATAGGACTGCGGGACCTTAGGAAAGGGACTGTGAACTCTATGCCAGGGTCCCAAAAATATGTATGTATATGTATGTATGTATCTGTCTATCTATCTACCCCTCTATCTTTATCTATCTATATTTCAGGTATTCATTTATATAAGCACTCCCCCATACCCTCCCCGCTTCGTCAACGAAATCATCTCCACGACCATCATACTCATCCCGACAACTTTCATTCTGTTCTTCCCTCTACCCCTCCTTCTCCCATCCCTCCCACTCAACCACCCCTCTTCCACTCTCCTTCCCCTCTCCTTCATCTGCCTCCATCTCTTCCTTCCCCTTTCATTTTTCTCTCCTTCTCTGATTTCCTTTCCTCCATGTCCCTTCTCGCCATCTGGTCAATTCACTAGTACACTGGCCTCTGATTCCAATGCTGAACCTTCCCCTCTCTCTCTCTCTCTCTCTCTCTCTCTCTCTCTCTCTCTCTCTTTTCTTGCGAATTATGGCTGTGTTGCAAATGAAAAAGAGGCAATTAAACCAGTGGTAGGCTCCATTAACTAAACAATATTATTGTTTTACGTGATGCAAGCGAACCATTAATATATATATATTTTTTTTAATACAGCAATAGCTGTGTCCCACGACACACACACACACACACACACACACACACACACACACACACACACACACACACACACACACAAATGGAATTCAATGTGGACAAGTGTCATGTAATCAAGTTTGGTAAAAGTGGAAAAAGACCTGATTGGGATTATAAGTTAGGAAATAAAACCCTATACACATCAGAAAGAGAGAAAGACCTAGGAGTGATTATCAATAACAGACTATCTCCGGCTGACCACATCAGCGAGATGGTACGGAACATGTATACACTGCTTGCAAATATGAGAATAGCATTCACATACATAAATGAAGACATGCTAAGAAGGATAATAACATCATTCATTAGACCAACCCTGGAATATGCATCAGTAGTCTGGAGTCCTCATCTCAAAAAGCACATAGACAATATTGAAAAAGTTCAAAGGGCCGCTACAAGATGGATACCAAGCTTAAGGGACCTAAGCTACGAAGAAAGACTAAATAAACTGAATTTACCAACACTACAGGAGAGAAGGAAAAGAGGTGACATGATAATGCTATATAAGTGCATATCAGGGAAGGAGAAAATAGACATAAATGATTACTTAACATATGGAGAAGCATCAGCAAGAGGACACTGCAAAAAACTGCATAAGAAGAGAGGTGATAAAGACGTAAGGAAATTCAGTTTCCCAAACAGAGCAATTGATCAATGGAATGCACTACCGAATGAAATAGTGTGCCAAAACAATTCACAAATTTAAGGATATGTGCGATAAATATGGTTTAAGACACGGGACAGTACGAGCTTGACTCATTCCTGTAAAGATACAATTAGGTAAGAACAATTAGGTAAGAACACACACACACACACACACACACACACACACACACACACACACACACACACACACACACACACACACACACACACACACACACACACCAGTCTTACATAAATCAGAAATACACTTTTCTGGCTCATAATTTCAACAACTTCCAATATTTCTTACAGAAATTACTTTACTTTTTAGCTTTGCATTTGTTCAGAAAAAATCGATTAAGGGAGCTGATGGGCGAATACAGAGGAAAAGACCGAGAGATAGGTGGAAGAATAATTAGAACATCATCATCATTATCATCATCATCATCATCATCATCATCATTACACCACTTCTAACCTAGGTATGAAGTGAGGTAGGGTCCAGAGAGCAAGAAAAAGCATGACAGAAAGAACTATCAATAGTCGACCCAGTTAAATGGATGCAATTCTCATTCCCTCAATATTCAAGCCCCATAAATCCTGGCTCCGTCCCACAGGCATAAACAGTCGACAGAATAAGTATCAGAAGAACTGAGTAGCTGTATTTTGTATTGTACATTGTTGGGTTTGTCATCATTGTAAGGTTGGTGTATCAGTTCTTGGTTTGATTATACCTGGCGGAACTGAAACACTCTCACAACTCGGCCGGTAAGTCACGGTTGCATGAAATTCAATAAGCATTAGGTATAAGGTAGGAATCTGTTCCTTTGGCTACTACACAAATCTGACAGTACTTGGTCCTAACCTGAGCTGAAAGGGGTTTGGGGTTTTTGTTGGGTTAGAAAACGACACACAACAATGGCACGGTATGAGTAGTACGAGTATATACAATACTATCTATCTACCTATTGCCAGACGCCTCAATCCCGTTTGGGGTGGCCACAAACAAATCGCCTCCAAGTCGCCCTGTCCCCCGCCATTTCACTGCCCTGCTCCCAACTCACACACCCCTCTCTCATATACCTCTCCACCCCATCCCTCCATCTCATCCTCGGCCTCCCCCTCCCTCTTCTTCCCTCCACCTCACTCACATACACTCTCTTCGTCAGTCTTTCACCCTCCATCCTCTCCACATGGCCAAACCACCTCAGTGTGTTCCTCATAACGCTTCCTATCACATCCACATCTACACCACAATGCTCCTTTATATCCTCATTCGTCAGCCTGTCTCTCCATGTGACTCCACAGGCTCCTCTTAAATAACTCATTTCCACTGCTCTCACTCTTGACTTGTGTCCTTCCAACAACGTCCAAGCTTCACTTCTGTCATGTAGTAACTTTTTCACTTTCATGCTCACTTCCCTGTTTCTTATCACTGCTTTCAAGGAACCATCAACCTTTCTTTCCTGCTGTACCCTTTCAAGCACTTCACCCTCCAAACCTCAATCCTTACTCATCACACTACCCAAGTACTTAAACGTACTCACATTTTTCAATTCCTCATCATCCAACCTCGCTGTACATTCACTGACTTCACCTCTCTCAAAGACCATCACTTTACTCTTCACTACATTCACCTTTAGATTCCGTTTCTTACACACTCTCCCAAACTCATCCACCAAGCCTTGCAGCTCCCCTTCGTCTTCACTCAATAACACAGTATCATCTGCAAACAACAGTATACAATACACTGTATATATTCCTTTACCACACTTGAACTACTCAAAATGACCAGATCACCTAAGCACACATTCATCTACCCTTTGACCAAATTTTAGTCATCCACATCTTCCATAACTTTATAAATACGAACATAAATTAATAAAAATAAAACAAACTGCTATAGACGAATTTTTAGCCCGTCACATCCCGACTGATTTCGCACCTCCGATACCCCCCAATCCCGAGCTATTTTGGAAAAAAAAAAAAAAAATTGGCTAAAACCTCCGGTTTTGTTGAGAAACAAAGGAAAATCACCAAGAAAGGGCTTACCGGGGTTCATAAGTGGTTGAAACAGGTGAGGTGAGGTCCCCCGCACCAGGTATCGTATTCTGTCACTGACGTGTGAGGCGCTCACGTTTTCTACGGTAGGTAATTTTAGGAGAAACAACAAAGAACACACCTACATTTATTGATTTGAACTAATAAACAATAACAACAACAATATAATTGTTTTCAGTGATATATATATATATATATATATATATATATATATATATATATATATATATATATATATATATATATATATATATATATATATATATATATATCTAAGTTTCTTGTTTCAGTAAACATATTTTTTCTACTTGCATAGTACTGTGTCAGTGCCATTTTACCATTTTTTACAGTAGGTAAATGTTTTCAGTTGTTTTCATTCATTATGATGACATTTAGCATAAGTATTGCGCACATCTGCTTACTCAGCGCAGTCGCTATGACTCTTCTATCAACATACCTTATCATTTTTCCACTTTCATATATTGTTTTTTTTTTTACATTGAACCTTTTAGGAACCAATGTAAGTGTTTTCACTTATATATATTCCTTTCGAGGGTATTTAGCGAAATGTTAGCGCATATTCACGTAGCAATCACACTCGCTACCACTCGATTTCAACTTCTACTTTATTTCTTCACTCCCAATATACTTCCCCACTTACATTACACCCGTTTTCACCTTATACTACTATTTACAAAATAAAGTGCCTTATTTATTCCACTGAGCATCAAAATATTGCATCAAAATACCCTCGCTAGGAATGTTTCGACTTACGTAATATTTATACACTTACATAATAACTTTCCACTTACATTATACCCGTTTCCACTTGACACAACTATTTACATATTTACGGGCCTTATTTATTCCACTGAGCGTCAGAATCTGGCATCTATATACACTTGCTTGGAATGTTTTCACTTGGAAAATATTTATTCACTTACATAATAATTTTCCGCTTATATTACACCCGTTTCCACTTCCATACTACTATTTACATATCTACCGGCCTTATAATTACACTGTGCGTCTGTATGTCGCATTTATTCCTGAGTATGAGCGTCATATCGCATGCACACCTGATCAGAACTGCATCAAGGTGTGATACTCACTGAAACAAGGGTGAATGCAGAGACCCACGTCACACTCTAAGCACTCATAGCGGGTGTCTTTTCTCTGAGTGGTGGGTCTCACCCGGGAATTACTACACACATGACACCTGCGTTGGGGCCTAGGTCTATTTGGCTGGGGAGGTATAGGAGTGGGGAAATGGCGGGCGGATATTCTCCGGGGAGTTTGGACGGCAGGGGCAGTGCGTGTGCGTTGCTGGGGCCTCTCGACCGCATACCTCGCAAAAATCTCACATGTAACCTCCCTCACAAACCCTTCAAAGGATTCCTGCATTCCTGTAGTCATGGCATGCAGGTGGTGGCAATTTAGGGCAGTTATATCTAGCAGATGAAAGAATAGCTTTTTGTACCACTTCATCGTGGCCCTGGCACACTCGACAGTGGATATCATGGAGTCTGACTGGTCCACCAGGCACATGTTGATGTTGTAATCAAAGACACACTCAGGTTTCCAGATGTGGCGCCTCCTCTCGCTGTGGTAATCTACGGACTCTGTACAATGCATCAAGGGGCGGTGAACCGTGGACAATAGGCTGGCTTCTCTGTTGTGGTTCCACAGTGTTGCTAGGATATTGTTAGCCTGGAAGAATACCACCTCATTTTTCTCTATTTTCTGCCCCACCTTTACCATGTGACACCGGTTCACCTTGACGGTACCACAGATTCCCGTGTCATGCCTGTGTAGATAACGAGCGAGAAGAGGGCTAGTGTACCAGTTTTCCAAGTAAAGGACGTGACCACGATGAAGTAGTCTTGAATCATTGTCTTTACCACTTCTCCAGACAGTCCAATACTCCGATCCTATATTATGTCTGTCTGTGCTCTGGTGTACAAGACTATGTCTTGCACATAACAAGTCCTACAGTACAGTCACACATAACAAAGATCTTGAACTCAAAACGGTGCCTTTTGCTGGGTATGTACTGCCGAAAGGAAATATTGCCTCGCCACAAGACGAGACTCTCGTTTATGACAAGGTCTCTATAGGGATAAGATGAGGAATGGAAGGTTTGCCTTAGGTGATCAAAAACCAACCTAATTCGCCTCATCTTATCTGTGTCATTTGCATTTGCAAGATCATCAGGATCGTAAAAGTGGAGGCGACTTAGAATTTGCTGAAACTGATTACGGCTCATAATTTTGCCAAATATTTGTGTCTGCATGATAGGATCCCTTGTCCAGAGTGCCGGAATTTTGTTTTTTCGTACAATACCCATCAAAAGTACCAGGGCAAAAAACAAAAACATTTCTGCAAGGGACACAGGGTAATCATAAATGATGGAATGCCTGCTCCTTGTGCCAAGTCTTTCACTCTCACGCCGCTGGCTGCTAGCAAAATGGTTGATTTGTTCCACTATTTGCTCCACAAAACCCTCACTGAAAAACAGGTGGAAAAAATCCAGCCTAGTGGAACTACAGTGAATTCCTGGAGCCGTGCAGCCAGCGTGCCCCTGCTCAGTGAAGGGGTGAATGATCATGGAAAAATCACTGCCATCCTCCCAGTTCCAATTCACATAACCCTTGCTCCCATCGTCCCCATCGTCGCCTTCATTGGGGTGGGAAGGAGATGCTGGTGGGGGAGGTTGGGGAGGAGCAGTGTGGAGGGCTTCCCTATTCATACTCCTCCTCCCTTGGCCTTTACCCATCCCCTTTCCCTTACCCTTATGGCCTTGGAGAAAATCAGGGGGCCGTCGGGAGGAAGTCTGGGAATATTGGGGAGCATAAGACATGCTGGGGAGTGGTTCCTCCTCACCTTCCCCCTCCATCACCACACCACATGATTCATCACGCACCCTCACTGTCCCACGTGATACGCCCAGCCGCCTCACACCACCATGGGAGAGCGATGAATCACTCCAGCCACTCTCACTTTCAATTGCTGTCCCCGAACTTTTGATTTCACTCCCCACCCCCTCCACACCACTTCCGCCTTCCCCAAACAAAAGACTAGGCCCATACCTGCTAGGACAACGTGCTGTGCTCTCGGGGCCGCGATGGGTGATTATTTCGCCACTGTACCAAGTGGTAGCACGTCCCACGGCTCCATCCTCGTCATCGAAATTGGGCTCCACATCATGTAGGGGCTGCCTGGAGGTGGTTGCACGCTGCTTTGGTGCAGGCTGGCCCTCTCTAGCAGCACGATACATTATGTAGCGCCACTTCCTGGGGGACGGGACCTCCTCATCACTGCTGCTTGTTTCCTCCTCCTCTGGTTGGACATAATCTTTGTCCACCACCTCGTCATCGAGTGGCGAATCACTGTCGCCTGTGAAGGCGTCCAGGGCGGCTTGGATTTCCTCCTCCGAGAGACCTTTGTGCGCCATGTCTGACCTGGGTCACTGCTAACAGGTGAGTGACCAAGCCAAAGGTAAGTGCGGGTTGCGCGGGGTCGCCGAGTGTCCCTGCCTGGTGGCAGGTAGGAGAAGGTCGAACGACCCTACGTACCAAAAATCAAGCGAGAGATTTGAAAATTGTGAAAATTATGAACCATGCAATTGCACAATGTACCAGTACGTTGATGGGACTGGCAAATACATAATGTTGCAATGTAGTGGTACATTGATGGGACGCCTTGTGTTAAGGAAGCCATACCAGTTTCATACTGGACAGTCTTCACACACAAGGCGGACACTTTTCTCCGATTCAGGAATCATCTAAACACAGCCAACTGTTCACAATCACGTAATATAGGACGAGAGCGCGCGCGTGCACACACACACACACACACACACACATATATATATATATATATATATATATATATATATATATATATATATATATATATATATATATATATATACAGTATATATATATAGATAGATAGATAGATAGATAGATAGATATATGAAAAATTGTAATCATTTTTCAATGCCGCACAAATCACTTAGTAAGGAATGTGGGGAGCGTGAGGTCTTGGCGGGCGAAAATGAAATGACAGGAAACATTTCACTCAGGGCGGCCAGGCGTAAAGAACGACTATTGTTAGTCCGTATGCCATTAAAAAATTTCTAGTATAGCTAGAAGTGTCATTTTTTTTACGAAATGGATCGGAGGTAAATGCTCTACAATATTCTATGATCATTGCCGAAATGTTTATATATCTGTGAGTAAATGAGCATTGAATAAATAAGTGAATGATACAATATGGTAATTCCATTATTTTTTACATTTTTGTTCCATTCACTAGGAAAACTATTCATTAATTTATAACATAAACCAGTTTCAAAACAATACAGTTATAATAAGGGTGGGGGAATGAAATTATTGAAATCAGTTTTTCATACCGCACGAATCGCTGGGTGAGGCGTGTGGGGAGCGTGAGGTCTGGGCTGGCCAAGAGACTGTCACTCAGCACTTGCAAGTGGTTGGACTCCGGTTGCGTCGAAAGAGTGCGAGAGGGATAATAATAATAATAATGATAATAATAATAATTTGTCATTCTGTCTCTCCATGTACAGTTACGTCCACTTCTAACGAGTACACCGGGTGGTGTGCTTGGTGAAATGTGGCACCACAGTGTTTGTTTACATCGTAGTAACAGCAAGTGAATGGGCAGACCAGCTACAGTTTCTAGTAACCACACAAAAACAATGTTCTATCATGTCATTCTCAGTCTACAAATGCAAGTGTTTGCAACGTATGTATAGTGGAAGGTAGAAAAACAAATAGTAATGCCATTGGCTCCCATTGTTTCTCTGACAGGAGATGACTGGGAGGTGAAGTGAAACGGAGGGGAGAGGGCAGGTGGTGGGGGCGCATGTATCGAAACTTTGACCTGTTTCGTTTAGAAAGATGAAGGATGTGATTATACAAATGTTCTGAGGTGATCTGTAACTCCGTATGTAATAACCTGTATTGGATGAATGTTGGAGTCTTAATGCTCATCATACAATGTGGTGAACAACTGTAGCTGTGCATCAATGTTAGGTGTGACGTCTGGTGTCTCGAAACGTGGTTCACCTGAGTCTAGTGAGTGTGCAGCTCAACTGCTGTAACATTATTGTTGCTGAATCAGGGAGGCCACAAATGATTCATGATAGTGCACGTAACACAACGGTCATGCTATGTTGTGCTTCATGCAGTCTGTTTTATTGTGAGGAAAAACAATCATTATTTTTGCAAACCATGGTATAAGTAGATGTCCTCTTGCATAAGGTTATAGCTACTTTGAGTGTTGGACAACTATTGGCTTAGTGGGTGAAAATGTTTTGCAGTCATCATGCTGATGGATCACGCGGAGGTAATGAGATACTGTATTTGCATAATGAATGCATATCTTGTAATATAATAATTGAAATAACGGTGTTACAGATATTCAGGCCAGAAATGATGTCGCTTTCTTCGAGGTGCTGTTTCATTAGTCTGGATAGCTGTGACACAACATCCACAAACACTGATCAACGTATATAATACTCTCTTTAAAATATTCATACATTAGTTTTCATACAAGTATTGCACATTCAGGCCCACATTAGCTTCAGACGCATGATACTATTTAATCGTGAGTCTACACTCACACACTGTTCATCCAGAGGGACGAATATTCCCATTAACATGCATGTCTGTCCGTTGTCTGCCATTATAACACAAGGTTTTAGTGTGTGGCCACGGCTACACAAAATATATCAGTGGCGTGGTGCTGCTGGGAGTGCCCATTATTGCATAATTGTAGTCTACGAGTGTTTGTGCAGGGAGTTTGGTTATACACTTCACCGACTTATTCACACTCATGCCAACCTAGCAGCCAAAGTCGCGGTTTTTGTGACTATACTGTCTGACCATTGAACACACTTTCACCTCCCAGCAGTCTGAATGAGGTCCTGTTTTCAGCCAATAGAAACATTAAATAATACAGTGAAGAACGCAGTATTAAATGTAAAGTAATGAGTGTTTTAAGCTCCGTGTCATCACGCGCTATAGGCATAATACCCCCGGGTTCTGAACCTACCCCACGTCATCCAGTGGATTTACACAAGGTCATTGATAAGGCAGCATTCTCGCCGTAGTGATGCGATATGATAAGGAACTCAGTATCAGCTCTGATTACCCATTAAACGAGAAAGGGGCCGGAATTTTGTGAAGAGAGAGAGAGAGAGGGAGAGTAGAGCGTCTCTCTCTTTCCTTTTGTTTCATATATATATATATATATATATATATATATATATATATATATATATATATATATATATATATATATATATATATATATATATTTAAGGAAAGAGAGAGAGAGAGACAGAGACAGAGGCCTCTCTCTGTCTCTCTCTCTCTCTCTCTCTCTCTCTCTCTCTTTCTCTTTTAAATAGCCTGTAAACAAGGAGTCTTGTTATGCTCACACTACACAGGTGGGTGATAAGAGGCTACCGCCATTGCAGATGGACACCCAGGGAGACAAGGGCCACCCTATCCTTCCCTGGGTCAATTATGTCGTATAGTAGCAACTTGTAATGACATCATGAATGGACCTCTCTCTCTCTCTCTCTCTCTCTCTCTCCACAAAATTCCGACCCTTTCTTGTTTAATGGGTAACGAGTCCTGATACTGACTGACATATCATATCGCATCACCACGACGAGAATGCTGCCTTATCAATGACCTTGTGTAAATCCACTGGATGACGTGGGGTAGGTTCAGAACCCGGGGGTATTATGCCTAAAGCGCGGTGGTTGGGTTTTACCATGCTGGTGCTGGTGCATCAGTGTTAGTTACATTTACTTGGACGCTCCAGCAGCACTCAACCTTTATCCTACCGTAGGTCCAGCTTATCCTTGGCTGTGATATACTGTATAAGCCTCTATGATGACACGGTGCTTAAAATACTCATTACTTTACATATAAATTGCATTGTTTACGTCATTAATTAATGTTGCTATTAGATGAAAAAAGGACTTCATTCAGACTGTTGAGAGGTGAAAGTGTGTTCAATGGTCTGTCAGTAAAGACAACATAACCGCGACTTTGGCTGCTATCTTGGCATGAGTGTGAAATGAGTCGTTGAAATGTATAACCAGACTTCCTGCACAACACACGTAGACTATACGCAATTTTACACTATCTCAGCAGCACCACGCCATTTTTTGTAGCTGTGGCTACATACTAAAACCTTGTGTTATAATGGTAGACAACGGACAGACATGCATAGAGTGGCTAGTGTTTCAGTTCGTTATATGTCCGTTTATCACACACAATCGTTGCAGACGTATCTACTGTGTTAACCTGGATCTGGACTGGCCAGTTGCATTACTGGACTCCTACACAAACAAGGCTAGACTATGCAATTTTCCTAGCAAAACGACACCACCGAAATGTCTCTGTGACGGAGAATACTGGCCCGAAACTATCCTTGCAATTTCATGACAATGAACTCACGTAGTATATCAATCGTTGGAAAAGGAGAAGCAGGATCTAAAATATCATGATGTGTAATGAGTACCGGGGACTGTGGTGGTGGTGATTGTTGATGGGAAGCAAAACGTCGTTATGGTATAGTTGTTTAGAGCCATCAAACGAGATTCATAGTAACCTCAAGTTCGACAATAGATTTTGATATTACGGATATCTGTGATGCTGTGTCCCATGACGCTGAACAGTGAAAACGATATTCCCAAGACAGTTAGATATAGATCAAAACATTTGGTAGGTGGGGGGGATTTAGGAGAGGTTGGTCAGTGGGACGGAGTATTAGAAGAGGAATGAAATATAGCAGGAATGGAGCGGGGGTGGAGGGTGGAATTGGCCACCCTGCGTGATGGCAAGGTCTGTGTGTGGAAGTGGATTGTTGTGGAGTAGGAGCGTGTGAGGAAGTGGGCAGGTAGGAGTTGGGTCATAACCAACATAATATTATGTGATTTTTGATGTTCATAAGATAAATATTGGTCCCTCTGGATGAACAATGTGTGACTGTAGACACACGATTAAATAGTATAATGCGTCTGGAGAGAGAGAGAGAGAGAGAGAGAGAGAGAGAGAGAGAGAGAAAGAGAGAGAGAGAGTCTTACTCTCTTTCGTTTTATATATATATATATATATATATATATATATATATATATATATATATATATATATAATGTATATATATATATATATAGAGAGAGAGAGAGAGAGAGAGAAAGAAAAAGACACCCTCTCTCTCTCTCTTTCTCTCTCACTCTCACACAAAATTCCGGCCCTTTCTCGTTTAATGGGTAATCAGAGCTGATACTGACTTCCTTATCATATCGCATCACTATGACGAGATTGCTGCCTTATCAATTACCTTGTGTAATTCCACTGGATGACGTGGGGTAGGTTCAGAACCCGGAGGTATTATGCCTATAGCGCGTGATGACACGGTGCTTAAAACACTCATTACTTTACATTTAATACTGCGTTCTTCACTGTATTATTTAATGTTTCTATTGGCTGAAAACAGGACCTCATTCAGACTGCTGGGAGGTGAAAGTGTGTTCAATGGTCAGACAGTATAGTCACAAAAACCGCGACTTTGGCTGCTAGCTTGGCATGAGTGTGAATAAGTCGGTGAAGTGTATAACCAAACTCCCTGCACAAACACTCGTAGACTACAATTATGCAATAATGGGCACTCCCAGCAGCACCACGCCACTGATATATTTTGTGTAGCCGTGGCCACACACTAAAACCTTGTGTTATAATGGCAGACAACGGACAGACATGCATGTTAATGGGAATATTCGTCCCTCTGGATGAACAGTGTGTGAGTGTAGACTCACGATTAAATAGTATCATGCGTCTGAAGCTAAGGTGGGCCTGAATGTGCAATACTTGTATGAAAACTAATGTATGAATATTTTAAAGAGAGTATTATATACGTCGATCAGTGTTTGTGGATGTTGTGTCACAGCTATCCAGACTAATGAAATAGCACTTCGAAGAAAGCGACATCATTTTTGGGCTGAATATCTGTAACACCGTTATTTCAATTATTATATTACAAGATATGCATTCATTATGCAAATACAGTATCTCATTACCTCCGCGTGATCCATCAGTATGATGACTGCAAAACATTTTCACCCAATAAGCCAATAGTTGTCCAACACTCAAAGTAGCTATAACCTTATGCAAGAGGACATCTACTTATACCATGGTTTGCAAAAATAATGATTGTTTTTCCTCACAATAAAACAGACTGCATGAAGTACAACATAGCATGACCGTTGTGTTACGTGCACTATCATGAATCATTTGTGGCCTCCCTGATTCAGCAACAATAATGTTACAGCAGTTGAGCTGCACACTCACTAGATTCAGGTGAACCACGTTTCGAGACACCAGACGTCACACCTAACATTGATGCACAGCTACAGTTGTTCACCACATTGTATGATGAACATTAAGACTCCAACATTCATCCAATACAGGTTATTACATACGGAGTTAGAGATCACCTCAGAACATTTGTATAATCACATCCTTCATCTTTCTAAACGAAATAGGACAAAGTTTCGATACATGCGCTCCCACCACCTGCCCCCTCCCCTCCGTTCCACCTCGCCTCACAGTCATCTTTCAGAGAATCAATGGGAGCTAATGGCATTACTATTTGCTTTTCTCTTTACCTTCCACTATACATACGTGGCAGACACTTGCTCTTGTAGACAGAGTATGACTTGATAGGACATTGTTTCTGTGGGTACTAGATACTGTAACGGAGGGGAAGCTTTGGCGGGTCTGCCCATTCACTTACTAATACTACGATGTAAACAAACACAGTGGTGCCACATTTCATCAAGCACACCACCCGGTGTACTCGTTAGAAGTGGAGGTAACTGTACCTCCATATGCTCCTCTCAAATAACTAATTTCCACAGCTTTCACTCTTAACTTGTGCCCTTCCAACAAGGCCCAAGCTTCACCTCCATATGTTAGAGTTGATATCACAATACTCTCATTCAGCAGGTGTTTTACTTCCATGCTCACTTCCCCATTTCTTATCAATGTTTCAAAGAACCATCAACCTACCTTCCTTGTTGTACCTTTCAAGAACTTCATCCTTCAAACTTCCATCCTTACTCATCACACTACCCAAGAACTTAAATGCACTCAAATTTTCCATTTCCTCATCATCCAATGTCACTGTACTTTCAGTAACTTAATTTCTTTCTATGACCATAACTTTATTCTTCTGTACATTCACCTTTAGATTCCATTTAATACACACTCTCCCAGACTCATTCACAAAGCCATGCAGTTCCCCTTCGTCTTCACTTAACCCTCTCAGGCACAGTCACGCGATTTGTGTTCCATGTGGATTGTTACAAAGAAGCACAGTCATACAAATCGTGTTCCTAAGAACAAAAAAAATGCCAAAAATTAAGTTTCTGGGCGATTTGCATCAAATTTTGATCTGTTCTAGCGAGCGCGTTGGTTTCCCGCAGTAAGTCATTGGCAACAATGAGGTCCTTCATGGGGCCCAGCACATAGTGATAACCCTCAGTTTCTTCTAAGCAGCCAGGCAGTAGGGCTGCGTCGCGTGTCCTGTCCCTTTAAACTCCTACTAATTCTCTCCCTCCCCCCCGAGCTGAAGCCCCTATGGTCTCAGTGTGATAATCTATTATTTGTGAGCATATTTGTATGTGATATTGTTGATGGAAAATAGATATATGTCACAAAAAGGAATTGTGCCCATTATCATTCATTAGGCTTAGAGGCAATACGCGTGTTCACTGTAGCAGGATTTCGCCTCTCACGCTCCCCTATGCCCTATGGCATGAGTACATATATATATATATATATATATATATATATATATATATATATATATATATATATATATATATATATATATATATAATGAAGCCAATGCCTAAACTGTATTTTGTGTGAAAGATATTGTGGCTGGCTTGGTGAAATTATGGAACTAGTTAGCGTTACGGACGCCATAAACCATAGTGTGGAATGGGGCAGGCATCATATACGCATTATAGTCGAGAAGGGATAATTAGAAGTGTTTAGGGATGGAACTATTGTGATTCTTATAGTGAAAATGCATATGGAATTGTGTGAAATATACCTCAAACATGCTGCGAGTATTTGTGAAGGAGTGTGGTGTGTGCCAATGCAATAGTGTTGCATCATACTCTCCCGATGAAGGATGCTGCATCACAGTTACGTTGAACCATAGTAAGGAAGGAAATAATTACAGAGGTTGGGGTGGAATCATTAAGGTAGACATGTTTTTGTGTATGATATAGTATGCAGTGTAAGTGAAATGTGCCACATATCCTCGTGCGGCATAAGTTACGGTGCGTAGCGTAGGTTAGCAATACCTTAGTGGCAGGTGTCCTCAGGAGATAGGGATGCCTAGGAACGACGGACGTCATTGAACAGGTACTGTACCTTGGGCTGACATTTACTGATAATTTATAATTTATGTAAAATATACATGAACTATGCCGCAAGTGGTAGTTTAGGTGGTAGCATAGGTGAGCGATACTTTAGCATCAGGTGTGCTGGGAAAGGTAACGATGCCAAGGAATGGAGGACGTCAATGAACAGGTACTGCACCTTGGTCTGACATTTAGTGATAACTTATACTTTATGTAAAATATATGTGAACCGTGCCGTGAGTGTTCGTTTAGGTGCGTAGCGTAGGTGAGCAATACTTTAGCGTCAGGTGTGCTGGGAAAGGTAACGATGGCAAGGAACGACGGACGTCACTGAACAGGTACTGTACCTTGGTCTGACAATTAGTGACAACTTGTACTTTATGTAAAATATACGTGAACTGTGCCGCAAGTGTTCATTTAGGTGCGTCACTAACACTTACACACACACACACTAACACACTTGCACACACTAACACAGACACTCGCACGCACACTCACACACACTCACAAACACACACACTCACACTCACACACACACTAACACACTTACACACATACTACCACAGACACTCACACACACACACACACACACACACACACACACACACACACACACACATCCTTAAATTTGTGAATTGTGTGCCAAAACAATTCACAAATTTAAGGATATGTACGGTACATTAATATGGTTTATGACATGGGACAGTACGAGCTTGACTCATTCCTGTAAAGATACAATTAGGTAAGAACAATTAGGTAAGAACACACACACACACACACACACACACACACACACACACACACACACACACACACACACACACACACACACTCACACACACACACTCACACACACGCACAAATACACACACTAACACACTTACCCACACACACACACACACACACACACACACACACACACACACACACATACACACACACACACACACACACACACACACACACACACACACACACACACACTCACACACACTACATAATTCCTCATCATCCAATCCCAGAAGGTCCTACAACTCCATCAACAACCCTGGAGGAAGTGAATTCTCCGAAATTTGTTGATATGTATATTGACCTATTATCATACCTCTATAATTTTCGGGCAAATAACCTTCTCCTACACATTACACACATGACAGAAAGTACAGCTTCAGTAGCAGTAACTTGGAAATGGTGGTGTTAATGTGTAGTAGGTTACACCCATGAAGAAAAAACAACACTGGAAGATTTTACAGTCTGTACATAAAAAAAAAAAAAAAAAAAAAAAAAAGCTTTGGGAGCATAGTCTTTTGGCAAAGGGGGAGAAAACACTTTTTTTTTTGCTTGCAGTAAAAGTAGGTAGCAACCGGAAGAGTAATCTAGCTTTGTCGTCCTATTACTCGAGAACTATTGAACGTATCGATTTCCTGTAAGAACCATGATAAAGAGCAGTAAATTCTACGTATGTTCATTTGAGAATATAAGCCTTTGGGAACATTTTCTGTTGGAAAAGTTGGGGGAACAGACTTTGTTTTTTTCCTTGCTAGCGGCAAAGTCAAAAGCGCTCGGAGGAGTAATCTCAATTTGTCGGCCAATTACTCGAAAACTATTGGACGTATCGATTTCCTGTAAGAACCATGATTAAGAGCAGTAAATTCTACGTATGTACAAGAGATAATAATGTAATGTCAATGATAAGAATTCGTTGTTACGTAGGCTGGAATATAGAGAAACCTGTGAGAGCATCATGAAAGTGACGCACGGACGTGAGTTCCCAGTCGTTTTTGGTGATTTACTCGAAAACTATGAGGCGTATCGAAACCATCTGTGCTCATTAGAAAGCTCGTGAAATTCTGCATAATACTATGCAATAAAAACATATGGTGTGCGAGAAAAGCTCAGAATGAGAGCTCATTGATTTTTTTCAAAAATGGCTTTACAGTTTTTGGCTATTTTCTAGAAAACTACAAATCGTATCACAACCAGATTTGTCTCTTTAGAAAGCTGATGAAATTTCTCTATCAAAACTCCTAATAACATTTTCCTGTATGATGGAAAACATTCGAATGGAGAAGTTGGAAAGTGAAAGTGACAGCGAAATGTTTATTCACAGCCGCCTAATGTTGTTTTATTCATGTTCTCTTGTTTTTTTTTTTTTTTTGTGGTGCTTATCAGCTAGAACAAACATCGACGAATAAGACGACATAGGTTTCATGGCAGTATATTGCTGTTTGGGTGGCGAAAATAAGGCGAGAATATGTGGTATTTGCCGCGCGCGGACAGCCGAGCCAGGCGGCCAGGCAGATAAAATCGTGCGCAGGAAACCTTACCAAAACTTATCGTGCACGAGAGGGTCAATACAGTATCACCTGCAAACAAGAGTACAGGAAGTTCCCAAACACTGCCCTCTCTTATTCGGGCTACCCGAACATCCACTGATCTACCCTCTATCTGTTTTATAAACCCATCCATATACAACTTGAACAGCCATGAAGACGTGACACATCCCTGTCTCGATCCAACCTTCAGATAGAAATATTCACTCATTCCATGATCTACACTTGCTGCAACCTTAGCACCCTCATACATACTCTTCACGGCACTCAACAACTGCCCATTCACTCCACATATCCTTAATTTTTCCAGATTCCTTGTCTATTCACTCTGTCCTATGCTTTCCCAAAATCCATGAAGGCCATATGCAACTTCTTTACCTTCTCTAGAAAATTTTCTAATAAATACTTGAGGATGAATATCTGATCTACACAACATCTTCCCTTCCCCAAACCTCCCTGTTCTTCATCAACTAATTCCTCTGTTATTTCTCTACATCGGGACTCCACCTTCCTCCAAGGCCAATCTGCACGCCGTCCACATCCATTCTACTACTATCTCTCCCCAGTGCTTCAGTATTTCACCACACACTACATCAATTCCTTGGGTTTTCCCTGTTTTGCCTTTCTTCATTGGTTCCACTCCTTCTATCCTACTGATCTCTTTTTTACTTCTTACCACCCTCCTTCTCCCAGCCATTCCTCAACCTCCTGTACTTGCAGTACTTTCATTCTCCATGTTTAACTTTTTTTTTTTTTTTTTTGAAGAGTTCCGTTCATCTGCTCACTTCTTCTTCCCTCTCCACAATCAGTCTACCACTTTCATCTTATACCACTTTCATCTCTGCCTACTAACTTCTTTATCACCCTGTCCAATTTTCTTATCTCCCTCCAGAACATTGTCTTACATGCCCCCCACTTTACTCTCAGATTCCTTCCTAATTCCTCATCCACTCATTTCTCACTCACTCTTACTAATCTTTTCACCTCCCTCTTCTTCTCAACATAAAACTCTCTTCCATCTCTCAACTTCCTCCATGCCTCTGCTTCCCATCCACTCACTATATGGTACCTTCTTTTGCACCACAGCTTGCCTCACCTCTGCACACCACCATGTTTTTGCATCCATCCCCTTTCGTCATCTCTTCACTCCACACCCCACCTCACATGCTGCACAGATTTCTTCTGTTAAAATCTTGCACACTCCTTCTGTTCTGCTAGATGTTTTAAGGTCGACTTCTCGTTACTTAGAGCACCTGGCGATTGAGCTGGGGTCCTCTTTCTAGACCGGAGCTAAAATACACGAGAAGAGCAAGACACAAAAACTCTAGGCAACAACATTACAAGTCACAAACTTTATACAATACAAATGAGAATGACACACAATACACTATTTATAATTATTTGGCCTGGATAGACTATAGGGTCCTGACTGGTTAATGAGTATCACGCAGGATACTGGGCGAACACTGTATAGTACAGGATATTCACTATATGTAATGGGTTAGTTAGGTTGGAGTATCAGTGTGAGTGTCTTATAAGGTACATCACAGTGACCCAGGTACTAATGTAACACTGTCTTACGCCTGGGCACAAGAATTATACTATAGTCACTTTTAGGAGCAGTCACTGTTACACTGAGCCGGGCGAGGGACTCTGGTTGTGTTATGGGGACCAGGTGAGTCCCAAATGTCGGCCAGGTGTTGGTGGGTCCTTGTCAGGTGTCCCTTCACTCGAGGGCCACGGGATGACTCTCAATGGTGATGTCGTTGGTTGGGGGCTATGGTCGGGTGTGGAGAGGGGCCCTTTACTCGAGGGGCCTGTCAGAGTGGTCTGGTCCTCCAAGCTGGAACCAAACAGGCTGAGCAGGCACTCTTGCCTGTGCCTACTCTAGGGAGAGGGTTGCCTGGAGTTGGAGAGGGCGCACCCTGGGGGAGTTGGAGGGCGCCATGGGGTGTCTGGCATCTGCGGTCTCCCTTCTGCTAGGCCGCCGTCAGGGTAGGACTGCGGCGTCGCCTCGGGCAGGAGTCCGTCAGGGGGTTGTCGTCCTCGGGCGCCGACTGAATGGCACACGCTCCCAGGGGCAGCACGGGGCGATGCCACACTGTCTCCGGGCCGAAGGGATCCTTCTGAAGGCTGCCTTGGGGGAGGAGAGCAGGGGGAGGACAGCTAGAGGCTGTTCCTCTCCTGCAGGCATGGCTGGAGACCGTCGTCGCCGGTGCCCTGCAAGGGGAGTGACGTGCAGGCGGAGGCCGTCACTGGTGTCTTACTCCCGTTGGCAGCTACAGGAGGAGAGGAGACCCAGGCGTGGCTGGAGGCCGTTGCTGGTTCCTGTAGGAGGGAAGGGGGGCGCAGCAGCACCCGAGCGGCTGGAGGCCGTCTCTGGTTTGGAGCGGCTGAGGCTGTCTCCTTTTAATGTGAGGCTGAGTCCATCTCTTTTTGTGTGAGCAGCTGAGGCCATCTCTACTTGTGAGTGGTGGAGGCTGTCTCCCTCTTATGAGTGGCTGAGGCCGTCTTTTTTTTTTGGTGTGCAGCTGAGGTCGTCACATGGGTGTTGCTCAGGACTGAAGGTTTAGTCCCACCCCGAACCTGTCGAGGGCTAGTCCAGTTCGGAGGTAGTTCTCCCGGACTGAAACTTTCTCGCTGGGTCTGTTGCGGGCAATACGGGCGCGGGGCCATAGGGGATGTATGTCCCTCTAGCCGGGACGATCCGTGCTCCTTACCAGCCCCTCCGTAGTCTCCTCCTGGGGTGGGGATTGCGACGTCTGGATGGTGGGTTGCCACGGCAGGTATTTCACCTTCCACATCCCCCATCTGCTCCAAATCATATTTACACAATCACTCCTTCACTTCTCTCATATCCAGCTTTTTTTCTCACCCTTTTGCAACCTTTCTACACCCCTTGTATACACTACTTCCTCCTGTCCTTCCCACCTTCTATTTCTCCATTTCACTTGAACGTTGACATCACCACCATCAAGAAGCCAGCTCCCCAGCCTCTGTATGTTCATGCATCAATTACATACCGTCTCACTCTGTCATCCACAAACACATAATCAGTGACTGCCTTCCGTTTACTCAGTTCAACACCCACCCTTCTCATCATTCGCCATGTATACCTGTGGATCATTTTGTGCCTAAAGAGGGTATAGGCTACCACTAACCCCTTCCTCGCACAAATATCCAATAGAGCACTGCCATTTGCATCCGCGTCTGCAGGCACACCCCCCTCACCAACTACTCCGTCCACATTCAAATTCCCTACTTATCTATCCATATCTCCAATAAAAAACGCCCTCTCATTCCTCTCTAACTTTTTCATGGACGCTTCCACATTTTCCCAGAAGTCATCTTTCACTCTGCTTGCATGATCTTGTGTTGGGACACACACACACACACACACACACACACACACACACACACACACACACACACACACACACACACACACACACACAATCGTTCATGTTTGTATTCCCACTTTCAGTCTTACCAACACAATCCTTGAACCAACTGATCCATACTTTCCTATATTCTCCTTTCATCTCTTGCACACAACAATACATACACCGTATTTGCCCTCTAATTCTGATCTACTCCTGCACATATACCCCATACATACTCCTACTCTCTCACACTCTAACCTCACCATTTAGTCTCAGTTAATCCACACATGTTCACTTCTGCACCCTCAAACACCTGGACAATCTCTCTCTCTTTTACCTTATCATTCGCACCCCAAATATTCCTTGTTGCAATCCATGCCATATCCTTTGTCACCTGTTGGTCAGTGCTAATCCAAGGCTTCTTGCCTGTATTTTTAGTTAGTTGTTTTCAGGGGAGACGCACTAACCTTCCGCCAACCCACTTGTTGACACGTAGTGAACACTTGTTGGTTGGTTATCAGGTTACCACCCAGCGTATTAAATTATTTCCTGGTTTACAGGATATCATTTGGCTTGTCACTCAGTGTTGAGTTACCTGAAATAAAGAACCACTACACTGAGTGAGTGAATGATGAGCTCCCCCACCGACCACAATAATAATAAATATAATAATAATAAAAATTGCACTAGCAACAGCAACAACATCAACAACAACAATAATAATAACAATAATAATAATAATAATAATAATAATAATAATAGTACATCTGATATAAATAATGAAAATAATAATAATAACAATAATAAAAATAATAATAATAATAATAATAATAATAATAATAATAAAATAATAACAATAATAATGTAACCTCTCAGTTATCGTTCGTTGTGACATCCGGTCCAACACAATATCCGGTATTGCTGGCTCGGCTCTATTAAAACAATATTGAGTGAAATAATGCAACATTCGGCTACAAAACGGGATGTAATCAGTGGTTTTATGCAGTTTCCGGCATTGAGGTGTGCCAACCGGCTAGTAAGTGGCAGATAAGCAGTGCCTAGGAAAACCACGAAATGCACCAGCCAGTGAGAATACTTGCTACACACCAGCCAATCAGAATCCATTGCAGGAGCAATTCGGCCGGCGCACCGAGCATACCCTGTGCTCCCATTCTCGTCTGTGGATCTTGAGAAGACGTGTCTGTGTGCTCCACTCATCTTACTATGCAGTCACGAAATCTCTAGTCCTGTGACTAATTCTCTGGCGTCCAATGCTCGTTGGTGTCGCAAAGCTTGTGACCTGTCAGTGCTTGCATCCTAGTGCTCTATTGTGTTCCTGAAATTACGACTGTATGTGGTGCAGTAGAGTGCTGTACTGCATGGTGTACAACTCTACCCTCCATCGATGCCAGCACGTGGTGGGTACATACAGAACAACACTTTGTACTGTATTACTGTATTGTATCATTACTGTATTGTACTTTATGCTTAGTTTTTGTCTTTTACTCTTGGGGAAAGATTTTAGAACAGAGGGCTGAGATGGATAGGAACATACTATCCGGCTCAATGCCGAATGTTGAACTGATGGGGGGGTACAATGCAATATCCGGTGTTCCACTTTGTTCAGCATAGGGCCTGGCTGAATTACAACCAGTAATTGAGAGAGAGAGAGAGAGAGAGAGAGAGAGAGAGAGAGAGAGAGAGAGAGAGATTCAGAAGGGTAAGGAAAAACGAGAAGGACAGTTTCAATAACAGAATATGTAGTATTACGGTCAATAGTTCTTTTACACTGTCTCTTACTGTCAAATGCTTGTAAGATCGTTCTGGACTAAACAGTAATATTCATGCACGTTGGAAGGCTTGTACTTTCACTGTAGGACTTTGTAACCCTACTCCTGCAAAACCTAATGAAGTCATGCATAAATATGAATGAAATAAGGACTGTTGATCTGACTACTGTATTTTATAGTTTACGGCAATTCTGAGACCTGGCAAAAACTGAATGCCTCTCTTACTGATCACCGTGTAGTCAATAGGCAATATTTTGTCTTAAACTGAATGATATTCGAACTACTTGGAAGGGTTATAATATCGCTTCATTACTCAGTTCTCCAGACATGTTATTGTTGTTTCTGTGGCTCCAAGCTTCTGTAGATGTGTGCCCAGTAGAGTGTAGGCTGAAAATGCCCTAATTATGCTGCCCATCATACCTTTCTCAAGGGACAGGGAGGAAGTTGAAGGACATTTGTATATCCAGCTGCCCGGTTACTGCATAATGGTGGCACCACATCAAGGTGTCCCCTTCTAGCATCCCCCAAATATGCAGAAGACTTAGGGCGGTAGTATAGCGACAAAATGCCAAAACTGACGAAAATAACGGTCTGACTTTCCTGTCCTTCATACCATTTGGCTGAATCGGTAGAGAGGCGGCCTGCAGTCCTGATGGACCCAGGTTCGAATCCCGGCTGGGGCAGGGAACAGTTTAAGGATTTGAATTTAATAAAAGCAGACTTTCCTGATCTACCAGATGACCCGCCGACATGTCATAAAAGTACCCCCGCTAATACCAATACACCAGTCCTGTATGAGACAGCCCTAGCATGTATTCAATATGGACGGTGGGTGTTAGCGCCGAAGTGGTGACATGTGGAGGTGTAGGAGGACTACTGGGCCTTGGGATAGGCTACTGCCCCCGAGATATAGGCCCTGAAGCCTTTGCCCAGAGTCGGACACATAAAAAAAAAAAATAAAAAAAAAAATAAAAAAAAGAGATTTATTGTTCAAGCCTGTCGCTCGTCACTGGTTATGGCGTATAATACTATTGGAATGTGACAGGAGGATAAACGCCACCAGAGACCCATCTTTTGTGAAGCTATCTATCTATCTATCTATCTATCTATTGCCAGACGCCTTAATCCAGTAAGGGGTGGCCGCACACAAATCCCTCCATGTCGCCCTGTCCCCGCCATTTCATTGCCCTGCTCCCAGTTCACACCCCCCTCTTTCATATACCTCTCCACTTCATCCCTTCATCTCATCCTTGGCCTCCCCCTCCCTCTCCCCCCCTCCACCTTACTCACATACACTCTCCTCGTCAGTCTCTCATTCTCCATCCCTCATCATGGCCAATCCACCTAAATGTGTTTCTCCTAACGCTTCCTATCACATCCACATCCACACCACGATGCTCCTTCACTTTCTTATTTATTAGTCTGTCTCTCCATGTAACTCCACAGGCTCATCTCAAATAACTCACTTCCACTGCTCTCCTTCTTGATTTCTGTCCCTCCAACAAGCTCCAAGCTTCACTTCCATACGTTAGAGCTGGCATCACAATACTGTCATGTAGTAACTTTTTCACTTCCACACTCATTTCCCCGTTTCTTATCGCTGCTGTCAAGGAACCAGCAGCCTTTCTTCCTCGTTGTACCCTTTCAAGCACGTCACCCTCTAAACTTCCATCCTTACTCATCACACTACCAAAGTACTTAATCGCACTCACATTTTCCATTTCCTTCTCTTCCAACCTCATTGTACATTCACTGACTTCACTTCTCTCGAAGACCATAACTTTACTCTTCCCTACATTCACCTTTAGATTTGCTTCTTACACACTTTCCCAAACTCATCCATCAAGCCTTGCAGCTCCCCTTCGTCTCCACTCAGCAACACAGTATCATCTGCAAACAACAGTACAGGGAGTTTCCAAACACTGCTTTCTCTCACTAGAGCCGCTCCAGCATTCACTGCCCTACCTTGTTTTTCGTTTATAACCCCATCCAAAAACAGATTGAACAACCAGGGAGACATGACACATCCCTGTTTCAATCCAACATTCAAAATATATCAAGCAGAATTGGATGAAGGTACTGTAGGAATGGAATGATTTATCGGAAAAGTAAAACTTATCTGGTAGACTGAGATTGAAAAGGAGATATTGTACCAGGTAACTTAGTGCGCACTATTTGAAAGGAAAGGTAATAATCAAGAATGTGAATACGGGAGTAGTATAATTGGAGCTAAACTGGAAATTTCCTAATAATAACTGAGACAGGGAAGGTGGCAATACTATCGGGATGAAAATATAGCCAGATATATAGAAACTAAATGAACAACTGTGACAGAATACATGTATGATAATTTTTCAACATGGTGTGCTTGTCATGTCTGGATCATGAGTATGGAATGAAATTGCTGAAAAATATGGAAGACTGTTACTACATCCCTCATACGTTGGTGCTCCAAAGAATGTCACCATTCAACAAGCTTTGTAAAAAAAGCAAAGCAGTCTCCATGCTAAAAACAATTCTGTAATAAGTATGTATTTACATCTTGTTATATAATTTCTGGAACATGGGATGTTCTGCTACGTGAGGTGCACATAATCTGGATTTACTGCTGTATAGATAGTTCGTGATTGGTGGGCTTGCAGGAAACATACCATGTTAGTCTATGATGCATGCAATAACACATTCATTTTGTTCGTGTAAATTCAGATCTAGATATCTTCAATAATAATCTCATGCAACTAAAGGCATAAGTAGGCAATATCATAATTTATGCTTAGCCTATTCAGTATTCTGTATCTTGCTACTAAATTCATCCTCATTATGCGGTTTACCGTAATTTTTTTACAGTTCTAGCACATATATACATATGTCCTACGTAAAAATAACAAGTTAGAATTGGTTAGCGATGTTTCTGTATTTTTTTTTTTTTTTTTTACCAGTGAAGAAACATTCAAAATTAGCGCGCTGTTACGGTCTTGCAGCACATTCTCGCCCAGTCTAGCGGCATTCGCGGCATTGAAACTCCTGAACTGGGTTTCGCCAAGACAGACGGTCTAGTTTTTTTAATAGCAAGAGTGACTGACGCTCAGGAACGTCTGACGACTAAACGTCGCTGTTCAACCGCCTGAACTCTTGTTTTTTATAGTACGGCCCTTATTGACCCCAAGCAATCCATAAGGCTGAGGAAAGCCACTTCTGTCGCTGGAGAAATGATCCTCCCCCACCCTCTGCTTCACGCAAGGGATTTCGTGTTTTTAGTTTATTTTTTTCTATTTCCAGACGATACTGTTCAATTTTGCAAAGGCGTCTCGCAGTGATGAGTGTTCATGAATGCTGTATCTAACTTACACAGATCCAAATGCCAGTCATAAGAGTCAACAAAATCGTCTGGACACTGCATAACTACAACACAGAATACCCCACGGGATTCACGAGACTACCCCTCAGATGCCGGGAGAACGCACTCGAGCTACTGGACGAAATGATAAGGATGTAGTGCTTGGTTTTACTGAGTTTCCTTGAATATAATTTGTAATTTATTTCTGGTCAACCATAGGCGTTACCGGTTTGAGAAGAACTTTCGGAACTTCATTAACACCTCCACAGCAAGAGGTCCTTCCAACAGTAAGTCAAACAACTCTGTTTGACGTAAAAACATGATAACAAAAAATAATTACCTGAAATCGCTGGCTGAAGTTGTACAAAAATAGACTGAGAATAGTTGAGAGCAAAATGAACAAGTATTAAAACACCAGATGCGGGAGCATCAGGGGCCCTTCGGTTAATGGCTTCTGTTTAGTTTTGTGTAGCGTAGTGTGAGAGGGGGGTTTAAACTACTGGGGTGTGGTGTGAGAAGGTGGTGTAATGTACTGTGATGTGATGTGGTGTGGTGTGGTTCAATGTTCAGTGGTGTGGTGTGCGTAGGTGGTTAAATGTACAGTGGTGTGGTGCGGTGTGGTGTGAGAGGGTGGTTTAATGTACAGTGGTGTGGTGTGAGAAGGTGGTTTAATGTACAGTGGTGTGATGTGAGAAGATGCTTTAATGTACAGTGGTGTGGTGTGTGTGAGAGAGTGGTTTAATGTACAGTGGTGTGGTGTGGTGTAGTGTGAGAGGATGGTATAATGTACAGTGGTGTGGTGTGTGGTGTGAGAGGGTAGTTTAATGTACAGTACTGTACAGTAGTCTGGTGTGGTGTGAGAGGATGGTTTTATGTACAGTAGTATGGTATTGTGTATTGTTGTGAGTAACAGATGGAAGGAGAATATAAGAGATTATGGATCAATTGGCTCAAGGATTGTGAAAGCAAGATTGATAGCTGGACCACAAATGTGGACGATTGTGTGCGTGTATGCACCAACGCAAGATCGTGCAAGCAGAGTGAGAGAAGAGTTCTGGACAAATGTGGAAGTGTGCATGGAAAAGTCTGAAAGGAATGAGAGAGTGTTTTTGGTGATATGAATAGTATGGTAGGGAATGTGAGGGTGGATGGAGTAGTTGGTGAGTGGGGTGTGCCTGCTGAGATAGATGAGAATGGCAGTGCTTTAGTGGACATTTGTGCTGAGAGGGGGTTGGTGATAGCCAATACCCTCCTCAGGCACAAGATTATCTACAGGTATACATGGCGAGTGATGAGAAGGGTGGGTGGTGAACTGGATGAAAGGAAGGCCGTGACTGATTATGTGTGTGTGGATAAAAGGATGCGTAGGTGTGTAATGGATGCAACAGCATATAGAGGTTGGGGGAGTGGACTTTCTGACCACCACCAAGTGGCGGTCAGAATCAAGGTCCAATTAAAATGGAGAATTAGAAAACAGGAAGGACGGGAAGAAGGAGTAGATGCAAGGAGAGTGGAAATGTTACAAGAGGATGAGAAAAAGGCAGAATATAAGAGAGAAGTGGAGGATGATTGGGTAAATATGAACCAGAGCAGATGGGGAACGTGGAAGGTGTGTGCAAGATATTCACAGAAAAAATATGTGAAGTATGTGAAGGAAGAGCATGGTGGAATGAAGAGGTGAGACAGGCTGTGGCACAAAAGAAGAAAGCATATGATGAGTGGATGAGAAATAGGGGGATGGAAGAAGTTGAGAGATGGAAGAGAGAGAAGTGAAAAGATTAGTAAGAGAGTAAGAAAAGAGTGGATGAGGAATTTGGAAGGAATTTTAGTGTCAAGTGGAGGGAATGTAAGTAAACGTTCTGGAAAGAGGCAAAGAGAGTTAGACAGGGTGACAAAGAAGTTAGTAGAGGAGTGGAAGATAAAAATGGTAGATTACTAGTGGAGAAGGGAGAAAAAGTGAGCAGATGGAGAGAACACTTTAAGGAATTATTGTTGAACATAGAGAATGAAAGTAATGCGAGTACAGTAGAAGTGGCTAGGGAATGGCTGGTAAAAGGAGGGAGGTGAGATGACAGGAAGAAATCAGTAGGATGGAAGTTGTGGAAGCAATAAAGGAAGTCAAAAAGGGGAAAGCCCCAGGAATTGATGAAGGGTGTGGTGAAACGCTGAAGAATGGAGGAGTGAGAGTAATAGAATGGATTTGGAAGATGTGCAGATTGGCTTGGGAGGAAGGTAGAGTCCCGGAGGATTGGAAGTCAGGTATAATTACTCCCTTGTACAATGGGAAAGGGGGAAAAAAAGTGTGGTAATCATAGGGACATTTGTCTTCTTAGTATAATAGGAAAAATATATGGTAGGATCCTTATTGACAGAGTTAGGGAAATAACAGAGGAATTAGTTGGAGAAGAACAGGGAAGCTTTAGGAAGGGAAGAGGTTGTGTAGATCAGATATTCATTCTTTAGTGGAAAAGTTTCTAGGGAAGGGAAAGAAGTTGTATGCGGCCGTCATGGATTTGGAGAATGCATATGACAGGGTGGATAGACAAGGATTGTGGAAAGTATTGAGAATACATGGCGTTGATGGGAAGTTGTTGAATGCTGTGAAGAGTATGTATGAGGGTGCTAAGGCTGCAGTGCGTGTGGATAGTGAACTGAGTGAAATTTTCTATTTGAAGGTTGGACTGAAACAGGTATGTGTCATGTCTCCAAGGTTGTTCAATCTGAACATGGATGGAGTTACAAAAGAGATACAAGGAAGAGCAGTGGATGTTGGAGAGGCCCTTGTAAGAGAGGGCAGTGTTTGGAAACTCTCTGTACTGTTGTTTGCAGATGATACTGTGTTGTTAAGTGAGGACGAAGGGGAACCGCAAGGCTTGATGGATGAGTTTGGGAGAGTGTGAAAGAAACGGAATCTAAATGTGAATGTAGAGGAGAGTAAAGTTATGGTCTTTGAGCGAAGTGAAGTCAATGAATGTACAGTGAGGTTGGATGAGGAGGAAATGGAAAATGTGAGTACGTTTAAGTAACTGGGAAATGTGATGAGTAAGGATGGAAGTTTGGAGGGTGAAGTACTTGAAAGGGTAAAACAAGGATGAAAGGTTGCCGGTTCCTTGAAAGCAGTGATAAACAGGGAAGTGAACATGGAAGTGAAAAAGTTACTACACGACAGTAATGTGATACAAACTCTAACTTATGGAAATGAAGCTTGGACATTGTTGGAAGGACACAAGTCAAAAGTGAGAGCAGTGGAAATGAGTTATTGAGAGGAGCCTGTGGAGTCACATGGAGAGACAGACTGACAAATGAGGAAGTGAAGGAGCGTTGTGGTGTGGATGTGGATGTGATAGGAAGCGTTAGGAGAAACACATTAAGGTGGTTTGGCCATGTGGAGAGGATGGACAATGAGAGACTGACGAGGAGAGTGTATGTGAGTGAGGTGGAGGGGGAGAGAGGAAGGGGAAGGCCAAGGATGAGATGGAGGGATGGAGTGGAGAGGTGTATGAGAGGGGGGGTTGGGGTGTGAATTGGGAGCAGGGCAGTGAAATGGAAGGATACTGGGTGTCGTGGAGGCGATTTGTTTGTGGCTACCCCGTATGGGATTAAGACGTCTGGCAATACATAGAGATAAATAGTATGGTATGGTGTGGTGTGGTGTAGTGTGAGGGGGGTGGTATAATACACAGTAATGTGCTGTGGTGTGACTTCGCTAAAGCCGATGGAAGTGAAGAATCTCGCGTCCATGAAATCATTTGTGAGAGACAGATGGACAGCGTCGCACGTAGAGATTTTCCCGCATCTTAAAGTAAGCCGTCAAGATGAAAGACTGAACTCTTCTAAATGGAGACGTATATTCCATTTTACTGTTGCTTCCTGTAGACAATTCTGATACGCTCTGGAAAGAACATTTGAAGTGGGGGAGTTACAGTCACAATGAACCCCTTCATTGCCTGATGTCTCCCCCTAAGCTGAACACAGTCGGCTGGAAGCAGCGAGGATAAAATGAAAAAAAGAATAAAGGTCTTTTGGACGGGAAAAAAAAAAAAACTGTTTCCAACACTCACTTTTTTAAGCTCAAATAAAGCTTGAATTCAAGTTCCAGCACTAAAGTTTTAATTCTTATTGGTTTGGTGGAACGTTTTATGGAAGTTCAAGACGCTTTTATCTGATAGTCATAATAAAACTTGCATTCAGTTTTGGAAGAGTTAAAACTCATTGAGGAACTCTCTAGTCTCATTTTTTTCGTATCGTCACATGTTCGAGCCCTTGATGCAGTAATGCATATGGAATGAGGTATGTTTTGGCAAGAGTTTGATCACCAGTGCATTCTGTTAGAGAGTAGGCGCTTTTAATACGGAAATTGCCAATAATAATAATAATAATAATAATGATAATAATAATGATGATGATAACAATATATTATTATTATTATTATTATTATTATTATTATTATATGATTACTAATATTATTATTATTAGTATATTATTATTATTATTATTATTATTATTATTATTATTATTATATGATTACTAATATTATTATTAGTAGTATATTATTATTATTATTATTATTATTATTATTATTGTTAATGTTGTTGTTGTTGTTGTTATTATTGTTGTTATTATTTTTAATACACGTCATAAATCCCTTCATTTGGAGAGAGTCTAAAGTGAATAAAATTGGTGGGTGCAAGAGTAAAATGGATATGACGTCATTCTGTTGATGGTATTAAATGGTTTTGGTAACTTCCGTCGCTATCAAAATTCCTTCGTAAGTTAACTATTTGAATTACTTCTGTTCATATCATTATTCTTGCATCTTATAACTGTCTTTGTTCATCTTGGGAGAGCACCCCAATACAAACAGGGATTATACAGGATGTATCCCTTAGCTACGATAGTTAGAAAAGTAACTCCTTAGCTGAATAATGTTGTCCGGAGACAGCAAGCGAGTAATGAAAAATGACCTCACCTAACTGAACAGGTTGTATAGAATGGTTTGACGACAGCGACAGCGACAATATTAAAAGAAAGGTAATTATACTAACGTCCTCTGCACCGTGTTCTTGCTTCCTCCAGACGATTTTAATCAGTATAAGTGCGCGTCCACACGTGTGCTGAAACAAGTGCTGGCAACGTGTAAACAACACAACAACGAACAAGCTGCAAACATGCTGGGAACAGCAGCGTCCAGATCATGTTGGCAACACCATGATGAAGTCTCAGCCGCCTCGTATGGACACACATACCCCTTCACCTCTGCTTCCAGGAGGTTTGACGCTGCACTGTAACATGTTTGCATACATCTGTCCAAATACTGATGCATACATGTACCCAAACATGTTGCCAGTTGTGTTGTCAATACATATTCGAGTACACGTGTGGACGCCCTCTAAGAGAGACTTTTCACACTACAGGATTAGTTAGAGAATATAGTAGATTTCACTGACAACCCCTTTACTACAAAATGTTCCATACTTGATAAATTCAGTTGTCTGGAAGTACTTAAAATTAACTAGTAGATTATGTCACCTGGTTCAGGGGTTAAAAGATTTTGTTTATACACGTAACTCATTCACCGAAGGGCAGTAAACTTAATGTTCATGGCTACCCTTTGATCCCGACTTATCTCCCCCCCCCCCACACACACATACAAATTCACACTTACTCACATACGCTCGCTCGCACGCAGGAATGCACGAGCGAATACACAAGCACGCACGCACGCACGCACACACGCCTCCATACTGGCACGCATACGCGGTCGCGAACACACACACACACACACACACACACACACACACACACACGCGCACACACACACACACACACACACACACACACACACACACACACACACACACACACACACACACACACTAAAAATCAAGCCAGTGAGTACGACTCCACCATAAAAAAAAATAAAAGTCATGTGGTAATACAAAGAAGTGGCCAGCCTGAAGTGAGGATCCACTTGCAGGAGAACGGAGGCTGAGGAAACTCACAGTCGGTTTTTTTTTCTTTTCCCCTCTGTCGTTTGGCTCATTTGATATTCTTCCAGGTTATCAGAGATCATCATGATCATCATCATCATCATCATCATCATCATCATCATCATCATCATCATCATCATCATCATCATCGCCATCACTGTGGACTAATGATAATAATAATAATAAACAAAAAAGTCTTGAAACCAACTAGAAATCAAGTCGGGGCTGGGGTAACTTGGGCTCTGCCTTTGCACCACTTTGTATAGTTAATGCTGAAACTGGAAGCCTTCTCTGTGGGCTTTATTTTAGATGGCCTAAGTTTCTTTGTAACATCTGTTCCTCAGCGATTTGATTAGCGTATAACACCATAACGATCTATTGTTTGTTTTTTATATCGACTTAGCATGCATCATTAACATAACAAAACTTGTTGGTGTGTAATGTGTAGAATAACTCGTTAATAAAGAAGCGTTTTGAAATGTTCATTGTGAGTTAAGATACGAACTAATGGCCGACACTCCTGGAAGAGACAGACAACAGTATCGCTCTGCGCGACGCCCTTCTTAGGTCGCCTACTCCTCGTTCTCCAACGCAAGCGACTCAGCTCTGATTTCAATATATTTTTCTCATCTTCCAATGCAGTTAGAGATACTGACGAGAGTAGAAAGATTAGCATTGAGCTTGGAATACGCGGGACCTAATAACGAAATAGCTATCTCATGAGACGCCCATTTTGAAAGCAGAACAGACTGTGGGAGCCTCATCAGAGGAATCTCTCCTGACCCACGCCAACTGCATACTGGGAGTAGACGATGGACCAAGCCACAACACAACTACTTCCATGGATGTTCATTTTGGTCCAGGACAACTGTTGGTCCTCCAGCAGAACCTTTCCAGACAACTCCAGCTATGTATTTGGAGCAGACGATCCTCTGGCCTGATCACCGGTAGTCAGAACCCTGATATTTATTATGAGCCACCTGATGCCTTACATAACAGCCAATGGGTTACAATGCAACGTGTTTCTCTATTGGGCATCTAATGTATAGCAATGCCTGGTCTTTTCTTACAGTAAACTAATCTGTTGCTGTTAATGGAACTTAAGGAAAAACTGCATGACTGAGTGGCTTTAGTCAGACATGGCAGGGTCTGAAGTATGGACATCGCGCTAATTATTTTTATGTTTAGTACTTCGCTGTATCACTTCAGTTCCAACCTGACGAAAATCCATAACATATTTCAGCTCAGCTGATAGATACTGTTCAAGTTATGGGAGTGACCAGATCTCGTCAGGTAAAAAAAAAATCGGCTCAACTGGAATTCTCATATATTTGATCCTCTTGATGTGAATGTTATGAGCATAAAATAAAGTGTTTACCAGTACAACAATTTCCGCTTCATCCAGTTAAACTGCGACCAACAATGAGTTTCAATGCATAGCTGAGGCCCGTGTGTGTGGGTAAAACACACTCGAAACAGTATATATCACGTTTTCATGCCTATTACGTGAACCCAGGAATGTTGACTTATAAAATCATCTGCCCATAAAAATAACGAAATACTAAATGTCATCGGCTTGATATGATAAACATAATTCTCCTCTCATTAGCATGCTTTTTCCAAATGACGAAAGAAGAAGAAGAATATCATACCAGCAAAAAAAAAAAAAAAAAAAAAAATGCCTTGAACTTTTTTAAGTGGTAGATCTGGCATTCACTATTCACGCTGTAAGTTTAAGGCTCTCCTCATGTATATATATCTATAGCCCGAAGCCCTAATCCTGCAAATGATGGCCGCAAACAAAACGCCTCTAAGTCGCTCTGTCATCCATCACTTGACTGCCCTCCCCCCAACTCACTCCTCCCTTTCTCATATACCTCTCAACTCCATCCCTCCACCTCATCCGCGGTCTTCCCCTCTTTCTCCCTCCCTCCATTTCACCCACATATACCCTCTTAGTCAGTCATTCATTCTCCATTCTCTCCACATGTCCAAACCACCACAGTGTATTTCTCCTAATTTTCTCAACCACATCCACATCCACCACACAACGTTCCTTCACTTCTTCAACCTGTCCCTCCATGTCTCTCCACATGCTCCTCTCAAGTAAATTATTTCCACTGCTCTCAGTTTTGACTTATTCTCCTCTAGCAAGGTCCATGCCTCGTTTCCATAGGTCAGGGTAGGGATCACAATACCATCATGCAGTGACTTTTTAACTTCCATACTCACCTCCCTGTTTTTCATCGCTGCTTTCAGTGAACCAACAACCTTCCTTCCCTGCTGTACCCTTTGAAGCACTTCATCCCCCAAAGTTCCATCCTTACTCATCACACTACCCACGTACTTGAATGCACTCACATTCTCCATATCCTCAACCATCCAACCTCACTGTGCATTCTGTGACTTCATTCCTTTCAAACACCATAACTTTACACATTCTCTTTCAGATTCCTCTTCCTACACTCTGTCCCAAATTCATTCACCAAACCTTCCAACTCCCATTCATCTTCACACAACAATACTGTATCATCAGCAAACAGCAACACCGGAATCTTCCAAATCTCACCCTCATTCATTAGAGCCATCCCCACATCCACTGCCCTACCTTGCACCTCCTTTACAACCCCATCCGTGTATTTATTGAAGAACAATGGAGACATCACACATCCCTGTTTCAGTATCATATCTAGATCAAAGAACTCACTCAGCTCACCATCCACTCGCATCGTAGCCCTAGCTTCTACGTACATACTCTTCACAGCACTCAACAATTTCCTTTCCACTTCATATATTCTTAATACCTTCCACATACCTTGCCTATCTATTCTGTCATAAACTTTCTCCAAGTCCATGAAGGGAGCATACACTTTCTTTCCCATCTCTAGATACCTCTCCACTAAACATCATAGAACAAATATCTGATCTACACACCCTTTTCCCTTCCTAAATCCCCCTTGTTCTTCTCCAACTATATGCCTAACCCTATCAATGAGAATTCTACCATATATTTTTCCAGTCACGCTAAAAAGGCAAATACCCCTATGATTACGACATACTTCTCTCTCCCCTTTTCCTTTGTATAAAGGAACAATTATACCTGATTTCCAGTCCTCTCGAACCCTTCCCTCTTCCCAAGCCAATCTACAGTAAACAACTTCCATATCCACTCCACAACAATCTCACCCCCATACTTCAGCATATCACCACACACTCCATCAATTCCTGGGTCCTTTCCCGTCTTGATCTTCTTCATTGCTTCCACTACTTACGTCCTACTGATTTCTTCCTCCCTCCTCTCATCTCTTCTTCTCCCAGCCATTTCCCAACCACTTATACTCGCACTGCTCTCACTCTCTACATTCAACAAATCTTCAAGGTGCTACTTCCATCTCCTCAATTTCTCCGCTTCTCCACCAACAATCTATTATTCCCATCTCTCACTCCCCTACTATTTCCCCTTTCACACTGTCTTACTTTCCTTATCTCCTCCCAAAACAATTCCCTTCTCTCCCTCCATTTTACACTCAGGTTACTAGCAAACTATTCATCCACTTTCTTCTTACTTTCCTTCAACAATCTCTTCACCTTTCTTTTCCTGCTTACTTGTACCTCTCTCTTTTCTCTCATCTTCTCCCCTATCTCTACTCGCTAGCCATTCACTATATGTCTTCTTCTTTTGTTCCACAGCTCGTTTCACCTCATCATTCCACCATGCTGTCCCTTGCACACTCTTGCATCTCCTCCTCACTCCACAAACCACCTCATACGTTGCACCTATCTCTTCCATGAATATCTTATATACATACTCTACCCCTTCCATCTGGTCTAACTCATACCTTCACATTCTTTCTTCCACTATGCTCTTATACTCTGCCATTTTCTCACTATCTTGCAGCTTCTCCACTCATCGTACAGGGGCTGTTTCCTCCTGTCTTCCCCTTCGTCTCTTCACCCATTTTCTTTGCAGCCTTACCTTGGCCATCACTAAGTGATGGTCCGAGATTCCATTCCCCCACCCTCTCCACACTCTTGCATCCAACACTTGTCTTCTCATTCGCTCATCCACACACACGTAATCTATCATTGCCTTTCGTTCAACAAGTTCACCGTCCATCCTCCTCATGACTCTCCATGTATACCTGTGGATCATCTTATGCCGAAGGAAGGTGTTGGCTATTGCTAACCCCTTACCAGCACAGATGTCCACTAAATCACTACAATTCCCAGCTACTTCAGCTGGCACACCCCACTGACCAACCACTCGATCCACTCGTATATTCCCAACTTTGCCATTCATGTCTCCAATCAAAGACACTCTCTCGTATCCTCTCAGACTTGTCCAAACATGCTTCTACACATGCCCAAAAGTCATCTTTCACTCTTGCCACTCGGTCCTCTGTCGGCGCATACGAACATACAATTGCCCAAGCTTGTATACCTACTTTCGTCCACACCCATACAATCCTTGCACCCATTGTTCCATACTCTCTTATATTCTCCTTCCATTTCTTGCGTATCATCAGACATACTCCCTCTCTTGCCCTTTAATTCTCATTAACTCCTGCACATATTCCTAAACCGTATTCCCATTCTCTCACCCTTTCACCTTGCCATTTAGTTTCAGTCAATCCACATACATCCACTCTTGCATCCTCAAACACCTGAACTATCTGTCTCTCTTTCAATTCATCATTCACTCCTCTCACATTCCATGTCCCCACCCTTAGAAAATCCTTTGTCCGTTCCTCAGTCGTCAACGTATGGTCAGTCCTGGTCCGAGGCGCTTTATTCGCTTGTTTAGTTAGTTCTTTTTACAGGGTGGGGCACTAACCCACCACCAACCCTTTTAGTCGCCTCATACGACAAGCAGGGATACTGATGGAGTATTCTTGAAACCCCCCCTACCTCCAGGGGGGGGGGTCAAATGGTTCCCTGTACCTTGCAATGCATTTTCTACCATGGGTGGTAACGATACAGCAAGAACACAGATGATTGGTGGTCTAACGGGTTAAGGATGTTCAACCAAAAATACTTCATAAGGAGTTGAATTAGAGGGACGAATGTGGATTATTGTTCACACAGGTCTAATGTCGCTGAAGGTCAGTGTATGGTGATCGTTGCAATAGATGATGAAGATTAAATTTCCCTCGCCTGGGGCATCTATGCTCCTTAAAGGGCAGTGCTGCATCAAATGATGGATAGACAAATGACCTTAACGTTATCTGCTCCTTACTAGAAATTACAAAGACATTTGAAAAATGGCTTTTCTCTATGTCAGTGTTGGTCTGACTGCTGAAGCTTACACTGGACATGGTTGACACAAAAGGCTGAATACCGTACAAAACGTTTAACAGGGTGGGGCCTTAACTGGGATGCCGGATCCCAGCACACCACGCTGGTCGCAGACACTCAGTGGAAGAACAAAGAAACGTACAGATGTAATGATGAGGTAAACACACACACACACACACACGCACACACGAACTAGGTCATCTCTACATTACTGAAAGGCAGTGAGGAGGAAGTTATTGGAGGTGAGAGGAAAGAAAGGAGAAAAACGTGTGTGTGTGTGTGTGTGTGTGTGTGTGTGTGTGTGTGTGTGTGTGTGTGTGTGTGTGTGTGTGTGTGTGTGTGTGTGTGTGTGTGAGAGAGAGAGAGAGAGAGAGAGAGAGAGGGGGGATATTAAATGTAATCATGGATCTGTCGAAAGTATGGTGGGACGTGCGTTCCTCAGCAATACCCCCTCCCCTCTCCAAATCTGTGCCTGGATTTGGTATAGAGATCGATTCGTCATCCAGAATAGGGTGAGAGGGGGAGGAGGAACAAAAGGAAGTAGAGGAGGAAGGAGGAAAGTGGGAGATATTTACGTGATCCACATATGTATTATTTACGTATTGAAAGGGCGGGCTAACACTTGCGTGACATGGGCTCGCACTCGGCTCTACACGTTCTGACTGGGAACTGAAGTAAAACTGATCCGTGGCGTGGGGGAGCACCGCTTTGTCACTGGAGCGGTGAATCGCTCCCACCCATTGCTTTACGCAAAGATATCGGCGTGGAAGTTTAGAGAATTTACACGTAGGGTAATAACCGTATGTGGAAATGCGTGTCGTTGAAATGGGTGTGTGTTTTGAACGAGTTTCTTTTTATGTCATTGAAGAACCTCGACACGTTGCAATTATGTTAAAATCCAAGAAAGGACATGCTACTTTATTTTCTTCAGTGTTCGCTTCTGGATGAGATCGTTTTCAGATCAGGATGGTTGGTGGATGCAAGCACTAACAGTGTGACCAAGAATATATGACGGTTTTATTCGCATCAGAGAGAAGTGAGTCAGCAAAAACATTAAAATGTTTCCTGTTTGAAGTTGTGGACAAGAATTAATAAATTTGATTTCTATTTCAGAAACGCCAGACGATTTTATTCAGGACAGCATCATGCAGGAGCAAAACGTTAATTCCTTCTATCAAACTGAGCACAGGATATTATATAGGTATGTGAAATATCTGGCAGTGATTGGGCAAATTTAGATTGTACATGAATGCTCCAGTTCGAAAAGTCTACCCTACGGTAAATAAAATCATCGGTTGGTATGAAGAAAAATATTTTCAGAAGACGTAAACCACTTTGTAGAGCTAAACATTGTTTTAGTAGGACCATGAACCAGGAAAAAAAAAAAATAGCCTAGCTCTTCTCGAGCTTGATTGCATGATAAAATTACAGAAGTGACTCCAAAAGACCTGTACCTATACACTATGTTCATTTACTAATTCTCCAATGATTCACATCCTCAAAGTTAACTTTCACTATGTCCATCCCTTTCCTAGTGGTTAAGCCATTGTAAAAGAATGGAGAGTTAGAAAGTGATTACGAGAGTGTACGCGAGTGAAATGGAGAGAAAAGGGAAACGGGGAGATCGAGAATAGAGATGGGGTATGGGGTGGAGAGGTATATGAATGAGGCTAGTGTGAGATGGAGGGAGGGCAGACTGATGGCGGAGGATAGTGTGGTCTGGAGGTGGTTTGCTCTCTACCATCCCATACAGAATTAACACCTCAAGCTGTAGACAGATGAACAGATATCCTAGCGGGCATCAATATCGCTAATATGAAAGAAAAACTAAAATGTTTATAAAATTTCCCCTGGTTTAATTATTGAAAAAAAAAAGAGGTGATAATACAAACAATCAGACGTACAAATAAACATTACATGAACGATTAGCAGTCTCTTGAAGTGTGTATGACCAACATTACATCAACTTTAAATAATCAAATGATGAAAACAACCCACACGTTATTTGAACACTAGTCAGTCTGTCGAAGTACACAATATATACACGTATATTTAGCAATTGCTGACACAACAAAACATACAAGTTTAGTTGTTTCTTCGTATACAGATATACAATAGGATACCTGAGTAGCCCACTAAGGCAATCTCCTGATCCACACAATCAGCCTGTGAATGCATCAAGGAGCGCTAAGGCTCGTGCTGTATCCTAATGCATTGGCATATCATAGGTGCATCTGACGATTCAAATTCGATATGCAAACATGGAAACGATAGTGTGACATCGTTCTTTTATATATATTGGTACGCATTTGTTGAGTAAATTATTTGAGCCGTTACGTAGTCTCTTCACTGCAACATATCTTTTGTTTGATTTTTGCTAACAGACGATAATTTTCGAACTGTAAAGTTTAGTTATAGCCTTCACTATACCTTTCTTTACATATGCAAAGGATCTCAGCAACCTCTCAGTTCAGTGACTTCGTTTCTTGCCATCACTGGACGATTTTATTCAGCATAAGAGAAAACCCCTGAAGTTAAGGAGATAATGGAGAATAAACCAAACTTTCCAGCTCAAAAAGTCCCACCCAAATGAAATAAAATTGTTTTTAAGTAGCAAAAATAAAGTGGAAAATGCTTCATCAGAATGAAGGGCTTCAGCAAAACAAATTCGCCTGGTGACATCAAGAACAGAATAATTAACACTTTCTCGGTCTGACCCCCCTTAGCAGCTAAGGATAAAGATAAGTAAAGATAGTTCAGTGAAACGTCATCGCTACTGTGACGTCATGAAATTTGTGACGTCACAGCAGTGATGACCTCGCTGGGACCCACTGCCCTCATCCAGCCACACTCACTATGCTCGACGTTCACTCTTCTCTGCTCATTCTCTCGTTTTTGTTCAAGATTTATAAAATATATGGGATGTGGTGTTCTATACAATGTTAATGTTTAGTTCTGTAGGAATTATCATTTTATTTATTGCTGAAATCAGCAATTCGTTTTTATCATTAAAGAACATGAGTAAAATTTCTCAGAGAGCTACGGCGGTCGTTCTGGCAGGAGCAAGGGGATAAGCTAAACTCACTGTTTTTGTATATTCGTGTATGGGAACTTTTACATTATCAACTTAAAGTGCAATCCTTCTCCTTAAAATTGAGCCCAAATTCAACGTTCTACAACGAGTAGGAAGCTTGCCATGTGTGTGTGTGTGTGTGTGTGTGTGTGTGAGAGAGAGAGAGAGAGAGAGAGAGAGAGAGAGAGAGAGAGAGAGAGAGAGAGATGTGTGTGTGTGTGTGTGTGTGTGTGTGTGTGTGTGTGTGAGAGAGAGAGAGAGAGAGAGAGAGAGAGAGAATTTATATCAATATAGGAGGATAGGCCTTCTACACGGCCTTAAATTTGTGCTGGTATCAGTTTGACATCCCTCTTTTCATGTAAAGCAAGTTATTGCACCATTTTGTTGTGTTGTATTGCCATAAAAGAAAAATTTCATTCACAACATACAATACATAAGGTATTGAGCTGACATTGTTTATAATGGCAGCTAAAAATGAACCATTCTGTAGTTAAGGAACGAAATATTTCACTGGAGACATAACACATCCCTGTTTAAGACCCACTGCACATTCAAATGAAAGAACTCAGTTACTTCATGGCTTCCTCGTATATTCACAGCATTAAGTAACTTCCTATCCACCCCATATATTCTAAATACATTCCACATTCCCTGCCTATCGACTCTGTCTAGTTAAATATACCTACCTGAATCACTTTCCAGTTTTGGGAGGTGCAGAGTAGGAACAGCACAGGGCTTTAGTGATCGACTTGTTTGTGCAGATTTGTTGAAGAGCTCCCTCTTGTCAATATACCCTTGTGTATATAAGTAGTCTATAGCCTTGAAGTGACGAGAACAAACATCTACATTTTTTTAGATTTAGTTTATCAGACCAACAACAGCCATGAATCCACTATTATAGTAAGGTTTATTTATCACTGGAAACCTGTATAACTTATATTTGTCTCGGTTCCTGTTTCTGACATGGATATTACAACCAAACACTGTACATATTGTCATAGTTCAAGAAATACCGTGGAATGTCTCACGCAGAATTATCAAATACCAACATAGGCAGACCACGTGAGTGCGTGCCTGGGTCCCAGATGATGCATGTTTACAGATGGTGTGCAGTTTGGCTGATGTATTGTGGGTAAAACAAGTGCTTAGCCCCTTAACTTCGGGGTGTCACTTTTGTGACGCTCGGGCGCAATGGATCATACCACGGGGCGTCACTTTTGTGATTCTGTGTTATTTTGATTTTGCCCGGGCTTTCAAGTGGTAGCTTCTATCATCTATCAGTACTACCAGTGTTCAACAATAGTCAGCGCTGCTAATGTCATCTGTACTCCCATCCATTTTTGACAATTTAGCCATTTTTCCCCATTCATGACTCCCTTCCCTACCTCCCCTCCATTACCCACTCCTCTCGCCTGCCCGGCCGCGCTGCACTAAGCAAATCATCCCTGGATTTTTCCACTGATTTCATCCATTGAAATGAGCCCTATGCCCTATTCTTATATAAAAAACATATATATATAAAAGAAATAAGGTAACTGATAGTGCCATACACCTACAATTGGATAATTATCACCTGGCAACACCCCACGTGCACTCGTTCGCTAATTTTCCCAGGTAATTTCCCCTTGAAATATGCCGTATAATCTATTCTCGTAATAAAAATATATATAAGAAAGGAAGGGAGAAGGCTCAGTGATATTTACATTCACCTGGAACTACCTAATTTATTATGTATTGTCTAGATTTCATATTAATCATTTCATAGCATTTCAATTAGCAGCTGTCACCACACTGACACTGTCAACCTTTGGCTGCCCATATGCGCCGCATCATTCAGTTCCTTGTTCTCCTCTGAGGTGAAATCATGTCGCACTCATGCCCCGCCAATTCCGCCGCTTCTGCTCCTATTGCAAAGGGCCCTGTGGCCTCTACCCCTACTAAACCTCATGTGGGAAGCAGTAAAGGACTAAGTGATCCTGCTGTTGAATGTGAACTGGCTGAATTATCTATGATAATGATGGACAGTGACTTTGATCTTTCGGGTGAATCATGTGATGAGCCTGGGGAGGAAATCATGGCAGAAACTGCCAGTACAAGTGCTTCAGTGTCCCAAGTTCGTCCTAGCTCCAAGGGAAAGGAGCCCTTAGTGCAGCAAGGGAAGGAATTTGGGAAGGGAGTGAAAAGGAGGTGGGTCAGCCCCGGAACTAGGGCCCCACGTGACCAGCCCACAATGAGTCCCGAGGTGAATAACCTCCCCGCTCTTCCAACCCCATTTCACTAATTTCTTCCTCCTCTTCAGTGGAAATTTCTCCTGAGTCTTCGTTGTCGGAGTTTCCACCAGCACCTACAGTGAAGGCAGGCCGTAAGGAATGAGGTAAATCCCTGACTCGTTGTAAAAGTAGAGTAGCATCTAGAGTAAGAGCTGCTAGTGCTACACGGCAACCTCGGGTCAGTGGGAGTGACCTTGAAACAGCCCAGTCTGCCTCACAGTCACCCTCCACCCTCACCCACCCTACACCACCACGAGAGGGAACCCTGGATGCCTTCGTGTAGACGGAAGGTTCCAATTTCGTCCCTGAACAACTCCAGTTTGACAAGAGTTCCTCAGGGATACAGCCTCCCTTCACTCTTGACGAGGATGCTGGGTGTGTGGACTTTCTTTTGGCCTTCCTCTATGACGAAGTCATGCAGCACATAAGTGATGAGACAAACAGGTACGAGTCACAGCGTGCTGCAAGTGGTGCAGGTGCAGTGAAAATGCAACAGTGGACCGTGCTAGGAGTGCAGGAGCTGTATGTGTTCTTCGCCCTCATGCTTCTCATGCCCCATTCAAAGAAGCATGAGCTGGAAGATTACTTGTCCATGGACCCCTTACTACCCTCACCCACCTTCAATAAATACATGGCCAGAGATCACTTCCGGAACATCGTGGGAAACCTGCACGTCGCCAACAACGATGTACCTTCCCAGACTGACCCACTCTGGAAGATTCGGGAGCTTCTGAACAGAATGAGGGATAAATGTATGTCATTCTTCCATCCGTTTTGGAAGGTTGTCATAGACGAATCCTTGGTTCTGTTCAGAGGACGTCTGAGGTTCGTACAGTACATTCCAAGCAATTGTCATCGCTTTGGAATCAAGTTCTTTGTACTGTGTGACTGTAAGACGGGGTACATCCTTGACTTCATCATCTATTCAGCCAGCACTGTTGATCTGGACAAAACACACCCCCTTGGGTTCTCAGGCTGTGTAGTGAAAGTGCTGCTTTTAAGATATTTTGGTGGGAATCATGTGCTGTATACTGACAACTACTACACAGCACCGAAAATTGCTAAATACCTTTCACAGCACGGCATCGGATCCTGCGGCACTGTCAAGAGCAATCGTGCCAACTTCCCCAAATTCCCCGAGGCAGGAAACTCGCAGCGAGGAGACGTGCACCAGCGCAAGTCTGAGAAGATGCTGGCAATACAGTGGCATGACAAGAGGGTCGTGCACATGCTCACCACCGTACACAAGGGGGAACTGAAAGACAGTGGGAAGGTCGACCGTAGGACAGACGAACCTGTGAGGAAACCTGATACTGTCATCGACTATAATATCAACATGCGGCTGGTGGACAAGTCAGACATGATGACTGGAGAGATCGACTGCCTCAGGAAGAATACTAGGTGGTACAGGAAAGTTTTTCTGCATCTCATTGACATGACGACGCTGAACGCCTTCATCCTGTACAAGATGAAGGTAAAGCCACCCAAGTCCTTCTCCCTGAGGTTGTTTGCCAGGACTTGTGTTCAGCAGCTGCTTGAGAGATATGGTAGGGTGACAGCAACAGCTCCAAGGCGCCATTCTGTTAGACTTCCTGACAAACTTGAGCAGAGGGCATACATGGATCGGCACAGACTGGTGCAAATGCCTGCCACAACGAAGAGGAAGGATGCAATCCGCAGGTGCCAGGTATGTGCACATACCACCAGACGCACACCTTAGCACAAACGCACCTCCTGGCATTGCGCTGAGTACCAGGTTCCCCTCTGCATAACATGCTTCTTTGATTATCACAGCCTGAAGCAGTTCTAAAACAGTGCAAGTGGAAATGTTAATGTGTAAATAATGTGTAAATGTGTAAATAGCAAGTGAAAGCAATGGATGTAAATATGATTGAACAGTGGACTATAGTTTTGTAAGTTACTGCAAGTGACAGTGCATAACATAGTGTAAATAAAATAGAAGTGTAAATATTGAAAACACAATAGAAAATGTAAATAGAAATGTAAATAATTAGTAATATAAGAATATGAGTCCAAATACTTGAAGTAATGACAGTGAAAGTGAAACCTTGGCTCTCTATGTAGTTTACTGAATGAGAAAGTAAATGCCTGGAGTGAAAATAAACTACTATTGCTGAAGGAAACTTATGGATAAATACTGTAGATATATATAAGTGTAATAAAGAAATAGGAATATACAGTGTGAGTGTGTTTATGAATAATAAATGACAGAATACCAGCGGGGAACGAGCATGGGTGGAAAGCTCGTACACGCTCGTAATTTACATTGGTTTCACAGTGTTTTTTTTTTTGGAATATGGATTCCAAACTACTTGAAAATCATAGAACAGTGTTTCTAGTGATAATATCAGGCTGTGGTAATCATATTACGGGGTGTCGGGAAGTGTAAAGTGGAGACTTCGTTACTCAAATTCAGAAGTCTCCACAAGTCCTTCGGTTGTCGACGAAGGCTTAACAAACATCCTAGGAGAAAGCTGAAGGTATGTGCCATATGCATATGTAATTATAGTATTCTAGGGCTAATAACTGATTTTTGGTAAATATTTTTAAAAAGTCAGTCGGAGCATGAATATCCCGGCGGGACGCAAGGAGTGGCGAAAACATCCCCGCAGTGTAGGGGTTAGTAATTTATCCTTCCTTTACCTTTGCAAGCGGCCAGCAGAACCCTCCTGCTCCCCTCCCCCCAGTCTTTCTCTTCCTTCCTCATTCCCTGCCGCGTGCTCGATTTTTTTTCGTTCCTGATCATTTTTTCACCCCGAAATATTTGGATTTGCGGATTTGTGTTGGTACCATCAGAAAGCTAATGCTTTGTAGAATAAGATGACTGAAAATAGAAAGTGATATTGCATAAAACAATTATGATGTGCATAATTTGAAAGAGTGAATAAGAATGTTTATACCACAATATTTTCTATGCGTTTTTTGGTCACATTTAAAATTTTTCCCTTGATTGGAAATAGTATCACCTATCTAGAAATTCAATCAGACTAATATCAGTCGAAATTTCAGGACGCAGACGGAATTCTTGATTTATGGTGAACATTTTTTGTTTGGATGCGGATCCGCATCAAAGACCAGGGAAGTGTTAAAGACATCATTATATTGAAGATAATATTAAACACAAGTTAAAATCAAATATAAATGAATAAAAAATCGATTACTTGTATGACTGGCACATATTGCCCGTGGACATTACAGTCTCTCTGTACACTTATGGCCGTATGCTTAAAGTTAATGTAGGGCCTTTCCTAAGGGCCCTGTATCAAAACGATATGCTAAAAGTTTAACCCGCCCCATCCCGACTTTTTCTGGGCAGTGGTACTCCCCAGTCCCGACATTTTTGGACCTTTTTTTTTTTTGGCTCAAACATTCGCTTTTGGTGAGAAACATCGAAAATTCATAGAGAAATCGCTCACCTGAGGTTTAAAATACTCGATCCAGGTACGAGTACCTCCTTACCTGACTGGGTTTTCTAACAGGCTGTTACCAAAGAAAACGAGTTCTATGGGAGGGAAACTATTTTATCCACTCATAAACAGTATTTATTTATTTACTTGGTACGAATTTATATGTAGTACAAGAGTATATTGGTTTTCAAACAGTAATATAGGCATTATAAGCATTGTTTCACTCACTAACTCATCACCATTCATGACCTTTTTTTCCCACATTACCTGATCATCATTTCTGACTGTTTCTTCCTCTAATGCAATGTAAACATTGTCCTCCACATTGTCATCGATTGGGGAATCACTCTGGCCCTGAATGACTTTATTGGCCACGTTCCTGGTAACAGGTGAATTGCCGAGACAATGGCGTGCAGGGGGGGGGGGAGAGGTTATGCGGCGTAAGGCATTGTCCCTGCTTGGCATCTTGTAGAGGAATAGAGGAAGGTGTCCCGTGTATATGTGCCAAAAATCACTCGCGAAATCACTCGCGAAAATTGAAAATTGTGCAAATTAGGGACCTTGCAATGTTGCCGCATTAATTTACGTCTCCGTGATATGAGTGCACATCATGTGAGGACGTGAATTCACGTCTCCGGTACTGGGCGGGTTAAGGAGAGAAAGATTTCCCTTTATTGTAGAGCTTGTTCTAAATTTTTTTTAAAGGGGATGCATACTATGGCTTTTGCAAACCCCATAATTAACTCTTCTTAACACAGTGGCCCTGTACCTGCAGAAAACATAAAATAATATAAATAATTTATGAATAAAATATTTTCACATGCGAATAATACAATGCAAATATTCAGTGCAACTTAACTGCTTATTATTAACTCTCACAGGCTGCGCCTTACGGAGTAAAAGGTCAAGGGCAAGCTCGAGTCCTAATCTGTGCAACTGGTGACACGCACTATCATTTTTGTTTTGTTTTTAAGGGTGAAATCTTCAAACTGATATTCTTACACCACTCTTATAAATTTTCCACGTGATTTAACTGGATATCGAACATTCAGTCAGTGCTATAAGGAATGATATAACATATTTATGACTCATAGGTAACGAGAATGTTATTCTTCTTAGCACATTCGCCAAACTATGAAGCATCGTGATAGCATCAGATCTCAGGCTCTGTAAACTGCATTTTTCTTTTCTTTTTTTCTTTTTTTTTTTCTAATGCCATTTTTCATTACTTACCAGCAGCACCCTTTTCATATTCTCCAGTTGCGTTTTTAAGATCCATCTTTTATCTATCTATCTATCTATCTATCTATCTATATATGTATGTATGTCATATAAAAATGGTAAAAAGGCGCTTTAAAAAGCGATCTGTGTTCACAGACAGAATATATCTTGCGGTGCACGAAGACTGGAGGAAGCCATCTTAGAACGCCATTTATTGGCAAAAATAACCCTCACCAGTGCCTGGTTATCCAAACCTAACCTAAACTTTCATAACAACCCACCTTACATAACGCAATTTTAGGCTAATCTAACCAATTATATGCTAACCTAACGAAACTTATACTAACTTCTGCGTGAAGACAGTCGGACGCCATCTTAGAATGCCATTTCTGAGCGAAATTACCTTTCATCAGTGTTCATTTACCCAAACCTAGCATTAATTTTTGCATTTGATCCCAACTTTATTTAACCTAACCTATTTTAGGTTAACTTAGCCAATTATATGCTAATCTAACCAAATTTATCGTAACCTAACCCATCTCTTGTAATAATTTCCCCTATTTATTGGTGGATCCTCTTCACAATCGAAAACACACTTCAGTGCACCTTTATTAACTAAATCGGTTCAAAGGTATTTTTGTTATTTAAAGGGCTGTCCTACGTCTCCGCATTACATAATCCATTTAATTCCAGAGCTAACTACCGTATCAGATTTACAACATAGTTATTTATTGAAAAGTCTGTTGCAGTAAAAGTATATAAAGTATACGTACAAACAAGTGGTAATATTGTTATGCCCACGTCCCACACTAGCATAGGCTCCAACTGCAGTAGTTCAGCATTGGAAGGACGTCACCCAGCAAATCGTTCCTCTTAGGGTCAGCCGTTCAATGTACAGTACACAGATCCCTACATAAGGTCAACTCAGGCTTAATAACACAGGCTTCTCGCATTCGTTGTCTTTGATTTACGAAGTTAATTACAGTGTCTGCTTCACAACTCCAGAGCTACACTAACTTTACAAGGCCACAAGTCAAACTAAACTGTTACTGCCACGTTATGTGCAAATTATGGGAATGATTCTAAGCCTGGACGTCCATTGTGAAAAAAATGAATGGGCAAGTTTGTGGAGCGGATTGAGGATTATGGAAGCCCGTGTTTGGTTATGCAGGGGATTGAGAGAGAGAGAGAGAGAGAGAGAGAGAGAGAGAGAGAGAGAGAAACTAGTCTGGTCAGTGTGAGACATGAATATATTATCGAAATCTCACCTGCGGGTTGGGACGAATCATCACCAGGTGGAGCAAATAAAAAAAAAGATGACTTAACTGTGAAGGGATTGATGTTCTCGGAGTGGGTTTGCCTTAATGAAATATACCATAATCAACGCCAGTTGGTAACAGGAAGAAAATGTTATGATTAGACATTGTTGTTGTTGTTGTGGCCTCAGGCTCATCTGGACGTGAACTCAGTCGCCTGCAGGCTGAAACTTCCTTACTCCGGTAGCCCACCACCCCCATTTCAAGGGATGGCTAGGGAGCTGAGAGATAATTATATAACTGAACAGTGGAACAGGCTGATTACATCGGTGCCAACACGTGGACTCGTCCCTCTCCAGCTTCAAACTATCATCACAGAAAGGAGGTATTGTAAAACTGTAAATGTAATAGTAAATATTAATGTGCTTTGCGTATTACTGACCCATTCCTAATGTGGTGCGCAGAAACAGATGAAAAGCCATTTGAAAACTAATATGTTGTTTTTCAGTGTTAAGTGGCGAGTAGGAAATGAAAATGTTTGGAGGATGGCAGTTTCTGTGTGTGTGTGTGTGTGTGTGTGTGTGTGTGTGTGTGTGTGTGTGTGTGTGTAATTCACCGAGTCATTATTCACCGGGTCGGTCAGGATCACTTGATGGTCGTGATCGTCAGCTTTTACCCTCCCAGAAGGGAGCTGAGAGCTCATATAGTCCGATCTAAGGGCAAGGCTGTGACCTTCACACACGCACACATCCGTCCATTTGCTCAAGTGGGACAGTCACCACCCACTTCGTCAGTGAAACTTATCGCAACCTGAGCGAGGCTTGAACTCCCGTTTATCAGATGGCAAGCGAGAACGTTACCACTGAGCCAGCGAGTGGTGTGTATGTGTGGGGGGGGGGGTTGTGTTATTTTTTAAAATGTATGATTGCATTTTTTTGTATATTTCAGGTTTATTTCAGTGTTGATATTTACTTGCATTACTGGTGAATTCAATATTTAAACAGTTTGTGTCTCATGGCAGAAAGAGTTTGAACGTTTATCTAAGTGTATATTTATATTTTGTATACATATTTATCTTTCCTGTCTATCTGTCTGTCTATGTTTATCTATCCATCAATCCATGCGTGCATTTTTGTGTATCTGTGTATTTAAAAGTGGGATTAAGGATTGGCACTATGATGATGATGAAGAGGAAGAGGATTTTCTTCGTATGAGTGGTGGTCTGAGTAAATTACACTGACTTGTGGTTCTGTACTTCTGTAAAATTTAAATCTCTGTTTAGTGCAAATGCGCGTTTCTCGACGCCCATTAACTTTATATGTGGAAGAACGACTTGCTCCATCAGATACGCCAAAAACATTCACCACGTTCTGTAGCTTCACATAATCGTATCCGATAGAGTCAATCCAGATGCTGTCATGTTAAAAAGAGGTGCCAAAATCCCTGATCATGCACTTCTCCTCACATGATTCATCCAGCAAGCTCGATCTCCTGTCAGGTCCCTAGCCTCACCGACTTCCAAACCTCTCTTCCTCACACATTCATCCACCATATCCCTCCACCTTCCCCTTGGCCTACCTCGTCTCCTCCCTCCTTCGAATTCGCTCAGATATACCATTTTCACCACTCTACTGTTATCCATTCTCTCCACATGACCATACGATCTCAGCACATTCTCTTCGATTCTGGTGTCCACCGACTTCCTCACTCCGCATCTTTCACGAATCATTATTTCGTATCCTATCATCCTATCCACCATCTGTACTCCACATACATTCCTCAGCAGTCCCATGTCAACTGCTCTTACTATTGACTTTTCATTTTCATGCCACACCATAGTCTCACATCCATATGTTAAAGTTAGCACTAACACTCCCTCATGTAAGCCTCGTGCAGCTGCAACACTCAAGCCTCTGTTTCTTATCAAGGCCTTCATTGCACCAGATACATTTCTTCCTTGTGTCACTCTATTTTCAACTTCTTTTGCACATTTTCCTCTCTTTTCTATCACTGTACCCAGGTATTTGAACTCTCTCACCAATTCCAGTCTCTCTCCATTCATTGTTACATCGCAATGGGAGTCACCTTCTCTCTCCATAACCATCACTTTACTCATTTCTACATCTACTGTCAAGGCATGACGCTTACAGACATCAGTAAAACTCTGCACTAGCCTACCAAGTTCTTGTCCGGTACTTGCAAGCAGTACTGCATCATCAACATAAAACAAATTTGAGATATTCCATCGATCACCATTCATTACCAATGCCATACCTCTCTCCATTACTCGTGTTTTTACTTCTCTCATCACCTCATCCATATATATATTGAACAACCATAGGGACATCACACAACCTTGTCGCACGCCCACACCGATCATGAACCATTCACTTAGATGCCCTTTAACCCTTACACATGCTTCATTACCATCATCAAAACTCTTGACGGCACCTAGCAGCTTACCCTCTACACCGTACATGCGCAAAATTTTCCACAATGCTTCTCTGTCCACTGTGTCATATGCTTTTTCCAGATCCATGAATACTATAAACACCTTATGGTCCTTCTCACAAGCCTTCTCTACTATCTGTCTCACTGCAAATACTTGGTCCACACATCCTCTGCCACTCCTAAAGCCACCCTGTTCATCACTCACTAGGACTTCTGATATCTCTACTATCTCTATAATAATTCTTCCATATACCTTCCCTACCATACTCAATAAACTTATGCCACGATAATACTTGCACTCACATCGCTCACCTTTATTTTTGTACAGGGGTACAATCACAGCGTTCTTCCACTCTGCAGGCACTGTTTCACTCCTCCATGCCATCTTACATATCTTCAACAAGCACTTCATTCCACTCTCTCCACTACACTTAATCATCTCTGCATACACCTCATCAACCCCAGCTGCTTTCCCATTTTTCAGCCGCTTCACAGTACCCTTCACCTGTGTGAGTGTCATGTCTCCTGGTTCTGCATTCCTTCTCTGCACACCCCCAAAACCAATCATGTTTACAGCTGCTCTGCTTTCTCTATTCCCATTCATCAGGTTTTCAATATATTCTTTCCATGTGGTCCTTCCTTCATCTCCATTGGTTAATAATCTACCACCTACATCCTTTACACCATCACATTTCTTTTCGCTTTCACTTCTACATTTCCGCACCTCTTTCCAGAATAATTTTCAATTTTCAGAGTAGTTCGAATTCATTTTTGTTCCTTGATCCTCATTTACCTCCTTTTTTTGCCTCTTCACTAGCATCTTGTCGTGCTTCTTGCTCTCAATATATTCAGTTCTTATTTCAACTGAACCCCTATTCTGTAACCACTTTAGCCACTTCCTCTTTTCCTCCACTGCTCTCTTTACCTCCTCATCCCACCATGCCGTACTTTTCTTCTTTGTTGTTAGTCTTGCCACACCACACACCGTTTTAGCATTCCTAACTAAGCACTCCCTATATGTATTCCACAGGCTGCCCAGATCCATTTCATTCCAAATCGGTAATTCTAACTCATCTTCTACTTTCGTCCAGTAATTATCTGCCATTTGTTTGATCCTCAGCTTCTCAACTTTCAGTCTTTCTCCCTGACTGCTCCTCATTCTCCTGATCCACCTCACTCCTCTCGGCTTGATCTTTCATACCACAATCATTTGATATAACAGACCTCCACATCGTCCTCTTACGGCCCTCGAATCAGCAACCATTACCATCATCGACCTCTGTACGAGCACGAAATTGATCAGGCTTCTTTCAACACGATCCTCGTTCCCACTATACCATGTATATTTATGTGCATCTCTGTGTTTGAAATGCGACTTACAAGTGCACAACCTCCTCTTCTGACAGATATCCTTTAGTCTCTTCCCATTATTATTTTCTCCTGGTACCCCATAACAACCCATTATGTCATCCTCAGGACCAGTGCCTACTCTTCCATTCATATCCCCCATTACAATCACTCTACAGCTCCTGGGCATTTCTCCCACTGCTTCATTTAGCTCATCCCAAAACCTGTCCTTCTCTCTCTCACTCCTGACCTCACACGGTGCATATGCTACAATTACTGCCACTTTCACCTTCCCAAACTTGAACTTGATACACCTCGAGCTGACACATTTGTAGTCTCTCATTCCACTCTGCCACACCTCATTCATCAACAAAGCAACTCCTTCCTTGCATCTTCCTTGCCCATTCATGCCCGATCATACACATTTCACACTTTCCCACACCCCCACTTCACACCCTTTCATATTTGCTTCACACAATACCATTACGGCATATCTTGCACTCTTGAACACATTCACCACTTTCACTCTCTTCCTCTCCTTATTCACACCTTTCACATTCTACATGGCCACGCCAATCTGTCCATTTGGTTGAGTCCCTGGGCAGGTATTGGGCCCTCTGAGGCTCTCTGAAACGACTGCCATGATTAAGTGATTTTGGATAGGGGAATCTGTGGGACACTAACCCTGCCAGAAACCCAGGTTATATGGTTACTACCCAGGGTAGTAAATGGTTTCCTGGGTACAGGAAACCATTTGGCCCGTCACTCAGTGTAGAGATCATATTGCACCTCTACAGTGAGTGAGTGGATGATGGGCGCCCCCACCTACCACTATATATATATATATATATATATATATATATATATATATATATATATAGCCCGACGCCCTAATCCCGCAAAGGGTGGCCGCAGACAAAACGCCTCCAAGTCGCTCTGTCACCCACCATATGACTACCCTCCCCCCAACTCACCCCCCCTCCCTCATATACCTCTCAACTCCATCCCTCCACCTCATCCTCGGCCTACCCCTCCCTCTCCCTCCCTCCACCTCACTTACATACACCCTCTTAGTCAGTCTTTCATTCTCCATTCTCTCCACATGTCCAAACCACCTCAGTGTATTTCTCCTAATCTTCTCAACCACATCCACATCCACCCTACAACGTTCCTTCACTTCTTCATTCGTCAACCTGTCCGGCCATGTCACTCCACATGCTTCTCTCAAGTAACTCATTTCCACTGCTCTCACTCTTGACTTGTTCCCCTCTTGCAAGGTCCACGCCTCGCGTCCATACGTCAGGGTAGGGATCACAATACTATCATGCAATGACTTCTTAAATTTCACACTCACCTCCCTATTTCTCATCACTGCTTTCAGTGAACCAACAACCTTCCTTCCCTGCTGTACCCTTTCACTCACTTCATCCCCCAGAGTTCCAACCTTACTCATCACACTACCCAAGTGCTTGAATGCACTCACACTTTCCATATCCTCACAATCCAACCTCACTGTACATTCTGTGACTCCATTCCTCTCAAACACCATAACTTTACTTTTGTTTACATTAACTTTCAGCTTCCTCCTCCTACACATTCTCCCAAATTCATTCACCAAACCTTGCAACTCCCATTCATCTTCACTCAACAATACTGTATCATCAGCAAACAGCAACAGTGGAATCTTCCAAATCTCACCCTGACTCATTAGAGCCACCCCCACATCCACTGCCCTACCCTGCACCTCCTTTACAACCCCATCCATGTATATACTAAACAGCCATGGAAACATCACACAACCCTGTTTCAGTTTCACATTGAGATCAAAGAACTCACTCAGCTCACCATCCACTCGCACCGTAGCCCTAGCTCCTTCGTACATACTCTTCACAGCATTCAACAATTTCCCATCCACTCCATATATTCTTAATATATATATATATATATATATATATATATATATATATTGTTACATAGCCTATGATTTCATCATCCTTTGTGTAATTTTAACGCACAGTTGCTGCATGTTTGATCACGAGCGTGTTCTGCCTCAGTTCCCCCCTTCTACCGTTATAGTAGAGCAAGTCGTCATTTCTGTTGTCGAGTGCGGGATTGTCAACTCTTTGTCCCCATGGCTTCATTTGCGCGTCCTTCTTACAAGTTGTATCAAGCTCTGCCGGCCCCTATATAATGAGCTCAGTCTCTGCATCATTGCCACTTAGATCTGCTCCTCATTTTGTTCACATCTCTGTCCTCCCCTGTACAGATATTATTATTGTGAGTGCTCAAGAAATCTCCAAACATCTTGCAGCTGTGTGTAATTTGAGTATAACTGTTATTGCATTTTTTCTTGTACTGTGTAGCATATGGTTGATTCTTAGGCCTAGTGAGGTCTTTGTGATTAATGTAGAGTTTTATATCAGTCATTTTTGATAATAGTTTGTATCTGTAATAATTTATCTGGCATTCACTGAGTATTATCTGGTATCTCATTTTATCAGGGCTGACTTAGATAAATTTACTCTTGCTAATTTCGTGTTAATAGAGGCTATTGCAGTTAACCATATATTTAACCTGTTTATTTGCCATTACATTATCCTTATGAGTCCTGAATGTTTTGTTCTTAGTTTGAGCATTAAACTTTGACTTGTAATTTTACCTAACTCTTTGTTTTGAACCTGGAACTTTACGGGACAGTAGTGACTCTTAGTATTCTCACTTAAAGTGTACGTTATCTTTCTCTGTTCCGTAACATAAATTTGGCGACCTCATATCAGGATATTCAGGATATTATCATAAGGATATTGCTTGATATTTTGTGACTGTTACTTATTCATGATGTCTACTATTACTACACTTGATGAAGCCAAAGATTTTTTGTCAAATGTGCAAACAGTGTGTGATGTAGAAAACAGAACAAAGAATGAACTTATGATTGTTGCTCAACAATTGGGATTTGTTGTTCGCTCTCATCAGTCTAAAGATCAAATTGTTGCCATGATTAATGAAAGCTTGTTTAATGTAACTCCTCCAAATGAGCAAACGCAGATTGAATTAGCTAAGTTACAGCTAGCCCTGCAGGAGTTTTCGGCATTACTGCAGGAGTACCCGCAAGCGTTCCGTGCTACTCCAGGAAGAACCACTGTGTTGATGCATGATGTCGATGTTGGAGACGCAAAGCCAATTAAACTGCCTCCTTACCGTGTGAACCCAGTGAAAGTTCCTCTCATCGAGAAGGAGCTTGGCTACCTGTTGGACCACATGATGATTGAGCCCTGTCAGAGCGAGTGGAATTCTCCTGTCACTCTAGTCCCTAAGCCAGGTGGGTCACAGCGGCTTTGCATTGACTACAGACGTGTTAATCAGATAACCAAAACAGACACTTACCCTCTCCCTCGTGTGGAAGATTGCATAGACAAGATCGGAAAGGCTAGGTACATAAGTAAGTTTGATTTGTTAAAGGGATACTGGCAAGTACCTATGACTGAACGTGCTAGGGAGATCTCATGTTTTGTAGCACTGGGAAGGACATTTGCATGTTCTGTAATGCCATGTACAGATTGTTTTAGAGTAATAAGAAATTTCCTTTGTAAATTTCTTTTTCTTTGTGGGGAGGTGTTACATAGCCTATGATTTCATCATCCTTTGTGTAATTTTAACGCACAGTTGTTGCATGTTTGATCACGAGCGTGTTCTGCCTCAGTTCCCCCCTTCTACCGTTATAGTAGAGTAAGTCGTCATTTCTGTTGTTGAGTGCGGGATTGTCAACTCTTTGTCCCCATGGCTTCATTTGCGCGTCCTTCTTACAAGTTGTATCAAGCTCTGCCGGCCCCTATATAATGAGCTCAGTCTCTGCATCATTGCCACTTAGATCTGCTCCTCATTTTGTTCACATCTCTGTCCTCCCCTGTACGGATATTATTATTGTGAGTGCTCAAGAAATCTCCAAACATCTAGCAGCTGTGTGTAATTTGAGTATAACTGTTATTGCATTTTTTCTTGTACTGTGTAGCATATGGTTGATTCTTAGGCCTAGTGAGGTCTTTGTGATTAATGTAGAGTTTTATATCAGTCATTTTTGATAATAGTTTGTATCTGTAATAATTTATCTGGCATTCACTGAGTATTATCTGGTATCTCATTTTATCAGGGCTGACTTAGATAAATTTACTCTTGCTAATTTCGTGTTAATAGAGGCTATTGCAGTTAACCATATATTTAACCTGTTTATTTGCCATTACATTATCCTTATGAGTCCTGAATGTTTTCTTCTTAGTTTGAGCATTAAACTTTGACTTGTAATTTTACCTAACTCTTTGTTTTGAACCTGGAACTTTACGGGACAGTAGTGACTCTTAGTGTTCTCACTTAAAGTGTACGTTATCTTTCTCTGTTCCGTAACAATATATATATATATATATATATATATATATATATATATATATATATATATATATATATATATATATATATATACCAGTACATATAAATATGTAAATATATATATACTTAAGGTGACCAGAGTCCCGCTTTTAGGCGGGACAGTCCCGCTTTTTGGACGTCTGTCCCGCTTTTTTTATTGTGAGAAGAATGTTCCGCTTTTTGAGCAAATTATCTTAAATGTCCCGCTTTTAGAAATTTACTATTGCATTAGATATAACATGACTTTCTTTTATGAAATTAGGATGATTTAGAAAAATTATGCATTCTCCTAATCAAATGAAACACCGAATTATTATCATAAAATCTGTATACTCGCTATATAGCTGGCAACTTTGGTCGACCCATTCACTGTACCGTACGGTCGGTATGTTTGGAGTTCGTAGGAGACGTTAGTGTTTGATTAGCAGCCTCATGGTGAGATGCAACGCGACAGTGGTTTCTGTCACTCATATAAATCAATACACACACACACACACACACACACACACACACATATATATATATATATATATATATATATATATATATATATATATATATATATATATATATATATATATATATATATATATGCACACACACACACACACACACACACACACACACACACACACACACACAGACGCGCGCGCGCGCGTCCCGCTTTTACCTCCAATAAATCCGGTCACCTTATATATATATATATATATATATATATATATATATATATATATATAAATATATATATATATATATATATATTGTTACGGAACAGAGAGATAATGAACACTTCAAGTGAGAATACTAAAATCACTACTGTCCCGCAAAGTTCCAGGTTCAAAACAAAAGAGTTAGGTAAAATTACAAGTTAAAGTTTAATGCTCAAACTAACAACTAAACATTCAGGACTCATAAGGATAATGTAATGGCAAAAACAGGTTAAATATATGGTTAACTGCAATAGCCTCTTTTAACACGAAATTAGCAAGAGTAAATTTATGTACGTCAGCCATGATAAAATGAGAAAACCGGATAATGCTCAGTTAATGCAAGATATATTATTACAGATACAAAATATTATTAATAATGGCTGACATCAAAAACTCCACATGAATCACAAAAACCTTACCAGGCCTACGAATTAACACCTTAGGCCATACAGTACAAGAAAAATGGTAACAACACTTATACTCATATTATACAGCAGCTAGATGGTTGGAGTCTTCCTAAGCACTCACAAAGATAATACACTATACAGGGGAGGACAGAGATGTGAACCAAATGAGGAGCAAATCTAAGTGGCAATTAATGCAGAGACTGAGCTCATTATATAGGGGCCGGCAGAGCTTGATTCAACTTGTAAGAAGGACACGCAAATGAAGCCATAGGGGCCAAAGAATTGACACTCCTGCTCTCAACAACAGAAAGAACGGCTTACTCTACTATAAGGGGGAGAAGGGGGGAGTGAGGTAGAACACGCAAGCCTGGTCACTATGGAAGCCACGAGGCGAATCGTGATCAAACATGCAGCATACTGTACGTTAGAATTATACAAAGGATGATGAAATCATAGGCTATGTAACACCTCCCCACAAAGAAAAAGAAATTTACAAAGGAAATTTCTTATTACTCTAAAACAATCTGTCTAAAGTCTAGATAAGCAATCTGCAATAACATTTTCTTTCCCCTTGACATGTTGTATGTCTAATGAATACTGCTGAAGAAGTAGACTCCATCTTGTCAATCTCTGATTTTTATCTTTAAACTTACTAAGGAATTTCAGTGGGTTATGATCGGTATAAATGACTATGGGGTCAAAACCAGAACACAAATAAAATGAAAAATGCTGTAAACCCAAAATCAAGGCCAAAAGCTCTTTCTCAATACTTGAGTAGTTCTTTTGAGGTGGAGTGAACTTCTTACTGTAATAAGATACAGGGTGTTCAATACCCTGATCATCCTCTTGCAGCAAAACAGCCCCAGCTCCTGTATCACTTGCGTCAACAGCCCTCTTAAAAGGCTTAGCAAAATTTGGAGTAGCGAGCACTGGCTGACTTAATAGGATAGCTTTAAGTTCACTGAAAGAGGATTCACAGTTATCGGTCCAGACAAATTTAGCTCCCTTTTTCAGTAGGTCTGTAAGTGGTGATACAAGAATTGAAAAGTTAAGAACAAATCTCCTGTAATAACCTACCATTCCCAAAAATCTTTGTAGCTCTTTCCTACTTTTAGGTCTGGGAAGATCACTTATAACCTGAACCTTAGCTCCTGGTGGTGCAACGTGTCCATCACCATTTACGTACCCAAGGTACTGAACTTTAGCTTGACCAAGCTCACACTTTGATAAATTAGCTACAAGATCAGCCTGAACCAAACGCTCAAGAAATTTACTGACATGGCATAGGTGATCTTGTCAGTTGTCAATGAAGATTAATACATCATCAATATAAACAATACACCCTGCCAAACCCTCTGTTACAACATTCATGAGCTTCTGAAAGTGGCTGGTGCATTCTTCATACCATATGGCATTACAGAACATGCAAAAGTCTTTCCTAGTGTTACAAAACATGAGATCTCCCTAGCACGTTCAGTCATAGGTACTTGCCAGTATCCCTTTAACAAATCAAACTTACTTATGCACCTAGCCTTTCCGATCTTGTCTATGCAATCTTCCACACGAGGGAGAGGGTAAGTGTCTGTTTTGGTTATCTGATTAACACGTCTGTAGTCGATGCAAAGCCGCTGTGACCCACCTGGCTTAGGGACTAGAGTGACAGGAGAACTCCACTCGCTCTGACAGGGCTCAATCATCTTGTGGTCCAACAGGTAGCCAAGCTCCTTCTGGATGAGAGGAACTTTCACTGGGTTCACACGGTAAGGAGGCAGTTTAATTGGCTTTGCGTCTCCAACATCGACAGCATGCATCAACACAGTGGTTCTTCCTGAAGTGGCACGGAACACTTGCAGGTATTCCTGCAGTAATGCCGAAAACTCCTGCCTTTCCTCGAGAGCTAGATGAGAAAGCTTAGTCTGGAGATCATTCATGATATCAGGATTCTTCCCCAAACTATCACTCAGGCTCATACTGCATGGGAGAACTTCACTTGCAGACTCGGGTGGAACAGCTACAGTGCAGACTGGGTTATTTTCGTCTTGCCTGTAATATAACTTTAGCATGTTGATGTGACAAAGTTGCTTGTTCTTTCTACGATCTGGTGTGGCGATGACATAGTTGACATCACTGAGTTTCTTCTCCACGAAATAAGGACCACTAAACTTGGCTTGTAGAGGTTGCCCATGCACCAGTAGCAGAATCAAAACCTGATCTCCTGGCTGAAAGTGGCGTAACCTGGACTTCTTATCATACCAAGTCTTCATCTTCTCCAGAGCAGCTCCTAAATTCTCTCTCACCAGCTGTAAAGCAGTGGACAGCCGTTCTTTGAATTTCATCACATACTCCAGCAGGTTGACGTCATCTTCCTCCGACAGCCAGCATTCCTTGAGTAGCTTAAGGGGTCCTCTTACTTCATGGCCAAACAGTAGTTCAAAGGGTGAGGAGCCCAGTGATTCATTTGGAGATTCTCTTGCGGCAAATACAACGAATGGAAGACCTTTATCCCAATCTTTCTGACGTTCCAAACAGTATTTCTTGAGCATCGATTTGAGTGTTTGATGATATCTCTCCAACGCTCCTTGGGTCTGGGGATGGTAAGCTGAAAACGTGATCTGGGTGATGCCCAACTCTTTCAGAGACTGCTTGAAAACATTTGACATGAAATTACTTCCCCGGTCTCACTGTACCTCCTTGGGCAGACCAAACTTGGTGAAGAACCCTAGCATTTCCTTAACCACATTTTTTGCTGAGATATTTCTAAGTGGAATGGCTTCAGGATAACGAGTAGCCATATCAATCAGGGTCAACACATAAGAAAATCCTGAAGAAGTCTTAGGAAGAGGGCCCACAATATCCACCAACACACGGGTGAATGGCGCCTCAAAAGGAGGAATGGGAACTAGAGGTGCAACCTTTTTGGTCTGATTACACTTCCCCACAACTTGACAGGTGTGACAAGACTTACAATACCAGGAAACATCTCTGAAGATACCTGGCCAGTAGAAGTGTTTCAAAATGCGTGCCACAGTCTTCCTCACTCCAAAGTGTCCTGCCAAACTGGAATCATGAGCCACTCTAATGATATCCTGCCTACAAACACGAGGGATGACAACTTGATGTACAACCTCCCATTCAAAGTCGGCTGATGCTGTTGGGGGTCTCCACTTTCTCATAAGTACTCCTGACTTTATATAATAACAAGTAGAAGCACCAGCTGACTCTTCCTCACTGCAAGCAGAGTTAGCTAGACCTTTCAACTCAGGGTCAGCAACCTGCAACTCAACCAACTCTTGACGAGACAAATTATCAACACTACGGGGTACTGCCTCATCTGGTGAGTGATCCAAATTAGCAAGAAAAGTGTCAGCTAGGATAACATCATCATCATCATTATCCTCTAAGTCACCAGTAACTTTAGACTTAGCCCTAGTGACAGCACATGCAGAGAACACATCAGGGACATCACAATCCTGGGTCACAGTTACTGGTTCACTAGACAACTGAGGAGCTGGACACACTTGACTTCCACCAATATCATTTCCAAGTAAGAAAGTTACACCTGACATTGGGAGTGTCTCAACCAACCCAACCATAACGGAACCATTAACAAAACCAGACTCTAAAGTCACTCTGCACAGAGCGACAGAGAAGTAATTATTCCCTACACCTTGTAAGATTACAGTTTCATCAGAGGAATTAACATTAGAGTCTAGAACACTGGTCAGCATAAGGGATTGGCAAGCACCTGTATCACGATATATTTTAACTGATTTCCTGTCATTACTGTCCAGAGGACTGACAAAACCATCAAACAGGAAATTAGCACATGAACTCTTAAGAGTGTCACCCACGTTACTGCTCAAAAGAGGAGCTTCATCATGAGAATTTAATTTATCCCTCAAAGCAGGTTCAGTTAACTCGGTTAAAGAATTCTGGGAACTCTCAAGGGTGGACACTAGACCAATTGACTGAATATTTAAAGACTCCTTTTTGTTCACATCACGCTATCTCCTGAAACATTTCTCCGTAGTATGACCAAGCTTACTACAATAAATACATTTACTTTTCTGAAATCTAGAGGTGGAGCTGGTATTTACTTCCTGAGAAACATCATCTTTATTCTCTTTCCTGTTACCTGTATTCTGAGTAGAGGCAACGTACTTACTCTCAGCTTTCCTTTTTTCTTTAGAATATCTCTTGTGAGTGAGAACATATTCGTCAGCTAAAACTGCAGCATCAGACAAATTATCTATTCTTTTCTCATCAAGATATAGGCTTACATCTTTATTTATACACCTTTTGAAGTCCTCCAGCAAAATCATCTGCTTAAATTTGTCAAAATCAGAATCCACATTCTTAGAATTTAACCACTGCTCTAACAGATCTTCTTTGATTTTTGCATACTCAACATGGGATTGCTTATCTTCCTTATAAGTTGTCCTAAATTTTACTCTATAGGCTTCAGGAACAAGCTCATAGGCCTTAAGAATCAAGCTCTTAACTACATCATAATTATCAGATTGATCCTGAGGCAAAGATGCATAAGTTACTTGAGCTTTACCGGTGAGAACACTCTGAAGGAGTACTGGCCAATACTTTTTGGGCCAATTAAAACCTGTAGCTACCCTCTCAAACAACTGAAAATACTTTGTTAAATCAGATTCATTAAAAGGAGGGACAAGTTTAACATTTTTAGCCACATCAAAATCATCAGAGCTAGATGATCCAGTTCCACCTTGTTTCATGTGATACTCATGGTCTGCCTGAATCCTAGCAAGTTCAATTTGTGCCTCTGAATACGAGCCTGAGACTCAGCCTGTGCCTGTGCCTTCTGAATACGAGCCTGAGACTCAGCCTCCTTAGCACGAGCCTCCTGCAGGGCTAGCTGTAACTTAGCTATTTCAATCTGCGTTTGCTCATCTTGAGGAGTTACATCAAACAAGCGTTTATTAATCATGCCAACAATTTGATCTTTAGAATGATGAGAGTGAACAGCAATTCCCAATTGTTGAGCAACAAGCTTAAGTTAATTCTTTGTTCTGTTTTCTACATCACACAATGTTTGCACATTTGACAAAAAATCTTTGGCTTCATCAAAAGTAGTAATAGTAGACATCATGAATAAATCACAGTCACAAAATATCATGCAATATTCTTATGATAAAATCCTGAATATCCTGATAAGAGTTACCCAAATTTATGTTATGGAACAGAGAGAGATAATGAACACTTCAAGTGAGAATACTAAAATCACTACTGTCCCGCAAAGTTCCAGGTTCAAAACAAAAGAGGTAGGTAAAATTACAAGTTAAAGTTTAATGCTCAAACTAACAACTAAACATTCAGGACTCATAAGGATAATGTAATAGCAAAAACAGGTTAAATATATGGTTAACTGCAATAGCCTCTATTAACACGAAATTAGCAAGAGTAAATTTATCTAAGTCAGCCCTGATAAAATGAGAAAACCGGATAATGCTCAGTTAATGCAAGATATATTATTAGATACAAAATATTATTAATAATGGCTGACCTCAAAAACTCCATATGAATCACAAAAACCTTATCAGGCCCACGAATTAACACCTTAGGCCATACAGTACAAGAAAAATGGTAACAACACTTATACTCAAATTATACAGCAGCTAGATGGTTGGAGACTTCCTGAGCATTCACGAAGATAATACACTATACAGGGGAGGACAGAGATGTGAACCAAATGAGGAGTAGATCTAAGTGGCAATTAATGCAGAGACTGAGCTCATTATATAGGGGCTGGCAGAGCTTGATTCAACTTGTAAGAAGGACGCGCAAATGAAGCCATAGGGGCCAAAGAGTTGACACTCCTGCTCTGAACAACAGAAAGAACGGCTTACTCTACTATAAGGGGGAGAAGGGGGGAGTGAGGTAGAACACGCAAGCCTGGTCACTATGGAAGCCACGAGGCGAATCGTGATCAAACATGCAGCATACTGTACGTTAGAATTATACAAAGGATGATGAAATCATAGGCTATACATATATATATATATATATATATATATATATATATATATATATATATATATATATATATATATAGATAGATAGATAGATAGATAGATTTGTATATGTATATATACATATATGTAATTCAGGCGTTGTTTACAAAATCCCGTGTAAAAGCTGTAACAAATTTTATATAGGACAATCTGGAAAATATTTAGAAACTAGAATCTCACAACATAAATACAGTGTATGGACAGCCCAACAGAGTAGTAGTTTATTTCAGCACAAAGCATCCAGTGATCAACATATTGACTGGACAGGCTCCAAGATTCTAGCAAGATCAAAAAGCTTAGATGAAAGAAATGTAATAGAATCTTGTCTAATTTCTGGCACATATGAAAAGAATGTAAACATGAGCTATGGTCATTTTAAGTGTGATAAATTGTTAACTGATTTATTTTTAAAGTAGTATCCCTCAGACTAACACGTGATTGTTTCCTGTCATCTCCTGGTGGTGTAGTCACACCTGTGTGGGACACACCAAGCATTAATCCTCTAGGTCTTAAGTTAAGCAGCAGTATTTATCCCCTCCTCCCTCCCCCCCTCTCCCCTTCCCCCTTCCCCTCCTACCCTCCCCCTTCCCTCTCCCTCCCACTCCCCTTTCCTCCCCTCATACTCCGTCCTCCTTTGTCACGTGCATTTTTAGATTCAGGTCATCCTTTGTTGTGTTCCACTCCCTGCTGCAGGTGACCATAAGTTAAGCCGCAGGTAAAAATTCAGGTCATCCATTGTTCTGTGTGCCACTGCCTGCTGCGGGTGTGCATAAAAGACCTCTACCGTTCACGTTTCTGTCTCACTCTGTCTGAAGATGTAATATAGGAAAGTAGTCGCTGTCGCTCCTTTCATTTCTCCTGCGGTTAGTTTGCATGCATACAGTATCTTCACGGTGAAGTGAAGTCTCTGCAAATATATATATATATATATATATATATATATATATATATATATATATATATATATATATATATATATATATATATATATATATATATTTGGCACCCATACGGATTGTTTGGTGCAATTTAGTACCGGTAAAGATCTGTTGCACTGAATGGCTTCGTGGTATATTTAGTTTAAACTCTGTAGTGCGATGTCTCTCCTAAGCTGAATATAGTCGTCTGTCGGTAACGTGGAAGAAAATCGGTAATAAAAGTCAGTGTAATGAAGAACTTAATGTATTTTAGTGGATATCTTACATTTAAATATTATTTATTAACATTCCTGGGTCAATAGTGCTTTAAATGTATTAATTTTTAGCATAATTTGTCAAAGAATTTTTTATCACTTGGTTATGGCGGTGTATATTTCGTTATCGTTCCATCAATGGACGATTTTATCCACGTCATGAGAGACTTTTCGGACTGGAGGGATAGGCATCAATGAAAGTTAATTGGGCAATTCTTTTGTGATGTACTGATGACGTAACACTCAGACGCCAATGCCTCACTCTTGAATGAATAGAATCGTCTGTCGTTAGCTGAAGTAAAACGCAACAGTTATCCTGATTATGAATTCGTTGATGGAACAAATAGTAACATTCCCAGACAACTAACCCTTTGTTATATAATACAGCCTGGCATTAGCTGAACTACAATAAACAATTGTCCCGACCATGAAAGGGTTAATGGAACCAGCATATGCGCCATCATACTCCTATGATTCACTTTTAGTTGAATATAATCATTTGAAGGTAGAGGAATAATGAGGGGAGAGGAAGAGGAAAAAGGAAGAGAGTAATAGACTGGGGATGGGATGGGATGGATGGAGATGGAAAAGAGGAGAGAGAATGTATAATAGGAGGAAGAGGCAAAATGTGAAATGAAAGGAAAGGAAAAGGGAGGCAGTGTTCTAGAAGGGAGGGGCGCCAGTGAAGGAAAACCCAGAAGATGAGGAAAAGGAGGATGAAAAAGAAGCAGTTGCGTTGCAAAGAAAAAGAGAGGAGAGAATCGAAAGTGGGGGTCGTGGTGTGAAATGAAAAGAGAGGGAGAAGAGGGAGAAGATGAGAGACAAAGAAGAAATAAGAAAGGAATAGAAAATAGGGAGTGTTACATCGGTCCTCCATCTTACTGGTTTACGACCGGATAGAGAGGAGGAGAGGGAAATGAAAGAGAAGAATGAGGAAAGTGAAGAGAATAAAAGGCAAGAGGATAGTGGATGCATTAAAAAAAAAAAAAAATGTAAACGAGGGAGGAGAAAAAAGTGGGAGGAAAAGGGAAACAGAGGGAGGGCAGCAAGAGGAGATAAAGCTGAGAGAGAGAGAGAGCATTATTGCCTGGGCTGATCGAACTGCATCGCACAATGGGATTGTCTCCTATATGACTAAATATCATTGCGATTACCTTGAGGCACACCCGGCAATACTCGATATATTCAAGCAAATTACTGAATCTAGTGCCGCATTTGTGCCGTCGGTTGATGCCAAGACTACTGGGATAATATGAAGTAGCGCGAAGGGGGGTTCGCGGTATTTCAAAACTAATACTACTGTAAATGACGTACTCTAATACTCGTCTATCAACGCAGTTACTCGTGTCATCCCGTACCACGGTCGTGACTAACGACCGTATGCTTAAACACAAATGGAGAGGCCTTACATTGGTCCCTACTTTACACACTAACGAAAACACAAACAAGTCCTCAATTTTAACGTGATATGCTAAGAGAGCATAAAAGGGAAAGGGAGGGGTTGGTAGTCTTGCGTGACCAGTTGGTATGTCGGAAGCGCTCCCGTGGGAGTCACCGTGACTGTTCTTTGTCGAGACGACGTCAGTCAACAACAAAACAATTTCTCGTCTTTTTACATATACATGTTGTTAGAGGACTTCCGGAGAGAGAGAGAGAGAGAGAGACTTTAAAAACCATGCAGACCCTGCAGTTACTGAGGCAGTCTGGTATCGAATCTGTTAAACTCTTTCTCCCTCCCTCTCTCTCTCTCTCTCTCTCTCATTTTGCTTAAAGTATGCTTCCTTCTGCCTAACTCTCGCTTTTCATTCATTTATTCCATCCTTTCTTCATTTTCATGGGCTGCACTGGTTTCATATTCACTTTTCCTCTTTCTCCCATGTTTGAGTTCTTTCACTGGGACGAAAAGATTATATTTTGGTTTACTTGATGACCCTGATCACACGAGAAACTCCCTACGTAGTAAATGAATTTCTGTATGCTTTCAGAGTTATAATACACAGCGAGTCATTCTCTGAAGTCCCGGACTAACACCACAGTATCTTTCATTTATGAATGGTGTCACTGGCGTAGTTACCCCAACTGCGAATGGGTGAAATGGAAGATGTGAAGATAAAGTAGTGGGACAAGGGGAGCCGTCAAGAACGATATATATATATATATATATATATATATATATATATATATATATATATATATATATATATATATATATATATATGTAATCAATTTTGCTGCTAGTAGTTGAAGAATTCAAGACCTCATTATTTTCCCTCTCTTTACTCAGTGGTTAGTTCTTTGCTTATAGGCATATAACACTGAATGTTTTTCCAAGAACTACGCCGAGACCTTTGTCCTTGACCATAAGCGGTGCGACATACAGTGCGGGAGGGGCAATATGAGAGTGATTTCCTAATAGCAGTCTAAAAACGTTTTCTTGAGGGCTCGTTATAGGCTATATGTGGGATGTGTGAACTCGTAATTGGTAGCAGGTGCCTTCATTGTGTGTGTACGGCTGGATATTGCACTTAAGACAGCCTAGTGGCTAGTTAGCCAGGAAAGGATGAGTAAGGCCACTATGTCGTTCGAGGACCTAGCGAGAGAGACATTTTCTTATACATTTTGCTGCACTTTTCAACATATTTTCACACATTACTAAACACGTTACTTTGCTTACAAAGGACACTGTTTGTGCAATATTTCCCATTTTTGGTTCACTTCTCCATATAACACTAGTGTGTGGATCATATCTGGATTATACCATCGACGAGTTCTCCTAGTTCCCCAAGCTCTGTGAGTACGTAGCCTCCACTGATTGTAGTCTGGTTAGGTAAGAGAAATAACTCATTTTATAATTGTATTGTAAGGCTTATGTGAATCCCTTTTGGTGACTGAAGGTTAACAGTGCACCATAATATACAGTATAGCCCCAAAACAATTTGGCAGCCTCACCATGATAGCTGTGTCACATAATATTGGCAACCTTGGCTACAGACAGTGTTTACTCTTACTTACTTAACTATAATCAGTAATCATGACCCTAATGAGTGATAGTGATGTGAAAATATTTTTGGATTCTAAGCCTTCCCCAACCAGAATGAAAACACTCACAAAACACGAGCTCATATTCCTTGCCCAGTCCTGACAGTTGTGATTTTCTGCCTCAGTCACTAAGAGAAATTTACTTGATCTAATACTGGACACCATGTTTGAGCAAAGTTAGTCCTCAGCCATTTGATACTGCACAAGGTGTTGACCTGAGGCTTTGGCGTTGGAGATACCTGGCCCGAGTGATTTTTCTGCTCATGATACTGGTGACAAAGTGCAACTTGAGCTAGCCAGAATTAAAAAGAGAGAACTAGAATTACAAGCTCAAATGAGACAAAAGGAAATGGATCATGAATTCAGACTGAAGCACCCTGATAGTTCACCTTTAGCTAGTAGTTCATCTGCCAGGGAATCTTTTGATGGTGCCAGGAACATAAAGCTAGTACCTCCCTTTATAGAGCAAGATGTTACCAAGTACTTCTATACCGGTATGTCTGAAAAGGTGGCAGGTTCTCCTTCTTGGTCAAAAGACTCTTGGACAGTACTGCTGCTGCAGAGTGTTTTGAAAGGAAAGGCTCATGAAGCTTATATTTCTTTATCAGTTGATCAAAGTGCTAACTATGACCGTTTAAAAGATGCCTTTAGCAAAGCATATGAAGTCGTGCCAGAAGCATATAGGCTTAAATTTAGATCTACCTTTAAACAAAAAGATCAGACTCATGTGGAATATGCTATAGTACTCACAGACGTATTTGATCAATGGTTACATACCAAGAAAGTTGACGATTTCCCTAAACTGAGAGATTTAATGATCTTGGAGAACTTCATTAGTAAGATACAGTAGATAGGGATGTTGCTACACACCTAGTAGTGAAAGATTTAGATACCCTAGCTGAGGCTGCTGTTGCAGCAGATAATTATAGCATAATTCATTCGCATGAATGTAAGCCTCAGTAATTTGTTAAGGGTAGGAGAGTGAACCTACCAGTTTTTATGAACCCTTCTTCTGGCAAAGGCAAGTTGTCAAGTGACACTACTGGGAACACTGCAACCCCAGAGCATGTTTATTCCACAAAAGGGAAGTGAGGACAGTTTTTCCAGAGGGTCAAGAAAGTGTCAGATTTTGCCAGTATTGCCAAAAAATGGGGGCCTTGGAGGAATGGTGCTGGAAAAAATGAGGGAAAAGTTCCAATGTGAAACCTATTACATTGGTAAACTCTTGGGGATCTTTTGACATCAACAGAGAGCAGGCATCCACAGATATTGTTAGTGGTAGTCAGACACCCCCCCCCCCACGAGCAGGTGCATATTGTTGATAAGGCCAGAGTGGAGCCGTCAGTGGTTGATAGACAGGCTCCTGTTGAGCCGTTGTTAGACACTAGTAAGACTGGAGCAGTGCAGACTCCAGGATCAAGTGAGAGTGGTAAAAAGACTCCACCAGTGTCCTCCCCCAAGTAGTACACAAAGTGACTCCTCCCCAGATCATTTATTTGCTAACTTCACATCTAAGGGGTTAGTTTCACTTGATGGAAAAGGTGGTAAGGAAGAGACACAGAAGCTTCACAGTTGCTAATGTTGAAGATTGTTGATGTAGCTGACCCTAATGATGCGTCTTGTTGCAGGGTATAGCTGAGTTTGTATCTGTTCCCTTAGTTGAGGTGAAGCTCCAGTCAGATTAAGTTACTGGTTCAGTGCGTGTTGGTGTCGTTGACCAGCTGCCTGTACAGAGGGTCATTTTCCCTCTGGGTAATGACTTGGCAGAAGGACAAGTGAGTGCTGTTCCCTGTGTGTAAAAACCTCCCCTGAGTGAGGATAAGGACTAAGATAGAAGTTGTATGTCCTAAACTGTTTCCTGCATGTGCTGTAACTAGCGCTATGACAGCGAGGGCCAGCCATGAGAATGTTGACAGTAATGGGACTGGCAATGCTGATGATGATACTGGGCTTGGTGACACCTTTCTCGCCCAGCTAACTGACTCAGAGGTTGATGATTCTCCCCAGATTGATGTCAGTGCAAGGTTAGCTGATATGCAAAGATCTGATCCGGAGACTGCAGTCTTAATTGACTTAGCAATTAGGGCTGATGAATGTGAGTCTGGTTTACAGAATATTATTTAAGGACAAACAGCATGCTAATGTGGAGATGGAGACCTCCTAGTATTGCTCATGATAACGAGTGGGAGACTGTACATCAGGTGGCTGTTCCAAGACCCTATAGGCAAAAAAGTATGTCCATTGCTCATGACTCTTCTTTAGCAGGTCCTTTAAGGGTGAGGAAGACTTTCTTCTGCATCCAGCAGCATTTTTACTGGTCTGTTTTCCGTCGAGATGTCTCCCGGTTTTGTAGGTCATGTCACACCTGTCAGCTAGTCGGTAAGAGCAATAAGCCCATCCTGCCGGCTACTTTGATTCCTCTACCTGTGCTTGAGGCCCCATTTACCAGAGTGTTAGTGGACATTGTTGGCCCTTTGCCTAAAACCTCCTCAGGCCACAGTACATCCTCACAACATTAGACATGGCCACTAGATATCCCGAAGCCATTCACTTGAGAAATATTTCAGCTAAATTGGTTGTAAAAGAGATGCTGATCTTCTTTACCCGTTATGGTCTCCCTAAGGAAGGTCAGTCAGAACAAGGCAGTAATTTTCATTCATGACTGTTAGGAATCTTCCAGATCAGTTCCTTAGCATATCATCCTCAGAGTCAGGGAGTATTAGAAGGGTATCACCAAACTTTGAAGAGTATGTTAAAAAAGTTGTGTGCTGATGAAAAGGAATGGGACAAGTGTTTGCCTTTCCTACCTTTTGAAACCAGAGAAGCACTGAGTGAGTCCTTGGGCTACTCCCCATTTCATTTATTCTTTAGCCATGAAGTAAGAGGTCCTCTTAAACTACTTAAAGAATGATAGGTCAAGGATGATGAACAAATTAACTTGCTAGAGTACGTGCCAAAATTTAAAGAAAGGCTGGCCTATAGTATGGAAGTAGCCAGGGCACACTTGGAGTCATCTCAGAAGATGATGAAGTGGTATGACTACTGTAAGAAATTTAGGGACAGAGTGTCTCACCCAGGCAATCAAATTCTTGTCTTGCTTCTCATTCATGGTTAGCATCCGCAGACAAGTTTTACAGGCCCTTATATAATAGAGAAGAGGGTATATGAAGTAAATTTGTCATCTTAACCCCAGACCGGAGGAAAGACTGTGCCATGTAAATATGTTAAAGCAGTACCAGAGGGGAGACGTGGACCTCCCTAGTGCTGCATGCGTAGTGCTGGCCATCAAGGTAGTGGAGGACGAGGACTGCCCTTTGACTTTGGACCAGACAAACTAGTTGGAGAGAAAACCAGGACACTTGGAGTACATTAACTGATAAACTCTTCCATTTGACTGCAGAGTGGTGTGCCGAATTTGTTCCCCTTCTCAGAAAGTTCCCTGATGTCTTCCGGGACGCCCCAGGATGGACAGAAGTGGCATAGCACGATGTGGATGGTGAAGGCGCCAGCCATGTAAAGCGGTCACCCTACCGGGCTAGTCCTCAGAAGCAGAGCATCATCCAAGAGGAACTAAACTACATGTTGCAGCAGGGGTTAATTGAGTCAGGTCAAAGTGAGTGGTGCTTCCTAGTCATAGTGGTTCCAAAATCCAATAGGTCATGTCGCTTCTGTATTGATTATCATAAAGTCAACTCCCTTACCAAGACTGACACCTACCCATTTCCATAGTAGATGATTGTGTGGACGCGATAGGCAGTGTAAAATTTGTTACAAAATTATATTTGATGAAGGGATATTGGCAAGTCCCACTCACAGAAAGGGCGCAAGAAATTTCCTGTTTTGTGGTCGGTGGCAATACTTATAAATGTAAAGTCATGCCATATGGTATTAGAAATGCTCCTGATACCTTCCAGAGGATGATGAATGATCCCACCAAGGGCGTGAAAGGTTGTATTACTTACATTGATGATGTAGTTATTCTCAGTGACATGTGGGAACAACACTTGAGCCAACTAGATGCCTTGCTGCACAGACTGTCCTATGCTAATTTGGTGCTTAATTTAACTAAATGTGAATTTGTAAGGGCTCAAGTGCAATACCTAGGTTATGTGGTTGGATAAGACCAAGTGAGTCCACCTGATGATAAAGTTCAGGCCATAGTCAATTCCCCCCCAACTCAATAATAAGAGAGAGTTGCAGTGATTCTTGGCTATGGTAGGGTACTATAGACATTTTGTCCGGAACTTCTCAGATCTTGTAGCCCCTCTCACTGATTTGTTAAGAAAAAGGAGTCAAGTATGAGTGGCAGTCAGAATGTGAGGATGCCTAGAGTCAAAGCCATCCTATCAAGTAATCCAGTGCTTCATGCTCCAAATTTTGACAAACACTTTAAATTAGCTGTTGATGCCAGTGGCCTAGGGGCCGGAGCAGTTTTGCTTCAGGATAATGAATAAGGTTTTGAGATGCCTATGTGCTATTTTAGCAAAAAACTCAAAAAGGCCCAGAGAAATTATTCAACTATTGAGAAAGAACTCCCTGCACTCATACTTGGCCTTCAACACTTCTCTGTTTATGTTGGTCCAGGGTCAGGTCATGTGGTAGTGTATGCTGATTACCACCCTCTGAAATTTTTGTCACGATTTAAGGACAGAAATCTTTAGATTGACCTGCTGGGCCCTATTTCTTCAGGAATACACCTTGATGTGCAACATGTAAAAGGGGTTACTAATATTTTAAAAGACTGCTTGTCCAAAATTCAAATTTGTACAGTATCCAGGAAGTTCCTCTCGGTAAATTTCTTCCCTCAGGAAGGGCGGCGTCACTGGCATAGTTACCCCACTAGCGAATGGGTGAAATAGGAGATGAGAAGATAAAGTAAGGAGATAAGGCGAACCATCAAGAATGATAAATCTTTACCTTATCAATTTTGCTGGTTGTAGTTGAAGAATTCATGACCTCACTATTTTCCCATCTGTTTACTCAGCAGTCAGTTTTTCTGCTTCTGGGCAGATAACACTATATGTTTTTCTCAGAACTAGGAAGAGACTTTTGTCCTTGACCATAAGTGGGTGTGACATATAGTGTGGGAGGAACATATAGTGGGGAGACGGTGGCAGAATCGATAGAGAGGTGACCTGCAGTCCTAATGGGCCCAAGTTCGAATCCCGGCTGGGGCAAGGAACAGTCTAAGGATTTGAATTTTATAAAATGCAGCCTTTCTGATATTCCAGATGACCCGCTGACATGTCATAAAAGTATCCCTGCTAATACCAGTACACCAGTCCTGTATGAGACAGCCCTACCATGTATTCAATATGGATGGTGGGTGTTAGTGCCGAAGTGGTGACATGCTGAGATGCAGGAGGACTACTGGGCCCCAAGGAGAATTACTGGGACTTGGGAATAGGCCCTGAAGCCTTTGCCCAGAGTTGGACATGTAAAAAAAAAAGTGTTTTCCGAATAGCGGTCTAAAAACCTTTTCTTGACTGCTCTTTATTGGCTGTGTGTGGGATGTGTGAACTCGTAACTGGTAGCAAGTGCCTCCATTGTGTGTGAATGGCTGGCGAATACACTTAAGACAGCCTAGTAGCTACTTAGCCAGGAAAGGCGGTGTAAGGCTACTGTAAAGCTCGACGACCTAACGAGAGACACATTTTCTAATACATTTTGCTGCACTTTTCAACACATTTTCACACATTACTAAACACGTTACTTTGTTTACATAATACACTGTTTGTGCACCATATCCCATTTTTGGTCCACATCTCCATATAACACTAGTGTGTGGATCATACCAACGAGTTCTTCTAGTTCCCCAAGCTCTGTATGTAGCCTTCACTGACTGTAATCTGGTTAGGTACAAGAAATAACTCATTTTATATTTGTATTGTGAGGTCTATGTGAATTTCCTTTTGTAAAGCGAATCTTGGTTTCTTTTTTGGTGTGGGTATGTTGCAGTGTAAAGTAAAGTAAGTCACTTTTCTTGCGAGCATTACCTTACCCCTTTTTGGTGAGTAATTTAGGGTTAAGAGTGCACTGTAATATATTCCCCCATAACAGTGGATATAAGTAGGCACTTACAACCTTTAATGTAATTTTCATACTGTATATGGAAAATTCTAAAACAATATTGACCTTAAAGGGATGTACACCTTGAATCCAATGCTCCTCTCCCACCAGTGTGGCGGTGTGAGTGGGCGTCAGTTGGAAAACTGCAGTGATCCAGTTACCTTGGCATATTGAACTAGAAAGCAATCAGAGAGCACATTCCTCCGCCAGTGCCATTAAAAAGGATCCGGAACCGGATCAGTGGGGATAGGATTTGGACCCGAATCCATCCCCCTGTTTTATCATTTCTTTCTTGGCCCATGACCCACTCTTCCACAAGATTTCACTGAAACTTTTGGAGGTATCGTCTGGACAAACAGACAGACAGACAAACAAACATGGATGAATACATAACCTCCTCCATCTTCATTGGCGGAGGTAATAACTGACCGGGTACTTTCAATTTTCTTGACTTAACTCAAAATTATTTTCTGCCTGTGATGACACCTTAATGGTAAAGGATTTAACCTGTCACGTCCCGAGCACTTTCTCACCTCCGACACCCCCCAGTCCCGAACATTTTTGGAAAAATTTGTTTTTGGCTAAAACTTCTGCTTTAGTTGAAAAACAAAGGAAAATCACAAAGAAAGTGCATACCGTGGTCCGCAACTGGTCAGAACAAGTGAGGTCCCCCGTGCCAGGTATCGTATTCTATCATTGACGTGTGAGGCGCTCACGTTTTCTCTGGTAGGTAATTTTGGGAGAAACAACAAACAACACCTCTACATTTATTGAATTTGAACTAATAAACAATAAGAATAACAATATAATGAATTTCAATGACATATATATGAAAAATAAGCATTGTACCTTCACGTGAGCATAGCGAGTTTGGTCTGATTGGTAAAACGCTATGTGCAAAGTTTCTTGTTTCAGTCAACATATCATTTTTTGTACTTGTATACTACTGTTTCAATGCCATTTTACCATTTTGTACTGTATGTAAATGTTTCCAGCTGTTTTCATTCATTACGATGACATGTAGCATAAGTATAGCATATGCATACTCAGTGCACTCGCTACGACTCGTATTTCAACATACAACATTGTTTTATTACTTTCATAATATTTTTTTCTTTATATTGAACCTTTCCTCCTCCACTGTAAACGTTTTCAGTTATTTACATTCATTACGAGGGCATTTAGCGAAATGCTAGCGCATATTCTCGTAGCAAGCACACTCTCTAACACTGGTGTTTCCACTTTTACTTTATTTTTTCAATCCCAATATACTTTACCACTTACATTACACCCATTTACACCCTATTCTGCACTATACATATTTACTGGCATTATTTATTCTAGTAAGCGTCAGAATATCGATGAAAATACCCTCGCAATGAATGTTTCAACCAACATAATACTCATACACTTACATACTAATATTCCACTGATATTACACCCATGTTCACTTGTAGACTCCTATTTACATATTTACGGGCCTTATTTATTCCACTGAGCGTCTGCATATCACATCAAAATACCCTCGCAAGGTATGTTTCCACTTAGATAATATTCATACACTTACATAATAATTTTCCACTTATATTACACCCGTTTCCACATCCATACTACTATTTGCAGATCTACGGGCCTTATAATTACACTGAGCGTCTGTTTGTTGCATTTATTTCAGAGTATTAGCGTCCTATCACATTCACACCTTATCAGAAGTGCAGGAACGTGTGAAACTCACTGAAACATGGGTGAATACACAGACCCACGTCACACTGAACGCACTCATAGCGGGTGTCCTTTCTCTGAGTAGTGGGTCTCACCCGGGAATTGCTACACACGTGACACCTGCGTTGGTGCCTAGGTCTATTTGCTTGGGGAGGTATAGGAGTGGGGAAATGGCGGGCGGATAATCTCATGGGAGGTTGGGCACCTGGGGCTGTGCGGGTGCGGTGTTGGTGCCTTTCAACCACGTACCTTGCAACAATCTCTCGTGTCAGCTCCCTCACAAACCCTTCAGAGGTTTCCTGAACTCCTGTTGTCATGGCGTGAAGGTGGTGGCAATTTAGGGCAGTAATGTCAAGCAGGTGAAAGAATAGTTTTTTGTACCACTTCATCGTGGTCTTGGCACACTCGACAGTGGATATCATGGAGTCAGACTGGTCCACCAGGCGCATGTTGATATTATAATCAAGCACACACTCAGGTTTCCATATGTGGCGCCTGTTCTCGCTCCGATAATCTACCGACTCTGTACGGTGCATCAAGGGGCGGTGAACCGTGGACAAGAGGCGGACTTCTCTATTGTGGTTCCACACTGTTGCAAGGATATTGTTGGCCTGGAAGAAGACCACCTCATTTCTGTCAAGTTTCCGCCCCACCTTGACCATGTGACGCCATGTGACGCCATGTGAGGAGTAGACTGTAGCACCAGTCGAGCAGGGCAGTACTCCCGAGGTGGATGGAAAGCTGATGACAGGGAGTGCTGGAGCTCCCATTTCATCAGCCCTCAGGACTAGTTCCTGACCATCCCCCTTTGCTGAACTTTTTCAGTGTCTCAGTTACACAGAGAGTAGGCCAGCATGCTCTCCAGTACAAATTTCTCTAACTATCTTCACCACACTACATGCACAGTACACACTACACTTCCTATTCAAAATTAACCAAAAATGGCGTCAATTCACCCTGCCTCGGAGTCCCCAGGGGGGGGGACCATAAATGCCCCCGCCATCTGCCCCTCTCCCAGTGACGACTCGAGGTGCCTAGAACCACGGTCTGACTCTCTTCTTCTTCATTTCTGCAACATTCGCGGCCTTTCATCTAACTTTCGCTCTGTTGAGCACCACCTCTCCTCCTCTAAACCTCACCTTCTTTTTCTAACCGAGACTCAGCTGTCTGAGGCAACTGACAGCAAACCCTTTTCTGTATCCTCCTACTTTCTCTATACTCATTTCAAAGCCAAAGGTGGCTGTTGTGTATACATACGCAACGACTTATCTTGCTCTCGTGTTCCTGACCTTGATTCTTCTGAATTCTCCACGCTCTGGCTTCGGCTTTCCTGTCATTCTCTGACTAAATATATCTGTGCTGTTTACTTATCCCCTAATTCTATTGACTATCAAAAATTCTTCGATTATCTTACTTCTACGATGGAACACATTCTGTCCATTTCTCCTTTCTCTGAAATCTCCATTCTTGGAGATTTCAATGTTCACCACCACCTTTAGCTCTCCTCTCCTTTCACGGATCCACCTGGTGAACAAGCCTACATCTTTTCTATCCTTAATGACCTAGAGCAGCTTGTACAGCACCCTACCCGTATCCCTGACCGCCTTGGAGAGAGCTCCAACATACTTGACCTCTTCCTCACAACTAATCCTTCTGCTTACTCTGTTAATCTTTTCTCTCCGTTGGGCTCCTCCGATCACAACCTTATTACCTTAACCTGTCCTATCACTCCGGTACGGCCTGTGGACCCTCCAGGGAAACGTCGTCTGTGGCATTTTGGAGCCGCAGACTGGGAGGCCCTCAGGCAGTACTTCTTTGATTTTCCCTGGAATGATTATTGCTTCCATGGCCGTGAGCCATCTGAGTGTGCCTTGCGCATTACGGAGGTTATTCTCTCGGGCATGGAAGCATACATTCCTTTCTCATATCCTTTGACTAACGCAAGAAAGCCTTGGTTTCATCACGCTTGTTCTAATGCTGTCCGCAACAAGGAGAAGGCCTACAAAAGGTACCGGAGCCAACCCACCCCTGAATCACATAATCTTTACGTTTCTGCCCGGAATCGTGCTAAGTCTGTTCTTCGCTCTACTAAAAATAATTTCATCCATACTAAATCCTCTCAACTCTCCAACTCGAATTGTTCCCGCTCCTTCTGGCACCTTGCCAAAAATCTTTCTAACAACTTTACCTCATCATCCTTCCCTCCTCTTTTCTACTCTGATGGTTCTGTAGCTATTTCTTCTACTGATAAAGCAGATCTCTTCGCACAGACTTTCTCCTCCAATTCCACCTTAGACGATTCCGGTGCTGTTCCTCCATCACTTCCCCCCTCTGACTTCCTTATGGCTGACATTAAAATTTCTTCAGATGATGTATTTTCTGCCATCACTGGCCTCAGTACTAACAAGGCATATGGGCCTGATGGGGTTCCTCCTGTTGTTCTCAAGAACTGTGCTTCTGTGCTTACACCCTGCCTAGGCAAACTATTTCGCCTTTGTCTGTCAACTTGTACCTTTCCTTCTTGCTGGAAGTTTGCTCTCATTCAGCCAGTCCCAAAGAAGGGTGACCACTCCCAACCCTCCAACTATCGTCCAATTGCTTTAACGTCCTGTATTTCAAAAGTTTTCGAGTCAATTTTTAATAGAAAAATTTTAAGGCATCTTTCCTATCACAACCTTCTTTCCGATCGTCAGTATGGGTTCCGTCAGGGACGCTCCACTGGCGATCTTCTCACCTACCTTTCAGACTCCTGGTCATCCTCCTTTCGGGACTTTGGCGAAAGCTTTGCCATTGCACTTGACATCTCAAAGGCTTTCGATCGAGTCTGGCATAAATCTTTAATTTCCAAACTGCCCTCCTACGGTTTCTATCCTTCTATCTGTGCCTTCATCGCTAGCTTCCTTTCTGGTCGTTCTATTGCTGCTGTTGTAGACGGCCATCGTTCTTCTCCTAGATCTATCAACAGTGGTGTTCCTCAGGGCTCTGTCCTATCACCTACTCTCTTCCTTTTATTCATCAATGATCTTCTAAGCTGTACATCTAACCCTATCCACTCATACGCTGATGACTCCACCCTTCACCTTTCCATTCGGTTCCCGCAACGCCCATCTCAACAGTTACTTCAAGAAACAAGGGATGAGGCTATGGCACACCTAATGTCTGACTTGGCTCATATCTCTGACTGGGGTAAAAATAATATGGTTGTCTTTAATGCATCTAAGACTCAGTTCTTACACCTATCAACCCGACAAAGTCTTCCACAGGTATACCCACTAATGTTTAATAATATTCAGCTTAATCCTGCATCATCGTTGAACATGCTTGGGGTTTCATTTACTCGGGACTTATCTTGGAAAGATCATATTGCATCTCTTGTAAAATCTGCTTCCAAGAGATTGGGTGTGCTAAGCCGACTTCGCTCTTTCTTTACCCCTGCACAATTGTTGACTCTATACAGGGGTTTTATCCGCCCCTGTGTGGAGTACAACTCTCATGTGTGGGGAGGCTCCCCACATACAGCTCTTCTCAATAGGGTGGAGTCAAAGGCTTTTCGTCTCATTAACTCTCCTCCTCTTACTGACTCCCTTCAACCTCTTTCTCTTCGCCGCACTGTTGCATCTTTATCTCTTTTCTATCGCTACTTTAATGGCCACTGCTCCTCTGAACTGTCTGCTTGCATTCCTCCACCTCTACGACGGGCGCGTAGCACCCGTCTGGCAGCAAACTCTCATCCCTTTTCTGTCCAACTCTCTAATGCAAGAGTTAACCGTTACTCCCAGTCTTTCATTTATGCAACAGGTCAGCTCTGGAACTGTCTCCCTCTGTCTGTATTTCCTGCTGCCTATGATCTCCAGTCTTTCAAACGTAGTGTGTCCAGGCATCTCAAAATGATCGGATCTTGAATTTGGCTCTCTATTGTATTTTGTTTTTCTCTTGGAGGGAACTGTTACTGCGGGCTCATGGCCTTTGGTTCCTTCTTCCTCGCATTAAAAAAAAAAAAAAGTTCACCTTGACGGTCCCACAGATCCCCGTGTCATGCCTGTGTAGATAATGAGCAAGAAGAGGGCTAGTGTAACAATTCTCAAGGTAAAGGACGTGACCACGATGAAGATAGTCTTCTATCATTGTCTTTACCACTGCTCCAGACAGACCAATACTCCGATCTTCTATTATGTCTGTCTGTGCACCGGTGTACAAGACTATGTCTTGCACATAACCATTCCTACAGTCACACATAACAAAGATCTTGAACCCAAAACGGTGCCTTTTGCTGGGTATGTACTGCCGAAAGGAAATATTGCCTCTCCACAACACGAGACTCTCGTCTATGACGAGGTCTCTATAGGGATAAAATGAGGAACGGAATGTCTGCCTTAGGTGATCAAAAACCAACCTAATTCGCCTCATCTTATCTGTGTCATTAGTATTTGCAGGATTATCAGCATCATAGAAATGGAGACGGCTTAGAATTTGCTGAAACTGATTACAGCTCATTACTTGGCCAAATATTGGTGTAAGCATAATAGGGTCCCTTGTCCAGTATGCAGGAATTCGGTTCTTTCGTACAATACCCATCAACAGTACCAGGGCCAAAAACAAAAACATTTCTGCAAGGGAGACTGGGTAATCATATAGGATAGAATGCCTACTCCTTGTGCCCTGTCTTTCACTCTCACGGCACTGGCTGGTAGCGAACCGGTTTGACTGATCCACTATTTCCTCCACAAAACCCTCACTGAAGAAAAGGCGGAAAAAATCCAGCCTGGTAGAATTAGGATGAATACCGGGAGCAATGCAGCCAGCACGTCCCTGCTCAGTGAATGGGTGAATGAGGGTAGTAAAATCACTCCCATCCTTCCAATTCCATGCCACAAATTCCTCATCCCGATCGTCCCCATCGTCGCCTTCATGAGGGTGGGGAGGAGATGATGGTGGGGGAGGTTGGGGAGAAGGAGTGCGGAGGGCTTCCCCACTCGCACTCCTCTTCCCTCGGCCTTTACCCTTCCCCTTTCCCTTACCCTTACGGCCTTGGGGAACATCGGGGGGCTGTGGGGAGGAAGTCCGGGAATATTGGGGAGCATAAGACGTGCTGGGGAGTGGCTCCTCCTCACCTCCCTGCTCCATCACCACACCATGTGATTCACCACCCACCCTCATTGCCCCACATGATACACCCCGCCGCCTCATACCACCACATGAGAGCGATGACTCACTCCCGCCACTCTCACTTTCCACACTCCTCCCAACACTTTCTCTTTCACTCTCCACTCCCTCAACGCCACTTCCGCCATCTCCAAACAAAACACTAGGCCCATATCTGTTAGAACGCTGTGGTGTGCGCTCTGGGCCGCGATGAGTAATTACCTCACAGCCGTACCACGTGGCAGCACGTCCCACGGCACTGTCCTCGTCCTCGTCCTCGAAATTGGGCTCCATGTCTCGTAGGGGCTGGCTAGAGGATCTTGCACATTGTTTTTGTGCAGCCTGACCCTCTCCTGCAGCACGATAAGTCACGTAGCACCGCTTCCTGGGGGACGGGACTTCCTCATCACTGCTGCCACTTTCCACATCCTCTGGTTGGACATAATCTTTGTTCATCTCCTCGTCATCGAGTGGCGAATCACTATCGTCAGTAAAGGCATCCAGGGCAGCTTGAATTTCCTCCTCCGAGAGACCTCTATGTGCCATGTCTGAGCAAGACCATTGCTAATAGGTGAGTGACCGAGCCGCAGGTGAGCGCGAGTCGTGCGGGGTCGCCGAGTGTTCCTGCCTGGTGGCAGGTAGGGGAAGGTCGTGCGATGCTACGTAGCAAAAGTCTCACGCGAATTTTGAAATTTGTGGAAATTATGCAACTTGCAATTGCAAAACGTACCAGTACGTTGACGGGACTGGCAAATGCAAAATGTTGCAATGTATCCATACGTTGACGGGACGTCTCGGGTTAAGAACAAGATTCTCATAGTTGATTACCATTTAGAAAGAAAATTAGGCATAGAATGCAATAATTTTAATATATATATTTCACTGAAATTTTATATTGAAACACTAGGTTTAATCGCTGATATATAAGGCTTTCAAACTTGTTTTAAGTGTCTATGTATTGTCCTTGAATTATTGCACAGAGTCCATGACCTCTTCACAGATGAGCAGTTAGCTATAATTTATAAGAGTCATGGGCACTTTCAGCTGGAGTACTGTTCACCCTTGTGGAATGGATATGGAAAGGTTACACTAAAACAACTGGAAAATATTCGGAGAGAAGCTATTAGAATTATTAATAACCCTTTACAAATGAACCACATCCCTTACAAGTAGGAAGGAATATTGCCTCTCTTGCATTATTTTACAGATATTTTTATGGCAAATGCTCAGATGAAGCTGCATCCACTGAGCCATCTCTCCAAGCCTTCCCTCACATTACAAGGGCATCTGGTAGCACTCATGACTGGACTGGCACACTGCCATTTTGCAGAACTTCAGCCTCTCAGAACTACTTCTCGAACTGCATCTCTTTGGAACTCACTTCCCCAGAGTGGTTTTCGTCCAGACTTCAACCTATGGCTATTCAAGTCCAACTGTTGCAGATTTTTTATCAATGAAGGACATCTGTAACCATGTGCATTAGGGTGGTCCTTATTACTGTGGGTGGAAAATTAATTCTGGAATATTTTGTTTGCTGGAAGTGTGTATTGTGTTTAGGTGTAAATTATTGAAACACCACATTTTAGCCAAACTGGATGATATTTCCCGGTGCCGCATCTCACTCAAACTTTGAGCCAAATGGGCAAAATTGTTGTTGTTATAATCTTTTTTGTTATTTAAAAAAAAGTGTTTGCTTTAGGCCTGCTAAATTGGAGACTACATTCTAGTAACACCCATACTTTTCTCTGATTTTTCAGGGATTTGCCTTTTGAGTTATTATTAAGCACTTATTTGCCCTATTTGAAGTGAAATTGTCAACGCCAGTGATGAAAAGTAGAAGCAAAACCAAGATTTGGCTTGTTGGCCAACCAAGTGAAAGACTACTTGGAAGTGTGTTACCTTCTTGTGGAGAAGTGTTAGCATGGCTTTTCTACCTGGTGCGAACAGAGACATGAACACTGGTGGATTCAGCATGTGATCTGTCTGACGAACTAGGGGGATTCTGGGAGAGAGCTCGCATTCCTGCAACTGAGCCACGGAATCGTATCCCCCAAACTGAATCTCTCTATACAGAATGGAGAAGGTTGGAGAGGAGAAGAAAAGGAAGAACATCTGAGAACTGATGAAAGATCTCTTTGATACTGCACACACGAATGCGTTCGACCTCATCAAAAATCGTGAGGATAAGGAGTTTCTTGTGGTTCAGAGGGAGAAATAGAGGCGAGGTTCTATGCTGCGTATTGATGTCAAACTCCACTGAAAAGAACGAAGATAGAGAGACAAGAGATTGAACAGGAGAGCAGAGAGCATGAGGAATGTCATCGAGCAATAAGAGAGTAAAGAGTGAAGCTGGAGGAAAACCCAGCTATCGATGAAGACAAAACAGGTGACGGTTATAGGATATAGCAGGTCCTTCCTTTTCGGCTGCAGCTCCTCCTCTGAAACGCCAATTAGCATGAAAAACAGTTGTCACTTCTCCAGTTGCTGCTGCTTTGGATCGGACCAAGACTTCAGATCGTGCTGTAGTCTATCTGCTTTCTGCAACCATTTCTGCCTGTGAACAATGTCCAACAGCGTATATTATCAACACGCAAAGTATCCGCCGAGATCGATTCAAGAGTCGGAGGGAATCTGCAGAATGACTGAAAAAATTTCATCCAAATGTGCCACTTGTAGTGCCCTAGGATGGAAAACTATTTATCTATCTATTGCCAGACGCCACAATCCCGTAAGGGGTGGCCATTTGACTTTGAGAAAACTAATTCCTGATGTCACTGAATGCCTTCCAATTCTCGTTTCAGGTGATGGAGTTCCAAAGCTTTTGAATGTACCCAGTTTGGAATCAGGGACAGGAAAGGCCAGGGCCAATGTCATCACTGAAACCTTGAATGACTGTAGTATATCTGAACGTATGGTAGGAATGGCATTCGACACCACTGCCAGCAATACCGGACTGTGGGCAGGTTTATGCACCCTTGTTCAACAACAGTTGCACAGGGGTCTCCTCCATGTGGCTTGTTGGCATCACATTTTTGAGACCGTTGTTCAAGAGGCCTTCACCATTTCCCGTGGACCGTCCTTTGGTCCCAACATTCACATATTCAAGCAGTTCAAAGCCAAATGGAATACTATTGACACAACATGCTTTCAAACCCTGAATGATAATGAGGAAATGCCGGTGATTGATAGTGAGCAATGTGATGAGCTCATAGCATTTTGTACGAAACAGTTGCAAGAAAGCCAACCTCGAGATGGTTATCGAGAACTGCCAGAACAGTACATTATTTTCTTGGGTGGTGTACCGTCCCATGGAACACGATTTCAGCATCCTGGTGCTTGCCACCATGCCAGATGGATGGCTAAAGTTATATGCAGCATCAAAGTCTATCTTTTCTGTCATCAGACAAGCATCACACTGAAGCAAGGCCGAGGATTGAAGTGGTTTGTTGTCTTCATCATGAAGCAATACCTGAAATCATGGATCATGGCAACAAAAATAGCTCTAGCTCCAGCAAACGATCTGAGGCTTCTCCAGGATTTGTCACTTTATCCCGATAAGGACATGTCACAAGTCTGCTTGACAGCATTTGGTCGTCACTTGTGGTATATGTCAGGGCAGTTAGTTGGGTTGGCCTTTTTTTTTTTTTTTTTAATCCAACTTTGACCCAAAAGAGAAGCAAAAAATGGTGATGGCTCTTAACGGGGAAGGAAGCAAAGATCAATTAAAGAGAGCAACAGTTGAACTTGAGTCGACAGCACTGAACCAAAAATAATTTCACGTTTTGTGACCAGTATCATCAAGAAGAACTTCACACTCTTGGCCTTCCTCATTTTATTCCTAGAATTCGATCCATCCACATGGGAATGTCGTGAGGATCGCAAGGAAGCTGAGCCCATCAGCCAGGGGTTAAAGGTAAGAAATGACTTTGCTGAAAGAGGGGTAGCACTGATTCGAGAGTTTATTCTAGTGTTAACCAACAACGAAGATCAACGGCAGTTTCTTCTCCTGGTCGTTGAACAACACAGGCAAGTGTATCCAGATGTGAAGAAGCCTATAACTGGCAGCAATTACAAACCATAAAACTAGGCAACAAAGAGTGGTAGTTGGGTTCCCAACTGAGGGGCTAACACTGCAAAGAAGGTGACATAGATAACCCAATGGCATATCAATACTACGCCATAATAGTATAACCGTGAACATGATGCGGCACCAGTTAAAATTATCTAATAAGCATGAAGTTTTGCGTAAATCGTTTTTCAATCAATAGGAACGAAGTCCCGCAGCAGCTGAAGCAATCTCTTCAAGCTGAAAATTAAAGACCACCCAAATGTGCATGGATTATTTCTGTCTTTTGTTTTTCCTTCCTCTGTTCTGTTATTGAAAAAATAAAATAAAATAAAATGAATTAGTGGCAGATTTCATTTAAATAGTCTCATTAAAAACAAAAATATTTAAATTATTCTGGGTCCTCAGAGAAACTAATCACCCTGCAGTACTGTACTAAGCTATTCTATTGTGCATAGTTAAAAACGTTATTCACACATTAGTTCCTATTCTGTTTAATTTCTCTATAACCCGTTCATTGTGATTATGGAAGCAAGGCACTACGCTTTGGCCAATTTCAGATGTTGTTATTTAGGCTACCTGAAAGGAAGCCAACAGAGGAAATGAGGTACAACCGTTATAATTTTTATTTCCATAATAGAATGTAAGCATTTTAATTTTTCCTCCTTTCTTCTTAAGTATTTTGATCTATTTCTTTCGTGAACTTTTGATATCCCCCCCCCCTTCTCTTTTTACCGTATGCATAAAAGCAACTAATTCCAATGTGAGTTCTTAGCCCAGTTGCTGCAGTTTTCCAAGGATGAAATCTAGCAAGTTACGACAGTAGAGTTTATGAGCATCACACTTTCACTTTCATGAATTTTTACCACATCTACTGGGGAGTGTCTGTGTGTGTGTGTGTGTGTGTGTGTGTGTGTGTGTGTGTGTGCGTGCACTGGACGGTGATGTTCATTTGGTGTGTATGAGTGGAATGGAATGTTCAAAGACCAAGAACATCTTTTAGCATGTGCTGGGAAGAGAGATGCAATTAAGGGAGATGCGGCTATCAGAACTGTTTTTTTCTCTTGTTCCTTATTATTTCTAGTGTCGCTACTCTCTCTCTCTTTCTCTCTCTCTCTCTCTGCATCCTTATGCTTTTTCAGATTTTAAGCTGTCCTCAACAACGCTCAAGTGTCAGAGAGAGAGAGAGAGAGAGAGAGAGAACCAGTCCGCACCTCATTAGGAACTACATTCCTTTCCTTCGCTGCCAACTAGTAATGAAACTTGAAAGGTTGAAAGCGAACGAGCCAAGCTGCTTGCGCTGCGAGAAGTAACATTAATCAAGGACTCTCCTAATTAACACCGAACCTCGCTACTTTGTGTGTGTGTGTGTGTGTGTGTGTGTGTGTGTGTGTGTGTGTGTGTGTGTGTGTGTGTGTGTGTGTGTGTGTGTGTGTGTGCGCGCGCGCGCGTGTGTGTGCGCGCCCGCGCGCGTTCTTACCTAATTGTTCTTACATAATTGTATATATACAGAAGTGAGTCAAGCTCGTACTGTGCCGTGTATTAAACCATTGTTATCATACATATCCTTAAATTTATGAATAGTTTTGGCACACACTATTTCATTCGGTAGTACATTCCACTGATCAGTTGCCCTATTTGGGAAACTGAATTTCCTTACGTCTTTATCGCCTCTCTTTTTATGTAGTGTGTGTGTGTGTGTGTGTGTGTGTGTGTCCCCACGGTGATCCGCTTTGTCACGGTGGTGGGGTTGCATGCCCTGTATATCTGGTGGGCCATATCATGGTCTGCCTATACACACAGTCTGGCAGGAAGCCGACCCAAACTGAGCTTGGTTGGGACATGACGGAGCGCGAGCTGTGCAGTGGAGCTCCCATTCGCTCTCTCTGTCTGTATCCTCTGTGTGTACTGTGCGCATTACTATCTACTGTCCCTCCATGTCTCTGTTTCTAACTGCTTCCTCATTGAAGACAAACATGATACACACTCATAATAATCACATAAGCAATAATAGGTATCAATCAAAGATATCAGTAGGCTTTATAGTTATTATATTGCTCAACAAATTAATGTACAATAGAAAATGCAACAGACAGTCCGAGGACATATTTTTAATGTTTTCTTTCCCACTAGCACCAAGCTATTTTATTTAGTTTAGAGGGCCCCTGAGGGATGAAAGGTTAAAAACTGCCTGGAACACAGTTTTTAACCCCTGGTTTTATTAAGAAGAAAACATTAAAAGCACGTCCTCGAAGTGAAGTAGTTAACAGAAATGACATAAATCATATTTAATCATACAAGATTATAATAACTGTACATGATATGGGACAAGTCAGTAGTAGCTAAGAATATGGTAAACTAAGTATGACTGAATCATAATTATGATAAGGATAAAGAACATGCCAAGCTTGGTTAACCAGAAAGAACAAAAAATGGCATTCATTTGTTATTTATGTGACTCTATTTTTTTTATTTTTTTTTATTAATGAACCTCTACTTACACCAGATTTTCACTTGCTCATAGTAATTATTCTATTTGAATATCTCATTCTAAAGAAAATAGTTATTTTAGCAAAGAATGAAGTGATCTCTTTTGGAGATCAGCACCAGCCTGTTCCATTTCAGGTGTGAGAGTCTGTACAGTCATAAGAAAAACTATCGTTACCCCCAGGAATGTTCGATGCAAAACAAACGTTAGCTGGGCTATGTGGGTGGGTCCTTGCTGTTCGCCCCTCACCATTACAAGAGTTGGAATAATGAGCAAGAATGAGCCATATCGCGGGGAAATATAGAGGAAGTGCTTGCATTACCCTGAGCGCCCTGCCGGGTATTACTAATGAAACTCGGCATGTCTATTATTTTCCTACTATTCAACACTTATTATCTATAGAGTACAACAAATAAATTATTTTGAAGTGTATTAAATCTATAAGCATCAACCTTTTTTTTATGATAGTGTAGCAGGGGTACACAAGTTCATTTGTTTGCTTTGGATGAGTGGTTAAATGCTTCAGAATGATGCTCCAGTTAGTGCCTCTATACTCCTAAACTGGCTATCTGAAGCCAAGAACAAATTCCATCTGAGTGGCTTGCATCTGATACTGTAACCATCTGCAAGAAGAAAAGGGACCACTCAAATTGTGACAGCAGTAGAGGTATCTCACTCCATGTGAATGTTAGCAAAGGACTAGCCAAGATAATGTTATCCAGACTGAGAAAACATTTGACCGAGTCAACACTTCCTGAAACACCATGTGGATTTCGGAAGGAATGAAGTACCTATGATATGATCTGTGAGGCCCGACATACGAGGGAAGTGCCGAACCGTGACTTGAATATTTCATTCATCCATCTTGCAAAAATCATTTGACACTGTGAAAAGAGATTTCACTGAATGCATTTTTTCAAAATTCAAGCATGACAAAATGAATGCTCGGGTGTCCATAGGTGAGAGCAAATCCTAACCCTTGAGTGAGGATGTTAGCGTAAAGCAAGGATTTGTTCTGGCTCCTGTCATTTTCAACATCTATCTCACTGTAGTCCTCTTCTCCAGCCACAACAAATGAACAGTGATGATGGAACAAAAATCCAGCTCCATCTTGGTGGTAACTTTTTAAATCTCAGGCGACTTCAACCACATTCACTGACTGGAATAGCTCATTCCCTAAAGCTACAGTTCGCTGATGACTATGCTGCCCTTGCCCATACCCCAGAAGCCCTATAGCAGTCTCTCACCATAATTTCCAGCAATGCAATGGACCTCCGAATAAATGTCAATAGAACAGCAATATGTCAGGGAAACAACACAGCAGAGCCTCTTACATGTCAGATAAATGGCGAAAATGTTAAACGGGTGGAGAATTTTTCTTACCTTGATAGTGTGCTCACAGATAAACACATTGATGCAGAAGCCCTTGTACGAATCAATCACGCCTGAGTCTCTTTAGACATCTTAGACCCAGAGTCATTGAAAACACCAACTAAAGAATCAATACAAAGGTGTCAATGTACATATAGCTGTATGCCTCCCCATCCTCTTGTACAGTGCTGAATCCTGGACTACTTACCAAAATCACATAAAACAGTTTGAGTCTTTTCACATTCAAGGCTAACAGTGCATCTTAGGACTCATATGGAAGCATAAAGTACATCATCCACAAATTCCCCAGCGGACAAAGTCAACCTGCATAGAAGCCATGCTGACTAGAAACAGCTTAGATGGGTCGGACATGTGTTCCATTTGCCAGAACATCTACTTCCCAGCCTAGTTCTATAATGACCAACTCCCTGCAGCACATCGCAATCAAGGGGGACAGAAAAAGAGATATAAAGATCACGTAAGTACAACTCTGAAGAAATGCAACATCATACCAAAAGATCATGAACCAATGACTCTGACAGAAAACTGTGGCAAGTTCTCTGCAGCAGAGAAACTATTCATCTTGAAGAAGCGCTGAACCTGGCCAGAGAAGAGCATAGACAATGGAGAAACAACCAAAACAGGGTTCTCCCAACAAACCCGGACTTGACATGCCGAATATGTGCTAGAGTTTGCAGGTCCAGAATTGGCCTGCATAATCACACATGTTGGCACCAAAGACTGATAAACACACCATCTTTGTGAGTATTGTAGTTGTCGTCTTCCGAATCAAAAGGACAGCTTTAAGGAAGTGTGAGTGTGTGTGTGTGTGTGTGTGTGTGTGTGTGTGTGTGTGTGTGTGTGTGTGTGTGTGTGTGTGTGTGTGTGTGTGTGTGTTTATGCAAGAAAGGAGGAACCAAAGGCCAGGAGCCCACAAACCTTTCCTTCCAAGAAAAAAGAAACATACAAAAGAAAGCCAAATTCAAGATCCATTCATTTCGAGATGCCTGGACATACTGTGTTTGAAAGACTGGAGATCATGGGAAGTAGGAAATACAGACAGAGGGAGCCAGTTCTAGAGATGACCTGTTGCATAAATGAAGGACTGGGAGTAACGGTTAACTCTTGCATTAGCGAGTTGGACAGAAAAGGGATGAGAGTTTGTTGCTAGATGCATGCTCCGCACTCGTCATAGAGGAGGAGGGATGCAAGCATACATTTTCAGAGGACCAGTGACCATTAAAATAGTGAAAGGAAAGAGATAAAGATGCAACAGTGTGGCGAAGAGACAGAGGTTGAAGGGAGCCAGTAAGAGGAGGAGAGTTAATGAGATGAAAAGCCTTTGACTTCACCTTACTGAGAAAAGACGTACGTGGGGAGCCTCCGCACATATGAGAGTTGTACTCTACACAGGGAAGAATAAAACCCGTGTATAAAGTCAACAACTGTGCAGGGGTAAAGAAGGTATGGAGTCGGCTTTGCACGCACAATCTCTTGGAGGCAGATTTTATAAGATATGCAATATGATCGTTTCAAGATAAGTCTCAAGTGAATGAAACCCAGAGCATGTTCAAGGATGATGCAGGATTAGCTGGATATTATCAAACACTAATGGGTACTCCTGTGGAAGATTGTGTCGGGTTGATAGGTGTAAAAACTGAATTTTGATGCATTAAAAACAACAAGATATTTTTACCCCAGCCAGAGATACGAGCCAAGTCAGATATTAGGTGTGCCCTAGCCTCATCCATTGTTTGTTGAAGTAACTGCTGAGATGGAAGTTGCAGGAACTGCATGGAAAGGTGAAGGGTCGAATCATCAGTGTACGAATGGATAGGGTTAGATTTACAGCTTAGAAGGTCATTGATGAATGAAAGAAAGATAGTTGGTGATAGGATAGAGCCCTGAGGAACACCACTGTTGATAGATCTAGGAGAAGAACGATGGCCGTCTACAACAGAAGCTATAGAATGACCAGAAAGGAAGCTATAGATGAAGGCACAGATAGAAGGATAGAAATCATAAGAGGGCAGTTTGAAACTTAAAGATTTATGCCAGACTTGATTGAAAGCCTTTGAGATGTCAAGCGCAACGGCAAAGCTTTCACCAAAGTCTCGAAAGGAGGATGACCAGGAGTCTGAAAGGTAGCTGAGAAGATCACTAGTGGAACGTCCCTGATGGAACTCATACTGATGATTAGAAAGAAGGTTGTGATAGGAAAGATGCTTTAAAATTTTTCTGTTAAGAATTGACTCAAAAACTTTTGAGACACAGGATGTTAAAGCAATTGGGCGATAGTTAGAGGGTTGGGAATGGTCACTCTTCTTTGGGACTGGCTGAATGAGAGCAAACTTCTAGCAAGAAGGAAAGATACAAGTTGAAAGACAAAGGCGAAACAGATTACCTAAGCAGGGTGTAAGCACAGTTCTTGAGGACAACAGGAGGGACTCCACTGGACCCATATGCCTCGTTAGTACTAGGGTCAGTGATGGGAGAAATTACATCAGCTAAAGAAATTTTGATGTCAGCCATGAGGAAGTCGGAGAGGGGAAGCGATGGAGGAACAGCACTGGAATAGTCTAAAATGGAACTGGAGGAGAAAGTCTGAGCAAAGAGATCTGCTTTATCAGTAGAAGAAATAGCTACAGAACCATCAGAGTAGAAAAGAGGAGGAAAGGACGATGAGGTAAAGTTTTTAGAAAGGTTTTTGGCAAGTTGCCAGAAGGAGTGGGAAGAATTCGAGTTGTAGAGTTGAAAGCATTTGGTGCAGATGAAAATATTATTGGCAGGGCGAAGAACAGACTTACCATGATTCCGGGCAGAAACATAAACCAGATGTGATTCCGAGGTGGGTTGGCTCTGGTACCTTTTATAGGCCCTCTCCTTGTTGTGGACAGCATTAGAACAAGCGTGAAACGAGCGCTTTCTTGCATTAGTCAAAGGATATGAGAACGGAATGTATGCTTCTATGTCTGAGAGAATAACCTCTGTAATGCAGGAGGCACACTGAGATGGCTCCCGGCCATGGAAGCAATAATCATTCCAGGGAATATTAAAGAAGTACTGCCTGAGGGCCTCCCAATCCACAGCTTCAAAGTGCCACAATCGACGTTTCTTCTGGGGGTCCACAGGCCGTACCCGAGCGATAGGACAGGTGAAGGTAACAAGGTTGTGATTGGAGGAGCCCAATGGAGAGAAGAGATTAACAGTGTAAGCAGAAGGATTAGCCGTAAGGAAGAGGTCAGGTATGTTGGAGCTCTCTCCAAGGCAGTCAGGAATACATGTAGGGTTCTGTACAAGCTGCTGTAGGTCATTAAGGATAGAAAAGATGTAGGCTTGTTCACCAGGTGGATCATTGAAAGGAGGGGAGAGCCAAAGGTGGTGGTGAACACTGAAATCTAAAATGGAGATTTCAGAGAAAGGAGAAATGGATAGAATGTGTTCCATAGTAGAAGTAAGATAATTGAAGAATTTTCCATAGTCAGTAGAATTAGGAGATAAGTAAACAGCTCAGATATATTTAGTCAGAGAATGACAGGAAAGCCAAAGCCAGAGAGTAGAGAATTCAGAAGAATCAAGTTCAGGAACCTGAGAGCAAGATAAGTCGTTGCGTACATATACACAACAGCCACCTTTGGCTTTGAAATGAGTATAGAGAAAGTAGGAGGAAACAGAAAAGTGTTTGCTGTCAGTTGCCTCAGACAGCTGAGTCTGTCAGGAAAAGAAGGTGAGGTTTAGTGGAGGAGAGATGGTGCTCAACAGAGAGAAAGTTAGAGGAAAGGCCGTGAATGTTGCGGAAATGAAGAAGTGTCAGACAGTGGTTCCAGGCATCTCACTGAGTAGTCACTGGGAGAGGGGTGGATGGGGGCATTTATGGTTCCCCTTCTCCCGTGGGCTCCGAGGCCTGGTTATTCTGCGCCATTTTTTTTTTTTTTTTTGGATTAAAAAATGGCATGTAGGTTGGTGTTGACAGAGAAACTTGTATTGGAGAGCATGCTGACTTACTCTCTTTGTTACTGAAACACTGAAAAAGTAAAGCAAAGGGGGATGGTCAGGAACTAGTCCTGAAGCCTGATGAAACGGGAGCTCAGACTCTCCCCTTCATCAGCCTTCCATCCACCTTGGGAGTACTGCCCTTCTTGACTGGTGCTACCGTGTGTGTGTGTGTGTGTGTGTGTGTGTGTGTGTGTGTGTGTGTGTGTGTGTGTGTGTGTGTGTGTGTGTGCACGCTTAGTAACACATGCAAACCCAATGAATTAATTTTCTGAAGTTCCTTTTTGTGCTGGAGAGGGACACCAGAAGTCTATGATACTGATATAACCGGAAGGATCTGCTGACCAAGTAAACAAACGTTCTTCAGGTACCTCCTTATTCTCCTTTTCGAGGTTAGGGAACTATAGAGAAGCATTTTCAGCCTGCAGTCCACCGCATTTAGATTCCAATGAGCCCAGGGCCACAAAACCAGCACAAAATATTGGCTACTATGACCCATGGCATTAGGTGGAACACACCAGATCTTATTCCTTCATTACGATATGTTAACTATGTTGTTTTATATCAAAGCTGGCAGTTTTATTCAAGTTGAGATATTTTATAATGTAGGAGATAATGAATGGTATATCTAACCTCTCCAGTGCGAAAAATCGAAGCTATATAAAGTTGCCAACAAATAACAGAAACAAAAGGCAAGTTTGGAACAAATTGACTGGTTAACTAATCTTCCACATGATCCAACAAAATCTTAGAATTGGTAGACACTGTCCGTAGGGATGGCCGTGATCCTTCCATAAGCTTTGACAGAAATAATTCTTCATAACTCCCAAAGATAGAGTTGTTAAATATTTTAGGCATCTAGCCTCACTACTCATGCTTTTGCATACCCAAAACCTAAAGTAGCAACAAAATAGGGCTAGAACGCTAATGCACAATCAACAAGAACTTTATTTCTCCATATGTATCTTCCTTCTTTCTTAGACCCTTCTAGTCCTAAAATGGTAAAACCGACCGATCACTTTTTTTTTTTTTTTTTTTTTTTTTTTTCACAGAGGGATAGCATTTTCCTCTGGGTCTGAGACGCGACAGATAATGAACTGTATTAGGTCAAAGGTAACAGGGCCTTTTCATTGCCCGCCTTTTAGCAAGGTGGAACAACAATGTTATTGCCAGCCTGTGTGTGTGTGTGTGTGTGTGTGTGTGTTTCCATTATACCTCATGAACTATCATTAAGCTATCAACATGAAACCTTCATGGTATCAAGATATGGCCAAAATCTTGACTGAGTTCGAAAATGGGCACTGGGGGTCAAGGTCAAGGTCACCAAAACGGCTGCCAAAGGTCAACTAGTTCTTATTGCCTGCCTTTAGCACAATTATGTCTCAAAAACCACTTGAACTATCAATTTGAAACCTTCAGGGTATCAAGATATGGCCAAAATCATGGACATGGACAACAGCATATTCTGGCGGGCGATTAGCATTCGGCTCCCGAATGCATTTATTTCATTTTATCTGATTTAGATAAAACTAAATAGAAGGATAGGCGGTGAGCAAAGGGTGAAATGTTTTATTTATGTGAAAAATCGGTGAAAAGTTAAGATTACGTACTGAATGATGTCAAACTTTTGATATGTACGTCAAAGTGTTTTTATTCAGTTTCAATTAAATTTGGTGGAACGATTGAGGGTAAGGCAAACATTAACTTAAAAGTCTTGCTGGGCAGGATAGTATCATTTTCGGCAACACGCCTTAAACAAATGACCATACTCAGACTGTGTGTGTGTGTGTGTGTGTGTGTGTGTGTGTGTGTGTGTGTGTGTGTGTGTGTGTGTGTGTGTGTGTGTGTGTGTGTGTGTTAGGATGGTCCAAAAATACATACTTCTGATAAACTTCGTTCCCACCCCTTAGATCATTACCTTTTTCATAGAAACATGTCTGTCCAAGTTTAAACCAGTTTTCATAACATTTGGGGGTTGCTCCAAAAGCGCATAACCTAACCTGACCTAACCTAGGCGTGTTCAGTGAACACTAGTGCTAAAATGCGATGACTCAAAATTACTTCTTATCTTATTCACAGGTAACTGAAGCTAAGCATTAATGACTGTTATGTCTAAGAAGAAAAATCGTGGGCTTTATCTCATGGAAAATCCTGACCAGGAGATGCTGGGAGGCAAACTGCCATCAAAATGACAGGGTTTCGGAGTCTTTCTCCACCATCACGTCACCCTGAAAAAGGGCATAAACGAGCGCGCCAAAGAGGTCTGGCAACACTTGAAAGCCTTCTGGAATTGTGTTTCTGTCCCCAATAAGAGGAACGATCATGTGATAAAAATTATTTTGGACCTCCATAAAAAGTGGCAAGGTCTGAAGAACTGTACTGCACTCCAAACCCCCCCCCCAAAAAAAAAGAGCCTTCAAAAGTGAGCTCACTATTTTTTTCGATGTTGCCCGTGGCAATGCAGTGAACCTTGTTAAACAGCCAGAAGACAAGGAGCTCTTAAAGGCTCAAAGGGAGCTGGAGGGAGAGCAACTATCAGTACGCGACTGCAAAGAGAATGAGAGCAGCAGTGGAATGAAAGAGAGCTGAAGACGAGAGGACGAATATAGTGGAGGAAGATTTAGCTGCAACTTCAGCCGCATTGAGTTGGAGTCTTCGTCTGAAGGTAAGCAAGCAAAGTTGGACTCATCATCTTCGGAGGAAGAAGGTGCTAGACCATCTAGAATTGGTAGACAATCCACGAGGTACTGAGTGAAGAACTATCTTAACCCCTGACCTTTCCACTGCCTTGGATTGGACTTATATATCATGCTCAAAGGTTCCCAAGAGTTTATCATCAGTCGATCAACAATCAGACGACAAAGTGAACGTCATCGCAGCCAACGAGCCCAAGAGATGAGAAGAGACTTCAGTTTTAGTGGTGTATTTGTTGTTCATTGGGACAGAAAGTTGCTGACAGAGCTTGTTAATTGTGCAGAGCATGTAGATCACCTTCCTGTTGTAGTTTCTTCCTTTGATGACCAGTGTCAGCTCCTGGGTGTACCAAAACTTGCATCAGGGAGTGGTCAAATGCAGGCTGATGCCATGTATGGCCTGCTTAGAGATGAGGTCTCTTCCAAAATACCGTCGGGATGTGTTTCGATACCGCCACTGTCAACACTGGTCATCTGAATGGAGCTTGGTTGCATCTGAAAAGGAAGGTGGAAAGAGATCTCCTCAACCAAGCATGCGGACACCATATTTTGGAAATCGTCATGGCAGAAGTCTTCAGAGTTTGCTATGGACCTTCAGCAGGACCTGATTTTCTGATCTTCAAGAAGTTGCAGAATTGGAACTGTATCGATCAAGGGAGCATCTTACCGGGATTAAAAGGGGGAGATATAACTGAAGCAAAGCAAGAAATATTCTTGAGGTTCATTCAACAGCAACTAACAAACGGGTCTTTCCGACATAATTATTGAGAATTCTTGGAGCTTTAAGCCTTGTATCTTGGTAGTCATATCAGTGGGCATACATTCTAGCGCCCTGGTGCAATGCACCATGCCCGCTGGATGAGCAAAGTACTCTTCATATTGAAGATGAGACATTTTCGAGACCAGCTGGCCAACCTGACAGCATGAAAAAAGAACCTCATCTAGGAGGTAAGTGAATATGCCGTGAAAATCTGTTTAAAGGGGCATGGATTTAAGCACCATTGGTATCAAAGGCTCCAACCAACGATCCTCAGCTCCTCAAAGCACTGCGGTCATACAGGAACGTGAAAATCGCTAAAGCTGCATCCATGAAATTTGAGACATCTGTGGTATCTGTCACATGAACTAGTGGTTCTGGCACTGTTTAATCCTGCTGATTGCATGCACGAAAAACGTACAATGGTGAAGTCGATGGGAGAGAGGAAAGGGGATTTAAAGTGTTTGAAATGGGCCTGTGCAGACTCCATCGGGAATGACACAAGTCTGAATTTCTTCCTCACTAAGTCAGGCAAACTGTTCGAGCAGAACATCTTGAAATACAGATTCTTGGATGAAGATCCTGAAACGTGGAAAACCATCAGGAGTTTCAGGAAACACTGAAAAAAGTCAAGAACAGGATGGTAGTTAATGCAGAAGGGGAAGTTGCCCTCATCGAACAATTCAATGGACGACTAACGCATGATGTAGATCAACTGCACTTTCTGCTTCGAATTTTTACTGATACAGGAAACAATTTCGGGAATCAAAGAAGTGTTTATTAACTGGGTGACAATGAGCAGGGTAGCACCAGTGATACCCGTGCCTTCGAGAGGATAATGTATCAATAGATGTCTATGAAATTTTCTGCAGCTGATGTTTTATTAAAAAGGGAGAAACTTCAGGGGTGGGAGCAAATGAACTCGGTAGTTCAGTTCTCTCCTATGTGTTCGTGGACCACCCTAGTGTGTGTGTGTGTGTGTGTGTGTGTGTGTGTGTGTGTGTGTGTGTGTGTGTGTGTGTGTGTGTGTGTGTGTGTGTGTGTGTGTGTGCGTGTGTGTGTGTGTGCTTGAACTCACCCCAGGATATTCGATAGATTTGAATGAAACCGTCTAGAGGAGTTCGTTGTGTTCCTAGAAAGGTCTTCAATTATTTGCAATTTTCCAACCATGAATTTTAGGGGGTCAGCCCCCTAAACAAATTATAAAATTCTCAGAAATATAGGAGAACAGATATGACTTTGATATCGTAATTTATGTTGTACAATGGAGTTTTATCCATAGCAGGATATTTGAGGAGTGTCAGCCCCCCAATGATTCGAGAGGGGTCATCCCCCATTTCAAAAATAAAATATGATCAAAAGTATGGGAAAGTGAGTAGATGGATTTCAACGAAACTTCTCAGGTCAGATCGTCTGATTATTTGATAATTTCCGCTAAAAAAATGTCCACCAGTATTTTTAGGGGGTTTACCCTTCTCCAAAACTTATAAAGGATACAATATTAGGGAAGCAGGGCAAGTATGACTACCTTAGTGCGTGTTGTACAACAGAATATCATCGGTATTGCAGTACTTAGGGAGCATTACCCCTCCTTGATTCTAAAGGGAATCAGCCCCCCCTCGTTAAAATACAAACGATCAGGAGTGGGGGAAATTCTTGAATAGAACTTCCCAGGTGAGTTCGTTTGGTTCCTTGGAGGGCGTTCAACTACATACAGTTTTCCAACCCTGAGTTCTAGGAGGGTTAACTCCCCTTACCTAATCAGAAATTCTCATAAATGGCGAAAGTAGGCCAGATATAGCTTGAATATCTTAGTATATGTCGTGTAATGGGCTCTCATCCTTAATACGATATAAAATTAATAAATTATGATAAAAATAAGGGAAAGATTTGAATGAGATTTCCTTGGTGATTTCGTTTGGTTACAGGGAAGGTCTTCCACTACATGCAATTTTCCAACCATGATTTTTAGGGGGTTCAGTCCTCCTCAGCAAATTAAAAATTTTAAGAATTTTTTAAAGAATTACAGATATGGCTTTGATGTCTTAGTACATGTTGTACAATAGACTCTTAATTGGTAATGTGGTACTTAAAAAGCATGACCTTCCCAGTGATTCTTGAGGGGTCAGCTCCTTCCCAAAATAAAAATGATCAGAATTAGGGGAAAGTGATCACATGGACTTCAGTGAAATAGCCATACATATCGCATGATTGGATATGCAGTTTCCAGGTTTTATCTGAATGCACAGAAAGAACCTCCACATTAGAACTATAGTTCAATGCTAGAGGTTCAGTGGCAAGGTCCGCTTAAACATTTTTGTTTATGTTTCCACCAAAATTAGTGGAGGGGTTATTGGTGACCGAAGAATGAAGTGTTTCAAGATTGAGAACAACAGATAAAGGACACAGCGCTAGGTAAGGTTTTTGGTCACAGACCGATCGCAAAATGTGGGTGTTGCTCTCCTTCATTGCTCCGTCTTATTATTTTCCCCAGTTTATTATATTCAACTCGGGAGATTCTAGAAAGGAAGCCGGTTTGTCAGAATCTTCGTCAAATCCTTCACTACTACGATACTCTTAAACTGAATAACATATACAGAAGCTTTTTAAAATCAGTAAAAATTGCAGTTTAAAATATCACAAAATGTATGAAAATGTAGGAATGGAAGTGTGCCCAAAACCATCATAACTTGATAGGACAGTAAAGCGACATGTACTCCCATCCACACATTTTTTTTTTACTCCAGTACGTGTTACAGTATTATGGTATAGCACGAGTGTACCCGAAAAGTGTCACGATAACTGTAAACCATTAACCATCCACACAGTACACAAAAGTAAGCAATTTAAAATAAAAATGAAAGAAAGAAAAAGGAAGGATGGGATTACGTGTTGTTTTACTACTCATATCCTGTACTGATGTTTGTTGATGCAATGTCATCACTACATCTTCATACATTTTCTAAATACTTGTATTAGAAAGCACTACATCTGTTACAGAAACATACATTTTAAAAAATAAGATATCCACACTAGGTGGGCTCTTAGCAGCGAAAAAAAAAACGTTTAAAAAATTTTTCTTACACACACACACACACACCACTATTGCTTTTCACCTTAGCTTTGTCTAAAATTGCCGTTTTCCCATCCTGAATGCAGTGTTGTAACGGCAGATTAATACCAGGTGATTTTGCTGGTGAATGTAGGGAAGAGTAAAGTGATGGTCTTTGAGAGAGGTGAAGTCAGTGAATGTACAGCGAGGTTGGATGGTGAGGAATTGGAAAATGTGAGTACGTTTAAGTACTTGGGTAGTGTGATGAGTAAGGATGGAGGTTTGGAGGGTGAAGTGCTTGAAAGGGTACAGCAGGGAAGAAAGGTTGCTGGTTCTTTGAAAGCAGTGATAAGAAACAGGGAAGTGAGCATGGAAGTGAAAAAGTTACTACATGACAGTATTGTGATACCAACTCTAACGTACGGAAGTGAAGCTTGGACGTTGTTGGAAGGACACAAGTCAAGAGTGAGAGCCGTGGAAATGAGTTATTTAAGAGGAGCCTGTGGAGTCACATGGAGAGACAGGCTGACGAATGAGGATATAAAGGAGCGTTGTGGTGTTGATGTGGATGTGATAGGAAGCGTTATGAGGAACACACTGAGGTGGTTTGGCCATGTGGAGAGGATGGAGGGTGAAAGACTGACGAAGAGAGTGTATGTGAGTGAGGTGGAGGGGGAAAGAGGGAGGGGGAGGCCGAGGATGAGATGGAGAGATGGGGTGGAGAGGTATATGAGAGAGGGGGGTGTGAGTTGGGAGCAGGGGAGTGAAATGGCGGGGGACAGGGCGACTTGGAGGCGATTTGTTTGTGGCCACCCCAAACGGGATTGAGGCGTCTGGCAATAGATAGATAGAGATAGATAGATTTTGCTGGTTTTGAGCTGCTATACAACTACTGCAATGTTAACCCCTAGTATGATCTTTGTTTGTAATTAAAATCCGTTAAATAAGATGTAAAAAAACGACAATCTAGGCTAGGTTAAGGTGAAAGATCTATACCGTATTATGCCGCGGGTATACAAATAAGAGTACAATAACTTCCAACCCCAGCGCAAACAAAAATGGAACATAGAATATACAACTATTAACACTATTTTCTGTGTAACCTGCTATACCAGGGCTATTCAATTACTCGAGGAGTAGGGCCGGATTATAAAACTCACTGATAGAAGGACCATACATTTATTTTACCTCCATTTTTTTCTCTCTACCAAAAGACTTGTACATACAGTAGGGAGGGGGAAAAATCGTATATAATTTTGTTTTACATTTTCCTATAAGCACATGAATAAAAAGAAAAAAGCAGACTTTCTGTTACATGCTTATTAATTTGTTTATTTTCACTCTTCCGAGTCTGTCCAACAGCCAATGAAAAATGAGTCATGGGCTGGACTTGGCAAGTGGTCCGCCAGTTGAATAGCCCTATACCATACCTTAATTATAACAAATATTTACTGTGTCTCCTACTATACCTTAACACTTTTTTCTACAGTATTTCATTATACCCTCTTCACCAAACCCCTTCTCTTGCCTACTACTCATTCAATTATTGCCTTCACTCCGATGACCTATTGTTATTTTAGTTCTTGCTATATCAAAACGACTTACCCACTTTAAGGAAAAAACTTTGGATCTAGAGAGTTAGGCAAGCCTCCGTTAACCTCCTTACTAATAGACGTCTGACCCCAGCCTGAATAAAATAATGAAAACTGCCATATAACAATACGAACAAACTCAAAAATTCGTTCTGAAATTGAAGGGAAGGAAAAAAAATAAAGTTGAGAGAGAGAGAGAGAGAGAGAGAGAGAGAGAGAGAGAAGCTGTCAAGATAATATTCTCCCTCGGCCATATTTCTCGTGTGGAATTAATCCTCTAACAACAATGACATTGTTTTATTAACCCACTGAACCCGTGAATTTCTCATTCGATGTGTTCTTGCCACGTTCTGACGACTGAATTCTGGTAAGCATAGAATTTTGGAGGTGGGGGATTAAGTATAGGATTAACACACTTCTTCAGCTTTAGAGGTTTCTTTCTAAAGGTTGTATGTTTAAAGCTGAAATCACAAAAAGAAGTGGAAACTTCTAATAACTGACAGTCATTTTTGGAACGTCTGTGGTTATTACACATTGTCAGCCTGCTTCCCATACTGCAGGATGCAGTCAGCATTTATATCAGATGGTCGAACATATTCCAGCTTCGTCATATTCTCCAGGAATTATCGCAAATAAATTAGAGTATGCATTCCACCTTGAAACCCAAGGTCTAAGCATACGACCTTCATCTGGCGAAAAAATATCTGTTAGAAGGGAGGGTACGCAAAAAAAAGTAGTCACTCGATTCATCAGAGTTAATGCTTCCGTTATCTTTTAACAGCAATGGAAAGACCTTGCGTGATGAAGGGATTTATTAAGGTTGTATGTAACTCAGATTTTCTACCCTAAGATGTGTAGAAATGCCTAGAGAAAGAAAAAATAAACAAGTAAATACATCACTGGATGGAACTGATAAAATGTCATACGGCTTCCATCTGGCTGACTGTAGTAATCCTAGGGATTAACTTTAGAGCTGACTGAGTCGACGGAACGATTTTTAGTATGCGCAACCAGCATAAGTAAAATTAAATTCGAGGATCCGACATGCACTAGGCTGACCCCTTAAACGGATGACGTACTATCTATTTCATTCTGTCTGCGTCACAAGATTATCTACAACTACAGAATCATATCCAATGAGCTTCATTAAGCCACTCATTGGCTAAAAGAAATAACAGTTTGAAGGTAGTAACAACGTATTGGAAAATGTTATATATACTGTATACAGTATATATCTATATCTGTCTATCTATCTATTTATCTGATTATCTATTTATTTATTTATTTATTTATCTATCTATCTATCTATCTATAACACACACACACTTCTTTTAAAATAAAGTATGATGAAGCTAAGCCACAGTCAGCCCACTGTAGGACAAAGGCTTCTCCCATCTTTTTCTGCCATGACCTGTTGACAGCGTGTTCCATGGAATCCCAGCGAATCTCCGAATCTCATGCCGCCATCTCTTCCTCTGCCTGCCTTTTCCCCTCACTCCAACTCTGAGCTGACATTCAGTTACCCTGGTTGTTCTACTGTTATCTTTTCTGTGGAGGATGCAGTCTGCCCACGTCCATATATGTCATCCTTTTCCTTTACTTGCTTCTGCTCCCTTATCAGGGAAACTATCTCTTTTTCCTCTCTCCAAGTAACCCCTAACATAATCTTTTTTATTCCTATCTCAGCAATACCGACTTTTGGTTTTATGGATTTCGATAGACTCCACGTTTCTGACGCATAAGTGCGAACAGAAAGATCTATCTATCTATCTATCTATAGCCCGACGCCCTAATCCCACAATGGGTGGCTGCAGACAAAACGCCTCCAAGTCGCTCTGTTACCCACCATTTGACTACCTTCCCACCAACTCACCCCCCCCCTCCCTCATATACCTCTCAATTCCATCCCTCCACCTCATCCTCGGTCTACCTCTCCCTCTCCCTCCCTCCACCTCACCCACATACACCCTCTTCGTCAGTCTTTCATTCTCCATTCTCTCCACATGTCCAAACCACCTCAGTGTATGTCTCCTAATCTTCTGAACCACATCCACATCCACCCCACAGCGTTCCTTCACTTCTTCTTTCGTCAACCTGTCCCTCCACGTCACTCCACATGCTGCTCTCAAGTAACTCAAGTAACAGAAAGATACACTGATTATATAGCCGTCCCTTTAAGTATAATGGTAATTGCTCATCTTTCATGTAGTTACTTAGTCAGAAGCCCTCCTTCTTATTCCTAATCTTCGCTTGATTTCATTGTCATGGACTGGGCCAGCCTGAACTGCCTGCCACAGTGTATTATTCACGACTTTCTTCATCTCCAGTTTTTACTGGACGGCATCAGTCGTGTCTGTTAAACAAAATCTATGTCTTCTTCATATTCATTTCAAGTCTACCTTCTGACTTCCCCTTTACTGGTGGCTAATCATTTCTTATATCTTGCAGTTCCGCTCCTTGAAAAGGATGATATCATCTTCAACTCTCAAACTATTTGTATGTATATATATATATATATATATATATATATATATATATATATATATATATATATATATATATATATATATATATATATATATATATATATATATGTGTGTGTGTGTGTGTGTGTGTGTGTGTGTGTGTGTGTGTGTGTGTTCTTACCTTACCTAATTGTTCTTACCTAATTGTATCTTTACAGGAATGAGTCAAGCTCGTACTGTCCCGTGTCTTAAACCATATTTATCGTACATATCCTTAAATTTGTGAATTGTTTTGGCACACACTATTTCATTCGGTAGTGCATTCCATTGATCAATTGCTCTGTTTGGGAAACTGAATTTCCTTACGTGTGTGTGTGTGTGTGTGTGTTTTAAATAACAGAACAGAGGAAGGAAAAACAAATTAATAAAAAAATAACTAATCCATAAACCAGATTACTGTTTTCCTCTGTTCATAAAATATCTTTAACACTTAGACATGAACAGCTGTAGGTTGATTTTTGGAGGGAAACAACTCCGGGGAAGCGAGTTCCAGACAGATGCAGTGCGGGAATGGAAGAATTCTGATAGGCAGAAGTTCTGCAACATGGCTGAGTGACATTCCAATCATGAGTGCTATCAGATGCCCATGTAGTACGAGGGAAGGCATGGAGAGATGGCACAACGGATACAACTTCGTCTGAGCATTTGCTATAAAAATATCAATCAAATAATGCAATGGAGGTAACATTCCTTCTTACTTGTAGGGGAGGTAGTTTACAGTATTATTAATAGCAGGGCTTTTAATAATTCTAACAGCATTGTTCTGAATTTTGTCTAGTTGTTTTAATGCAGCCTCTCCACATCCATTCCACAAGGATGAGCAGTATTCAAGCTGAAAGCACACATGACTCCTATAAATTATAGCTAACTGCTCGTCAGTGAAGAATTTACGGACTCTGCACAATAATCTAAGGTTCTTTGAGGTGGTTTTAGCAAGTGATCTGACATGAGAGGTCCAGCTGAAAGCACTGTTAATGAGACGCTGAGAATTTCAATACTTTTGGAGATGTGAATATATGTAGCACTGAAGGTAATATACGAATATGGCAATACCTGTCTATTAGTAAACTGTATATATTTAGTTTTATTAGCTTTAAATGAGACAAGGCTGTTTTGTCCCTATTCATTGATAGCAGATAAGTCTTGATCTAAGGAGATGGCTGTAATGAGTTGAGAGTTAGAGATAGTAGATTTTGTAAATGGGTGTTTGAGTGTTGAGTCATCTACATATGAATGGATGGGACTGTGGGTGATATTTAAGAGATCATTAATATGAACCAGGAACAGGGTTGGCGCAAGAACTGATGCCTGCAGCACGCCGGCGTTGAATGGAAATCAGAATATACATCATCTACTTTTACTCCTATTTCTCTGTCGCTGAGATGTGAGGAAATCAAAGGAGCAAAAGACTTAAGTCCATAGTAAGGGAGTTTGGACAACATGGAACGGTGCCATACTCTGTCGAAAGCTTTAGAAATATCAAGGGCTACTGCATGAGTTTCTCCATGTAGGTCGATTGATTGATGGATGGTAAGAGTCAGGAGATTGAGTATGTCAATGGTGGATCTTTCATGGCAAAAACCATATTGTCTATCACTAATTAAGTTGTTGGAATCAAGATGTTTAATTGTGTGCTTATTAACTAAAGTTTCAAATAACTTACCAAGAGAAGATGTGACGGCTATTGGTCTGTAATCAGAGGGGTCAGAGGAACTTTCTTCTTTGGAATTGGGTGGATATTGGCTTTTTTCCATGAATTAGGGAATGAAGGAGTACGCATGCATAGTCTGAATAATTTAGCAAGAACAGATGCAAATTCTGGGGAACACTTTTTCAAAACAATTGGCAGAATTCCATCTGGGCCTGGAGCTTTTTTGGTAGGTAAATTACCTAGAATGGATTTTACGTATCGTGTGTGTATTTTAACCCGCCGTGTGCCAGTGCATTTTTAAAATGGTTTAAAATACAAAACTTCACTGTGACCACATTTTTCAAGATTCGCATGAAAAAAAGGCAGGCATGTAAGGTAACTGTTCCTCTACCATTCCCCAGGCTGTCAAGGCCATACACTCATTCACTCCCCCTCTCACGCTCGCTCTGCTTCACTCTGCCTGCGTGCCTCACCCCTCACTGTACATAGTGAAAGCATTTTGTAAATATTTTCATGTAAGTGTAAGTTGTAAATATTTCTTGTACGTGTAAGGACTATATAGTGAAGTCAAGTTGTAAATAGCTTCTTGCAAGTGCCAGGACTGTACTTAACCCGTCACATTCTGACCGATTTCGCACCTCTGATACCCCCCAGTCCCGAGCTATTTTGGAAAAAAAAAATATAGCTAAAACCTCCGCTTTTGGTGAGAAACATCGAAAATTCATAGAGAAATCGCTCACCTGAGGTTTAAAATACTCAATACAGGTAGCAGTACCTCCTTACCTTACTGGGTTTTCTATCGGGCTGGCTCCAAAGAAAACGAGTTCTATGGGAGGGTAACTATTCCACACCACTCACAAACGGTACTTATTTATTTATTTGGTGCGAATTTATATGTAGTGAAAGAGTATATTGGTTTTCAAACAGTAATATAGGCATTATAAGCATTGTTCCACTCACTAACTCATGAACATACCTGACCTTTTTTGGCGACATTACCTGATCATCATTTCTGACTGTTTCTTCCTCTAATGCTATGTAAACTTTGTCCTCCACATTGTCATCAATTGGGGAATCACTCTTGCCCTGAATGTCTTTATTGGCCAGGTCACTGGTAACAGGTGAATTGCTGAGACAATGGCGTGCAGGGGGGGGAGGTTATGCGGTGTAAGGCATTGTCACTTCCTGGCATCTTGTAGAGGAATAGAGGAAGGTGTCCCGTGTATACGTACCAAAAATCACTTACGAAAATTGAAAATTGTGCAAACTATGAACCTTGCAATTGCACGACGCATCAGTATGTCGATGGTACTAGCTGTGACAAAACGTTGCGACATACCCATATGTTGATGGGATGCCTCGGGTTAATGAAGTCAGGTTGTACCTACAGTGTAAGATAATGCATTCACAGTGAGAGAGACATGCAAATTGCAATAGATGCTAAAGTAATAAGTAATCAGAAAAGTGCATGAACATTGCTATACCTTCCCAGCATAAATATCTGAGTATACCTTACATCTCACATACGTGGTGAGCGTGAAAGAGCGGCTATACCTGGACACGAGGATGCAGGACTCAATGAAACTCATGTCCGAGCCTCAGTGAGCATTTTAAGGGCGAAATTAATTGTTTCCACATGAAAATCTATCATTTTAGCCAAAAAAAAAAAAAGGTCGAAAAATGGCTGGCAGTGGGGTGACCCATAGGGCTAAAAATATCTGGCACGTGGCGGGTTAAGTGCAACAATTTCGGGAAAGTCAAGTTCTAGTACGGGGATGTGCTGGCTGGCTTCCTGTATGGTAGAATTTCTGACAAACGTTTTAGCAAAGATATCTGCTTTCCATCGCGGGTCATTTGTAATGTTACCATCTTAAGATTTTAGTGGGAGAATGAATGACTTGTTAAAGTTATTACTGAAAGAAATGAGAGTTGACCAGTATATTCTATTGTCATTAGGGTTGTTAAATAGTTTTGACACTTGATTTTGAAGAAACTTTGATTTAGCGAGATTTATTACAGCTTTTGCATGATTTCTAACAGTTTCAAATTGAGAGAGTGATTCAGAAGTTTTTTATTTTAAGTAAGAGTTATTTGCTAATGACTTTTGGGCTGTTGCTCTGGCACAGTTGCTATGAAACCATTTTGGAGAGTTCGATCTTTTAGTGAACTGTTGATTTGGAATGAATAAATCCATACCAGCTAGCATTAAGTCGCAAATATGGGACTGGGTAGAATTGGCATCACTAGAGAAGAAAGGCTGCCATGGAATGTCAGCAAGATAATTCCTAAATCCATCCTAGTTTGCCCTATCAAAATGCAATCAGGTCACCCTGACAGGTTCAGAATGGGGAGGTTTGAGGGGGGGGGGGCTAACTAATGAGGCTTTGATGAGATTGTGGTCAAAGGATCCTAGTGGAGACAATACCTCTATCCTGTATTGATCTGGCTTATTTGTCAGGAATGTCACCCCAATTTAAATATCTGACACGACCTCTAGGCACTCAGTGAATAATTAGGCTGCTACGGTATTGTTCAAACTTGTTCAACAGTTTCTCTTTATTGGTATTATCTGGTTGTCCTTTTGGAGTTTACGATGCCCGTATTATTTCTATACATATAATACTTTACCGTAAGTTTCTTCAGAACCTTGTCCACAAACTTCCGTCATTGCTACAGCACTTTTAACTGAATCCAGTGGTTTCTTATTATAAATAGATGGCAGGCACAAAGGTTCGTTATATTTAGAATTTTTCTCGGCCATCTGATTATTAACTTGGATTTGGTCTGTTGTTGAGAAACCACATTGAACTCCTGCCATTCTTTTAGCTGGTTTGCATCTAGGGATGGACTAATTAGATACGTTGGAACTCCCGTGAAAATTTCTACTTAAGTAGAAAAATAAATGGGCTGTAGTTGACTAGCTCTCTCATAAAACCTTTTTGTATGAAGCTGCAGAATAGATGCATATTTCTAAAAATTGGGTACAGCTATCACTTTTAAACATTTTGTAAATAGCTTGGCTAATGTGTTCAATGCAGTCACGTGCATCCTTAATATCATATGCGATGCAGTCATACCTACTGCTTTACCCCCTCTTCATTGCTCTTAAAGAGTTCTTTACTTCATCCTGTGTAACTCTGGGGATGACTGTGTCTTGTGTATCTCTATCCAGACTTGACTCATCGACCACGGTGCTGTTTATGAAAAGATTCTTGAAATAATAAATTGTTATTTTGACCTTTTTTGTTGTTGTTAATCGTTGCTTCTGCAAGAGAGTCTTAACTAGAAAACATTTGGTTTCTTCCTATACCAGGCCTCCGTTTTGGTGTCATCAGACTTCCTCCAGTCGTTAATATTTCTTCAGTGCTCTTCATGTTAAACTGTAGAATATCTTCATTTTACTTCTTGTTGAAAGATTTCCATAGTTCGGCTGCCTTATTGTGATCTTCCGTTTTCTGTACAATCATGTTCCTTGTTTTATATAGACGTTCCCTCTCTCTCTCTCTCTCTCTCTCTCTCTGTATGTATATATCTATCTATCTCTCTCTCTCTCTCTCTCTCTCTCTCTCTCTCTCTCTCTCTCTATATATATATATATATATATATATATATATATATATATATATATGTGTGTGTGTGTGTGTGTGTGTGTGTATGTGTGTGTGTGTGTGTGTGTGTGTGTGTGTGTGTGTGTGTGTGTGTATTAGAAAAACACACATTACACGCGTGTGTGCAAATGTTTTTTGCTCTCCTGGACGGGAATCGAACCTGAGACATCTACATAAAAGTCAGGCATTGATATCACTACATCATGGTGCGATAAAGTCTGAGCCACCTGAATTTTTTGACGAACCATATATATATATATATATATATATATATATATATATATATATATATATATATATATATTTTCTTTCTTTTTTTTATGCGAGGAAGAAGGAATCAAAGGCCATGAGCCCGCAAACAGTTCCCTCCAAGAGAAAAGCAAAATACAATAGAGAGCCAAATTCAAGATCCGATCATTTTGGGATGCCTGGACACACTGCGTTTGAAAGAATGGAGATCATAGGCAGCAGGAAATACAGACAGAGGGAGACAAATCCAGAGCTGACCTGTTGCATAAATGAAAGACTGGGAGTAACGGTTAACTCTTGCATTAGACAGCTGGACAGAAAAGGGATGAGAGTTTGCTGCCAGGCTGGTGCTACGCGCTTGTCGTAGAGGTGGAGGAATGCAAGCAGACAGTTCAGAGGAGCAGTGACCATTAAAGTAGCGATAGAAAAGAGATAAAGATGCAACACTGCAGCGAAGAGACAGAGGTTGAAGGAAGACAGTAAGAGGAGGAGAGTTAATGAGACGAAAAGCCTTTGACTCCACCCTATTGAGAAGAGCTGTATGTGGGGAGCCTCCCCACACATGAGAGTTGTACTCCACACAGGGACGGATAAAACCCCTGTATAGAGTCAACAATTGTGCAGGGGTAAAGAAAGAGCGGAGTCGGCTTAGCACACCCAATCTCTTGGAAGCAGATTTTACAAGAGATGTAATATAATCTTTCCAAGATAAGTCCCGAGTAAATGAAACCCCAAGCATGTTCAAGGATGATGCAGGATTAAGCTGAATATTATTAAATATTAGTGGGTATACCTGTTTAAGATTTTGTCGGGTTGATAGGTGTAAGAAATGAGTCTTAGATGCATTAAAAACAACCATATTATTTTTACCCCAGTCAGAGATACGAGCCAAGTCAGACATTAGGTGTGCCATAGCCTCATCCCTTATTTGTTGAAGTAACTGTTAAGATGGACGTTGCGGGAACCGAATGGAAAGGTGAAGGGTGGAGTCATCAGCGTATGAGTGGATAGGGTTAGCTGTACAGCTTAGAAGATCATTGATGAATAAAAGGAAGAGAGTTGGCGATAGGACAGAGCCCTGAGGAACACCACTGTTGATAGATCTAGGAGAAGAACGCTGGCCGTCTACAACAGCGGCTATAGAACGACCAGAAAGGAAGCTAGTGATGAAGGCACAGATAGAAGGATAGAAACCGTAGGAGGGCAGTTTGGAAATTAAAGATTTATGCCAGACTCGATCGAAAGCCTTTGAGATGTCAAGTGCGATGGCAAAGCTTTCGCCAAAGTCCTGAAAGGATGATGACCAGGAGTCTGAAAGGTAGGTGAGAAGATCGCCAGTGGAGCGTCCCTGACGGAACCCGTACTGACGATCAGAAAGAAGGTTGTGATAGGAAAGATGCCTTAAAATTTTTCTATTGAGAATTGACTCGAAAACTTTTGAAATACAGGACGTTAAAGCAATTGGACGATAGTTGGAGGGTTGGGAGTGGTCACCCTTCTTTGGGACTGGCTGAATGAGAGCAAACTTTCAGCAAGAAGGAAAGGTACAAGTTGACAGACAAAGGCGAAAGAGTTTGCCTAGGCAGGGTGTAAACACAGAAGCACAGTTCTTGAGAACAACAAGAGGGACCCCATCAGGCCCATATGCCTTGTTAGTACTGAGGCCAGTGATGGCAGAAAATACATCAACTGAAGAAATTTTAATGTCAGCCATGAGGAAGTCATATATAGTCGAGCCATATTAGATAAACTGGACTATTTTTTAATTCGTTCACGATGTTTTGCCAATAGCAACAACCATTACAAATTCATTACTGGGATCCTTGTGGTACATTTTCTGCAGGCTGTCACTTCCCCAGGTGGTGCTGGGCTTCACAAAAACTAAGCTCAAGGTTGTCACAAACAGCTGAGTTGTTTTCAGTTTTTTGCAATCAACTCTCACACAGGCACATAGACACCAGATTTTTGTATTAAAATATATGTTTTTGGGTATGGGCTTTCATTAAAATACCATTTAAGTACTTTTAGTATTCGCAAATGATGATTGTGTTGATAAGGTGTTTCCTTTTGTTTGGTAATCAACATTTCTTCGGTCATGGACATGTTTCATTGACATGCTGACAAATTTACATCTATTACAGTGTTATTTGAGCAAAGCATTATACAAGTAATGCAGAATTTTATTTACTCATTTTTCTTTATTCTTTCCTTGCAGGTGTGCATGTAAATGTTTAGCCATCACATTCATTGAGCACTGCTGGCATGATATTCCCTGCTTCTGCAAGATCTTCCTCGCTGAGCAAATCCTGCATGATCTGTCCTTAACCTTCTTGACAAGATATTCCCTTCTTCTGCAAGATCTTCCTTGCTGAGCAAATCCTGCATGATCCTCCCTTAACTGTATGAATAAATGTATAGTCTAACATTCAAAACTGTGGTGAAGGATAAGAAACGGAATCAAACCTCCCAGAATTTAAATCGGTTGCTGTCATACCACCAGACTAAAACGAAGCATAAATTGGAAACTCTGAACTATCTATCAAACTAATACTGTTGCACAAAGAAACTTTATAATGGTACTTCTAAAGGATGTGACACCATATGAGAAGCATATGATGCACGTGTCATAAATGATGACACCTAAGAATGTCTCATTCACTTACAATATCATGTTTCTGATCTCACAACTCATCAGCCAAAGTGGCACAAAGAATGTTATTCGTCATTCACAAGTGAGTTGAATATACAGAGGGTGGTAGAGAGATCACATAGACAGAAACCTCCATAAAGATCAGAGACAGCACAACCTCTACCGGTAGCCTCCACCATCACACGTGGACTTGTACCTAATGTGGACTGGAAACAGTGCATCTATTGCCAGACAAGGAAGAAGAAAGATGGTTTACATCAGGTCTTGACTGAGAACACAAATGCTGTCATACATGGCCATGCTAGGAATAATCATGCTTTAAAGTGCAGAATAGGTGTGAACGACCTCATTGCATACGAAGCCCATTACCATAATTCATGCAGGAGAAAAGCCGATAGGGAATCATCTCTTTCTAATGCTCCAAGCGCAGATGACCCGAAGAAATCGTCATTTATGTCTCTCATAAACATGTTAGAAGCTTGCTTTAGTGTAGGACATGTCTATAGCATGGATGATGTTGTGGCAAAATTCAATACTTTGCTCTCTGACACAGGTATTGACGAACAAGTTCGATCACAGTATTTGAAAGAAAAGCAATTAGGTTACTTTGGTGACAAGATATGCTTCAGAAGACAAACATGACACAGCTCCTCCTTTTGTTCTCTAATGTGTCATTTGCTGCAGTTGAAGCTCTGAAGGTGACCACAAGCAATATTGAGGAGTCACAACTGATGGCTACCCATGAACCATCTTCCCAGACAGTTTACCTGAAGTCCTTACACCACGTGGCCTCAAAGATAGATGCCGATATTCTGTCAACACCAGGCCATCCAGGATATAACAACCTTTCAAGGGAGGCTGCCGAGAGATGCATACCAGACAGTCAGTAGACTCTAGTCAAATGGATCATAGTTCCACAGGCACGAGAAATTGACTCTGAGATCCCTCCGATGCATGATCAAATTGGGAAGTACCAACAACAGATATTAAATTGTTGCCAAACTATTGTTTATGGAGCATTCAAGGGCCGGAAGAACACTCCGAAACAAATTGGGACAGGTCTCTATGTTTATCATGCCACATGGTCAAAGCATTTAGTCAACTATCCGCATGGCACTGATGACAGTGTCAGTTATGACATGGTAGAGGGAATTACTACCTCTATTGCTGCAAAACAACTGGAACACTATGCAGAGAATGATAACACCTTCATACCCTGAAATGTGGTCCCTGGTTGGTTTGTACAGTTCTCTGCAATCAGTCTTGACTTGCTAGAAGAAACACTGGATGGAAAGGGAACTTTGCATGTCACTCAAATGGCTGCTTTCCAGCGAGGGCCTCAACTAGATGTTGCCAATATTGATTCAACCATAGATCATGACAGATCATTTTGAAAAGTTTCATCTGAATTCCAGGAGATAATTCAGCCTGGTGCACCAGTAAAACAGGTTCCCCCACAGTTTGTTGAGCCAGTGAATGCTGCTGAATTCTTTCAACCACTATGTGGCTGCTGAATACAGAGTTCAAAACTTGGCTTGGATGATATCTTGATTATATGATAATGAAGCACAAAAGGTACCAGCATGGATAGCCTTCAACCAAATTACATCATCGGTGTCAGTTCCAACTAGTCTTATTAGTTATCTGCCTATCATCCAAGCACCAGCACACCAGCTAAGCACCATTTTCACTGCGTTGCTGAGGTGCAAGAAGATAGCAGCTAAGCTTGGTCGCACGAAACAGTTGTTACCTTTGATGAAGCTCTCTACTGTAAAGCAAAGGAGCTTATGTGGGCTCATCTAGAACAGCTGGGTGGCGTCGTGGTAAGACTGGGCGGATTCCATATAACAAAGAATATCCTGGGTGTGATGGGAAAGCTCATGAGAAGTCTGGTCTGGCTGATGCCCTAGTTGAGAGTTGTATTTACAGTCAGAGTACTGTTAATAAACATATTGTCAGGTAAATCGTGGAATCAAGCAATGCGTGCTCATAAGCTTACCCTCGAAGCTCTTATGAGGAAAGTACTAATAAGTTTCAGAAAGTGGTAAGAAGCATGTGGTAAGAGCACCTATGATACGTCGGCATATGCAGCTTCCAGACTTGCAGCATCATTCAGTGGAGATATATTGAAAAACAGCACAGACAGTCAGGAAGCACTTGAATCATTCAAAGCAAAATGCTTATGACTTCTTTACGGATATGAAAGATTTTATCATGCAGAAGCAGTCAAACCCAACTTTCATCTCCTGGAAGCAGTTCATGGGTATGGTACATCTCCTATTGCTTTCCATACGTGCCGAGCATGAGAGGAACTGGAATCTGCATCTGGATTCCCTGAGGGATATGCTGTCCTGGATGACCATCTATGGTCATGTGAATTATGCATGATGGGGAGTCATATACCTGGTTGATATGATGCAACTAGAAAAAACTTCTCCAAATGTCTATAGAGAATTTGTAGCTGGCAACTTTGTTGTGAAAGAGGCTGTTGGATCATTTAACCAAGTCCATACAGATATAGGTCAAGAACACATCAACAATCTTTGCAAGGAGTCTGGAGGTATTGTTGGCATAACCCGAAACAAGGCAGCTCTAGATAGATGGATGCTTACTTGTTGTGACCTGTCACGCTTATCAGAAGATGCAAGGGTGTTAGCAGGCTTATCATTATCTGGAACATCACATACACCGAAGGAAATGGGTCGCCAACGAGTAGCTAGAGATGAAGAAGATGCTAGAGATGAATTGATATAGTTTCTGAATTTCCATCCATTTAACAAAGAGTCAACTAACCTGATATGTATTTCAAGTAATGATGTGGTTCCATCAGAAGTAATGGAAGACGTTCTTTCAGCACAAAAGCGTGGTGAAGAACTTGTGAGGAGGTTTATGCAGGACCGCCTGGGACAGAACGCCACAGTGGGCTTTAGGTCAACACTACCAAGGCAAAAATTGAAAACCTTTGCATCTCTTACCACCACATCAGCATATGCTAAGGTGCGCCAAATAAATATGGTCAAAGGTGTTCTTGATTTGTTCAAGCGCCTGTTCAGTGCTTCTGTAAGTGGTCACAATATCAACATCCCAGCTCTTCTTTATATCACTGATTAATGATTGAGGTGAACACCGGAGATCTGATAAAGCAAGCCTGTCCCACATCATTGCTGATGAACATACAGTGATAGCGGTTCCACCTACTACTCAGAGTACATGTGTGATAATAGATGCAATGACTCTAGTACAAGCCATTGGTAAACCTACCAATGGAAAAACCTTTGGTGATCTAGCAAATGCTTACTGTCAGTCAGTCTTTAGCCACTTCAGTGATATATTTATTTTTTATGCGAGGAAGAAGGAACCAAAGGCCAAGGCTGATGTTATCTTTGATTACTACAGGACAGACACAATAAAGAGTGGAGCCAGGGATCATCGGACTAGTAAGGGCGTGAAAATCAGAAGAATACTTGATTCCCGCCAGGTCCGACTGCCAACCTCTTGGAACAATTTCATTGGTCTTGAAGAGAACAAGCAGGATTTGATACATTTCTTGACAGGAATTTTTACGTAAAGCAGATCGATGTTCTACCAGCTCATCAGGAACTGGTGGTGGCGTGTGGATGTAAGACACCTGAAACTGTTGCTTCCTCAACCGGATGGCATGTAACTCACTTATTCAGCACACACGAGGAAGCAGATATGCGGGTTGTTCTACATGCCTCTGATGCTTCAGTCAAGAATTTCCACCGAATTATTGTGTACAGTGAGGATACAGATGTTCTCTTGCTCCTTATCTACCACAAAACCACAGCAGAAGTATGGGTGCACGCTGGTACTGTAGAAAGCTGAACCCAGATGTATTCCTGTACACACTGTGAGGGAATCACTGCCCACGTTAGTGATTAGGAACCTCTTAGCTTACCATGCTATCACTGGTTGTGACTCAACAAGTCAGTTCAGTGGATATTCTAAGATAACATGGAAGACATACATAGCAAACCCTACTCTCCTCAACGCATTTACAGACCAAGCTGAAAATGTTATGGGGAATGTTGAGAAAATTGTCATCCAATTATACAGTCCCACACCACAGCTGACATCAATTAATGCTCTTCGTACTGAAGTGTTCCACAGGGTACGGATTCCAGAGAAGCTGCCACCAACCCAGGACTCTCTTATCCTTCACCTCAAGAGAAGTAGCCATCAGATGTCTGTGTGGAAACAGGCAACAGTTGTCAAGCCAGATGTTCGACCTCCAACAGAATGTGGGTGGTGTTATACTGAAAGTGGTGTTCTCATACCTGTCCTCACTTCGTTACTTTGTGTTCCAAAAGTATGTCCTGAACTAGGCTGCCAAAGTTTTAAGTGCAACTTCTCCAGATGTACATGTAGCAAAAAACAGATGAGTTGCTCATTAGCTTGTATCTATGAGATCCTGCCAAAACCCCAACAATGCCTTGGTTAGTGAAGCAGTAAATGACAGCGACGAAACTGACACCGATGAGGATATTTGAAAATTTATCATGGTTGAAAGTGTTTCATATGTCTTTGATTCATTCCTTAGGGTTTTTTCCTGTGGGTTTTCATATAGTACAGATCCTAATTTTCAAGTTATGTTCAGCTATACTTTACAACATCAACTACCAAGATAATGCTGGAACTGAGGGAGATGGGTATTATGATGATGTTTATGTTTATTGCTCAAAAACTAATGTAGCTATGGAAACCAAATTTCAGACATGTAATTCTGAATAATTGTTGAAATTATGTACATATGAGAACATTTTTCTTTTATAAAAGTCACCCGCAGCTGGAGGGTTTTTACAAATCGCAAATTATGTTTTCCCAAATTTTTTACTCGATACTTGTAAATAAGTCAAAATATTGCAGTAGTAGCAAGATAAATGGTGCTATAAAACTACATATTCAAACTGCCTGCTGTCTTAGGAAAGAGTTCATGTATTTTTGTCCATTTATCTTTATTTGTATTGGAGATATGGAAACATTAGTAAAATAAAGTAACTATTTTGAATGAATGTGAAATCCTGAAAAAAGTTGTGATTTCTTAGATCAGCACCCTCACAGATGGTGACAACCAGGGTGGAATAGGTGTCTCTTAGTCTAATTATATGAGTTACGTTGGTTGTCACTTTTGGCAAAAAGTTGTGATAAAAAAATTACAATTGGTGGTCTGGCTCCTGGACTATATATATATATATATATATATATATATATATATATATATATATATATATATATATATATATATATATATATATATATATATATATATATATATATATATATATATATATATATATATATATATATATATATATATATATATATATATATATATATATATATATATATATATATATATATATATATATATATATATATATATATATATATACACGGGCAGTGTGCCACCGAAAGTGAGTATGCCTTGTATTGGAAAATTAGACTCTTGGATGTTAAAGGAAATGAAATCGATGAAGATCTATGCATACAATGTAAGAAGCCTTGCAGAAGATTACAAACTTGATAACCTGATGACTGAACTGGAAAACATTAGTTGAGATATTGTAGGTTTGAGTGAGATCCGCAGAAATGAAGAAAATGTAATTTAGCTCGAAGACAGCAAAAACCTATTTTACTACAGAGGAAAGGAAAATGAAAGAGTTAGTGGTGTAGGATTTCTAATTAACAGGAATCTTGCAGACAGCATTGTTAAATTTAGCAGTGTATCTGACAGAGCAGCATTTGTTGTCATCAGACTATGCAAAAAATATATCATGAAAGTCATACATGTATATGCACCAACTTCCCAAAGCCCAGATGAAGAAATAGAAACATTCTATGATGACATCTCCCAGATTATGGAAGAAGAAAAGACAACATATACTATACTCATGGGAGACTTCAATGAAAAAGTTGGGAAGTCGAAAAATGGAGAAGCCTGTATGGGAAAATTTGGAGTAGGAGAAAGGAATGAAAGAGGAGAAATGCTGGTAAACTTTGCTGAAATGTTTAACATGAGAATAATGATTGTTATCCATTGTAGTGTTATCCATTCTCTCCATAGGGCCATACCATCTCAGTACACTCTCTTTGATTCTGGTGTACAGTGACGTCCTCACTCCACATCTTTCACGCATCAAATTATTTCGTATCCTATCCACCCTCTATACTCCTCATACATTCCTCAGTAGTCCCATCTCCACTGCCCTTACTCTTGACTTTTCATTTTTATGCCACACCATAGTCTCATATCCATATGTTAAGGGTGCCACTAACACTCCTTCATGTAAGCCTCATGCAGCTGCAACACTCAAGCCTCTGTTTCTTATCAAGGCCTTCATTACACCAGCTACTTTTCTTCTTGTGTCACTCTACTTCCCACTTTTTCTGTACATTTTCCTCTTCGTTCTATCACTGTACCGTGGTATTTGAACTCGCTCATCAAGTCCAGACTCTCTCCATTCACTGTGACATCGCAGTGGATGTCACCATCTCTCTCAGTAACCATCGCTTTACTCTTTTCGACATTTACTCTCAAGGCACGACGCTCACAGACATCAGCAAAACACTGAACTAGCCTATCAAGTTCTTGTCTGGTATTTAAAAGCAGTACTGCATCATCAGCATACAGGATCAAAGTAGGACCAAAGTAGGGAAGAAGTTAGAATCAGTAAATTAGAATGAAATGGATCTGGACAACCTGTGGAATGCATATAGGGATTGCTTAGTTAGGAATGCTAATGTGGTGTGTGGTGTGACAAGAGTAACAACAAAGAAGAAAGGTACCACATGGTGGGATGATGAAGTTAGGAGAGTTGTAGAGGAAAGTAGAAGTGACTGAAGTGGTTACAGGACAGGGGTTCAGCTGAAATAAGAACTGAATATACTGAGAGCAAGAAGCAGGTAAAGAGACTAGTGAAGAGGGAAAAGAAGGAAGTAAATGATGATTTAGGAAGAAAAATGAATGCAAAGTTCTCTGAAAATAGGATGTTATTCTGAAAAAATGTGCGGAAATGTAGAAGTGAAAGCGGAAAGAAATGTGATAGTGTTAAGGATGTAGGTGGTAGATTTTTAACCCATGGGATGAAGTAAGGACCAGATGGTAAGAATATTTTGAAAGCCTGATGAATGAGAATGGAGAGAGAAGAGCGGCTGTAAACATGATTGGTTTTGGGGGTGTGCAGAGAAGGAATGCAGTGCCAGGAGACGTGACACTCGCATCGGTGAAGAGTGTGGTGAAGTGGCTGAAAAATGGGAAAGCGGCTGTGGTTCATGAGGTGTATGCAGAGATGATTAAGTGTAGTGGAGAGAGTGGAATGAAATGCTTGTTGGAGATATGTAAGAAGGAATGGATGAGTGATACTGTGCCAGCAGTGTGGAAAAGGCTATGATTGTACCCTGAACAAAAATAAAGGTGAGCAAAGTGAGTGCAAGAATAATCGTGGCATAAGTTTACTGAGTGTGGTAGGGAAGGTATATGGAAGAATTATCGTAGAGAAAGCAAGAGAGATTTCAGAAGTCCTAATGAGTGATGAACAGGGTGGCTTTAGGAGTGGCAAAGGATGTATGGAGCAAATATTTGCAGTGAGACAGATAGCAGAGAAGGCTTGTGAGAAGGACCAAAAGGTGTTTATGGCATTCATGGATCTGGGAAAAGCATACAACAAAGTAAACAGAAAAGGATTGTGGAAAGTTTTGCGCATGTACGGTGTAAATGGTAAGCTGCTAGGTGCCCTCAGGAGTTTTTATGATGGTAGTGAAACATGTATAATGGTTGATTGGGATCTAAGTGAATGGTTCACGATCAGTGTGGACGTGCGACGAGGTTGTGTGATGTCTCCATGGTTGTTCAGATTATATGGATGAGGTGACAAGAGTGGTAAAAACACGAGTAGTGGAGAGGGGGGGTGGCGTTATTAATGATTTATATATCATCATCATCATCATTAGCCGTTTGAGTATCCATTACAGGACCGGCCTATCCCAACTGAAGTGGGGATGATACAGCCAATGTATCTCTACCAAGTGGCTTTGGCTATCTGGTAGAGATTGTATGTAGGGTGTGTAGTGCTTGTAAGTGTAATTGTAGTGTTGGAGTGGCTTTGGATGTGTGTGTAGTCTGTGAACCAAGTATAATCGGTCCGTGCAAGCCAACTGGGTGCAAGCATACTTTATAGTATGCGACGCTGGTTCAACCACAGCACCCCTGATGTCCGCCAAGCAGTACGTGGCGAGGAGAACGCTCCCAAAGTTTTTTACTCTGGTGGGGCGCGAACCCTCGCTCTCCAGTGTACGAATACGCACACTTTACCACTGTACCACTGAGGCTCCTTGATTTATATATATATGAATATGTTGCATTAAGTTTTCATCATTAACACCACGCAACATATTAACCCAGCAACACTGATCTAATGGATGCTGAAAGTCATTTCTAACTGTCACATAATGAAGTAAATGGATATAGTGTCCGTAGGTGTACAGATTCACATAATCCTTCCAGTACGAATACATCTTTTTTTTTTTTTTTTGTAATAAGTTTAGCTGCAAGAAAATTATTACCTTCTATCTGTTGGGAGAACTGCTGTAGGGAACAGGGTTATCTATCCCCATTAACTGCGTAGGATGATCCTGTCATGTTTATTCAGTTCTCACTGCAACCACTCAGTTTTATATGCTAAGTCCTTCATTGTGAGGACGTTTTTTAAAAATACCATTTCTTGCTAATTGCAGGCCATTTTGTCCAGCTAACGAGATCCCTAAAACTGGGGGGATTTTACAGATTTACCCTTCAATAATCAGTTTAAGGCCTAAAATATTCTGAATGAAATCGTCAGGATATTGTAAGAATAAAAAAAAAAAATATTCACAGGGAAGGATATTAATCAAGAAAAACTTATTTCCCAATGCATTTCACCTCCGGAAAGCTCATTCAATCAGGCAGGCCAGTTTACCTTTTGCTTTTTTTCTGCCCTTCCATTACGCTTACGTGCATCAACCAACCGACGTCCGCAAACTCACACACACACACAGACACACACACACACACACACACACACACACACACACACACACACACACACACACACACACACTCACTCACACACACGCACGCACACACACACACACACACACACACACACACACACACACACACACACACACACACACACACACACACACACACACACACACACACACACACACACACACACACACACACACACACTCACACACACACACACACACGCACGCACGCACGCACACACACACACACACACACTCACTCACACACACACACACACACACACACACACACACACACACACACACACTCACTCACACACACACACACACACACACGCACGCACACACACACACACACACACACACACACACACACTCAAACACAAACACACACGCAAACACACACACAAACACACAAATACAAACACACACACACACACACACACACACACACACACACACACACACACACACACACACACACACACACACACAAACACAAACACACACGCAAACACACACACAAACACACAAATACAAACACACACACACACACACACACACACACACACACACACACACACAAACAAACACAAACACACACACAAACACACACACAAACACACAAATACAAACACACACACACACACACACACACACACACACACACACACGAAACCAAATACACATGCAAACACACATACACACATACAAATACACAGACACACAAACACACACACAAAGACGAACACACACACACACACACACACACACACACACACACACACACACACACAAACACAAAAACACACAGACAAACACACACACACAGACAAACACACAAACATTCGTGATATGCAGAAATGTCCCTCTGTGTGTCTGTTCGTTTCTTTCTTGAGAATGGTAATAGACATCATCCTAATCCTTTTTGTATTAGGTAGGTGTACATCAAGGGAGTGTTTGAAATATACTAAGCAAAGATTTTAGCAATCGCGAGCTGCGCATGGCGGGAAATTGTCAGAAAATGTCCCAGGCAAAAATATGCTAAAATCAATTTTTTTTTTTTTTTTTTTTCAGAACTGGTCATTGTAGGCTCAGTAACGGTGTGGAGACAAAGATAAAGGTACCTGTAAACTTTTTATGATCGAAATGCAAGTAGCCCTGTAAATTTCTGTGGGCAGGTACTATAGTCGGTTTCACGGAGTCTGGCGCACTGATTTTGCCAGCTGAGGACATGTGGATCTGGTAACACTGCACCATGGCCTCTGGCGGTGATTGGTCAGTTTCCATTGTGTTTGAACGTGCACCAATATGACGTTGTATTCCAACCAAGGCCCTGATTTATTTGTAAGATACCGGATTATACAGATACAAATTAAAGCAATGATATCTTTAATGATAAATATATGCCTTTTAAATTATTAGAGATAAGCCTGAATGACACTGATAACAAAACTAAGTAAAGTTGCAATTGGACGCATACGGACAACAGTCAGCCACTGATTTATTTGTTTAATTTCACTTCATAATGTGTGATTTCGTTCACACTGCACACGGTTTTATTATAGCCGAAGTGTTCAACTATTATTATCTCATCGGGTTTGCATTTACCTTACTTTCCTTTCTTCCATGATTAACAAAAATTCATATCATTCTACAGTGATGTAATCCATTACTTTCCTGGCTCCCCTCCGTCGAGGGGACAGAGATACGTCATGCTTGAGGAGAGGGTGCATGGTGGTCATGGATACGGTGTCCTTCTGTCTGTCTGTATGTGTCTCTTTTGATACTTATGGAAATGATCAGGAAAATCAAAAATCAATTTTTTAATGTAAGAAATAATTTTACTGATTCTGACTATGGGTACAAACAAATGCAGATTTTTAAAGCTACTGTTATCTATGAAGGTAAAGAATACATGTATGTACACTATATACATTGAGAATAGCATGTGTTGACCCCAATGAGGTGTGTGTGTGTGTGTGTGTGTGTGTGTGTGTGTGTGTGTGTGTGTGTGTGTGTGTGTGCTTACACAAATCATAATTGTTAGAAGATAAGGTAGGCATATCTAGGGTAAGATTGTATATTAACAGATGAGGTAATGAAGGGCATGGTGTAGACTGCAGAGTGTGACACTGTGTATTTGTGATGGGAAAAACATTCGAGCCTTCACAGAACCTCGGGAATACCTTGCTATGAACGTCTGAATTCCAGCCATAGTCGCTAACTGTGTCCGTATGCGTCCAGTTGTGACTTTCCCTAGTTGTGTTATCAATGTCATTCAGGTTTATCTCTGGTAATTTACAAGGCACATATTTATCATTAAAGATATCATTGCTTTAATTTGTATCTGTATAATCCGGTACCTTACAAATGAGGGCCTTGGTTGGAATACAATCAATTTGGTGCACATTCAAACACAACGGAAATTGACCAATCACCACCCAAGGGCATAGTACAATGTTACCAGATCCACCTGTCCTCAGCTGGCAAAATCAGTGCATCTGAGTCTGTGAAACTGACTATATTATACTGTATATGCAGTGGGAGAGAGAGAGAGAGAGAGAGAGAGAGAGAGAGAGAGAGAGAGAGAGTAATAAAAAATTGATAGCCCACCTTCCTCTCGCTATGTAACATTTATAGTCTTTTTTTTTTTTTTATCTACTTATGGCCTCCATTCAAAGATTTTATTCAGCTTGGGAAAATCTGTAGTAGTAAAGGCATTATTGCTGTTCAAAAGTTGTCCTTGATTTAAATAACTGAACCAGGGACTTTTTTTCTTTTCGGTGTGGTCTTGTCATCTTCTCATGACTTTTCAGCTTTTGGGCAGACTATTCACACACAACAATCAAAAGATGAAAGTAGTGGATACATTCCAATTTCCACTCAGTTACGTCCGGTGTGCCACAATGATCAGTCCTGGCTCCAACTCTGTTCCTCATTCATATTGATGATCTCTTGTTTGTTACCCATAACCCCTTCACTCATTCGCAGAGGACACGATGCTTCACAGTTCCTTTACATATAACCATGCACTCCTAAAGACTTATATCTCTAATATCCAACCCAGCACAGAAATCTCCATAAATAAGGACTTAGCTAAGATCACTGAATGGGGACAAAATAATGTTCATTTAACCCCTTAACCGCAGGGTGTCACTTTCATGACGCTCTGGAGCAAGAAATCATACCTCAGGGCGTCACTTTTGTGATTCTGTGTTATTTTGAATTCGCCCCGGCTTTCAAGTGGTGGCTTGTATCATTTAGCAGTACTACCAGTGTCCAGCTATACTCAGTTCTGCTAATATCATCTGTACTCCCATCCACTGTTGACAATTTACTCATTTTTCCCCTGTCCTTGACTCCCCTCCTTACCTCCCCTCCATTACCCTCTCCTCCTGCCTGCCCAGTTGCGCTGCGCTACAGAAATCGTGGATGGATTTTTCCACTCTTTTTATCCTTATGCCCTACTCTTATGCCCTACTCTTATGCCCTATGCCCTACTCTTATTCAAAATAATATATAAAAGAAAGAGAAAAGGTAATTGATAATGCCATACATCTGGAATTGGCAACACCCCACATGCACTCGTTTGCTAATATTCCCTGTTTATTTCCCCTTGAAATATGCCGTATGACCTGTTCTCATAATAAAAATATATATAAGAAAGGAAGGAAGAAGCCTTAGTGATATTTACATTCACCTGGGACTACCTAATTCATTATGTATTTTCTAGATTTCCTGCCAGTCATTTCATAGCATATAAATTAGCAGCTGTCATCACACTGACATTGTCAACCCTTCTCTGTCCCCAGGCCACATCATTCAGTTTACTGTCATCTTTCAAGGCGAAGCCATGCCGGATTCGTGCCTGTCCAATTCTGCCACTATTTAGTCCCCTGCAAAAGGCCCTGTGACCTCTACCCCTACTAAACCTCTTGTGGGAAGAGGTAAAGGGCTAAGTGACTGCTGTGGAACACAACTGACTAATTTACCAATGATAATGATGGACAGTGACTATGATCTTTCTTGTGACTCTAAAACAGTGCAAGTGGAAATGTAAATAATGAGTAAATAATGTATAAATAGCAAGTGAAAGCAATGAATGTAAATATAATTGAACATTGGAAAATAGTTTTATAAGTTACTGCAAGTGACAGTGCATAATATAGTGTAAAAAAAATAGAAATGTAAATAATGTAAATAAAATAGAGAATGTAAATAAAAATGTAAATAATTAGTAATATAAGCATACGAGTATATTTGGAGTATTGAAAGTGAAAGTGAAAGCTTCGCTCTAGCGTGTATAAATACCTGGAGTAATGAGAGTGAAAGTGAAAGCTTCATTCTCTACGCTAGTTTACTGAACGAGAGTGTGAATGCCTGGAGTGAAAATAAGCTACCATTAATGAAAGAAATTTATGGATAAATAGTGTATACATAATTAAGTGTAATAAAGTACTAGGAATATAAAGTGTGAGTGTGTTTATAAATAATAAATGACAGCTCCGCCTCAGAATACCATCGGGGAACGACCACGGGTGGAAAGCTCGTACGCGCTCGTAATTTACATTGCTTTCACAGTGTTTTTTTTTTGGAATATGGATTCCAAACTACTTGAATTCATAGACTAGTGTTTGTAGTTATAATATCAGGCAGTGGTAATCATATTATGGGGTATCGGAAAGTGTAAAGTGGAGACTTCGTTACCCAACTTCAGAAGTCTCCACAAGTCCTACGGTAGTCGATGAAGGCTCAACGAACATCCCAGGAGTTAGCTGAGGGTATGTGCCATAAGCTTATTTAATTATAACATTCAAGAACTAATAACTGATTTTTGGCAAATATTTTTACAAAGTCAGTCGGAGCGCGATTATCCCCTGGGGATGTGCACGGCACACTCCCGACATGCCCGCGGTTAAGGGGTTAATGAAAAAAAAAAATCCAGTTTGCTAATAGATATTACTTGATTCCTATATTACCTTCAGTATAACCAATATTCTTAGCTCTAAAAGTTTTACAATTTTCGGTGATTCACATAACAATAATCTTTGTTGGACGTTTCACTTACACAAACCGCCTCAAGTAAAGTTAGCTGTTAATTTTGAGCCTTGTGCACGTTAAGCTCGAATATTGCTCACTCTTGTGTAGTGGATGTTGAGAGGTTGCACTAAAGAAGTCAGGAAAAATCAGAACAAAGCCTTAATAATAACTAATAACCAATCAGTTACAAATGAATTACATCCCCTACAAGTAAGGTGGAATGTTTCCTCCCTTGCGTTATTTTACAGGTACGGTACTTTTATGGTAAATGTCCAATGTCAGCTTTACTATGCCTCCTTTTCATGTCTTCTCCCATGCTACACGGGCATCTGGTGTCACGCAGCCATATTGCAGAACTGCCTATCAGAATGCCTTTTTTTCTTTGAACTACTGTACTTTTCTTTCGAATTCGTATTTTTGATTAATTTCTTCCCAAAGTTCAACGTACAATACTGTAGTTCAAGCCCAACTGTTATCGATTTTCCATGAACGAAGGAAACTTGTAATCTGATGTATGGAATATTTCATGTTTAATTTGTTTTTCTGTTCTCGGTTCATCTTGTATTAAGAGGATGGAAGGGTTAGACCAAACCTAAATAAAAACACTTGTATTATTATTATTATTATTTTTTTAAGCAAGATAATATTGTCTACGCTTTGTTCTTACTTTAATTTGGGGTTAAACTCGCATACCTCCATCTTGAATATCTGTGACGTTAGATCAGCACTGGATTTTGTTGCTCGCCAAAAAAAAAGGAGTAGGATGTAGAGCATTAGCACTAATTCTTTCACTGAAATGAAAATATCAACGAAAAGAGGAGAGTATTAGCCAAGTTAAAATAATAGACATTAGTAATATAGAAAATGAACTTGTTTATAATGCCACCCAAATAAAGTTTGAGAAGACGTCTGGAGATTGCGAATAAAATTTCGAGGGCGTCAGAAACCAAGGTCTTGCCTCTCTTTCGTGATTAAGCTAAAGGATCGCATTCGAGCTGGATTAGGATCCTTTGTAGCACCACTGTTTCAAAGCGATTTATTTTGCATATTACATTTTAAAATTCTCTTGCTTGTTATTTACATTGTTTTACTAATGACATCCTTAGCATCAATAACAAATCACAGAATATAGGAGTGCAATGTCCAAGGTAAACTGTTAGAGAAGAGTATACTTACAGACGTCTTATTCACATAAAGGGTGGCCACAGTCAAGTCGCCTCCACGGTGCTCTCTCCTCTCCAGTTCGGCTGCCCTCCCACCAACTCACACTCCCCTCCGTCACATATCACCATCCCATTTCTGCATATCATCCTTGGTCTCCCTCTTCAAGTTACATACATACACTCTTCAAGTCTCTCATTCTTCATACTCTTCACATCACCAAATCAGTATAAAGCACTTTTGTTAGCACTTTCAGTCACATCAACATAAAAACATCAACACCACAACGCCTATTTAGGAAGAGATTATACGAAATCCATAGCTCTATAACAAACAGACAAGAAAGGACCACTTGCATTGTTCGTATTAATTTGCCCTACTTTGTAATTCTTTGTACTTACATCTTTCTCCCATCCCCCAAACCGTTCACCTACGTTTCCTCTACAGTGATATTTTCTTCCTGTATTTCTTCCTCTTCCGTTTTAGCTCCCTTCTCCTCCTTTCCTCCTTCCTTCCTTCCTCCTTTCCATTCTGTCTTAACTTTCCTTTTTCTCTTCTTCAGAGTATTCTCCCCTTGTCCAACTTCTTCATTCCTTTCATCTTCAAATTTTCATTCCTCACCTTTCTTATTATCCTCTTTGCTTCCAGCCTTCTCTCCTCCATGCGTTCCTTCTTTCCTTAATGCGTTCCATCTTTCCTCTGTCTTCGCTCCCTTCCTCCACTGCTTCCCTTATCCCTACCTCGCCCACTCCTTCCCCCCCTCACTCATCCTTTCCTCCTTTCTTCCCTCCCTATTTTCTCCTTCTTTCCTCGCTTCCATTCTCCTTCGTCCCTTTTAATTTTTCCCCGTCATATGCTTCCCGCATTCTACATTTTACTTTTTTCTATCGTCCTTCACGAATTCAGTACGAGATGGCAAGAGAGTATAGGACAGATTAGTGAACCCCCCCCTCTCTCTCTCTCTCTCTCTCTCTCTCTCTCTCTCAGGGTAACACTTGCGACGTATGTTTTTATGTTCATGTATCAGGAGACAGAGAGAGAGACAGAGAGAGAGAAAGAGAGAGAGAGAGAGAGAGAAGATGATGATGATGATGATGATGAAAAGCATTATAGAAAGAATGAAGGGAAAAGCAAGGGAGGAAAGAGTATGGAAGGAAAGTTAAAGACGGAAGGAACAAAGAGTAAGGAAACAGCGTGGAAGGAGAGACAATCGGAAGGTGAGAGAGGAGAGAGCGTGGCAAGAAACGCAGAGGAAGAGAAGAAGGAGGAAGAAGAAAGAAGGAGAGAGTGAGGAGGGCGAAGAAAGAATGAGAGAGTGGGGAGGAAGAAGAAAGAAGGAGAGAGTGAGGAGGAAGAAGAAAGAATGAGAGAGTGAGGAGGAAGAAGAAAGAATGAGAGAGTGAGGAGGAAGAAGAAAGAAGAAGAGAGTGAGGAGGAAGAAGAAAGAAGGAAAGAGTGAAGAGAAAGTAATGTAGTATTCCTTGTGTTTGTTGTCGGGGCCGTCACCTTGAAGGGGGGTGAGGGAGAGAGAGGAAAGTGACAGAAAGAAAAGAAAATAGGAGGAGGGTGTGAGGAGATGATGAAAATGGTGGTGATGATGACAAGTAGTAGTAGTAGTAGTAGCAGTATTAGTAGTTGTAGTAGTAGTAGTAGTAGCAGTAGTAGTAGTAGTAGTAGCAGTAGTAGTAGTAGTAGTAGTAGTAGTAGTAGTAGTAGTAGTAATAATAATAATAATAATAATAATAATAATAATAATAATTGTAATATTAATAATAGTAATACCTCCCTTTCCTTGGGGGAAGCAGCCTTGGTATATAGATAGATAGATAGATAGTAATAATAACTAGTTACCTGTTCACTTATTGTGTAGGCACAATATGGAAGCTTCGACTAAATATATATGGTATTGACTGTCTTTGCAATCATGGATACATATTACATTTGTCTCAATAAGTGGGTAACTGCATGCATAAGAGTATCCATATTCCTTTCAGAGAGGGACCCCAGCTATATCTCCGTAAAGTTACAGCATTACAAATTTTGTGGTTTTCTCTAAATATGTTAAGAACACACTGAACAGATCTAAGTTCAAAACTTTACATTAAGCTAAATGGCAGAAATAGTCAGCCAAAATTTTAAGAAACACTTTTACCATAGGATTTTCAACTAAATCGGTGTATCTGAATAGTGGCCGAGATATTTCCAATTTCAAATATGCAATTTTTGCTTCAAAAATTAGTATTTTACCTTCATTAATAGGTCAAGGCCATTTATATTCGGCATCAGTACATGGTTTACCCTAGGGTACCTTCCTGTTCAATATCATCAAGATCTACGGAGAAAAAGGACAAAGAAAAATAGTAATAATTATCGAAACAATGGGTTTTGCCATATACCTGGCGAAGCTTAATAATAATAATAAACTATCTATCTATCTATCTATAGCCCGACGCCATAATCCCGCAAAGGTGGTCGCAGACAAAACGCCTCCAAGTCGCTCTGTCACCCACCATTTGACTACCCTCCCCCCAACTCACCCCCCTTCCTTCATATACCTCTCAACTCCATCCCTCCACCTCATCCTCGGTCTACCCCTCCCTCTCCCTCCCTCCACCTCACCTACATACACCCTTTTAGTCAGTCTTTCACTCTCCATTCTCTCCACATGTCCAAACCACCCCAGTGTATTTCTCCTAATCTTCTCAACCACATCCACATCCACCCCACAACGTTCCTTCACTTCTTCATTCGTCAACCTGTCCCTCCATGTCACCCCACATGCTCCTCTCAAGTACTCATTTCCACTGCTCTCACTCTTGACTTGTTCCTCTCTTGCAAGGTCCCCGCCTCGCTTCCATACGTCAGGGTAGGGATCACAATACTATCATGCAGTGACTTCTTAACTTCAATACTCACCTCCCTATTTCTCGTCACTGCTTTCAGTGAACCAACAACCTTCCTTCCCTGTTGTACCCTTTCACGCACTTCATCCCCCAAATTCCATCCTTACTCATCACATTACCCAAGTAATTGAATGCACTCACATTCTCCATATCCTCACCATCCAACCTCACTGTACAGTCTGTGACTTCATTCCTCTCAAACACCATAACTTTACTTTTGTTTATATTAACTTTCAGCTTCCTCCTCCTACACATTGTCCCAAATTCATTCACCAAACCTTGCAACTCCCATTCATCTTCCCTCAATAATACTGTATCATCAGCAAACAGCAGCACCGGAATCTTCTAAATCTCACCCTCATTCATTAGAGCCACTGCCCTACCTTGCACCTCCTTTACAACCCCATCCATGTATATATTAAACAGCCATGGAGACATCACACAACCCTGTTTCAGTCCCACATTGAGATCAAAGAAGTCACTCAGCTCACCATCCACTCACACTGTAGCCCTAGCTCCCTCGTACATACTCTTCACAGCACTCAGCAATTTCCCCTCCACTCCGTAGATTCTTAATATCTTCCACATACCTTGCCTATCTATTCTGTCATAAGCTTCCTCCAAGTCCATGAAGGCAGCATACACTTTCCTTCCCTTCTCTAGATACTTCTCCACTAAACATCTTAGAACAAATATCTGATCTACACACCCTTTTCCCTTCCTAAATCCCCCTTGTTCTTCTCCAACTAGCTCCTCTGTCATATCCCTAACCCTATCAATCAGTATGCTACCATATATTTTACCAGTCACACTAAGAAGGCAAATACCCTTGGTTACCACATACTTCTCTCTCCCCTTTTCCTTTGTATAAAGGAACAATTATACCTGACTTCCAGTCCTCTGGAACCCTTCCCTCTTCCCAGGCCAATCTACACAACTTCCATATCCACTCCACAACAATCTCACCCCCATACTTAAGCATTTCACCACACACTCCATCAATTCCTGGGGTCTTTCCCAACTTAATCTTCTTCATCGCTTCCACTACTTCTGTCTTACTGATCTCTTCCTCCCTCCTCTCATCTCTTCTTCTCCCAGCCATTCCTCAACCACTTATACTCGCACTGCTCTCACTCTATACATTCAACAAATCCTCAAAGTGCTCCTTCCATCTCCTCAATTTCACTCTCTTCTCCACCAACAATCTATTATTCCTATCTTTCACTCCCCTACTATTTCCCCTTTCACACTGCCTTACTTTCTTTACCTCCTTCCAAAACAATTTCTTAATCTCCCTTCATTTCACACTCAGATTCCTCCCAAACTCTTCATCCACTTTCTTCTTACTCTCCTTCGCCAGTCTCTTAACCTTCCTTCTCCTGCTCACATATACCTCTCTCTTCTCTCTCTCATCTTCTCCCCTTCCTCTACTCGCTAATCATTCACTATATGCCTTCTTCTTCTGTTCCACAGCTCGTTTCACCTCATCATTCCACCATGCTGTCCCTTGCACACCCTTGCATCTCCTCCTCACTCCACAAACCGCCTCACATGCTGCACGTGTGATTAATAATAATAATAATAATAATAATAATAATAAAATAATAATAATAATAATAATAATAATAATAATAATAATATAATATTAATAATAATAATAATGGTGATGGTGATGAAAATATGGATGATAATAATTTACCTATTTACTTACTGTGTCCGAGGCTTCTTCTTCGTCTTTTTAGTTAGTTGTTTTCCGAGGAGGGGCACTAACCCTCAGCCAACCCTTTTAATCGCCTAGTACGACAAGCAGGGATACTGGGGGAGTATTCTTGAAAAAAAAACCTACCCCCAGGGGTAAATACGCCAGGTATCCCCGAACGGCTAAGGCGTTGCCTCTGGGTAGAGGACTTTTGGATTGGAGCGTGTAGCATTTTATGACCGGATGCCCTTCCTGATGTCTACCAGTGACCCTTGGGTGGATTCGATCCTCCGACCATTCGGTCAGAGCGGAGCGCTCTAACCCACTGAACCAACTCTGATGTATGGAAGTGAAGCTTGGACGTTATTGGAAGGACACAAGTCAAGAGTGAGAACAGTGGAAATGAGTTATTTAAGAGGAGCCTGTGGAGTCACATGGAGAGACAGGCTGACAAATGAGGATATAAAGGAGCGTTGTGGTGTCGATGTGGATGTGATAGGAAACGTTAGGAGGAATACTCGTACACTGAGGTGGTTTGGCCATGTGGAGAGGATGGAGGGTGAAAGACTGACGAAGAGAGTGTATGTGAGTGAGGTGGAGGAGGGGATAGGGAGGGGGAGGCCGAGGATGAGATGAAGGGATGGGGTAGAGAGGTATATGAGAGAGGGGTGTGTGAGTTGGGAGCAGGGCAGTGAAATGGCGGGGGACAGGGCGACGTGGAGGCGATCTGTTAGTGGCCACCCCGAACGGGATTGAGGCGTCTGGCAATAGATAGAGAGATAGATAGACTTACTGTGTGGCCATAATAAGCAAGCTTAGCAACAACTGTTCATGGTACTGATTGCGTTAGTAATCATGGGTACATTTTACATGTGTCTCAATAACTGGCTAACTGTATGTTTAACTGGAACTATATTCCCTTCAGACAATTAGAGGGACCACGACTATACGTCTATAAAGTTGCAGCTTTAAAGGTCTTGTGGTTTTCTCTGAAACTTGTTATAGAGAAAACACTGGGCAAATTTGAATTTTGTCACTATCCACTAGGGTAAATGGCACAATAGTCAGACAGAATTCTCAGCAAACTTTCTTTTTTATCATATGATCTCCAAAGGAATAGGAGTCTGTCAGTTAGTTTCTGAGATACTTAAAGTTCAAAATGTAATTTCCCCACCAAGAAAATAAAAATATAATGACATTTACAAAATGTCAAGGTCATTTATATTAGCCACAAGTACTTGGATTACCCTAGGATAAGTTCATGTATAATAGCATTGAGATCTGAGAAAAGAAAAACAGGAAGGAAAAATAATTACCAGTTACCTATAGTTATACTTATTATGTAGTAACCAATATGAAATTTCAGCGCAAATCGTTATGGTATTGATTGGTACTTATGCAAATGCTCCTTTTGTGGTTACTGCCTAACATTAATACAGTGTATGATAAACACAGAACGTATGAAAACTACCCAGGGTGTAATTTCTTTACCTATCCATTTATCTATCGATCTATCAATGTACACATACACACACACACACACACACACACACACACACACACATATATATATATATATATATATATATATATATATATATATATATATATATATATATATATATATATATATATATATATATATATATATATATATTTATTTATTTATTTATTTATTACACAGTTAATCTTTTCTCTCTGTTAGGCTCCTCCGATCAACACCTTATCACCTTAACCTGTCCTATCACTCTGGTACGGCATGTGGATCCTCCAAAGAAACGTCGTCTGTGGCACTTTGGAGCTGCGGACTGGGAGGCCCTCAGGCAGTACTTCTTTGATTTTCCCTGGAATGATTATTGCTTCCATGGCCGGGAGCCATCTGAGTGTGCCTTGTGCATTACAGAGGTTATTCTCTCGGGCATGGAAGCATACATTCCTCTCTCGTATCCTTTGTATAACGCAAGAAAGCCTTGGTTTAATCACGCTTGTTATAATGCTGTCCGCAACAAGGAGAGGGCCTACAAAAGGTACGGAAGCCAACCCACCCCTGAATCACATCATCTTTACGTTTCTGCCCGGAATCGTGCTAAGTCTGTTCTTCGCTCTGCTAAAAATAATTTCATCCGTACTAATGCTCTCAACTCTCCAACTCGAATTATTCCCGCTCCTTCTGGCACCTTGCCAAAAACTTTTCTAACAACTTTACCTCATCATCCTTCCCTTCTCTTTTCTATTCTGATGGTTCTGTAGCTATTTCTTCTACTGATATAGCAGATCTTCGCACAGACTTTCTCCTCCAATACCACCTTAGATGATTCCGGTTCTGTTCCGACATCACTTCGCCCCTCTGACTTCCTAATGGCTAACATTAAAATTTCTTCAGCTGATGTACTTTCTGCCATCACTGGCCTCAATACTAACAAGGCATATGGGCCTGATGGGGTCCCTCCTGTCGTTCTCAAGAAATGTGCTTCTGTGCTTACACCCTGGTAGGCAAACTCTTTCGCGTTTGTCTGTCAACTTGTAACTTTCCTTCTTGCTGGAAGTTTGCTCTCATTCAGCCAGTCCCAAAGAAGGGTGACCATTCCCAACCCTCTAACTATCGTCCAATTGCTTTAACGTCCTGTTTTTCAAAAGTTTTCGAGTCAATTCTCAATAGAAAATTTTAAGGCATCTTTCCTATCACAACTTTCTTTCTGATTGTCAGTACGGGTTCCGTCAGGGATGCTCCACTGGCGATCTTCTCACCTACCTTTCGGACTCCTGGTCATTCTCTTTTTGGGACTTTGGCGAGAGCTTTGCCATTGCACTTGACATCTCAAAGGCTTTCGATCGAGTCTGGCATAAATCTTTAATTTCCAAACTGCCCTCTTACGGTTTCTATCCTTCTATCTGTGCCTTCATCGCTAGCTTCCTTTCTGGTCGTTCTATAGCCTCTGTTATAGACGGACATCGTTCTTCCCCTAGATCTATCAACAGTGGTGTTCCTCAGGGCTCTGTCCTATCACCAACTCTCTTCCTTTTATTCATCATTGACCTTCAAAGTTGTACATCTAACCCTATCCACTCATAAGCTGATGACTCCACCCTTCACCTTTCCATTCGGTTCCCGCATCGCCCATCTCAGCAGTAACTTCAACAAACAAGGGATGAGACTATGGCACACCTAATGTCTGACTTGGCTCGTATCTCTGACTGGGGTAAAAATAATCTTGTTGTTTTTAATGCATCATAGACTCAGTTCTTACACCTATCAACCCGACAAAATCTTCCATAGGTATACCCACTAATGTTTAATAATATTCAGCTTAATCCTGCATCATCCGTGAACATGCTTGGGGTTTCATTTTCTCGGGACTTATGTTGGAAAGATCATATTACATAACTTGTAAAATCTGCTTCCAGGAGATTGGGTGTGCTAAGCCGACTCCGTTCTTTCTTTGCCCCTGCACAGTTGTTGACTCTATACGGGGGTTTTATCCGCCCTTGTGTGGAGTACAACTCTCATGTGTGGGGAGGCTCCCCACATACAACTCTTCTCAATAGGGTGGAGTCAAAGGCTTTTCGTCTCATTAGCTCTCCTCCTCTTACTGACTCCCTACAACCTTTGTCTCCTCGCCGCACTGTTGCATCTTTATCTATTTTCTATTGCTTCTTTAATGGTCACTGCTCCTCTGACGTGTCTGCATGTATTCCTCCACCTCTACGACTGGTGGGTAGCACCCATCTAGCAGCAAACTTTCATCCCTTTTCTGTCCAACTCCCTGATGAAAGAGTTAACCGTTACTCCCAGTCCTTCATTTATGCAACAGGTCAACTCTGGAACTGTCTCCCTCTGTCTGTATTTCCTGCTACCTACGATCTCCAGTCTTTCAAACGCAGTGTGTCCAGGCATCTCGAAATGATCGGATCTTGAATTTGGCTCTCTCTTGTATTTTGTTTTTCTCGTGGAGGGCACTGTTATTAGGAGCTCATGGCCTTTGGTTCCTTCTTCTTCGAAGTAATATATATATCTATATCTATCTATCTATATATATCTATATCTATCTATCTATCTATCTATCTATCCATTTATCTATATATATATACATATATAGATAGATAGAGAGAGAGATAGATAGATAGATATAAATAAATATATATGTACAGTACATCCCCACAGTATGCGAGTTCCAAGTAAGAGATCCCCCTTGTAGACGAGGACCTCCTTTTTTTTTTTTTATTAGAGTGTATTTTTTATTAGTACGCGAACTGAACTCCTTGTAAGTAAGACGGGCAGCGAAGAGTGGCCCAAATCCGGAGTTACGCCGAGTAGGCAACACTGCCCCCCCAAGAAGCAATGATGGTAGCCTGCGCTCCACCCACCTTCAGCCATACTTTTGTTGGTTTATTTAACCCGTCACATCCCGAGGTTTTCCGCACCTCCGACATCCCCCAGTCCCGAGCCTTTTTGGAAATTTATTTTTTCAGCTCAAACATCCGCTTAGGTTGAGAAACGAAGGAAAATCACCAAGAAAGGGCTTACCGTGGGCTATAAGTGGTCGGAACAGGTGAGGTCCCCCGCACCAGGTATCGTATTCTTTTATTGACATGTCAGGCGCTCACGTTTTCTATGGTAAGGAATACTGGGAGAAACAACACACAACACCTCTATATTTATTGAATTTGAACTAATAAACAATAACAGTAACAATATAATGGATTTCAGACACATATATATGAAAAATAAGCATTGTACCATCGCACGAGCATAGCGAGTTAGGTCCGAGTAGTAACGTGCTATATATATGCTAAGTTTCTTGTATCAGTCAACCTATCATTTTTTCTACTTGTATACTTCTGTTTCAATGACAATTTACCAATTACAACTGTTTGTAAGTGTTTTCAGATGTTTTTATTCATTATGATGACATGCAGCATAAGTTTAGCGCACATCAGCTTAGTAAGCGCACTCGCTATGACTCGTATTTCAACATACCCAATTGTTCTATCACTTTCCTATTATTTTTCCCTTTACATAGAACCTTTCCTCCACCACTGTAAATGTTTTCAATTATTTACATTCATTACGAGGGCATTTAGCGATATGCTAGCGCATATTCACGTAGCAACCACAATCTCAAACACTCGTGTTTCATCTTCTACTTTATTTATTCATTCCAATTGTACTTTCCTACTTACATTACACACGTTTACACCCCTATACTGCACTGTACATACTTACTGGCATTATTTATTCAAGTGAGCGTCAGAATATCGCATGAAAATACCCTCGCAATGAATGTTTCGACCAACATAATACTCAAACACTTATATACTAATTCTTCACATATATTACACACTTTCCCACTTGTTGACTTCTATTTTCATTATTACGGGCCTTATTCATTCAACTGAGCGTCAGGATATTGCATCTCTATACACACGCTAGGAATATTTTGACTTAGAATATATTTCAGCACTTACAATAATTTGAACTTATATTATACCCGTAAGCATTTCCAATAATAATAATTATATAATTACGGGCCTTATTTATTGCACTGAGCGACAGAATATCGCATCATAAAACCCTCGCTATGTATGTTTCCACTTACAGCATATTTATACACTTACATACAATTTTTGCACTTATGTTATACCCGAATGCACTTTATACTAATATTTGGAGATCAACATAACTGATAATTTCACTGAGCGTCTGTTTGTCGCATTTACTTCATAGTTTCAGCGTCCTGTCGCACCATATCAGAACTGCATCAACGTGTGATATTCACTGAAACATGGGTGAATACAGAGACCCACGTCACACTCAACGCACTCATAGCGGGTGTCCTTCCTGTGTGTCGTGAGTCTCACCCGGGAATTGCTACACACGTGACACTTGCGTTGGGGCCTAGGCCTGTTTGGCTGGGGAGGGATAGGAGTGGGGAAATGGCGGCCGGATATTCTCAGGGGAGTTTGGGCAATAGGGGCAGTGCGGGTGCGATGTTGGGGCCTTTCTACAGCATAACGTGCAAACATCTCTCTTGTGAGCTCCCTCACAAACCCTTCAAAGGTTTCCTGAACTCCTGTTGTCATGGCGTGAAGGTGGTGGCAATTCAGAGCAGTGATGTCTAGCAAGTGAAAGAACCGTTTCTTATACCACTTCATCGTGGTCCTGGCACACTCTACCGTCGATATCATGGAGTCTGACTGGTCCACGAGGCGCATGTTTATGTTATAGTCCATGACACACTCAGGTTTCCAAATGTGACGCCTGTTCGCGCTACGGTAATCTACGGAATCAGTACGGTGCATCAAGGGGCGGTGAACCGTTGACAAGAGGTTTACATCTCTATTGTGGTTCCACACAGTTGCAAGGATGTTGTTGGCTTTGAAGAAGACAACCTCATTCCTTGCAAGTTTCCGCCCTACCTTGGCCATGTGACGCCGGTTCACCTTCACGGTTCCACAGACTCCCGTTTCATGAGTGTGAAGATAACGAGCGAGAAGAGGGCTAGTGTACCAGTTGTCCAGGTAGAGGACATGACCACGATGAAGGTAGTCTTCTATCATCGTCTTTACCACTGCTCCCGACAGTCCAATACTTCGATCTTCTATTATGTCTGTCTGTGCACCGGTGTACAAGACTATGTCTTGCATGTATCCAGTCCTACAGTCGCACATAACAAAGATCTTGAACCCAAAACTGTGCCTTTTGCTGGGTATATACTGCCTAAATGAAATATTGCCTCTCCACAACACGAGACTCTCGTCTATGACGAGGTCTCTATAGGGATAGAATGACGAACGAAAGGTTTGCCTCAGGTGATCAAAGGCCAACCTAATTCGCCTCATTTTATCAGTGTCGTTCGCATTTGCAGGATCATGAGCATCATAGAAATGGAGGCGACTTAGAATTTGTTGAAACCGATTACGGCTCATCACTTGCCCAAATATTGGGGTAAACATAACAGGGTCCCTTGTCCAGTAAGCAAGAATTCTGTTCTTTCGTATAATACCCATCAAAAGGACCAGGGCAAAAAATAGGAACACTTCTGAAAGGGAGACAGGGTAATCATATATGATAGAATGCCTACTCCATGTTCCCAATCTTTCACTTTCAAGGTGCTGGGTGCTTGCAAAAAGGTTGGTTTGGTATACAATCTGCTCCACAAATGCCTCACTAAAAAACAGGTGGAAAAAATGCAACCTGGTGGAATTACAGTGAATTCCAAGAGCAATGCAGCGAGAGCGCCCCTGCTCAGTGAAGGGGTGAATGAGGGGAGAAAAATCACTCCCATCCTCCCAATTCCATCCCACAAATCCCTCGTCCCCATCATCCCCATCACCGCCTTCGTCTGGGTGGGGAGGAGATCCTGGTGGGGGAAAAGGACTGCCGAGGGCTTCCCCACTGTCACTCCTCTTCCCTCTGCCTTTACCCTTTCCCTTTCCCTTACCTTTACGGCCTTGAGAAACATTAGGGGGCTGTGGGGATGAAGTAGCAGGAGACGTGCTGGGGAGTGGTTCCTCCCCACCTTCCCCCTCCATGACAACACCACGTGCTTTCTCACGCACCCTAGTTCGACCAGGTGTTAGGGGATATTGGGGAGCATAAGACGTGCTTGGGAGTGGTTCCTCCCCACCTTCCCCCTCCATCACAACCCCATGTGATACTGAACACACCCGCACTCGCCCACGTGATACGCTACGCCGCCTCACACTACCTAGTGAGAGCAATGATTCACTCACGTCACTCTCACTTTCCCTAATCCTCCCTGTACTTTCCCTTTCACTCCCCACTCCCTCCACGGCACTTCCTAACTCCCCAAACAAAATACTAGGCCCATACCTGCTCGTCCGACGTGGTGTGCGCTCTGGGCCACGATGAGAGATAACCTCACGTCCATACCACGTGGCAGCACGTCTCACGACTCCGTCCTCGTCCTTGTCATCGAAATCTGGTTCCAAATCACGTTGGGGATATGCATAGGATGTTCCACGTGGTTTCTTGGCCGGCTGCCCCTCTCTAGCAGCACGGTAAGTCACGTACTGCCGCTTCCTGGGAGACGAGACTTCTTCATTACTGCTGGTGGTTTCTTCCTCCTCTGACTGCACATAATCTTTATCCACAACCTCGTTGTCCAGTGGGGAATCCTTGTCGCCCGTAAAGGCGTCCAGGGCAGCTTGAATTTCGCCCTCTGAGAGACCTCTCTTAGCCATGTCTGAGCAGGACCATTCTACCAGGTGAGTGGACGAGTGGCGGGTTAGCGCGGGTCGCGCAGGGTCACCAAGTATCCCCGCCTGGTGGCAGGTAGGGGAAGGTCATGCGAGGATACGTACCGCAAATCAAGCGTGAAATTTGAAAATTTTCGAAATTATGCACTTTGCAGTTGCACGACATACCGGTACATCGCCTGGACTGGCAAATGCAAATCATTGCAACGTACCCATACGTTGACGGGACGGGGTGGGTTAAGCCAGTCCTTGTTGATTTACCTAGTAAAGCCATAAACTTGTTGGTTTACTTCATCTTAGGTAATATGTCTTAAATAGTTTCTCTGTACAGTACAGTACAATACTTTTGTCTGAAAAGCATCTCAAGGGTTGCCCATGAAGGGGGGTGCTGCCCATATGTAATTTTTCCCATAAATTTATGTATACACTACGCGAATTCCTAGTATGCGACATCCTCTGCCGCCCATGTAGGCACATACTAGGGGGATGTACTGTATACAGTATATATATATATATATATATATATATATATATATATATATATATATAATTCCTCCACTATCCAACGTAATAGAGCCAAAGGCATGTCCGGAAAGTGGTCCTGTCCGGATAGTGGGCACCAAGTACCTGGACTTGTACTTATAGACCCTAACTCAGAAAAACACCTATACAACTCCCTCTGGACATGCATAGCACCTATTTAAGACCCAAATCACACCAATAAGGGACATAAAAGACTGAAATAAATGCAAAAGAACCATAAAATTAGGTTTTAGAGGTGAGTTTATACAATATTTAACATTCTGGGTACTTACAACAAGTCCCTGGCTCCTGGACTGATATTTATGGACCCTAACCCAGAGAAATACCTCCCTACTGCACATGCATAGTACCTAATACCCTACCCACACCAATAAGGGACATAAAAGAGTGAAATGAGGTGTTAGAGGTAAGTACAGTATGGAAAATACAGTACAGTACAATATGAAACATTCTGGGTACTTACACTTAGTCCCTGGCCATCTCTATGAATAACCACCTCCTCTCAGACTCTGACAGTAAGAAGGATTTCCTGAAACCATTGCAGTACACTGATCATGAAGTCTTGCACTGAACTTAGTCATTTGCACTCAGAAGTCCATTCTCTTAACACTGCGCACTCTTGTTTTACTTATGCTCCATTGTCTATCTATCTATCTATTGCCTGATGCCATAATCCCGTTAGAGGTGGCCATTTGACTCTGAGTTATTTGTTTTACAGGAAGGGGCACTAACCCTCCACCAACCCACTTGATGACACGTAGGGAGCACGTAATTATTTGGTTATATGGTTACCACCCAGCGTTGTAAATGGTTTCTTGGCTTACAGGAAACCATTAGGCTTGTCACTCAATGTAAAGCCACCTGTAAAGGAAAGAAAAGCAATAAGAAGTGACAGGAAAGATGGGAGAAATAGGGCAGGCACAGAAAAAGAATGATAAAAGCTGAGGAAGAAGTAGGCAGCACTTCATCAAGTGAGTGGATGATGGTCGCCACCACCTACCTCTAATGCTCCATTGTAATTTTATGAAATAAGTGTTGCACTCTGCACTTAAAGTCTTTGTACTCATAAATCCATTTTCTAAACATAACACACCCTAGTTAATTTTACCTACATTGAAAGTCTATTAAATCAGTCTCTTTTCACTCAGAATTCTAGTTTCTTAACAATATGCACTGTAGTTAATTTTACCTACATTGAAAGTCGATTAAATCAGTCTCTTTTCACTCAGAATTCTAGTTTCTTAACAATATGCACTGTTTTTCTTTCACTGCACAACACTAAATTCCCGTGTGATCTAGTGGAGAAGTTCTTGCTGTTTAATCACTGTCAGAGTCTGAGAGTAGCACATTGAGGTGACCTAGGGGTGTGTCACTGGGTCATGGTGGTGGCGCACCCGCTGCAGACGACTCTGAAGATAGGCGCAAACTCACGTTGAGCAGTGACTCCACCGTGGCTGATGTGCTGGCCTGTGGCTCAGAGCATGAGGGCCTGTCTTGGGAAGGCAACGGAGTGGAACCAGGGCTGGGCACAGCGGGGGTCACGGGCCTGAAAAAGCTGTCAATCGTTGATTGACGCAAGGAACGACGATTCTGACAATTAATGATGCGCTGCCTGAAAGCACACACTTCCTCCACAAGTCCCAAGGGTCCCATCTCCCTGTCGCAGTCCGGGTGTTCCAGGTAATCCAGAACGAACTCTAGGTGTTCCCGGAATGTGCTCAGCTTGGGGATGGCTGGAGTAGTGTCATGCTGAGAGGAGTCCGCATCATCGTCGCCGTCCTCGTCGGAATCTTCAAGCTGGGTACTGACACCTGCAACTGAAGATGCGATCTTGATATCAGACAGGGTCTGATACCCAGGATTGCCCTTGTCGTCATCCAGCCACTCACACACTTCGTCCACATCAACATCGTCCCCATGCACACACAGACGTGCATGGAAGTCATCCACATCGAAACCTAGGAAATCGTGCTCCACATCCGTTCCGAGAAGCAGACGAGACCAACCATTTTCTAGAGTCTTGACAGGGACTTCCTTCTATGCACTGGCCCAGTTGTAAATGGCAGACTTGATGTTGTAGCGGCAAAGGTTTTCCAAAGTCCACTGGCCTTGCATGTCCCGTCCCTCCCTGCGCTCCTCCTCGTCCTCGAGAACAACCATCACCTCGTCCAGGAACTTCTGTCGGTATAGCCGCTTCATTGCCACGATCACTCCTTGGTCCATTAGTTGGATGAGAGCAGTAGTATTGGGTGGCAGAAACATGCACCTAATGCAGCCATTCTCAGCCACCAAGTCCTTGTCGCACGGGTGGGCAGGTGCGTTGTCGAGAAGAAGGAGGGCCTTTACCTGGTCGCATGGGATTCCCAGTTTCTCTGTATGGTATTGTATGACCTCCTTGGCGAAATGGCGGTGGAATCAGTCTTTGAAGATGTGGGCTGTGAACCATGCCTTCAAGGAATGGTACCAAATGACAGGAAGGACATCCATCACCCCACAAAGACACCGAGGCTGCTTTGCAAGGCCAACAATAACGGGCTTAAGCCGGTGCATGCCGTTAGCATTAGCACAACACAAAGCAGATATCCTTTGCTTGGAGAGCTTGCGGCCAGGTACACGCTTCTCCGTGTCCTCGCCTAGAGTGTTCGTAGGCAAAGAGCGATAGAATAAACCAGTTTCGTCAGTGTTGTAGACTTGATCAAGAGTGAGGCCCTCCCTGTCGATCAAGCCCTTCACATTGTGCCAAAACTCCTCTACTCCATCCTTGTTAGCGTCCAAAGCTTCGCCATGAGACTTACGGTTGGTAAGGCCATGTCGTAACTTGAACGCGAAGAGCCAACCCTCGGATGTCTTGAAGTCTAGGGCGTCATGAAGCCTTGTGAACTTCTCAGCAGCAGCCTCCAGCTCTGTGCCACGCACCATCACACCAGCAGCACGTTGCTGTCGATACCAAATAAACATGGAGCAGTCGACTTAGCATACTTGGGAGTAAACATCATCTTCCTCTCCACGTTGCGTTTGCTTTTGGACAAGAAGTCAGCCGTGTACTGAATGAGTTTGTCTCGGGATCTCTTGATATCAAACAAAGTAGATCGGGCCAGGTTGAACACACGAAGGATGCGTGACGAAGACCATCTTGCATCCACTTTCTCCAGTATCTCCCTCTTCTTCTCCAGAGTCAAAACCACTCTCTTCCTCTTCTCAGGCAGGGGGGCCATCATTACACACAAGAAGAGGCACGAGAGCAGCAGGAGAGCCTGCAGCAGGTAAGGCACCACCACAAGAGCGAGCACGTGGGCGACCATGACGACGAGCGTGCACTCACGACAAGAGACAGGCGGTAAGTGGGGAGGATGCAGGGGAGCTCTAGTGGATGTCGGAGGAATGACGCACCAAGACAAAGCTGTCCCGTGCCGCACGTGCCAAGTTCAAATTACGGGCGGGAAAAAGTCGGATATTTTTCGATTTTTTTGCCGTTTTTGGACCATTTTGGGAATATTGGATCCTGGGACGATAATGTCCGGTAAGTGGGGATGTCTGGAAAGTGGGCATCCGGATAGTATGGGGATTACTGTATATATATATATATATATATATATATATATATATATATATATATAAAACCTGAACTTTAACCATATATATATATTAAAACCAGATCTTTGATCATATATGTAATAAGATCAGATCTCTCTCTCTCTCTCTGTCTCTCTCTCTCAAGCATTATGACGAATTTGGTAGTGAATATGTTTAAGTTGTCGTCATTAACACCATACTACGTATTAACCCACCCCGTCCCGTCGACGTATGGGTACGTTGCAACGATATGCATTTGCCAGTCCCGGCGACGTACCAGTACGTGATGCAATTGCAAGGTCCCTAATTTGCACAATTTTCAATCTTCACGCGTGATTTTTCATATGTATACATGGGACACCTTCCTCTATTCCTCTACAAGATGCCAAGCAGGGACAATGCCTTACACTGCATAACCTCCCCCCTCCCCCCTCATGCCATTGTCTTGGCAAAGGACCTGTTACCAGTGACCTGGCTAGTAAAGATATTCAGGGCCAGAGTGATTCCCCAATCGATGACAGTGTGGAGGACAATGCTTACATAGCATTAGAAGAAGAAACAGCCAGAAATAATGATCAGGTAATGTGGCAAAAAAAGGTCAGGTATGGTGATTAGTTAGTGAGTGAAACAATGCTTATAATGCCTTTATTACTGCTTGAAAACCAATATACTCTCATACTACACATACATTCGTACCAAGTAAATAAATAAATACCGTTTATGAGTGGATAAAATAGTTACCCTCCCATAGAACTCGTTTTCTTTGGTGCCAGCATGTTAGAAAACCCAGTCAGGTAAGGAGGAACTCCTACCTGGATTGGGTATTTTAAACCTTAGGTGAGCGATTTCTCTATGAATTTTCGATGTTTCTCACCAAAAGCGAAGGTTTTAGCCAAAAAAAAATTTTTCGAAAATACCTCGGGACTGGGGGATGTCGGAGGTGCGGAAAACCTCGGGACGTGACGGGTTAACCCAACAACAGTGAACTAATTAATGCTGAAAGTCGTTTCTCACTCTCTTGCTATATATCGTAATGAAGTGGTAGGATATAGGGTTCGCAGCTATACAGTTTCCATTAATCCTTCCAGTACGAAGGCATCTTTTCTGTAATAGTGTGTGACAGGAGACTTGCTGTAAGGAACGGGGTTAGAACCAGTCACCATTAACCGCACAAGACAATTCTGTCATAAGTATTTTTATTTTATTTTATTTTATTTTTTGCTGCCACCACTCATTTTTTTATGTTAAGCACTACATTGTGAAAACGTTATTTAAAAACACAATTTCTTGACAACCACAGGTCATTTTGCCCAGTTTACGAGATGCCTAAAACTGGAGGGATTATATATATTTACCTTTCACTTGTCATAATTATTCATTTTTTTGCTGCCACCACTCATTTTTTTTTTTTGTTAAGCCCTTTATTATGAGGACGTTATTCAAAAACACAGTTTCCTGAAAACCGCAGGTCATTTTGCCCAGTTTATGATGTACCTAAAACTGGAGGGATTATATACATTTACCCTTTACTAATCAGTTTGAGGCCTTTTATAATTTGAATAAAATCTTTCGGATATTGTAAAGGAAAACAATCATCACAGGGAATGAGATTAATCAAGAAAAACTCATTTCTCTATACATTTCATCTTCGAAACTCTCAATCAGGCAGACCAGTTTACCTTTCGGATTTTTTTTTTTTCTGTCTTCTGTTACGCTTACCTGCATTAACCAACCCACGGCCGCAAACACACACACACACACACACACACACACACACACACACACACACACACACACACACACACACACACACACACACACACACACACATACACACACACACATGTCGAGTAAAACATAATACCCGCTCTGGCGTGGGTGCAAAAGTACGTTCTTAATGTGAAAAGGTTAACTATACGACTGTAGGAAACCAACCCTGAGAGAAGAATAACAGTACTTGTAAACGACTAGCCCCAGGATCAATTTTATGTGAGCTCTGCATGGTGAAGTTACCCTTCCTCTGCAATCCTCCAGCCTTCTTTCGTGGGACAAGGAGGGAATTGAGGGACTCGGTCTTCTTGGTAACAACCACGTGATGGCGTCCTTCTCCAGGACCACATAGATAGCAAACCAGGCAGGAAGGGAATTATACCCACTTACGAAAAGCTTTATCACTTGTAATATACAATAGTTTCGGCCAGACATCCACCCTGTTTAGATATAATTGATTCATTTCGTCCTGTCACGGTTCTGGGACCATGCTCCACAAACATTAAAAAAAAAAAAAAAATGCATGGAAACAACAACAAAAAGGTGAGAGGAAAATTTGTTTTGCATTATCTTACCCATTATGAAGGTAGCAATACGGTAACATTAAACGAGGGAAGGAAGGAAGAGTGAAAGAAAGTAGGGTTGTTTGGCAGCGGGAGAAGGGAAGTTAGTAGACTGTGAGGAATGAGGGGTTGGAAAGGGGAGGAAAGATGGAAGTGGATTTACTGAGAATGTTGACGGAGAGAGAGAGAGAGAGAGAGAGAGAGAGAGAGAGAGAGAGAAGGGTACAAGTGGTGCAAGGGAATGGGAGGAGGGTACATTAGATTTCATGATGGTTATATATAGACAGGATAGGGAAAGCCAGACAGAGATGAAGAGAAGAGAGATGATGGATGGGAAATGGAGGAAGAGAGATATAAATAAAGAGGGGAGAAGGGGACATATTGCCAGCTCTAATATCCACTCCCCTGGTGCCCGTGAGAGGTGGAGAGAAAAGTGACACATTATATCTAAAGTGTATAGAGGAGGAGGAGGAAGAGGAAGGGAACGAACTGGAGGTGGGGATGATGGAAATTACGTAGATAGTGATGGCGGTGGCGCTGGTTTCAGTAGGAAGATGACGACGACGACGACGACGACGATGACAACAAGATAGAAGTGGAGGTGGAGGAAGCGGAAGAGGTGGAGTTGGTGATGGAAATGGAGGAAGAGGAAGAGAAGGAATAGGAGAAAGAGGGGGAGTAGGAGGAGTTCAAGGTGAAGGAGAAATAAGAGTTGGAGGTGGAGGTGGTGGTGGGGGGAGTGGAGAAGGAGTAGGAGGGGTAGGAGTTGGAGGTGGTGGTGGTGGAGGTAGTGCAGATGAAGGAAGGACAAGTTTTGTTAGTGCTAATTGCACAAGGGAAATAATACGTACAGATACTGAGTCACAATCCTCTCCTGTAACACGACACGCAGTTGTTCTTTACACCAGGTCCCATGTAACGGGAGGGTGGGCAGTGACTGATCGAACAAGCTGAATCCGCCAGTCTGCTCGGTGCAAAAAATCGAAGTCGGAGTGTTCCAGTTGCGAGTTGGATGTGATATCCAATGCACCTTCGGCTAACCCCTGCAAAACATCTCATCATATCCAGCGTTATGGATATCAGGGAGCGACAGGTGAGAAAGGGAGGGGCAAGTTATCACTAAATGAAGATCTGTAAGACTGCACAGGAATGTCGCCACATCAATTATTGTGTACAGACTTATAGTGCACACACACACACACACACACACACACACACACACACACACACACCATTATGAGAGAGAGAGAGAGAGAGAGAGAGAGAGAGAGAGAGAGAGAGAGAGAGAGAGCATTTCTGAGTGAATAATCATATATATTATCATGTGATGAAAAATACTGGTATTTCCAAAGCCTAAAATGGCATATTAATTTGTGTTTTGTCTGTGTGTGTGTGTGTGTGTGTGTGTGTGTGTGTGTGTGTGTGTGTGTGTGAAAGCATTTTCCACACAAAAAACAAAAAAAATTTTAGTATGAAGTCGCACTGTTTTTTTTTTTCTTTCAAAATCAATTGGTAAGGGAGAAGACAGGTCCCGTATTTTCTGGCATACTTTCATGGAGCACCACTTTACCAAATTTCGTCAATGTGCATCCCACATTACATACTGCAGATAGATTCATTGATTGATAGATAGATAAATCGGATATATATATATATATATATATATATATATATATATATATATATATATATATATATGTCGTTGTGAGTTCAATATTGGAATGGAATCAAACAAGATGGTGTTTGCAGGCATTTTGTGATGAGGAGGCTTTAGTTAGTCCCGCAGATTTTTGCAGACAAGCATAATACCAAAATGATAATGTCAAGTTTTGTATTTATGTGTTTGCTTGTGCATTTGTTTAATTCTTTCACGAGAACGGTAATAGGTATCGACGTAAATTATTTTTGCATAAGAGTGGGGTAAGTCCAGGGAGTGTCAGAAAAATACCAAACAAAAATTTTTGCCATCACGTGCGACCTGGCAATGTAAAATTGTCAGAAATCGTTATACACAAGGCTAGTAATAGACATCGACCTAATTGTTTTTGTATTAGGTCAGTGTACTTCCAGGGAGTGTCAGAAAAATACCCCCCCAAAAAAAATTTGGCTACCGCACGTGGCACTTGGGGAGGTAAACTGTCGGAAAAAGTGAAAAGAAAAATAAATTTAAAGTAATTTTTTTTTTCGATTTTTTGGTCAGACCTGGTCATTGTGATCTCAATAATGGTGTGGAAACAAAGATAATGGTACAGCCAAGCCTCGGTAAGCTGGGCACTCATAACTTGAATCCCCGAATAGGTCGGACAGGAGGGGTCACTAAGCGGGCATACGAAAAATTCAGAGTTAAGGTATGTAACGTCATAAAAAAAATTAATTTGCACAATTTTCATAAATACACAGTAGAACCCCCTAAATGCCAAACTCATAATTAACGACTCCACTGATCACCAATCTCTTCTTAAAAAAAAAAAAAAAAAGGAAATATACAGAAAATAAACTTTTTTCAGTATGTATTTGACCTATTTAAAGGAAAATTTCCATTAACACTAGTATAATTCTGTTAAGGAAAATCCATTTAAAAAACACTGACTTACTGGAATCCTCACCTTATTCTTTATTTTTTATTCTCTTACTATCCTCCCCATTCTCATCGTTTGCATATTTTATTATTAAAATATAACACCATAATTGCTAAACTTACTAATCGTCGACTTCACTAATTAGCCAGCTCTTCCTTAAAAAATAATCGGAAAAATACAGAAAGTAAACTGCAGGAATATGAATTGAGATGGTAAGGTCTTTCTATTGAAAGTTAAGCGTACATTTAGCGTTCATTCATTTCTTCCTTTTTGTGTTTAAATGTGAAAGAGAGAGTATTGATGCAAACCGAACTGTCCATTAACCCCTTAATAACCCCCAGCATTGCACAACCCTTTACAGTACCGATGTCAGTGATGTCGAGTTAGCAAGAGCTGTAAAAAAAAAAAAAAAAAAAAAGTGAATACTTATAGGAAGGGAATGAAGGTCACTGGTATGTTTACACGACCCTATGCTACCATCCCAAGCAGTCAGGTGGTTGCTTAATCTCAGATATTTTTGCCCATATGGCACATGCACCATAATTTTATTAATTTTTCTGGGAATCATAGAAAATCACAGGATGGATTTAGGAAGCTAAAAAACACATTGCTAGGTGCGCCAGATGATTCTCCTCAACTCTTTAAGAAAATTTGATTTTAGAAATTCAAAAACTGTTCCGGGGCCGCGAGGGGTGCACGCAAATTTCTGAACCCAGGGCCACTGAGGAGTTAAGCCATTAAGCCGTAATTTCCAGCTCACTGGAAGAAACTTGCTCTATATACTCAAAGATGGATTTCGTTTCCCAGTCTTCCAGCTGTAGGTTAGGTTAGGCTTCATTAAATTATTAGGTAAAGTTATGCTGGGTTAGGTTTAGTTGAACACTTAGGACAGTCCTGTCTGCCATTACTTTGAATCAAACAAGAGTTGCCACAGCTGAAAAGCTAAAAACAACGGGGAAACAGATTTATGGGTAACACATTACAGTAACAGTAGTTCATTGGTTATGCAGTTACCGGTAAATGTATTTTCAGGTAGGCGTCAAGAATGAGCTAATTTCAAGAATTAATGAGGGGGTTTGGAATGTAACTCTCGCGAATTTGTGGTGGGGATGTTACTGTAATATTAAGATATGTCATAGTTATAATATATTGTACTTTGGGAAGCCTTAACCTGTTGCGTCCCGGCAGATTTTTCACCAGTGACACCCGCCTCTAATCCTGGTAGATTTTTTAAAAGTTGTTTTTTGGCTCAAACCTCCGCTTTTTATGAGAAACATTGGAAAATACCAAAAAAGTGCTCAACTGAGCTTATAAGTGTGCTATACAGGTGTCCCTCCAAACACCTGGTACCGTTTTCTCTAGGAGCGTGCTGCTGCTGTCGCGTTTTCTATGATAGGGGTAACTATTGCAATCCACTCAGAATAGGTAGGTATTTGTTCCTTTGGTACGAATTTACATGTAGTACACGAATATATTGGTCTTCACACAATAACACAGGCAATATAAGTGTTGTTTCACTCACCAAAGGCATCAACATATCGCAGCTTCATTGGCAACATTATGTCCTCATCACCTTTTGCTCGTTTCTTCCTCTGGCCCCACGTAATCTTTGTCCTCCACATTCTCATCGATTGGGGAATCACTCTTGCCTATGAAGGCATCAAAGGTGGCTTGAATTTCATCGTCGAAGATACTGCAACGCAAAATGTCTTTACTGGCCATGTCACTGCTAACAGGTGA